>NC_064633.1:347616118-348219619 GCF_023864275.1 Schistocerca cancellata | reverse complement strand
TGCATTGTCCTCATGATTCTAGGAATACTTGTGGACTGTGCCCTGCTGGGCGCGACTGTCTGTGACTGGACGGCTGGTGGTCTAGGCATGTTGTTTTCATAGGAAGTCAAACTGAAAGTTCAGTGCCCCGAGCTAAATAGCAGAGGCATGATTGGTCAACTTAAAACTGAGGCCAGTTGATGTCATAAAACCCTGCTCGTAATTGCAGGGAACGGTCGCTATTGGTTCGAATAATGTTCTGAGATAGTTTTGGGGAATTTTGGAATCAGCACTGAATACTGAATCGCAGTTTTTGAGGGAGGTGGAGAGCTGGGTAACGTTGGCTTTGCTCTTGCATTGCACGGACGCTGGGCAGTCGGAATCTGATCTTCGTCGGAGTCAGATGGACTGGCGACTTAGTCGCACTTTTTCGGCAGAAGTTAGAATTTGCAGACAGCCTTCGAGGCCAGCGCTTGAAACAGAGTTGCACCACAGCAGAAGTCGGCGCCTACATCATCAGAACACTGCCTACCGACGACGTCCTGCAGGTTTCAGGACTGGTAAAGCATTTTGCGGCTCTGGCATTGTAGGACCTATCATTTGTATACTGAAGTCCTCAGTGGCATGGGCTCTCGCTTTGCTACAAGTCCACCTTGGTTCTTTCTCCATGTGATCCAATTTGAGCTCTCACTGCTAATCGCACTACTGCATTATGGTCGGGGGAGCAATATTTGATTCATTAGGACCTCCAGTCATTATCGTCAATCTATTACATTACAGAAAGTAGGAGCCCCTTGTTCTCGAGCCAGCTCTTCTTCTCATAATTGTTCTGTACAACATACTCTTTAGCCCACTGTTTGTATTGGCAATCGAGTACCTTTGTGTTCTGATTTATACTAAATCATATTGTAATATTTAATTCTCATATCATTTCATCCATAGATTCAGAATCCCATTTCCTGTCGTTTATTATGATATAATTTCCTTTTTCTTTAATGAGTAGATCATGATTTTCATTGAATTAATGTGAGTGTGCACTCCTTATTTTACCTACTAGCAAGGTCCACCATCAATTCCTGTCGTTACCAATGTGCATATAAACACTTAGGTGATAGGTAATGAGGGGGTCCAGTGCTTGTCCAGTTCTCATGCAGAATTCGCCACAATTAAACAGGTAGAAACTCTTCTCCACTCCGACATCTCGCATATTGTGTTAAAAATTGTTCCTGTGCTCATTGCTTAAGATATTAGCACATAACGGGCCTCAGATTGTCAGATACCAGACTTGTGTAATTTTATTTCACTACATTTCTTGTAAGTTATATTCACTAATGTCAAGCACCCACTTTGTCCAGACAAATACTGGAATTGTAATCTTTAGCAAAAAAAAAAATGGTTCAAATGGCTCTGAGCACTATGGGACTCAACATCTTAGGTCATAAGTCCCCTAGAACTTAGAACTACTTAAACCTAACTAACCTAAGGACATCACACACACCCATGCCCGAGGCAGGATTCGAACCTGCGACCGTAGCAGTCCCGCGGTTCCGGACTGCAGCGCCAGAACCGCTAGACCACCGCGGCCGGCTGTAATCTTTAGCATCATTGCTGTCATTCCAGAATGAGATTTTCACTCTGCAGTGGAGTGTGCGCTGATATGAAACTTCCTGGCAGACTAAAACTGTTTGCCGGACCGAGACTCGAACTCGGGACCTTTGCCTCTCGTGGGCAAGTGCTCTACTGACTGAGTTCGAGTCTCGGTCCAGCACACAGTTTTAATCTGCCAGGAAGTTTCATATCAGCGCACACTCCGCTGCAGAGTGAAAATCTCATTCTGGAAACATTCCCCATGCTGTGGCTAAGCCATGTCGCAATATCCTGTCTTTCAGGAGTGCTAGTTCTGCAAGTTTCGCAGGAGAGCTTCTGTAAATTTTGGAAGGTAGGAGACGAGGTATTGGCAGAAGTAAAGCTGTGAGGACGGGGCGTGAGTCGTGCTTGGGTAGCTCAGTCGTTAGAGCACTTGCCCGCGAAAGCAAAAGGTGCCGAGTTCGAGTCTCGGTCCGGCACACAGTATTAATCTGCCAGGAAGTTACAATGACAGAGCATACAATGTGCATATAAACACTTAGGTGATAGGTAATGAGAGGGTCCAGTGCTTGTCCAGTTCTCATGCAGAATTCGCCAGAATTAAACAGGTAGAAACTCTTCTCCACTCCGACACCTCGCATATTGTGTTAAAAATTGTGTTTGTACTATTTGCTTGTCATTCCTTCCTAAATTGATGCATTTTGTTCGTTTGAATTAACTAATTAATTATCATTTAGTTTAACTGGAGAAAGTGTTAAGTGACAGTGTGAATCATTTGTATTTTATTAGTGTTCCTGGTATCTGTACAATAAAAGATTGTTGGACTCTTGTGAAGTAAAAAGACTTGTGATAAATGGACTGCATATTTCCCATGCCCGTTTAGTTGTTTCACTATCCTGGGGCGTCCACTGACATTTCGATGGCAACTACTGCTGTTTCCACATTGCCTCTACTTATGAGTGAAGCTAACATACAATTACATTTACTTTTTCGTATATGTGCCTATATGATGTTCAGACAGGCATCGTACATTTGCTGCATTCTGTGTTTATTAATGCATTATACTAACATTATTTTTCACTGTATTTCTATAACAATATTGTTATATTTCAACATCTTTACTACCCGCCCGTCTGAGCCCCTCGTTGTGCTTAATTCCTTTCAATGTCGTATCACTGAACACTAATCTTAGCTAAAAAAGAAGTACTCGCAGGTGTTTAAGTGCCCCCTCCCCCTCCACTTAAGAAATTTGCTGTCAACCCAGGCAATTTACCATTCCCTTTCCTACTAAGATGCAGGCAACGCTTAATGATATCTGACCTACCAACAGCATCAAGAGGATCCAAACCCATGTCAGACCCAGCAGCCACCCAAAGCAGCCGATACAACTCCATATTGACCCTCCTTACAAAGCTGTTCAACTGGGGCTGATCATATCGCATGAAATCAGGTACCAATCCCATATCTATATGGTTCATTGCAGAATATATTTTTAGCAGGTAACTCTCAATATTGTTGCCTTGATCCCTGTCAATATTGTTTCATGCTGTACCCACTATCCCAACATGATCCTGCTGTGTAAGGCCCTTGTAGGAGGATCCTACATCCTCTACCGCTTGGCTAAAGCATGCAGTGGGCTTTAAAAACTTTGTGACCTGATACCTGTCACCTACGTTTTCCTGCAAAATCAGACCCACACCTCTTCCATGGCTATTTGCTAGCAACAGAAGTTTCTTTCTACTTTCCACCTTTTTTTGAAATAGTTGGGTTCCTAATGAAAGTCTGTTGGGTATTCACTACACCTGTGTCTACTTGAACCTTCTCCTTACTTAAGTAAGGCATCAAGTCAAATCAATTTTTTGTGCCAATGATGAAAAAATCAGATGCTGTTGTCTTTCTGCGGCCCCAGTTCCCGCTTCGCACTAGTTTTCACCCTTCTCCCCCTTAATCTCATCAGTTCCTCCCCAGCACAATCCAGTTCAGCCTTAAGGGCTCTAATCTTCTCTTCTGTTCAGCTATTTTCCCGTCCCTTGAACATACTTTGCAATATAGTGGAAGAGTCTCGCTTTCCTCCGCAATTCCCAGGCCACTACATGCCCCCCCATATATCACAACAGCTGCCTAGAACCCCAGAACTACACTATGTGATCAAAAGTATACGGAGGACACCCCCAAAAACATACTTTTCCATATTAGGTGCATTGTACTGCCACCTACTGCCAGGTACTCCATATCAGCGACCTCAGTAGTCAATGGACATCGTTAGAGAGCTGAATGAGGCGCTCCGCGGACCTCACGGACTTCGAACGTGGTCAGGTGATTGGGTGTCACTTATGTCATACGTCTGTGCGCGAGATTTCCACACCCCTAAACATACCTAGGTCCACTGTTTCTGATGTGAAAGTGAAGTGGAAACGTAAAGGGACACATACAGCACAGAAGCGTACAAGCCAATCTCGTCTGTTGACTGACAGAGACCGTTGACAGTTGAAGAGCGTCGTAATATGTAATAGGCAGACGTCTATGCAGACCATCACACAGGAATTCCAGACTGCATCAGCATCCGCAGCAAGTAATATGACAGTTAGGCGGGAAGTGAGAAAAATTGGATTTCATGGACGAGCAGCTGCTCATAAGCCACACATCACGCCAGTAAATGTCAAACGACGCCTCGCTTGGTGTAAGGTGCGAAAAAACTCAACGATTGAACAGTGGAAGAACGTTGAGTAGAGTGACGCATCACGGTACACAATGTGACGATCCGATGGCAGGTTGTGGGTATGGTGAATGCCCGGTGAACATCTGTGCCAGCGAGTGTAGTGCCAACAGTAAAATTCGGAGTTGGTCGTGTTATGGTGTTGTCGTGTTTTTCATGAAGGGGTCTGGCACCCCTTGTTGTTTTGCGTGGCACTATCACAGCACAGGCCTACATTGATGTTTTAAGCACCTTCTTGCTTCCCACTGTTGAAGAGCAATCCGTGGATGGCGACTGCATCTTTCAACACGATGGAGCACCTTTTGATAATGCACGACCTGTGGCGGAATGGTTACACGATAATAACATCCCTTTAATGGACTGGCCCGCACAGTGTCCTGATCTGAATCCTATAGAATACCTTTGGGATGTTTTGGAACACCGACTTCGTGCCGGGCCTTACCGACCGACGTCGATACCTCTCTTCAGCGCAGCACTCCGTGAAGAATGGGCTGCCACTCCCCAAGAAAACTTCCAGGACGTTATTGAACGTATGCCTGCAACAGAGTAATCTGTCATCAAGGCTAAGGGTGGGCCAACACCATATTGTATTCCAGCATTACCGATAGAGGGTGCCACGAACTTGTAAGTCATTTTCCGCCAGGTGTCTGGATACTTTCGATCACACAGTGTACCTTTTTTACGGCAGCTCAAACACTTTGCATTCGTGGTTGTTAGCAAATTTATTTACGAAATTTAGCTGAATACGTCGATAATATTCTATTATCTACAGATCCCAGGAGTCACTAAAATTATATAGGACACTAATATATGTATGTACTATTAATATAGAAACGTGATGCACTTAAAATTACGTTAAAACGTTGAACTTCACATTCGAAAAATTAGGCGTAAAATTGCTAAGCGCAATACGGACGTTTTGCGTTTTTCAAGGAATTAAAAAAATTGCACTTTAAACTTTTAGGGGCTCTACTTTATGTATGTAGACCGAAAAAAACTTAAATTCCGCCCTTAATACATATTTACGCAAACGTTTTAAGTTTGTGTAAGTCTACAGTCCGGAAAACGCGAAAACTGGCACTTACAAAATCTTTCGTTTTCTCGAAAAATACGTTCAGAAAAGTGAAATATTCAATAAACAACTTAGAACAGACGCTAAATAACTTATTTAGCGGTCGCGCGGTTTCAGACTGAAGCGCCTATAACCGCCCGGCCACCCCGGCCGGCCATTAGACACATATCCTCCGAACTATCCATATCCTTGGGAGAGCCGACCATGGCGGAATACGAACCACAGCTGCTAAACAACAGTTATGAACAAAATCGTTATTCGGCCTGCTATGCAGGATGAATGAGTTAAGCGAAAATGCTGGGAGTAAAATATGTAGAGGGCAACAAACGCTTTGATACAGTAAGCAAGGCGAAACGGATGTAAATTACAACAGCTTCGACTGAAAATTACAACTAAATAACACGAACAGACCAGGTCATTGATCCACATACTGAACTTCGTAATTGGAATTCGTAAAAAGCATAAGATGCATTTCTTGTCAACCAGATCATAAATGAAAGGAGAAAAACAAAAAAACTAAAATACGTTAGTTTCATTTGATGACGAAAAGAAAACATACGAAAATGAAATATTGAACAAAATATTTGAAATTTTAGGAAGAATGCGGATGGAGAAGATTTATCTACAAGATGATGGAAAAACTAAAGCATTGAGATTGTGTGTCGGGATTGTAACATTTCATTGACGTTAATTGTCTTTGATATTGCAGGAACAGTTGAGAAGGAAGACAGAAAAGAAGAAACTTTGCAAGGAGAACAGGTACCTATGAAAATTCACACCACAGAATTTGGGACCTGAACAAGCAAAACAACGCAGAATGCAATGAGGAGTAGTGAAAAGGAGAAGACAGTTTTAACGTGGAGATTAAAGAGTAGGAAAATTTAAATAATTTTACAGCCAAGCAAAGACAGTAGGGTACGTTGACCAATAGATGAACTGTGCCAAATGCAGTGGGGTACAGACATAGCGTGGTTTATATGACAAAATATTGCTGGTGGTATTAAATCCTGACAAAGCCTTGCTGAAGAGCTTTCTGGAAGTCCACGTCTGCAGTCAGCATCGTGTGGAATTTGGAAGGGTAGCGTTATCTATGTCCTTACTACCGATCGACACGTGAGATTTTCTTTGGGGTGGAACTATTGCTGGTTTTCTACAACATTGTGGACGGCTTCACTTCATGCGAACTGCAGGCACTTCGATTGTCGTCAACAATGTCTTCCGAATTCCACGCAGATTTTGGTCAACAGCGTCGGACCTTACTTGGGGCAGACATGTACCGTCTGTCCCCCCCTCCCCCCCGACACACACACATACACATTTATAACGTGGTAAAAGTTAACAATTAACTGGTAGAAACAATTTCAGTGGATTATTGTAAGTCACGAAGGACGTAAAATGATGTTACTATATCTGCCTCTCTTTTCTAAGGTCATTTATTTAATTCTCATATAGAAAGTGGTTATCTTTCTTAGTGTCACGTTTGCCTCTTCCACTTTGCATTCGTCCTCCAGATTTTTCGCTTCGCACCCTCTTCAGTCACATTTTTCGTCTTTATTTATAGTTCACATAAGACATCCATGTCTTACATTTCACAGCCATGCTTTATAGTAATTTGTGGGAATGAAAGTTAATTACACTCCTGGAAATTGAAATAAGAACACCGTGAATTCATTGTCCCAGGAAGGGGAAACTTTATTGACACATTCCTGGGGTCAGATACATCACATGATCACACTGACAGAACCACAGGCACATAGACACAGGTAACAGAGCATGCACAATGTCGGCACTAGTACAGTGTATATCCACCTTTCGCAGCAATGCAGGCTGTTATTCTCCCATGGAGACGATCGTAGAGATGCTGGATGTAGTCCTGTGGAACGGCTTGCCATGCCATTTCCACCTGGCGCCTCAGTTGGACCAGCGTTCGTGCTGGACGTGCAGACCGCGTGAGACGACGCTTCATCCAGTCCCAAACATGCTCAATGGGGGACAGATCCGGAGATCTTGCTGGCCAGGGTAGTTGACTTACACCTTCTAGAGCACGTTGGGTGGCACGGGATACATGCGGACGTGCATTGTCCTGTTGGAACAGCAAGTTCCCTTGCTGGTCTAGGAATGGTAGAACGATGGGTTCGATGACGGTTTGGATGTACCGTGCACTATTCAGTGTCCCCTCGACGATGTACGGCCAGTGTAGGAGATCCGGTCCCAGGTCGACGGGCACGTGCACCTTCCGCCGACCACTGGCGACAACATCGATGTACTGTGGAGACCTCACGCCCCACGTGTTGAGCAATTCGGCGGTACGTCCACCCGGCCTCCCGCATGCCCACTATACGCCCTCGCTCAAAGTCCGTCAACTGCACATACGGTTCACGTCCACGCTGTCGCGGCATGCTACCGGTGTTAAAGACTGCGATGGAGCTCCGTATGCCACGGCAAACTGGCTGACACTGACGGCGGCGGTGCACAAATGCTGCGCAGCTAGCGCCATTCGACGGCCAACACCGCGGTTCCTGATGTGTCCGCTGTGCCGTGCGTGTGACCATTACTTGTACAGCCCTCTCGCAGTGTCCGGAGCAAGTATGGTGGGTCTGACACACCGGTGTCAATGTGTTCTTTTTTCCATTTCCAGGAATTTATTAAACTTGTGGAACTTAGCGTCTTGAATATTGTAAGAATTGATCGAAGTAGCTATTCAGAGGTGGAACCATTTCATGAACTGCGTTGGAGTGAAATAACTGTGTACTTGCTCTGCTTGGTGACTTCCAATAAAATTCACAATCTACTCAGCGGTTTTAGGAACTGTCGTTACCCATAGTTCCCTACTAGGCTGGATTTCCCACCTGCGGTTATAGTGCACCCCTTGCTATAAATTTTAGAGTGTCGCATTTTATAGGCAAATGAAGAAACGACAGGATTACAAAGTGAAATGTGAATTATTGAAAACTGAGAGCTGAAATAACGGAAAACATTCCAAATGTAAGTCTACAACTGTATCTCTATTGATTAATTTCTTTGATTTTCTCTCAAACTTTATCCCACTACTTAACTTTACTGCGATGGCAACATTGCATTCACAAGGCACATTTCTTGCATACATCGACACCTGTAGATGTTTAATATTTCTTTTACAATTGCTGTCTGTAGAACTGTTATGCAAACACGATTATTGCTGGCTTCAAAATATTTATATTAGCGTGCATCAATCTACAATATATTGCTACGTTTTAAACGTTTTGTTGTGCCAAACAAGCACAGTACTCCGGCTAACATATTAACAATCACAACTTCTCTCTGCCTCATGCTCTGCCCCCGCAACTGTCAACGTTAAAGAGTTCCAGCTCCATTTCTATTAAAGGTAAAAGTAAACACAGCATTTATTGAAGTAAATTCGTCTTGGAGAATGTTTCTAGAATGATTTGTGTCATTAAACGTTAATCTTTACATTGTTTCAAAATATGGATTCTTGCTACACTTTGAATGCTCACATTCCTCACTTTCAGTTTATTTTGACTCACTTCAACTGTTAATGTTTTCTGTGGCCAAAGATGTATGCAAGTTAGTTGTACCTACCTCAATACTTATGAAGAAAGCAAGTAACGCATCAATCTCTGAATCTCTATTACCCACGGCAATTCTTCTTTCTTGAATTTTACGTAATTCATCGTTAAAATTATTGTTGAAGCTAAATGACTGATGGATTGCTGTAATGCATCAGTTTATATATAAATATTGACACGGCACTGTGATGAAATGCTCACAGACATTGGTTTCATTCACATAAAGTCGCACGCTCATCTTAGATTTACGGAATTGGGTGATCATTTATTATTAATCAACACAAGTCAGTCGTGCTATGCCCTCATTCTGTCAGGACTTTCCAAACCGTAACATTATTTCTCTGAATAATTAAACACACCATAAATATGGCCTACTTTTAACACACAGAGTGCACACTTTGCACACCGACTATTAATTACTAATGGCCTTTACTGTAACTTTTTGTGTTTCTCACACACCAATCAGGCCAGAAAAACGTCGTTCTCTCTTTCTGCATGCAGCTGCCCGACAATTGTCTCCGCCTCCCTATTCCTCTGATATTACATTCGTTTTAATTTCCCTGGACATATTACCTATAGAATAGAAAATACACAGGTACAGCATCTTACAGCTAAGGTTACATATATTATATAATATTATATAGCATATACGTCATAAATGTAAGAAAGAAAAAGACAAAATAATAAACGACAGAAAAATCCGTCATACTAGTGTAGAGGTATGTTTTAATGAAGTGGAGAGCTACATTACGAAGTAGTAGTATGTCAGAAATAACAGGAGAAGAATGACAGAAAAAGTGGAGGCTATTGGAGCAAGTGTTAAGGCGTTTAGGAAAATTTTTAATTGATGTAAGGAACGCTATAGTCACAAACAAAAACAGAAACCGCAATATATCCTGGGTTTGCTGCATCTGAAAGATAGATGAAATTGGTTCTCATTTCAGCTCGTTTAGGTACACCTAAGCACATTTCCTACAAGTCATCTGTTTCACATCTTGATACGTACAAACAACTGGATACATACACACCACGCTTACATGAACTGCTTAAAACGTTTTGCCTTATCTACATACGTGGGAACATGTATGAGCATCTACTGAAACATGCTGCGAAAGAATAAGCCTTATGAAACTTAAGGAGAACTTACATAATTGTGAAATAGAAACTTAACACTAGTCTAAATAAAGGTTGTCTATTTGAATGCGCACATTTCTTCCCATGTTTTAAAATCAATATTTGCAGCTGAGTAACATTCGACATCAAGCTGCTTCACACCGTACACTGCAAGTTCTAACCATACCCACACATCAGTCTCATATCAGCAGACACCGCAGTTCGTTGGATATGCTTAATTCCTACCTAGGGGGGCTGGTATTACGAGACTGGGGAGGTGCGTTCGTGCGTTATCCCTTGGAAAACTAACTCACTGTCGAACTGTTGCTTTAGAGCTGCATGATACCGTGGAGGAGCCTGTGTCGGTACTACATAGCTCTCAAATTGCGATAGACAGCAATGAGACAGATCCGACATCCGTACATGACCTTTTTTTTTTTAGTCTTCTGAATGGTTCGATGCGGACCGCCAAGAATTCGTTTCACGTGTCAACCCCTGCATCTCTTTCTTCTACAGTCTTTACCATCTACGACCCTAGTACCACGGAAGTTCTTCCCTGATGCCTTACCAGATGCCCTGCCTTTCTGTGCCTTCTTCTTGTCGGTGTTTCCCTATTCCTTTCCTCGCCCATTCTCCGGGGAACCTCCTTATTCTTTACCGTACCAGTCCACCTAATTTTCAACATTCTTCTGTAGTACCACATCTCAAATGCTTCGATTCTCTTTTTCTCGGATTTCCCACAGTCCATGTTTCAACGGCTAGAAATTTTTCCAGCGCTGATCTGCTTCTGATGTCGTCTTCTTGCTCATTTCGTCATAGGTTGTTTTGCTGCCTAGGTAGCACAATTATTTATCTTCATCTATTCCGCGATCACCAATCCTCATGTTAGGTTTCTCGCTGTTCTCATTTCTTCTTATTTCAGCTACCGATTCGCAACACCTCCCTGGTGAAACCGCGGGGCTGTAAGACTGAGCGTGCGTTACAGCTTGGTCGCCTTCAAACTCCTCAACGACTATCATCAGGCGTTGGCCCCATCGAATACCCGTCGGCGACGAGCAAAAGATTCCACTAATCCAGGTTGCTTATTATTTGTTCCCCCATCCACCGTTTAGGTGCTTCACGAAACTGTGTGAAGGAGAGATTGTAAGGGGCTTTACTTTCGCTTGTAACGGACCCCTAGAGGCCAAATTGATTATGTGTAGACAACTGGGTGCAGTCTTGGTTGACGCAGTCCTAATTTCTCCCGTCATCTGGCGGTTTTCTTGTATTCTCCGTGGGATATCTCTGAACAGTTACTTGTAGGTAGCTATCACTGATTTGTGCTGTCGACTGTGAGCTGTCACTAAGCAGCAGATATTCAAAATTTTTCGTCTCGCGATAGCGTCTGAGTGTTTGAATGCCGTCGCTGTGGTGTACGCCGATTCCGATTTGCCATCAAGTGTCAATGCTCGAACGGTCTGAGTCTGAGATGTACTTCGCGGTGTGATGGCAAGACTGTACACAAGAGTCTGCATACGCTACTTCATTGGTCGTTTCTCCATTACAGGCATGACGCACTCCGCTGAACTACAAAGAAATGGCAGTTCCACTTTTGCTTCCATTACGCCTCTACATAGTGATTTCTTGTGGTCAAAAGAGTATTGAGAAAAATAATTCCAACAGAAATAAAACACAAACTATGGAAATCATGAGGGTGGTGTAAAGGTTTTTTGAGCACTGTTCTTTACATTGAGACGACGTCGTCCCATTATAGAGTAACACAGTTCCAAGCCGTTGCTTAATCCTACGTTTTCATTAGTTGTATAATACTTGCCGAAACCGGAAGTTCAGTAACTGATTTTCTCATTCGGAATCCGCCATTCCCCCGACACAATTCGTCTGGCCTCTGGCTAAAAGAAAATGTGCTCTAGAATTGGACCACATTGCGACCAGTCTGCCACGACCACTACAAGGTCATGGAATGAAAATTAAATGATAATGTTCAACGGACCTTCCAAGACAGTAAGACGAAATGTGTATCGGATTCTGAAGCCGTTCTTTACAAGCTGTTAGAAGCCTCAAGGTTACAAATTGTGCTGACAATGCAAGACCAAATGTTCAAATGTGTGTGAAATCTTATGCTAAGGTCCTCAGCCCCTAAGCTTACACACTACTTAACCTAAATTCTCCTAATGACAAAGACACACACCCATGCCCGAGGGAGGACTCGAATCTCCGCCGTGACTAGCCGCACAGTCCATGACTGCAGCACCCTAGACCGATTGCAAGACCTTCACCTACTTTAAGATGAGCAACCAATGACTGAAAAATTAAATTTACTGTGATATGACGTTGTCAAATACCAATGTGTATGAGATACATATGCAATGCGCAAAACAATTAATGGGTCACTGGTTTGAAACATAATAATTGTCTCCCACTGCCATGCAGAAATTTGAAACTTGACTCAAAGGTGTCTACATTAATCCTCTATAATGGTGCATACGGGTGGCGCCCTACTATATCACACTCGGGTTCGCTGATAGCTTCAGACATCAAAGTGTAGGCATATGCGAAAAAAAGGCAAGAGCTCAGAAGTTCATGCAAGGCGTAAAGTTGGATAATGGCGTCACACTGGCACCAAATTTAACCAGAATTCTGGCTAACGCCACCGTGGACGTGTCACACGATGGGGAGGTCACCACACACCTCCTTTACCCTCATTTTACCCCTTCCTTTGACGCCTCTGCAGTGGAGTTCAATACCGCGACGCCCATTGTTTCTTACGGGTGGCCGACACACCACCGGTGAAAATCGACTAGAAAATGCCTCAAGAGGTGGCACAAAGGGCGTCACTGAAACAGCACCTTCCATTGAGGCTTTGATTCCCACAAATGTTTCGTCACAACGACAGTTTGCAGTGAGATGTACAGCACACCGACGCTCTCGACATCCTTTGAGATTGCTGATGACCGCCCAGACGATTCAACCCACCCCTAAGGAATTGTGGACCTGCAACCCCATTGAACGTGGTCTGACTCCTTTGGAGTGTAGCGCGGCCGCTGTTTTTGTTGGAATCACTATTGACCGTTAAAAACCATTCGACGAAATTTAAATGTATGTAATAAAATGTAACGCCTGTAGCCATCATTTCTGTGCTATTTATTATATGGCTACCAGTTTCGGTGATTCAGAACACCATCTTCAGACCTTAACTGACGCTGAGGGGTAGAGGTCCTAGTATATACGATGGCTACAGACACAAGATCGCTGTTACTGTCTACGGAAGTCAGTTCATAAATGTTGACCACTAATGGCATCTTACATATGATGGAGGTTCACCCCCTCAGAGTCTGTTAAGGCCCGAACATGGCGTATTGAATCACCGAAACAGGTAACTACACAGTGAATGACATCGAAAGGACCCTGCAGGTGTGCAATTTCATTTCGTAAGTGAACGGCCGAAGCCTCCAAACCTTCAATCACAAGGAAGGCCTTACAAAGATTTGATTATGGTCTGAAGCAGCAAAGGGTATTCTCGCTTTTTCAGCCACGAGGGTTGATGGGGTGTAACAGATGCGTGAATAAAATGGTGGCAAACGGTGCCTCTTTGATCCCCCAGACGGGCAATAATGTCGGTGTCACCCACTCACCTTTCTTGAGTAATATAAAAATGTACCTGTACAGAGACTTCAACATCCATTCAAATGATTAGTGATCCGCTGCTGCTTTAGCACGTAAAGGTAGGTAACCCTTTTGACACCTCACAGGTCCTGTATGCCTACATGCAGGCGCTAGAGCAGCAACAGATTGCCACTCGGCTGAACGGGATTAAAAGTCGCTATGCAAGTACATTTTTAAGGTGCTCAGTGAAGGTGTGCGGATGTGAGTGTGTTACCCAACTGATGACATTATAATTAGAACTGGAGGACTTGTCGAATGGAATGGTCAGTTTAATGGGCACACATCGACGAAAGACGAAACTAATGAGAAGTAGTAAAAATAGCGATGTATACAACATTCAGATTGGGAACCACGAAGTAGGTAAAGTGAAGGGATTGTGTTAGGATGAAATACTGTCCTCAATTTGAGGAAGAAGTTTCTAAGAATGTACGTTCGGAGCACTGCACTGTATGGAGGTGAATTATGGACTGATCGGAAACCAGAAAAGAAGCGATTAGAATCGTTTGAGGTCCGGTGCTACAGGTGTATGCTAAAAATTAAGCGACCTGATAAGAAATCAGAACGTTCTGCGCAAAACTTGTGAAGACTGGAACTTATGGGAACACTGACAACAGGAGAGGACAGAATGATAGGACATTGTTAAGACATGAGGGAAAACTTCCATGGGACTTGAGAGAACCTAGAGACTGTGACTAAGACAGAGATTGGAATAAATCCAAAAAGTAACTGAGATTGTAGAGTTCAAGTGTTACGCTGAGATGAAGAGGTTAACAAATGTTACTCTGATATGAAGTGGTTAGAAGGTTTCTTGGCACCACAGTGCCTCGACGTTGGACGCGGAATTCATGAAAATCAGTTTTAAACTTAATCATTTATCTTTACGGAAGACCTTGTGTGTGTAACTGCTTGTGTCACAGGGTGTTATTCTACCACCTGAATTCCAATAACCGTATCCTATTAAAAGTCTTGTTCTTATTAGACTGTACTGTTGCATCCTAAAATATTTACTGTTCTTCATCAGAAATCCTGTATAGCAAAATATTGAAAGTTTTTGCTCCCCTCAAACTTTAAGTATTTAGAATCGTGTGTTAAATGTTATGGGTGTCGTATTATGAGCAATACCCTATTTTCTAGAGAACATGAAGGCAGAATTTACGTTCTCCCTTGCCACTATAAGTCAGTTAATCATTTAAACACCTGCTGACATTAAAATTCACTCTTTTAAGGTTCTGTGCCTGAATCTACAAAAACGGAACCCTTATAGTTGTTTTGTCGCCCGCCTATCTGTCGATTTATCTGAATGTTAAGAATCATTTGTCTCAGAAACGTCTAGACTTATAAAGCTCAAATTTATGTTACATATGAAGGCCTATGGTCGCTTGGTGGTGTAAAATTTTAAGGTTCTAAGTCACTTCAATAAAAAGATACGGTAAATTATATCATAAAAACTCAATAGAGTGCTACCCGTTGAGCTAGAACCACAAAATTTGGCAAGGAGCAAGGTTTCACAGTTTCACAGTGAAGGAAAAAACTCGAAAATTGTTAATTTGTAATTACATAAAGAATTTTTTTTATCCGTCTGTCTGTTTGTCTGGCCACCTATTAATACCCTTTTTCCCTATAAAAGTTAGGCGTATCAGAATCAAATTTGTGTTAGTTACTAAGTTTTGTCGCACCTTGACAGCATAAAATCTGTAAGCTTCTAAGTCAATGCAATCAAAAGATTCGGTCACTTCTGTCATTTATTTTGATACACACAGACTCACTCATCAAAACCTACAGAGGCATCCCGTTGACCTAGAACCATGAAATTCGGCAAGAAGCATTGTTACACGGTAGAAGTAAAATAAAAAAATTGAAACTTGTTAAACTGTGATTAATGGTTCCAATGGCTCTGAGCACTATGGGACTTAACTTCTGAGGTCATTAGTCCCCTAGAACTTAGAACTAGTTAAACCTAACTAACCTAAGGACATCACACACATCCATGCCCGAGGCAGGATTCGAACCTGCGACCGTAGCGGTCTCGCGGTTCCAGACTGCAGCGCCTAGAACCGCACGGCCACTTTGGCCGGCAACTGTGATTATGTCAGATAAAAATATCTTGTGCCATTTGAACATACATAGCGTTTATCATCCATCGAAAGCATTATAGACGAAAATTTTGCATACAAACCTAAAATGTAAACTGCAGTCATGTTTTAGTAAGTAAATTAAAAATGTATTATTACATCTTCTCTCTCTACATATGTAAAATGAAATCCCTTGCTCGCTTCTCGTATATGTCTGGGCTAGAGTGAGGAACTACAGTAAGGATTTTGATAGTCTTCAAATTTCCAGAACTAACTTCTTGGCAGTATCGGTATCGATAACAGCTAAAATTCCTCGAAATTCTCGATTTTAGGGATGGATGAACTAAATATATAGATAATGAAGTCTGTAAAATAGAATGTCGTGTGACTATAGCGTCCCGTCGGGTAGACCGTTCACCGGGTGCAAGTCTTTCGATTTGACGCCACTTCGGCGATTTACGCGTCCATGGGATGAAATGATGGTGATTAGGACAACACAACAACCAGTCCCTGGGCGAAGAAAATCTCCGACCAAGCCGGGAATGGATCCCTGGCCCTCAGGATTGACATTGGCGCGTTGACCACTCAGCTACCGGGGGCGGACTATAAAGTTTGTATGGAACCCTCAGTGCAGGAGTTCTACTCACACTTGGCCCTTTTTTTTCCCTACGTTGCCTTAGGTCAGTGCTCCTAACACAGAATTTAAATAAAGCTGTTGTTGCCTACCTCAAGATATGCTGATGATCCTTGACACATTTCCGTAGTTCTTCGAAGACGTCTGGCTTGGGAGAGTGCTCTTGACAGAAGTGAATCTTTCTCCTAGTTCTGGGAAGCGCCACTGCTTCCTGACTTCCTCCTATGTCGGTGAGGCGCGTGTTGAGGATACCGAGCTGAGCAGCCACGTGGATCATGCACGTAACGAAGAACATGTCTAGACTGGGGCTGATGAAGCACCAGTAGAAAATGGAATGGCACTGCACCAGGTAGATTAAGAGGTACAGTGAGTAATTTTCCTTCACGGCGCCCCGCAAGTCGATGAAGGGCAGATGCCGCCCCTCCGCCCCCATGGCCCAGGCGACTACGGGCATCACGTACCAGATGGGCCCCACAAAGTGGAGGTAGGTTATCATGCCGAACGTGAGCCTCAGGGCGCCGCGGTAGGAGCCGCTGAATGTGGCCATGAGCTCCGAGTCCCGCTCGCAGTCCGGCCACTGCAAGCGGACGACGTCGCGGAGGTCGGTGACCAGCTGGCGGTAGTCTGCGGCGTGGCTGCAGAAGTGCGCCAGTTTGATGACGCCGCCGAGGAGGGTGGCCGTGTTGACGAACGTGAGCATGATGCTGTCGGTGTCGCCCCACGACTCGTAGGCGTGCAGCAGGCCCATGGCGATGCAGAGTCCCTGGCTGAGGAAGATGCTGGCCGTGTACAGCGGGTAGAGCCGGGACCACCTGCCTGCGCGCGACTCCTCTGGCGGCCACGCGCCGCTCAACCTGAGGAGCATCACGTTGTGCCGCAGTACATCCTCCACGGACACCGCCCCGTGCCTCCTTACCTGATCCCCCATCTACTTCCGCTCCTGCAAAGCGAGCAAGATACCATATTACTCGCCGAAGTCACGCGCTTGTGCAAATTTTTAAAAATACACACATCAGAATAACACTAAACCCGCCCAAAGATGTAAAAGCAGCGCCTATTAGATGGAGGGGGTCCGACAGCCGATCAGTTCCAGTCATTCCACCAGGAAGGAGGTACGCGGCTCATGTTGTCTGTAGTTCAACCATGCCTAGATGGTCCGCGGTTCGATCGCTTCCGCATCGTTACTTTGTGCCACGAAGGGCTCTCAACAAGGGAATTGTGCAGGCGTCTCGGAGTGAACCAAAGAGATGTTGTTCGGAGATGGAGGAGATACAGAGTGTCAAGAACCGGCAAGGACATGCCTCGATCATGCCGCCCAAGGGCTACAAGTGCAGTGGATGACCGCTACCTACGGATTATGGCTCAGAGGAACACTGACAGCAACGCAACCATGTTGAATAAAGCTTTTCGTGCCGCCACAGAGCGTCGTGTTATTACTCCAACTGTGCGCAGTAGGCTGCATGATGCACAACTTCACTCCCGACGTCCATGGCGAGGTCCATCTTTGCAACCACGACACCATGCAAAAAAAAAATAAATAAATAAATAAATAAATAAAATGTTCGAATGTGTGTGAAATCTTATGGGACTTAACTGCTAACGTCGTCAGTCCCTAAGCTTACACACTACTTAACCTAAATTATCCCAAGGAGAAACACACATACCCATGCCCGAGGGAGGACTCGAACTTCTGCTGAGACCAGCCGCACAGTCCATGACTGCAGCGCCTGAGACCGCTCGGCTAATCCCGCGCGGCGACACCATGCAGCGCGGTACAGATGGGGCCAACAACATGCGGAATGGACCGCTCAGGATTGGCATTAAGTTCTCTTCACCGATGGGTGTCGCATATGCCTTCAACCAGACAATCGTCGGAGACGTGTTTGGAGGCAACCCGGGCAGGCAGAACGCCTTACACACACGGATCAGCGACTGCACCACGGTGGAGGTCCCCTGCTGTTTCGGAGTGGCCCACGTATGCCTTTGGTGGTCATGGAAGGCGCTGTAACGGCTGTACGATATCTGAATGCCATCCTCCGACCGATAGTGCAACCATATCGCCATCATATTGGCGAGACATTCGTCTTCCACCCTCATCGTGCACATCTTGTGAATGACGTCCTTCAGAATAACGACATCGCTCGACTGGAGTGGCCAGCATGTTCTCCAGACATGAACCCTTTCGAACATGCCTGGTATAGATTCAAAAGGGCTGTTTATGGACGACGTGACCCACCGACCACTCTGAGGGATCTGCGCCGAATCGCCGTTGAGGAGTGGGACGATCTGGACCAACAGTTCCTTGATAAATGTAAATGTCGTGTGACTAGGGCCTCAAGTCGGGTAGACAGCCGGGTGCAAGTCTTTCGATTTGACGCCACTTCGGTGAGTGCAGAAAATCTCCGACCCAGCCGGGAATCGAACGTGCCTTGATGAATTTGTGGATTCTATGCCACGACGAATACAGGCATTAATCAATGCAAGAGGATGTGCTGCTGGGTATTAGCGGTACCGGTGCGTACGGTAATCTGGACCACCATCTCTGAAGGTCTCGCTGTATGGTGGTACAAAATGCAATGAGTGGTTTTCGTGAGCAGTAGCTCACTCCACGTACTTTGAGAAAGCCACACTGACTCTGCTTGTGACTGAGTAGCGTCATACATACATACCGAGGAGACAGTCATGGGATAGCGGCATGCACATATACAGATGGCGGTTGTGTCGCATACAGAAGGTATAAAAGGGCACTGCATTGACAGAACTGTCATTTATACTCAGGTGTTTCATGTGAACAGGTTCCTGACGCTATTATGACCTCTTGACGGGAATCAAAAACTTTGATCGTGGAATGGTAGGTGGATTTAGGCGGTGGTAACAGACAAGCAAGAAACGTATCCGTTAGACAGTGAGGCAAAAGACAGCAGAAGACGACAGGAGTGCCTTTGCTAACAGCACGACATCGCCTGCAGCGCCTCGCCTGAACTGATGACCGTACTGTTTGGACCGTAGACGAATGAAAAACCACGGCCTTGTCAGATGAGTTCCGATTTCAGTTGGTAAGAGATGATGATTGGGTTCGAGTGTGGTGCAGACCCCACGAAGTTGACAAGGCATTGTGCAAGCTGATGGTGGCTCCATAATGGTGAGACCTGTGTTTACAATGAATGGACTCTGATGTCTGATCCTACGGAACCGATCATTCACTGGATATGGCTATGTTCGGTTTCTTAGAATCTTTTGCAGCCATTCATGGAGTTCATGTTCCCGAACATCGATGGAGATTTTATGGATGACAATGCAATAGTCATCAGTTTGAAAAGTGTTCTGGAAAGTTCAAGGGAATGATTTAGCTTATCAGATCACCTGACTTGAATCCCATTGAACACATATGGGGTATAATCGAATGGTCAATTCGTGGACGAAATTCTGCATCGCTAACACTTTCCCATTTACGGGCGCTCTAAAGACAGCATGGCCAATAATCCAGCAAGGAGAACTTGCATCGACTTGTTGAGTCTATGCCACGTCGAGTTGCTGCAGTATGCCATGCAAAAGAATGTCCGACACGATATTAAGAGGTATCATATGACTTTTGTCGTCTCAGCCTGTGTTTCAAGTGGACATTGTAAGGAAACATGGGCAATTGTAAGAAATTGACAGAGGGGCCAAAAGAGGATATCGTGTATGGTTGTCTCCACGGCCATCCAGTGCGTCAAGCTGGACATTTGGAAATTTGTGGTACGTTCCTATGGGACCAAACTGCTGAGGTCATCGGTCCCTAGGCTTACACACCACTTAATCTAACTTACGCTAACGACACCACACACACACTTTTGCTGTCGTCGTTTTGAAAAGCAGGGGCATCAATAACACATTTATCTTGTAGATGTTGACCCAAAGGCAACATCTGGTCATTCAGAATTTCCATCTCGAGGAAGGACTCGAACCTCCAACGGGGGAGGCCGCGTGAACCGTGGCAAGGCTCCCAAGACCAAGCGGCTACAGCCGCGCAGCCGCGTCAAGTTGGTGGATTTGTTGGTGTTTCGAGACGGAGTGTTCAAACTGTCTACAAGCACTGGTGTAACACACGTGGTCACAAAACACGACGTTAGAATTGTTGGCGGAAAAAGATCCTGCGGGAATTGTTGCAGACAGTGAATGAAGGTCCATTCTCACTTTTTAGAGACAGAACATTGTGACGATCACTGGACGCAATGAATATTTGGGGGCCATTGCTCACGCAGGCAAGTAAAGTTGCTCGTCTTCAGTGGGCTAGAAATCCTGGAACATGGACAGCAGCTGACTGGCGTAACGAGATCTGACTATCACTTTTTTGCCTGTATTCAGATGATGCACATTCTCAAGTAGACCGATGGCCAAATGAAGCATTTCATTTTGAGTGTCTGAGAGGTCTGTCTCAAGCTGGAGGTGGACCTTCCATGTTTTGGGGATATTTTTCTTATTATGAATTGAGCATAACCTCTCAGGTGACCATTAACAACAAGTGGCACATTTATTTAAACATTCCAAATGATCGGATGTTGTCTTTCAGTCAACATCTACATGATAAATGTGTTATTGATATCCCTGATTTTCAAGACGACGATAACAAAGTTCATAGGTAAGCAAGAATATGTGAGTGCTTTTCTGAACACTCCCCCATCTTATTACATCTTGATTGAGCTGAAAAATCACCTGACTTCAACTCCATTCAAAATCTGAGGTACGCGATGGAACCGCGAGTAAAACACCGACCTCAGAATCCCCTCAATTTGAAGGAACTGCGCGCTCAGGTCTTCAGCGAGTGGATTAAACTGGATGCGATTTACCTCTTCAGCCTTGTGAACTCACTTCCTAATCAGATCCAGGTGGTTATCAAGTCCAGGGGTGGAATTTTACGTTATGAAGTGTTGTTTGTTAAGATTTCTCAGGGAGTGATTAATTTTTTGTACAACGAACTTATGAAAGCTGATCGCCTGGTCGGCAAAAAAAAATTAAGCTCACGGAAGGGGAGAAGGAACGCAATGAAACTTCACGGTTTGAAGGGGTTTGGGATGTTATCTCAGTAATTACAGAATCGAATTAAATTTACAGAGAATTTCGTGATATGAGGCCACTAAAAGATAATGACTTTGCCCCAATCTGACAGGCTGTTTGTATTTATTCGATTGCGAATGGTATCGTAAAGACTTTGTGTCGCCTCCTGACGCAAGCTGGCCTACAACTGTTCTAACTGGGCCTTCATATCTCAGATACTGACAAAAGGACGTAGTTGACGACGGAGCTGATACCACAAATTCCACCATTTTCAGCTTTTACTATGACAGACCATTGTTTTGATAAAATCATGAGCTTTTTGTGCTTCACAGTTGGAAAAATGAGGATGATGATAACAACCACACATTCTTCAGCCACCGGCCGCGGTGGCCGAGCGGTTCTAGGTGCTACAGTCTGGAAACGCGAGACTGCTACGGTCGCAGATTCGAATCCTGCCTCGGGAATGGATGTGTGTGATGTCGTTAGGTTAGTTAGGTTTACGTATTTCTAAGTTGTAGGGGACTGATGACCTCAGAAGTTAAGTCCCATAGTGCTCAGAGCCGTTTGAACCATTCTTCAGTCATTAATATGGTGTCGCCTAGCGTTGGACACGGAAAGTCGCATGCTCATCCTTCTCCCATCCTTTTACGTGTATGGCTGATTTCCTGATCCTTCTCCAGCTCCTAATGTCGCTGTCCTATTAGAATCTGAGGCACATGAGCGAGTGAGAGTTGGAAGTGCTCGATACAGCGCCTTCAGGAGCACTGGGCCTAGAATCCATGGAGCTACGGATGAAATGACTTTACGTTTTACTCCGTTCGAGCCCTGATTTCTCTTACTAGTCTTCGCATTTCTTATGCGAGATGCACGTTGGTGACCTTAGAATCGTTGTGTAAGCAGTAGCAAATGCCAGTTCTCTATACATTCTTAATAGTGTTTCATGAAATGAACGTCATATTGCCTCCAGGAATGCCCCCCCCCCCCCCATATGAGTTTACAAAACATTTCCACAAAAATATCTGGCAGCTTATTTTTGTTATCATACCATAACCTGAACCTTCTTTTCGACAATTATGACTTCGTCATCTATAGGATGATCTTATACCCTGTTACTATTCTCAACATAAAAAACCCGAATTGCATCCATTACTTATTCAAACTTAATTTTCACGTCGTTATGCACTGAAGTGCCAAAAAAATTGGTATAGGCATGTATATTCAAATACAGTGATACGTAAACAGGCAAACTACGGCTCTGCGGTCGGCAACGCCTCTATAAGACAACAAGTGCCTGGCGCAGTTGTTAGATCAATTACTGTCTCTCCAGTGGCAGGTTATCAAGACTTAAGTGAGTCTGAACGTGGTGCTATAGTCGGCGCACGAGCGTTGGGACACAGCATCTCCGAGATAGCGATGAAGTGGGGGTTTTCCAGTACGACCATTACACGAGTGTACCGTGAATATCAGGAATCTGGTAAAACATCAAATGTCTGATACCCTGCGGCCACAAAAACATCCTGCAAGAACCGGACCAACGACAACTATTGAGAATCGTTCAACTTGACAGAGGTGCAACCCTTCCGCAAGTTGTTGTAGATTTCAGTGCTGGGCCATCAACAAGTGTTAGCGTCCGCTGCATTCAACGAAACATCATCGACATGGGCTTTTCGAGCTTAAGGCCTACTCGTGTATCGTTGATGAGTGCACGACAAAAAACTTTATTCCTCGCCTGGACCCGTCAACACCTACATTGAACTGTTGATTACTGGAAATATCTTGCCTGGTCGGACGAGTCTCGTTTCAAATTGTATCGAGCGTATAGGGTGTACGGGTATGGAGACAACCTCATGAATCCATCAACCTTGCATGTCAGCAGGGGACTGTTCGAGCTGGTGGAGGCTCTGTAATGTGTGGGGTCTGTGCAGTTGGAGTCATATGGGACCTCTGATACGTCTCTAGATACGTCTCTGACAGGTGACATGTACGTATGCATCCTGTCTGCTCACCTGCATTCACTCACGTCCATTGTGCATTTGGACGGACCTGGGCAATTCCAGCAGGGCAATTCGACACCCCGCACGTCCAGAGTTGCTACAGAGTGGCTCCAGGAACACTTTCCTGAGTTTAAAGACTTCCGCTGGCCAACAAACTTCCCAGACATGAACATTATTGAGCATATATGGGATGTCTTGCAACGTGCTGTTCAGAAGAGATCTCCACCCCTTCGTACTCTTACCGATTCATGGACAGCCTGCAGGATTCATGGTGTCACTTCCGTCCAGAACTACTGCAGACATTAGTCGAGTCCATGCCACGTCGTGTTGCGGCACTTCCGCGTAGTCGTAGGGCTCTGCACAATAGATAGGAGTACCAGTTTCTTTGGCTCTTCAGTGTATAAAACAGTGATACAAATTTCTTACTCACCCATGTACAAATGAATGCGTTATTCCTAGTACTGCAAGCCTATGTTGCATAGGAACTGTGCAAATGATATTTATTCGGTTAAGAGCTACGGGGGGCTGGATCGCAATTCAGTGGTTTGTATTTCACTTACTGGTTGGGCAGTCTTTATAAATATTTCACTGTATTTCACTTTATGAAGTGTCTTGCGATCGCTGTCAACTGGAAGAGAGGACCGACATTATGCCTCAAACGCGCAGACAGCGCCACCTGCAATTCTGCTGTTACTGGTGGCTCCTGTTGGGCATTCTGGCGGAGGAAGTACTGGTAGCAGAACCCGGCATGATTCGGAACTACTTGCACATACTTCAGTATGATACCTGATTTTAACACCAATGCAGCGACTTCATGAACTCCAATGCCGTAAGGCCATACAGTGCCCCTATAAGGTAGGATATAAAATGTGGCAGCTGTTGGAGAATTCAAGAATAGTGTTCAGAAACTCAACAGAAATAACGTAGTCCCATGTCAAGGATGCTTGAGAGGTAATAACGAATATTCCAGATAGCAGTGCCATTGGCTTTTTCAAATCCGAAATAATCGTACTAATAATTACATAAGTTTCAGCAAGCTTAGAGTAGCAGTTATTTGAATATAATATAACGTACCACATTAAAATACAGAAAACGAGGTGAAAGCCACCATTAAATATTGACCCTATACATTACCGAGAAGTACAGCAATAATTTACTAGATTTACAGTATTGCTTCTAGTTCCTAGAAGAAGTTTTGGTGTACTTTTAATAGGATAAAATTGTAAATAATACTAATTCGTCTCTTGCGTACACACACTCTCGATATACTGCACTTTCCATGTTACCTCTGAGACAAAAATCGCCGGCCGGTGTGGCCGAGCGGTTCTGGGTGCTTCAGTTTGGAACCGAGCGACCACTCCCGTCGCAGGTTCGAACCCTGCCTCGGGCATGGGTGTGTGTGATGTACTTAGGTTAGTTAGGTTTAAGTAGTTCTAAGTTCTAGGGGACTGATGACCTCAGATGTTAAGTCCCACAGTGCTCAGAGCCATTTGAACCATTTTTTGAGACAAAAAACTAATGGAGGGTGATATGAAGCCCTTAGTGACCAACAAACATCACTAGCAAGAGGATTCATAGATCAGGGAGTGATGTACTTGCAGAAAGAACGGAACAAAATGAATGTTTCTAGTCACAACGGTTACTTCTTTAGCATTGGACCTTCAAACGACGCATTAAGCTAAGACGGATAGTTAGCTGTTTGTTTACACTAAACTGTGAATTGACGGAGATGTTTCTACTCAAAACGTATTTGTAAGGGCACCGTACATTTTCATCGAGCAAATACTTCTTCCTTTTGTATGTGTCGTGGCTAACTTCAGACTTTCGTGTGCTTGTAAGGCTGTATCTTACAGACTAAGGAATGACTTCTCCTCATCTACATTTTCTTCAGTTGCACTTTCAGAGGAAATGTGTTTCCTGAGAACTATACTAGACTCACAAAATTGGTTAAACATTTTGACAGCAACACACAATGGTTACCGAACCATCTAACATATTTTTCACGAGCACCCAAGCATTTCCACTACAATACCCACAACCAAATACCACGTTGGCAGGCTCTAACCTGATGGCGGAAGAAAATTTTAGGTAGGTTCCCGATTACCAGGCTACATAGCAAATGAGTTGAATTAAAACGACAGTCTCTCCGCTTTGTGGAAAGAGTAAATGGCGTCGGAAACCTGTTCATGGTGATCAATAGGATGCCGACTGTATGTTCGACTGCTGCCTTGGTAATAGTCGAGAGCAGTAGGTTTGAACCTCTGTATTTTATGTAATCGTCATTGACAACAGTATGGCTACATTTTGTACGACGTGATCATCTACGAGCAAGATGAGTAAGACAATTTTAAAGAAATTTCCTTCAAGTGATCAAACAGAAAAAAAGAAAAAATGTAAATTTGAACCACTGTTTGATCTAGGAAACAGCCAAATGCAACTCTTTTTATTTAATTGATGACCGGTTTCGAGTGGTAAACAGTTATATAAAACGAAAATTGCATAAACATAGAATGTGAAATATTATACACTTTGAATGATTTAGAAAGAGAAAATATTTGAGATTGATAAGCGTAAGAAAGCAGAGACGCAGACACGGGGTATCACAGCTAATCATGTACGATGAAAAAATTGTGTGTTGGTTTCACAATGCGGATAATGACCATCGCAATTCGTCTTGTGTCGAAATAAATGCTAGTGCAGAGATAATTAATGGTAAATCTAGAATATGTCGATATGTTGATAATTTAGTTGTCTGTGGATTCTGCTGGAGAAACTGAGTCACACATCTGAAATAAAACTGAAATGGCTAGTTTAATGACATGTTTAAGTCTTGTGTATTCGGAACTATATAAATATTTCGTTACATATTTTTAGCATCGTGAAAGCAACAAACCTACTCCACACAAGATACGCATCCAGTAAAAAATGACGTGATTAACAAACTGTTTGAAGATAGATATAGCAACAGTTTTATTGCGTTTGTTTACATTTAACCATCAGATGACGTTAAACAAGTTTTAACTGTTTGCTACTCCAATTAGTAAAAATATTAATCCATGAAAGATATATTTACATGGCTACACCATCAGCTACTGTCAAAACTTTATTAAGTTGCTACCAGTTTTGATCTACACATGGAATATCTTCCAGGCAATGGTAAATAAAATCCTTTATAGCATTTTGCTTTTTGATGCATTTCATACTGTTACCATCATACTAAATTAAATAGGCAAAGATCAGTGTCGTTATTAGATCTCTTTAATGCACTTTAACTAGCCTGATACATATGTACCCCTGTTGAAAGACATGGAAAGTATGAAATTACATGTGTGTCCAGGTTGCAAAAGTGTTTTAATGAAATCTGATGACAACACTGATGCTTGCCTATTTAAGTTAAAATTAAGGCAACAACACGTAGTGCATCAGGAAGGAAAATCCAATAGCTAATTCTTTGACCAGAGTCAGAATACAGTGCAAGGATAGGCGTAGAATAGCTGGAAGTTAATAATGTTTTTGATAGCTGTTGATGGTTTACCTATTCAAATATGCCTTCCATCAAACATACTGCGGCTGTGGTTCACCACCAAACAAAAATACTAAAGGATTGACATTTCAGTGGTTGGTGAAAACATCGTGAAGCAAATTTCAAGTATAAATGGTTACAATAACTAGTATAAATTCGTAAATACGCAGTCGATGTGACCAACTAATACATAAAGTTATTTACAAAAGTTTCTTATATTATTTTCTATATAATTAGATAGATAGTATATCCAGCCTTTTCGTTGGCTGAGTCAACTATATTACCTGACAGCAGCGAATATTATCTGCTGTGAACAGCTACGTAGGACTGCCCACAGCTTTCTACTTGGTAATAGGAGACCGAATGGTCTCCTGGTTGACAGCGCTTTGCTGTCTGAAAGCAAACTCCTTTGCTCCTCCCTGCTCGTCTTGTCCCTACAGCAGGTCAGATAGGCAATGATTGATCCGCTGTGAGCTAGAAGAACAGCACCTAGTTTTTCCGAGTCCTGTTGGCGAGAAGCTGAATTTCCGGGCACTACTGTTGCGTGACGCCTCTGGGTAGCCTGTCTTTCCACAATAAATATGAAATTCCCTTTACAGACAAAAGACCAAAATATAGTCCATTTTGGTGTCCGCTGTCATGTTACCTGTAATTAAACACGAAATTGATGGAAATGTCGCACTAGAATTAATTTATTCATTGCGGTAGAAAATTTCAGTACTCATCAATTATCAATGACTCTCCCAACGAGGAAGACTGAGTATTAGTACCCCGATATCAACTTCTATGCAGTGCATTGAGAAATCCTACGAATCAAGACGTTCGTGATGCACAAAATTTGAGTAAGTAGTCAGGAAAAACTGTTTACCAATGGAGGCTCATTTACCTTGTGTTATACCGCTGAAATCCAATGCAGCGACGTAATTCCTGATAAGGGCAATAACTTAAATGTCTTTCAAATTTAATGGTCACCCTAAACATTTGTGTTCAGAAAAATCCAGTGCACACAACCACAATACCACTCCTTCTTTCTATCCAAATTCTGTTGTCTCGTAAATATGATCCTGACATGCGTACGTATTTTCTGTGCATGACTCACATAACGACAAAGACTAACGTGTTACTAAGAAGTTTTCACAGTGGAAAACATTTCATAATTTTATTTCGTAAATAAGCTCAAAATGTTTAGACATCTGGATACAACTGTAGTTATCCAACTATAGGTATACATTTCTAGTTACTGAGAGATTTAATAATTGCTCTCATGTTTTGTTAAGCGAAAACTTCTAGGTTCCTGTCTGATGACATCCTTGCGCTCTTACGAATTGAAAAAAGGGCTCTTCATTTTGCCTCCTGTGGAGACTTTCTCAAGATATATGTCAACCGTCTCAAGCTAGAAGTAGAACACGTGTAAAAGAAGTGCTGCTTGGTTATGTTAGGATAATAGTTAACTTTTCAACTCTAATATTAAATGAGAAATTCGCCAATCAGTTAACAAAGAACTGATATGGGCATTCCTCTCAGGACGAAGCGAAACAAAAACTGACAATCACTGAGGATTTTTCATGGCTTCTAAAAATATGCGTATTCGTAGCACAGCACACAGTAATTCGGGAAAGAAACAATTGAAAGTACATGAAATGAGTTACTAAAGAATACAATGAGAAAATAATTATTATTGTACATGACAGATGAAGAAAAAAGAGCATGGAAAACATAGCGTCATATACATTTACACACAGAAGGTGTTCCAGGAGGAATGGTCAGTATTCAGAGAAAGGACGGGAACGATCTCTCGAAGCAAAAGATCCAAGTCAACATGGGCTCTAAAATGCTTACATCAAGAGCTATAGGCATTTCTTCATCTTTGATACTGTGAAACAAGTCTCTTAATATAGTTGGGTGGAGGTAATATGGAGAAAAACAAGATGTCTAGTAAACATGGGCCCTAAAATGCATAGCTTAGAGATATGAAAATATGGTTCAAATGGCTCGGAGAACTATGGGACTTAACATCTGTGGTCATCAGTCCCCTAGAACTTACAACTACTTAAAACTGACTAACCTAAGGACATCACACACATCCATGCCTGAGGCAAGATTCGAGCCTGCGACCGTAGCGGCCACGCGGTTCCAGGCTGAAGCGTCTAGAACTGCATGGCCACACGGGCCAGCTAGAGGTATGAGAACTTGTGCAGCAGAAGAGATGTGTTTTGCAAGAGCGGAGGTGAGCAAGTGTTCGTAGGTACGCATTTCAAAGCCCTTGTTTACTGGAACCTATTCTTGCTTGGGTTAGTATTACTACCTCTCAAAATTGTAAAGCAAAGCC
Source organism: Schistocerca cancellata (assembly GCF_023864275.1). NCBI lineage: Eukaryota > Metazoa > Arthropoda > Insecta > Orthoptera > Acrididae > Schistocerca > Schistocerca cancellata. The sequence continues at coordinate 348,190,334 of NC_064633.1, read as the reverse complement.
CATGTTTACTGCACCCTATTCTTGCTTGGGTTAGTATTACTACCTCTCAAAATTGTAAAGCAAAGAGCTGGCAGTAGAAGAAAACTGTTTCATAGTCTTGGTGTATGGGTTGGTCAGCTGTGACCCCTACGGATGCAGGATGACGAAGGATGGAGCACATTGGTGAGAGCGGGTCGGGGGGAGTGGGCACCAACGAGAAAGCACGGGTGAATTTTACGTTTATTAGCTTTAGTTTGCATCTGAATCGTCTTGTATGTCACAGCGAAGAACAGAGCTACGGGCGCAGCAAGCAGAGTGGAACATGCTGATGGAATAGCTGAGAAGTCTCTCGACGCCATTGGTGAAGTCACGGCAGGTCACGCAGCAGGAGCGGCACCATGCAAGGGAGGTGGAGCAGTTCGCAGCAGGCTTTATTCGTCCTGCAAAAACGTCCAGCAGCTGGTCGATGTTTTGTACTAGGGACACTCCAGCGCCTCGTACGGAGTACCCCATTAAGCTTCCAGCGGCTCTGTATTGGGCGACAGTGATACTGCAGATGTTTTTGCCAGCTTTCTTTCTTTGACAGATATATCCTGAAGACATGTGTAGGTTGTTTTTAGCTGCTTTTGATTGCCTTAACAGATGTGACTTAATAATGATTCAACATATTTTTGCATTGTACTTGATAATGGCATAAAAGTCGAAATCTAGATAGTATAGAAGATATATAAAATATCTGGCTGTCCACACTTTTAAAATGTATTGTGGACTGTGGCTTAACACCAACGAAAACTTTCTGCATTGAGACATGCTGATATTCTGACCATGTGACTAGAGCCAGAGAGGACGAAAGTCTATTGAGTTTCAGCGAAACGTCGACAAGCTGATCTATGATGGTCTGCCTGCGACCTGCTTGCAGATTTCACACCGAGAGGCCGCGACCTGGTGCCTATCGCAACCATGGCCTGCCATTCATGTCTATGGGACGTCGCGCATGCAGAGAACGCTGGCTGTGGCCAGCTCTCCTGTGCTACAGGTTATGTTCAGCAAGCTGTCATCTACAAAGCGAAAACGTGTGGCACCTTCATACAGCCCATTGGCCAATTCGCGGACAGCTACTGCAGTCTTGGTCGATCCATGGTGGATGCACATGACGTAGTCTTCATTACAACCAACATCCTGCGCCACAGTTGGCTGTTCCTCATGGCCAGCCGGGGTGGCCGAGCGGTTATAGGCGCTACAATCTGGAACCGCGCGACCACTACGGTCGCAGGTTCGAATCCTGCCTCGGGAATTGATGTGTGTGATGTTCTTAGGTTAGTTAGGTTTAAGTAGTTCTACGTTCTAGGGGACTGATGACCTCAGGAGTTAAGTCCCATAGTTCTCAGAGCCATTTGAACCATTTTGTCCCTCATGCGGGCGCATGACAAGCTGTCCTCGAAAACAATGAGGTGGGAGCCACACAGAACGTCAGAATATCTGGGCAGACGACGCCTATTTGTCCCCCGGCTGCCGCCAGCACAACATGTGGCCTTGACTCGCTGACCTGTGGGATGATGATGAGACGTCAGTACTTCTTTGCGGCGCGCTCTTAAGCCTGGCCACTGACCGCCACCCTGAAGACAGTTTGCCACACTGTTAACTCAGCAGCCGACCTCTGTGACCGAGTGGTTCTAGGCACTTCAGTCAGGAACCGCGCGACTGCTACGGTCACAGGTTCGAATCCTGCCTCAGGCATGGATGTGTGTGATGTCCTTAGGTTGGTTAGGTTTAAGTAGTTCTAAGTCCAGGGGACTGATGACCTCAGATGTTAAGTCCCATAGTGCTCAGAGCCATTTGTAAACTCAACACGAGAAGCACACGTTCAGAAAAAAATACAGATCACCTTGAACGACTAGGGACAGGACGTTCATATTCACAGGCCATGTACATAAGAATGTTTTGAAAAAATGATTAGCATTTTAACCACGTCGGCCCACGGTTTCAAGGTCGACATCGATAACGGGGTGCACCAACACGGACCGGTAAAATGAGCCTACGCCTCTCGCTGTCGCTACATACCGAAAGTGAGGGATCAGTGTGACTTCAGCAAATGTGGAGGATGCCTCGCAGACGTATGCACGAACCGTACCGTCAAATCACTTTCAAAGCGGGCGCATTATTGGTATGAGAGAATTTAATGCATCTATCCTGTTAATTGCTGTTCGTGTGGGAGGAAGTGTTTCGGTAGTGCAACGGGTCTGTGCAGAATCGTTCACGGTAGGCTGTAGAGCACGACGAGCTGAGTTAGGCTATATCACCCACACCACACCCAGAAAAGATAGACACCTCATTCGAATGACATTGCAGGACAGTTCTTTGTCCTCCTTGGCCCTGACGCAACAGTGGAACGTTGTAACACATCGTAAACTATCAGGAGTGACAGTCCGCTGTCGTTTATCACGGCAGGGGTTACGTGCACGTCGTCCAATTCTCCACTCATCTTTCACGAATGTGCAGAAACATGCTAGGCGGCAATAGTGTTTGGAACGATGTCACTGGAGAGAGGAATTGCATCGGATAGCGTTTTCCGACAAATTCAGGTTCTGGTTGTCTGAAAATTATGGCCGCATTTTGGTTCGCCCCAGACAGGGTTAATGGCATGACAGTGACTGCATTCGCTCAAGACATGTAGCGCCAACTCAAGGCCTTATGTTGTGAGGTGCTGTTGGGTATAACCACAAATCATATTTGGTGCGTGTCCATCGGAGAGTGACCAGTGTAACTGTAAGTAGGCTGTTTATATTTTCTTATTGGCAACGTTACGTAGCACTCTGTGTGAAAATCACTGGCTGTGCTGTGTGCAGCCTGTGGCTAGTTTGCCATTGTAGTGTTGGGCAGCGGCAGCTGGATGTGAACAGCGCGTAGCGTTGAGCAGTTGGAGGTGAGCCGCCAGCAGTGGAGGATGTGGGGAGCGAAATGGCGGAGTTTTGAAATTTGTAAAAATGGATGTCATGAACTGCTGTATATATTACGACTTTTGATGACTATTAAGGTAAATACATTGTTTGTTCTCTATTAATATCTTTCATTTGCTAACTATCCCTATCAGTAGTTAGTGCCTTCTGTAGTTTGAATCTTTTATTTAGCTGGCAATAGTGGCGCTCGCTGTACTGCAGTAGTTCGAGGAACGAAGATTTTTGGTGAGGTAAGTGATTTGTGAAACGTTTAGGTTAATGTTAGTCAGGGCCATTCTTTTGTAGGGATTTTTGAAAGTCAGATTGCGTTGCACTAAAAATATTGTGTGTCAGTTTAAGCACAGTCTTGTATAATTTTTCTAAGGGGACGTTTCATATGGCGACCCTGCCAGGATACTTCACTGGAATCTTCTAATATTTTCTTCTAGTTTGTGTAATTAGTGTAGCTTTTGTTTATTGCTAGCACGTAATTGTAGAGAGAATTTCCTTTGTAGTTGCAGTTTTTCATTCTTGTACAGTAAAACAGTTGTGGCATGCATGTAGATTTGCACCAAGTATTTCGCAGCTGCGCTTGCAATTAACTACATATTATTTTCTGTGCTATGTTAATGTGTTCTCTTATTTTTGCACTTCAAATTGTGCTTTTCTGTGTTATCGTGTGAAATATTGTGACAATAATGGCGTGTGAAAAACGTAACACTAAGCACAAAGTAAACTGAAAAATAATAGTGACGACGAGCGTAGCTTATCAGCACCACTGTGTAGTGAATTAACAGACATTCGAAGTAGTAATTTGGTAATTGTGCATAGGGAAATGGAGCAGGCGGCAAATAATGGTGTAGGCTGTGAAACAGGTAGTGAACAAGGAAGCATTATCGATCGATCGGTCGGGAACAGCTCGCCTCAGGAATCCGAAATGATAGGACACAATTTTGCAAATACTGTAGATTCATTTTTTGCGTCCAGACCGTTTTCTCAAATAAGTCAAGATACATTTTTGCTTGTCAAAATGTGAATGTTGCTGGTGCAAATGCACTGCCGAAAAGCATAGAGGAACAGATTCCAGACACTAATGCATTGTTATTACAATTAATGCAACAAATGGGACAAAATCTTCAAAAGTTAGACACAATGGAACAGAATCTTCTAAAGTTAGACACAATGGAACAAAATCAGAGACAAACACAGCAAAAGCTTCAAAATTTAGACTCATTGGAACAAACTCTCGAACAAACACGTGAAGATTTAACTGCTGAGTTACATAACATTGAATCGAAATGTCAAAAAGTTGTAATGACGTAAAAACACAAATTTGTGAGCATTTCCAACCTATTTTTTCGCGTCATGAAAATACATTACAGAATCACGAAGCAGCCATAAAAGAACTGCAAACCATTGTTCATGAAAATCATGAGACCTTGTGGGCTAAAATTGAATCAGTTGCATCTACCGATTCGGTTATGCAACTTGCAAAAACTCAGGAAAACTTAGAGGACACAGTAGATTCGATTTCAACACAAATGGACACTCTGAAACTTGGTTCAGAAAAACACACTGAGGAAATGTGTTCACTATCGGAGAAAGTAGCCGAACTTTCGGATCAGGCCACTAACTTATCTACAAAGGTAGATGATGATCTGAATGACACAAGACCTGTAGCCTTCACTGACACAGAAGAGTATGAACAAATTAGGAAACTGAAACAAAATCTGAATCAAATTAATACGCAACACCAAAGAGAAATCCAGGATGTACAAGATCAGCTGACACAGGTAATACAAGAATTACGAATTTCAGAGGCCACTCGCGCTCCAATACGGGAAGAGGGACATAGAAATACGGAACAGCCACAAAATAATAACACAGGGCACTTCGGAAATTATGAAAGAAATTGGCAAGGCGCATTGGATTTTGAGATGGAACCGCCGAAACGAAGTAACAATGAGCGATGTGCTACTCGCCGACACGATGATTTTGACTATAAGCTGTTCATTACTACACGTAAACTCAAAACGTTTAAGAATTCTGCCAACGACATTCATCCACAAGCGTGGCTCCATCAATTCTCTCATTGTTTTCCTCCCAACTGGTCATTGGAGCACAGGTTAGAATTTTTGTGTGGCTACTTGGAGAATGAACCAGCTATAAGAATGCGATCGGTCATTCACGATTGTCACAGTGAAGGAGAATTTTACCATGCGTTCCTCTCAGCATATTGGTCACAAGCTACACAAGACCGAGTAAAACATAGCATCATGATGAGGAAACACTTTGAACAATCTGAATTTTCCAGTCTTGTCAAATATTTTGAAGACATGTTGCACAAGAATCAGTCAGTACCTGTAAAACCCATACAGCCCCTCAGAACTCATCCGCATTTGCTTAATCAAATTACCTGAACATTTACAGCATATTATTTTGGCAGGACGTTGCAAAGACGACATTGAAGCTTTTCAGGGACTCTTACAAGAATTAGAAATTGACACAGACAGTCGCGGGATGTGAAAACAGGAAAGCAATCACTACAGGTCACATCCATCACAATTCCGTGACGACAGAAACAATAAATGGCCACGACAAGCCTATTCTTACAACGTAAATCGTGACCAAAACAGACACCACCCGTATGACAACCGTTGGCAGAGTAGTAATAATTACAGGGAAAGATCACCTCTCCGCAGTAGTGTCTATCTCAGAGACAATCAGAGAAACAGACAATATGGGAACCAAAATAATTATTATCAAGGGAGACAGAATAACTTTAGACGCAACGGTCCAGTGTGCAGTTACTACTCAGGGAGAAATTCTCCACCACGTGACAGACAAGAAAGAAACTATGGAATCTACCGACATGACGACAGAAGATGTGATCGTAACGACAGACCTGAACTGCATCAGAACTGGCGGGATTTAAACAGAGCAGGGCCCTCTCGTCACAGTGAATTCGTAGAAGTTAGGTCTCCAAATCCCAATAACGACGCGTCTCAACAAAGGAACAGACAATGACTAGCACAGCAGGCTGCCGGGTACGCCGGCTGGCTCAGAGAAAAATAACGTAGACGCTAACCTTGAGAAAAAGTCCAGTATTCTTTACCGATGTATACCACATGATAATTGCGTTAAAGGTGAAACTCTGCATACTAAGAAGAGCAAAGGTTTACACCACATTTCACATGTAAAACCGTTTATTGAAAGATAATCTGATTTTTAACTTTGTCTTTGCCATAAAACTTTTCACTTCACGCTACTAGTACAATTTGTCACACTGAGAAACTGTTAACATGCAACAATGTTTTAAAGTTAACTATCCAGTAAAGAACCTAGGGAACTTAGACAGTAATTACCACTACATTGTTACAGTGAACAGACGACACAGTGTTGTTATTTGTACATTCTTCCTTGTTAGTTGCACGATTACGTAACAACTATAAGGCTCACATACTTAGAACATTTACCAGTACTGCTAATGAGATTTTAATGCAACATTTTGGTTTACTTGAAAATACATTCTGAATTAAAGTACTTTCTGAGAGATACCAGATGACACAGTGGTTAGTTTATGTGACAGCTACACGATTATATCACGACGTTACTAATGAGTGACAATTTACAATGTTGCTTTTGCGGTGTTTCTGTTTTATGTCGGCACAGTTTTTCTGAATTCTTCTGGAAAGTAAAACATGTTTAATAGTAACTTTTGTGGTATAGCTACAATGAGACAGCCTTTTCCGTAGCGCAACAATACGTTACAGCACAGTAATTTCTTCATCACAACAATAAGCGTAATAACTAAGAAATCTATACGCAAAGCATTTCACTTTTGTTTATCATGAGGTAAGTACATTGACTTCTGTAGAACTTAGCTTTCGGAGGACAATAACTACGACACTCCCACAGAGATTATCTTACAGCAAGACGCACATTTAGCGCTACAGGACACGTATTTGAGTGATTAATTTTGTACTTAAAACATTTATTTTTAAAGATTTTTGAATTACAAAGAAAGTTTTCCGTGATACATTTCATTACATTGCTGTAATCTGTAACACCTGAGGGCATAATTACAATAATCCTCAGGGGGGTACACTCCTACTTTGTGTACCATGTGTTTGGCAAGCACAAGGAGCCCTAGCTAATATGGTATTTGCTTATACAACTTTACACATCGGTACCATATTCCACTAACACATAAATTACACAGCTATCTGATCATTTAACTGAGAGAGACAAACTTTTTTTACTACATCAGTGACAGATGTTTACGTAATTACACCGTTGTATAACTTCACACTTATGAAATTGTATTCTGTCTGTACTGTGTCAACCCTTCATATTTTTTAGAACCATTGTAATACTATGAGAGCTTTGAATGATGTATTTGGTATGAGATCATGATTTTTAAAGTACGTTGGAGGTAGATGACACTACTGAAATGAGCAGAGAATCTTTTTTAGGTTTTGAAATTATTGCAGAAAGCTACGACGATTGTGAGAGTTGACTGAGGTGTTATGATGTTATTATTACGACGATGATGTGTATTATGCTGCTGAGGTATGTTTATGATTAATAGGCTGATGCTATATGAGTTATTTGACTATGCTACGTATCTCTTATGATGAAATATTGAAGAAGTGTCGACGAATATGTATATGTATAATGAAGCAAGGAATAATTAGTAGTGATTAGGGACTCTAATTTGTGGAAGAGGATGCTGGAAACCAAGAATCATACTTTAGAATTATGAAATGTGTATACATGTGTGAATGTATTACAATGCCGACGAAAAATTTTTTGCACACTGTTATATTCATAGGATTTTGTTTCTACACATTTGTAACGCAAATTTTCGACCTGTGAAATTTTCATATGAGACTGTCACTGTAGCGGAAACTGGTGTCGTAAATATTTCGGTAAGAAAGTTAAGTGACCACCTTCACGTAATGCGTCATGGGCACCCAGCTGTGCGGCAGACGCCCGAAAAATAAAAGCCATTAGTGTGCCTTTCAGAGGTACAGGTGGAGAAAAAAAAGGGAGGCCATTATCCTTGCTATTGACGTTACTTTGTAGAAAGCATCGCAAAAACGACATGGTCGAACTTGAAAACATATGATTACACTGTGGAGCTCTTAATTTATGATATTTACTGAAATACCGAATGAAATGACGAGAAATATTTTTATGTCTGTACACCTGATTATGACTACTGTCTCTCTAGTTGAGAGATTTTTCTACTAACTTATGAAATGCCTCATGACTACTGAATGATGTTCTTATGCTTTACTTTGTACATAGTTGCTTATTTCATTTGATATCTGGTTTCCAGCTGTCTTGCAGCATTGGTTTCATAAAATAAAATTAAATGAATTTGCTAATGTGAACACTTTCTGTCAACAGATCTATTAAATAATTCTTTTATGACCCACATTCTTCGAAAAAGGAGCTCTTGTAATGGAAAGAACAATAGGAAGGGACTAATAACAGGAACTGCATATATCATTTTCTTTTCAAGTACTTGGTAATTTCTTTTGTAGAAATAGTTGTGGTGCACCACTTAATTTACATCGACATTAAGATGTGAATATAAATTTCCCTTGTCTGCATTATTGTCTTTAGTGTAATGTTTTTTTTTCTTGAGCTATGTCATGTTTGGATATAAGTTGCTGCTGCTGTTTGCCAGGCATAGTGTTACTGAATTTGACATAGTATTACGCTCTTAAGCCAGTTTTATTACGGATTTATTTTCCTTGTTTGCTGCACATTGCCTTATATTAGTTGTAATATTGCAATTGCTTTGCCTATTTAAATATTTTGTCATTGATGTTTGTGTTAATTGTTTTGTGCTGCTGCATTGCCTCATCCCTTAGTTTAGCATCTGAGCTCAGTAGATTTAAGTTACCTTAAGAGGGGGTAGCCTATAAGAGAATGAGTTGCGATGAATTTGAAGAAATGCACTGAGAGGCTACACGAGAAAAGTACAGAAAGCAGGTATAGATGGGACTTTTGGAAATAATGAAGAACGAAGGGAGAGCTCCGAGAAGTAAAGAAAGTTTTGTTTGCAAAATACTGCAGTAAAACAAACCCTGTCCTTTCCATGTATTATTCCGCTATTTGTTTGTGTACCCTTGTGTATTTATGTTCTTCCTGTATTTATATGCGTATCTGACAAGATTTTTGTTGTAGAATTTTTTCTTCTTTTAATATTAAGCTACATTCACTATGATAGGGAATACTGTTCTCCTCAAATATAATTGGCATTAATAATATGATATTTACCTTGTAAATATGCTTAGACATTATTTATTCTGTTTTGTTTTAATGCTCACATGTGAAGGTGATGTCTCGAAAGTTATTCTGATCTTTTATGTATGTACTCATGTCATAGTTCTTGTAACACTGTGTATATGTTTATTTCTATTCTTTTGTAAAGTCCGTGTTACTACAAATGTTATCCGTACTGTTATGTTCTTTAATGATGTACACTCCTGGAAATGGAAAAATGAACACATTGAAACCGGTGTGTCAGACCCACCATACTGGCTCCGGACACTGCGAGAGGGCTGTACAAGCAATGATCACACGCACGGCACAGCGGACACACCAGGAACCGCGGTGTTGGCCGTCGAATGGCGCTAGCTGCGCAGCATTTGTGCACCGCCGCCGTCAGTGTCAGCCAGTTTGCCGTGGCATACGGAGCTCCATCGCAGTCTTTAACACTGGTAGCATGCCGCGACAGCGTGGACGTGAACCGTATGTGCAGTTGACAACTTTGAATGAGGGCGTATAGTGGGCATGCGGGAGGCCGGGTGGACGTACCGCCGAATTGCTCAACACGTGGGGCGTGAGGTCTCCACAGTACGTCGATGTTGTCGCCAGTGGTCGGCGGAAGGTGCACGTGCCCGTCGACCTGGGACCGGACCGCAGCGACGCATGGATGCACGCCAAGACCGTAGGATCCTACGCAGTGCCGTAAGGGACCGCACCGCCACTTCCCAGCAAATTAGTGACACTGTTGCTCCTGGGGTATCGGCGAGGACCATTCGCAACCGTCTCCATGAAGCTGGGCTACGGTCCCGTACACCGTTAGGCCGTCTTCCGCTCACGCCCCAACATCGTGCAGCCCGCCTCCAGTGGTGTCGCGACAGGCGTGAATGGAGGGACGAATGGAGACGTGTCGTCTTCAGCGATGAGAGTCGCTTCTGCCTTGGTGCCAACGATGGTCGTATGCGTGTTTGGCGCCGTGCAGGTGAGCGCCACAATCAGGACTGCATACGACCGAGGCACACAGGGCCAACACCCGGCATCATGGTGTGGGGAGCGATCTCCTACACTGGCCGTACACCACTGGTGATCGTCGAGGGGACACTGAATAGTGCACGGTACATCCAAACCGTCATCGAACCCATCGTTCTACCATTCCTAGACCGGCAAGGGAACTTGCTGTTCCAACAGGCCAATGCACGTCCGCATGTATCCCGTGCCACCCAACGTTCTCTAGAAGGTGTAAGTCAACTACCCTGGCCAGCAAGATCTCCGGATCTGTCCCCCATTGAGCATGTTTGGGACTGGATGAAGCGTCGTCTCACGCGGTCTGCACGTCCAGCACGAACGCTGGTCCAACTGAGGCGCCAGGTGGAAATGGCATGGCAAGCCGTTCCACAGGACTACATCCAGCATCTCTACGATCGTCTCCATGGGAGAATAGCAGCCTGCATTGCTGCGAAAGGTGGATATACACTGTACTAGTGCCGACATTGTGCATGCTCTGTTGCCTGTGTCTATGTGCCTGTGGTTCTGTCAGTGTGATCATGTGATGTATCTGACCCCAGGAATGTGTCAATAAAGTTTCCCCTTCCTGGGACAATGAATTCACGGTGTTCTTATTTCAATTTCCAGGAGTGTATTTTGTACCTTTGTAATTGTAGTCTTATGTTATAAAATTGTAATTGACACCAGTTTATCACATTAAGTAACTTGTAAGCATTCATTTCACTGCCCACATTTCTGTTAGTCATAGTATATGGACAATATGTGAGAAGTCGGGACTGTTAGTGTTTGCACGTGTGTTAATAATTCAGCAAGGGACTGGATAACAGCATTGCTGGTTCTAAGGACAATTCCAAAAACTTTGTGAGCACATAAGTGGTGGTTTATGGACTTGCTGTATTATCCGCAAGACTCATCAATGGTGATTGTGCACCTGCACAGTCACAACAGATGGCTGCTGGCCATCTCTACAAGGACTACAGTGGGTCTGCATCTTTGCTGACTCATCAGTACCATTTCTACAAGGACTACAGTGGGTCTACACCTTTGCTGACTCACCAATACCATTATTTCTACAAGGACTATAGTGGGTCTACACCTTTGCTGACTCACCAGTATCATTATTTCTACAAGGATTGCAGTGGGTCTGCACCTCTGGTGGCCCACCAATACCATATTCTCTACCAGGACTACAGTGGGTCTGCTCTGTGATGACCTACCTGCTAATATTCTTCAGAACTTCGAATGACTCTGCTGTGGGTTTGCTCCATTGTGGCCCATTACCTGTCAGCATGTCAAGAGTCAGCACTGTCTTTCCGTTGGAAGGACACCACTACTTCTTCAAGACTGCATGGAAATCCACTACTTCTGTGTGCAATTTTTTTTACTAATGAGACTTTGTGAAAAAAACTGTAATTACTATTATGATGAATGATCAGGACTGTCTTTATGGACTGTGAGAAAATTTTAGCTTTTGACCATCATTGTATCAATAAGTGTGTGCATTGGATGTCTTTGTTAGTGTAATTATGAAAAATTTTATCAAATCATTATTGGCCACTGGCCAAAACAATTTGTAAAATTTTTTGTGGGGAGCATGGGGGCTATGTAAGTAGGCTGTTTATATTTTCTTATTGGCAACGTTACGTAGCGCTCTGTATGAAAATCACTGGCTGTGCTGTGTGCAGCCTGTGGCTAGTTTGCATTGTTGTCTGCCATTGTAGTGTTGGGCAGCGGCAGCTGGATGTGAACAGCGCATAGCGTTGTGCAGTTGGAGGTGAGCCGCCAGCAGTGGAGGATGTGGGGAGAGAGATGGCGGAGTTTTGAAATTTGTAAAAATGGATGTCATGAACTGCTGTATATATTATGACTGTTGATGACTATTAAGGTAAACACATTGTTTGTTCTCTATTAATATCTTTCATTTGCTAACTATCCCTATCAGTAGTTAGTGCCTTCTGTAGTTTGAATCTTTTATTTAGCTGGCAATAGTGGCGCTCGCTGTATTGCAGTAGTTCGAGGAACGAAGATTTTTGGTGAGGTACGTGATTTGTGAAACGTATAGGTTAATGTTAGTCAGGACCATTCTTTTGTAGGGATTTTTGAAAGTCAGATTGCGTTGCGCTAAAAATATTGTGTGTCAGTTTAAGCACAGTCTTGTATAATTTTTCTAAGGGGACGTTTCATAACCTACGTGAATAACATCTTGCAACCCAGAGCAATACCCTTTCTGCACAATACGCTAGACGACATTTTTTAGGAAGACAATGCACGACTAGTTGCAGCACGAACACGTGCCTTCTTGGTTCGATAGAATGTCAGCCTTTTTCCCTGGCCCGCCAGGTTACCAGACCTGTTGCCAATCGAAAATGTATGGGATATGTTGGAAGGACGGGTGCAGCACTGTGACCCAGTGCCTACCAGCACAGATGAACTTTCGAACCAGGTGAATGCAGCATGGATAGCTATGCCACAGGATGAAATCTGTGCCTGATACACGTCGATGCCATCACCCATAGAACAAGTTAATACGGTCCATGTTGGACCCTGTCCCTACTAGATAACAAGACACATTCTGACCCCATGTGGCTGAAATGCTAATGATTTCTGCAGAACATAATAATGTACTTGTCCTGTGGATATGGTTGACATGGTAAAATCCTGAGATAATTTCCTGCCCCCCCCCCCTCCACCACATCGTTTTCTCATGTGTGGATTTTTAATGCAGTGAAGTGCACAGTCGTTGTCAAATATTTCTTTGTTCTCAAGACATTGTAACTAATACTGCACAATAATACTGACAGCATTAGTAAATGTTGAGGATTTTCTGAAATTTGACTGACATCTGTGACTTGTTGCTGTCGTTGGTCCTCTGTTCATGAAAATTAAGTCTCCTAGTTACTTTTTTGAAACTGTGAAATACTTGTTGTTGACGACTAGTGGTGATAAGTTTATAACATTTATCTTCTTTGATGTGGCTTTTGTGTTCGAGTTTGACTGTTGAGAATGTTGGTTTCCTATTTGGTTAGTGAATATATTACTCTTTTCTGAGTATACAATACCTTGTGCATTTGACTTGCATTGCTCCTCAGTACTGGCATATAATACTGCGAGGCTGTGATGAAGATATTTTTCCTATTTCATAGTCTAAGTGAAATATATTCGTCAAAATTCTGATGAAGACCTATAGTGTTCATGAGGTTGTATTATGTGTTGTTATGGAACTTGAGCAATTTGAATTTTGCGACCGGTTAAAAAGGGTCAAACATAGTCAGACTAGTATCGTATCAAAGGATTAGAGGAATGATTATGGGGTAGTCTGACAGATGTGAATCTCACGGGAGTGAATGACTTCTATAACAAGTTATTAAAAGCTGTTAATAAGTCACTGGTGCCTTGTTTTGGCGCATTACATACAAGATTAATGAATAATTCGAAAGAGCTGAAAGTCATAACAGTAAGTAAATTCAGTGGCAGATTAATGAAACCTATGTGTGAATTATATGAGATGTGTTACAATATTAGAGGAATGATTATTGGGAAAGACAAAATAGTCACTATAGTAACAGGGGGTGGTCATAAAAGATTACAAGAAAAATTTGAACAAATGAACACTCACTTGGGGAAAGTAGAGAAGTGATGGAAGATTATTACTAAAATAATGAGGAAGAAGGTTTAACTGAAGTGAGTGAAACTGTGGGCATTGAGGGTTCAAGTCAGTTACCAGGACTACAGATAGATCATGAGTCAGTTACTCAATACATTGAAGATGAATTGAAGTCTGGCAAAAGTGGTTTTGAAGGTAGGTTAAAAAAATGAAAATTCACTGGGGCAAAATGAGTCCACAACTGCTGTGTCTTAGTCTGTTGTAATGCATTCAATTCTGACTGTACGACAGCAGCTGGAGTTCCAGCGAGAGACACATCATTACTGCAGTTTAAAGAAAGTGTATCACCGTTTACAGATGTATCGGAAAACTTAGCTAGTCCTTCTTTTTATGGTAGTTCTAAGAGCACCAATATTCTAAAGTATTTTAGATTTGCTGAGTTAAAAATGAAAGATTTCCACGTATAATTTTAAATTTTAAATGTAATGTTCAAATGCTAAACATAGAACCAAAATGCATGCAGTTGAGGTACAAATGCCACTCCAAGCGCACTGAGAAAGGAGCAGAACACTGTGTGAGACACTGTGTGAGAAACTGTGGTAGCACCAGATTTTCTGGGCGTAAAAGTATTAAAGTTTCCTCTTCCCTGATATTATTAAGTTCTTAAACGTGTGTCAATAACCATTTTAGGTTATCATGTTATAGTGAAATGAAAAGATGAACAAGGAAATACAATATTGTGATCAGCATTTTATTATATTGAGTTGGCGATAGGAACTGCTAAATATTTTTCCTGAGTATCATGTTTGCTAAATTGAGGATAGATGTTATATGATTTGTAATTTTTGTAGCATTCTCTTTCAGTTATGCAGTAGGTTAAAAGTGTAGTCAGGAACATCTAGTTGTACGTGTAAGAATTGTTTTCTCCTTTTATTGCTGCATAAGAAATTAAAAATATGTAGTGTTAGTATTTTGTATAATTATGACTGAGTATTAAATTATGACTGAACATTAATAATTTCTTAATTTCTCAAAGCTAGCTTTTTACAAATTGATTCTTTTTGCATTAGAACTACTAATCTTTTCATGTTGGTGTTTGATGATTGTTCCTACGCTTATTTCTGTGTATGATAACGTTGTGCGAAGTGTTTTACTTCTAATGTTTACTTTCTTTGTATGTGATATTGTGGTGTGAAGTGCTTTGTCGAGACTGGTCGCCTTCAAGGTTCGTGACATGAATGAGTCCTGAAGATGTGATGAGATTTATTTTCTAGTGTGTGTTCTTTACTAACGATAGTTTCTAATAACGACAGGGCGAGGGACTGTTTATGAAATATTTCTAATTATACCAAGTTGAGTTCATATATTTCCAGGTCCTTATCACGATGACAACAATGATTTATAGTGAATAATGAAAGAAACAACAAGGCCATGGAAATATTTTGCAATTTTATGTTTATTGTGGTATATAATTAGAGTCGCTGAATAGTCTTAGAGTGCTCTACCTGAACCCCTACAGGTTGATTGATTGAGTCCACTAATATATATTTTGAAGTAATGAATCACTTGATTTCCTAGCATCATTGAATAGTAGTATCAGTCCAATGTCTTATGTTAATATGGTATGTTGTCATCAACCACTGTAGATGAAGTAACAAACTACATAAATAATGTATGATAAACTGATAAACCAATGTTGTCTCCTATGGTAATAACGCATCTAACCATGCTGCCAATCACGTCCTGCCTTGATTTGTACTTCAGATTATTTAAAAGGCTCTTTTTTTCAACATAATGTCCTAATGTTAGGAATTTATGCTACGGAGTACTATTCTAAATTAACTGAAACTCTGTCATGTATTCCCGTGTTCGACGTTAGTGTTTTTGTGTATAATTATGATTGAGAATGTTAGACAGTTTAGTTATCATTGTTCTTTTTTGCTATTTTATGTGTAGAAGGGAAGGAGGACGGGTACTTCAGATATTGTGAGAAGCACACATAAAAACAGTACACTGTCTTAACAAGCTGGACATAGTCGCTGGCTGAGAGATGGGAATTTCTTTCCAAGCTTCTATCCAATAAAAAGACTAATACCAAACAAAATCCGCGGGGGTAGCCTTGCGGTCTAAGGCGCCTTGCCACGGTCCGCCCTGCTCCCCCAATTGGAGGATCGAGTCCTCCCTCAGGCATGGGTGTGTGTGTTGTCCTTAGCGTAAGTTAGTTTAAGTTAGATTACGTACTGTGTAAGCTTAGGGACCGATGACCTCAGCAGTTTCGTCCCATAAGACCTTATCATAAAGGTCCTAATTTTCCAAAGAAACAGGCTGCTGGATGGTTAGCAGAAAGGTTTTGGCCTGCCAATGGTTAACTACATCTCTGCATTACTCTGACATTTCCTTGTCCTCAACTATGATGCTCTAAACGGATCTCTTACATTAACCACAGCAACTACCTAACTGCAATAGAGATATTTCTCCCTCACTGGAAAAGAAAATATCCTTCACATATCTTTTTACCCGGTCAGACGTTTTTTTAAGACATTTCGATATTGTTACAAGGACATTTGGGGCTTCAAAAATAAATCCTCGAATTCTCACTCCAAACTCACAATTAATTCATTTTAAAACTATGAAATCGGTTTTCAGCGACGTAACCGAGGAGCAGAAATATCTGGTGACCCCAAAGTACTCTATGGCACAGGTGCAGCTGTGGAAGGTATATGGCTTTTGATGTTGGAAGAACTTCGTGAGATTTTCAGATCTAGTATTGTTGAACGATTATGATGTCAATCTCCATTGAAGAAACATTAAAATGAAGCTGTAGTCACTAGTACCTAATCAGTTTTCTTCGCCAGTGCTTACCAATGTACTGAAATATGCCTGACATAAATCAATATATTTAGAGGATTACCTGTGACAATTTGATACCCTGCTGAATTTTGTTTCATATTATGTTCTCCGTCGTGTGTGTTATGTGAGGAATTTCGTTCATTTTATGTGCATGTAATAAAAAAAGTTACTTTTCAAGCATTTCCTTAAAGATTATATCTATTGTAATTATTTTCTGTTATAATAATGAGTTACTTATTATTTTCAATTCATAAAAAACATTTATGTGAAATGGCAAAATAAAAAACAAAAAATAATTAATGTAAAACAACAATTCAAAATATAATACAAATGTAACTAAAATAAACAATTAAAATAGGAATGAATGTTTAGATACTTTAATTAGCTATGTTACAAATACACAGACAGCAAATTGTGTAGAGTTTATTTTCCAAAAATGCTATTTCAGAAACCAACCTTAGTATACAGAGTGTATGTGACTTGAAACCATCCTTAATTTATGTTTTGACAACATTTTTGATTCTCCAAAATAAAATGAAAGTGGAGTTGTGTTTTGTGAAATTTAAAGTTATTACAAAACTTGGTTACACAGATCCAAGAACATTAATCGTATGTCAACTTTTATACGAAAATCGTTTTTCTATATCGTTGTTTCTAAGATATTTTCTCTAAACTTGAAATGTCAAATTACCTTTCATGGTGTTTTCCCCATTAGAATTGAAATTGGCCACAAATAAAATAAATACATATTGCATCAGCCGAGCTTCATCAAGATTGTTCATTTACAGTTGAAACGTCCCCTTAGAACAATTGTACATGACTGTCCTTAAACTGACACACAATATTTTTAGCGCAACGCAATCTGACTTTCAAAAATCCCTACAAAAGAATGGCCCTGACTAACATTAACCTATACCTTTCACAAATCACTTACCTCACAAAAATCTTCATTACTCGAACTACTGCAATACAGTGAGCGCCACTATTGCCATCTAAATAAAAGATTCAAACTACGGAAGGCACTAACTACTAATAGGCATAGTTAGCAAATGAAAGATTTTAATACAGAACAAACAATGTATTTACCTTAATAGTCATCAAAAGTCATAATATATATAGCAGTTCATGACATCCAGTCTTACAAATTTCAAAACTCCGCCATCTCTCTCCCCACATCCACCACTGCTGGCAGCTCACCCCCAACTGCGCAACACTACGCGCTGTTAACAGCCAACAGCCCAACACTACAATAGCAGAAACAATGCAAACTAGCCACAGACCGCACACAGCACAGCCAGTCATTTTTCATACAGAACGCTACATGGCGTTACCAATAAAAAAACCTAAACAGCCTACTTACATAGCCCTCATGCTCCCCACAAAAAATTTTACAAATTGTTTTGGGCAGTGGCCAATAATGATTTGATAAAATTTTTCATAATTACAATAACAAAGATATCAAATGCACACACTTATTGATACAATGTTGGTCAAAACCTAAAATTTTCTCACAGTCCATAAAGACAGTCCTGATCATTAATCACAGTAAAACTGCCATTTCTTTTCTCAAAGTCTGAGCAGTAAAAGACAATGCACATGGAAGTAGTGGATTTCCCTGCAGCCTTGAAGAAGTAGTGTTGTCCTTCCAATGGAAAGACAGTGCTGACTCTTGACTTGCTGACAGGTAATGGTCCACAACAGAGCAAACCCACAGCAGAGTCATTCGACATTTTGAAGAAGATTGGTAGGTAGGTCATCACAGAGCAGAGCCACTGTAGTCCCGGTAGGGATTACGGTATTGGTGGGCCACCAGAGATGCAAACCCACAGCAGTCCTTGTAGAAATAATGATATTGGTGGGCCATCAGAGATGCAGACCCACTGTAGTCCTTGTAGAGATAGCCAGTAGCCATCTGTTGTGACTGTGCGGATGCACAATCACCATTGAAGAGTCTTGCAGATAATATAGCAAGTCCATAACTACCACTTGTGCACTCACAAAGTTTTTGGAATTGTCCTTAGAACCAGCAATGCTGTTATCCAGTCCCTTGCTGAATTATTAACACATGTGCAAACACTATCAGTCCCTACTGCTCACATATTGTCCATAAACTATGACCAACAGAAATGTGTGCAGTGAAATGTAACTTACAAGTTACTTAATTTGATGAACTGCTGTCAATTACAATTTTATAACATAAGAATACAATAACAAAGGTACAAAATACATCATTAAAAACATAACAATACAGATAACATTTGTAGTAATACAGGCTTTACACAATAATAGAAATAAACATATACATCAGTGTTACAGGAATTATGAGATAAGTAGATACATAAAAGATCAGAATAAATTTTGAAACATCAACTTCACACATAAGCATTAAAACAAAACAGAATAAATAATGTCTAAACATCTTTACAAAGTAAATAACATGTTATTAATGCCAGTTATATTTGAGGATAACAGTATTCCTCATCATAGTGAATGTAGCTTAGTACTAGAAAATTTCTACAACATAAATCTTATTAGCTAAACACATAAAGACAGGAAAAGCACAAATACACAAGAGTACACAAACATATAGTGAGATAACACAAAAGGAAAGGACAGGGTTCGTTTTCAGTGCAACATTTGGTACTGCAGTCCAACCCAAAACTTCATTCCATAGATCTTTTTTTTCTTATTTCAACATTTGTTTCCACCAAAAAAATCCTATCCAAGCATGCTTTCTGTATTCTGTTCATATCCTCTTTCAAAAATAGTTTTTCTCCACTGTACACTACTTTTTTGGCCAAACCATTTTCTTATAGCTTCTCAATGCATTTCTTCCAATCCATCATAGTTAGTTTCTTATATAGTCTACCCCCTCTTATGCTAACTTAAATCTACTGAGCTCAGATGCTAAACTAAGGGACGAGGCAATGCAGCAGCACAAAACAATTAACACAAACAGCAATGACAAAAAAATGGAAAATAGCAAAGCAAGCTACAGTAAATCTAAATTACCAAGCAATGCAACATTACAACTAATATGAGTCAATGTGCAGCAACAAGAAAAATAAATCAGTAGTAAAACTAGCTTAACAGAGTAATACAAAGTGAAATTTAGTAGCACTATGCCTTGCAAACAGCAGCAGCAAATGCAGTAACTTACATCTGAACTTGACATAGCTCTAGCAGAAAAAAATATTACATTAAAGACAACAATGCAGACAAGGGAAATGTATATTCACATCTTAATGTCTATGTAATTAAAGTGGTGCACCACAAGAAGTTATTCTACCAAAAAAATTACCAAGTAGTTGAAAAGAAAATTCTGTATGCAATTCCTGTGAAGGGAAATGTCTTTTTATGCTCCTTCGGTTTTTTCAATAGATCATAAAATTATTTACTGGATCTGTAGGCATAAAATATTTATATTAGTACATCTATAAAATTTTATTTTAACCAATGCTGCAGTGCATCTAGGAACTAGATATTAAACAAAATAAGCAAAGCGAGGCGTGGAACGTCATTCACTAGCCATATGGCATTTCATAATGCAGTAAACAATCTTTCAACTAGCAAGACAATAGACACGAAATATTTCTCATCATTTCATTTCAGTAAATATCATAAATTAAGAACTCTACAGTGTAATCATGTTTTCAAGTTTGAGGGGTCAACAGTGAAGATAATGGCCCCTTTTTTTTCTTCTCCACCTGTGCCTCTGAAAGGCACACACTAATGGCTTTTTTCTAGGCGTCAGTCACGCAGCTGGGTGCCCACGACGCATTATGTGAAGGTGCTCACTTAACTTTCTTACCGAAATATTTACGACAGCAGTTTCCGCTACAGTGACAGTCTCATATAAAAATATTTCATAGGTCAAGAATTTGCGTTACAAATCTGTAGAAACAAAATGCTACTGATATAACAGTGCCCAAAAATTTTCGTTGGCATTGTAATACATTCACGCATTTACATACATTTCATAACTCTTAAAGTACGATTCTTGGTTTCCAACAACCTTTTTCACAAAACAGAGTCCCTAAACACTACTCATTATTCCTTACCTTATTCGTCGACACTTCTTCAATATTTCATCATAACAGATACGTAGCATAATCAAATAACTCATATAGCATCAGCTTATTGATCATAAACATACCGCAACAGCATAATACACATAGCCATCGTAATAATAACATCATAACACCTCAGTCAACTCTCAAAATCGTCGTAGCTTCCTCCAATAACTAAAAAAAATTCTCTGCTCATGTCAAAAGTGTCATCTGCCTGAAACGTACTTTAAACAATCGTGATCCCATACCAAATATATCATTCAAAGTTCTCATAATATCACAATGGGTCTAAAAAAATATGTACAGTTCACAAAGTACAGACAAAATACAATTTCGTAAGTGTGAAGTTATACAACGGTTTAATTACGTAAACATGTGTCACTGATGTAGTAAAAATAACATCTTTGTCTCTCTCAGTTAAATGATCAGATAGCTGTGTAATTTTGTGTTAGAGAAATATGATATCGATGTGTAAAGTTGTATAAGCAAATACCATATTAGCTAGGGCTCCTTGTGCTTGCCAAACACATGATACACAAAGTAAGTGAGTACCCCCCTGAGGATTAATGTAATTATACCCTCAGGTGTTACAGATTACAGCAATAAAATGAAATGTATCATGGAAAACTTTCTTTGTAATTCAAAAATCTGTAAAAAATAAATGGTTTAAGTACAAAATTAATCACTCAAATGCGTGTCCTGTAGCGCTAAATGTGCAACTTGCTGTAAGATAATTCTGTGGAAGTGTCAGAGTAATCGTCCTCTGTAAGCAAAGTACTTACCTCATCATAAACGAAAGTGAAATGATTTGTGTATAGATATCGTAGTTATTACGTACCTTACCGTGATCAAGAAAGCACTATAAAGTAACTTATTGTTGTGCTATAGAAAAGCCTATCTCATTGTAGCTATACCACAATAGTCACTACTAAAACATCTTTTACTTTCCAGAATAATACAGAAAAACTGTGCAGATATAAAACAGATACACCACAAAAGCAACAATGTAAATTGTGTCTCATATTAGTAGCGTCGCGATATAATCGTGTAACTGTCAAATAGACTAAGCATTGTGTCACCTGGTATCTCTCAGAAAGTACTTTAAATCTAGAATGTATTTTCAAGTAAACCAAAATGTTGCATTAAAATTTCATTAGCAGTACTGGTAAATGTTCTAAGTATGTGAGCCTTATGGTCGTTACATAATCGTGCAACTAACAAGCAAGAATGTACACACACACTGTGTCGTCTGTTCACTATAACAATGCATTCGTAATTTCTGTTTAAAAATGTTCCCTAGGTTCTAGACTGGGTATTTAACTTCAAACATTGTTGCATGTTAACAGTTTCTTAAGTCTGACAAAGCATAGTAGAAATGTGAAGTGAAAAGTTTTATGGCAAAGACAAAGTTAAAAAGCAGATTATCTTTCAATAAACGGTTTCACATGTGAAATGTGGTGTAAACCTTTACTCTTCCTAGTACGCAGAGTTTCAACTTGAACGCAATTATCATGTGGTATACGTCGGATTCTGTAAGGTCCATTGTAAACTAGAAAGAATTTGTGACTCAAGTGTTTCTTCTTATGTGACAATGAATGAGCTTTAATGAGAACTTTTTGACCAATATATAATTTCTTTGCATTTGCTTTACCGTGTAGTTTTCTCCTTTTGTCTGCTGCAGATTTTATATTTATAATAGCCAAATCAATTATGTCTTTGCGTCGAAGTTTACGTGTATTCGGGAAAGGTACAAGCTCTCTGATTCTGTTCGGTGGTTCTTCATTCTTTAGTACAAGAGTAGGTGGTAAAGCAGTGGAGTCATGCGGGCATTTCATTCAGCACGTTTTGAAATAAGTGTAAATATCTGTCCCAATGCTGATGCTTTCTGTGACAATAAAGTCTGCAAAGCTTATTGATTTCTTTCATAATCCGTTCGGAGGGGTTACAATGTGGCGAGTACAATGAAATAAAAACAGGTTTGATTTTATGATTCTGAAGCATGCGTGACCAAACAGCATATCTGAATTGCGGTCCGTTATCTGAAATGACTTTACTAACGTGTCCAACTTCACGTAAGAAATTTTTAACAAAGGCGTTGGATACAGACCGTCCAGTGGCTTTACGTAACGGAGTGAAAGAAACAAATTTTGAAGTAAGTTCAACAGCGACTAGAACGTACGAAAATCCATTAGATGTTCTGACAAGGGGTCCCAAGAGATCAACAGCAGCAAATTCTTTTAATTTAGAAGGAATGATAGGAAACAGCGGAGCACGATGGGAGATAGTAGATGGTTTCGCCTTTTGACAAAGTTTAGAAATAGACAAGACTCTTCGAATTCTCTTTTCCATATTGTTAAAATAACAAGTCGTTCGAAGAATATGATAACATTTTCGTTAGCCAAAATGTGCATAGCTGAAATGAATGTACCAAATGAGCTTATTAACGAAATCATCAGGAATGCAAAGTACCCATAGCTTGTCATCAACAGTGCAGCGTTTGAACAGTATGTTGTTTCTAACCAGATAATAATGCTGAATCTGTATGTGCGTCTTTTCATGCCATTTGCTCTTGATGTCTTTCCAAATCGGCTCTTTATCTTGTTCATGAGCAATGTACTTTAAAGATGTGGTGATGAAGTTTTCAAAGGCGACTTTCTGAATGTAAAGAATACTGAAATTTTTCTCGAGTTTGCCTTCTGTGTTACTTTTCTCAAGCCCAGCCGGTGCGCGTGACAGTGCGTCCGCAACAATTTTCTCCTTGCCGGGCATGTAGACTATTGTGAAGTGGAATTCTTGCAGAAACAATGCCCAACGTTTTAACCTGTCATGATTTAATTTCGAAGACATAAGAAATTGTAATGCACGGTGATCACTGTATACTTTTACGTGCTTACCAGAAAGAAAGAAACGCAACTTGTTAAATGCCCAAACGATAGCTGAAGCTTCTAATTCAGTAACGGAATAATTTTTTTCAGATTTTGTTAGCACTCGGCTAGCAAAAGCAATGGTTTTCTGAACAGTAGTGTCATTTTCTGTGGCTTCTTGAAATAAATGGGCACCAAGACCGACTTGAGAAGAATCCGTGCTAAGGCAGAAATCTTGTGACAGATCTGGATGAGCTAGTATTGGCGCGTTAAGTAGCGATTCTTTCAAAGAATTGAATTCCATCTGTGCTTGTTCGTCCCAGTTCCAAATATTATTTTTTCCAGTGAGAGAACAAAGTTTTGGTGTAACTAGAATTTGCATATTCAGAAAACGACGGAAAAAATTTTCTAGACCTAGAAAACTGCGGACTTGTCTTTTTGTGGATGGAACTGGAATGGCTCTGATTGCTTCTAACTTTTCAGGATCCAGCTGAATGCCTTCAGAAGAAATAATATGTCCCAAAAACCTCACCTTTGACCTATCGAATTCAGACTTTTCCAAGTTAACTGTAATTCCAGATTCTGCAAAAATACGTTACAAACTGTTGAGGATGCGATTATGTTGTTCCCATGAAGCTTCTGCTATTAGAATATCGTCCACATATAAGGTGATGTGACGTTTTAAGAACTCAGGTAATATGGAATTTAGCCCGTGAATGAATGCTGCCGAAGAAATGTTCAAACCAAAAGTAAGTTTCCGAAATTGATAACAAACGCCGAATCAAAGGAAAGCTGTGTATTTTCTACATTCTGGATGAAGTTCGATCTGATAAAAGCTGGATCTGAGATCAATAGAAGACAACACTTTCACACCATTAAAATTTTGAAGAAGTTCTTCCATCGTCTGCGGCCTATCTGTTTCAGGAATGATGATAGTATTGATTTGTCTCGAATCTAAGACAAGCCTGATAGATCAATTTTTCTTCTCAACAACATGTAATGGATTGTTGTATGAGCTTACTGCAGGCTCAATAAATCCCTCATTAAGCATAGATTGTATTTCTGTTCTAACACGGTCCCTATAATGCGCCGGAATTACGTATGGTCTAACACAAAATTTAGTATGCTCACGAACACGAAATTGGTATTGAAATCCCTTCATTGTTCCTGTTTTGTGTGTAGAAACTGTGGAATGTGCATGTAAAATCTCAAAAAGGTCTTGCCTATCAGTGTCATTACAATTCTCAATTGTTTGAATTTTATTCTGAATTAATTCATTAGTATCAAATATGTCGTCGATATCATCCCTGTCAGTACTTGCAGAGTGATTGTTAGTGTCTAGTTCCGTAGAAAATTCCGAACTGTTGTCTAACAGAAGGAAAAGCCGATTAATTTCCTCATCATGGTTTGAGAGCCAATCTTCAAATTTCAAAGCTATTGACTTACCTTCTTTCTCTAAACTTATTTCAGCATCGTGAAAGTTTAAGATTACTTTGTATTCATTCAAAAAGTCTACTCCCAGTATAATTTCCGTCGACAATAATGGAACAATAAGAAAGTTCATAGAGAAGCTGTGGCTTTGACAAAAGAAATCTAAGTTGGTTTGTTGGCGTACATCTACACTTTTTCCAATGATTGTACCTTGTAATTTAATCTTACGTAACTGAAGTGTGGGACAATCATTCGATTTGTTGCATTTGCTAAAGGCTGTTTCACTAATTACTGAAATGGGACTGCCAGAGTCAAGTAATGCCGTAAATTTTGCGTCACTTACAGTAATTGTAATCACGGGATATGCAATGTTGTTATGTTTTACGTCGTGTTCCTGGAGTAAGATGTCCCTAATGTCTTCCATTTTTACGTAATTACTAGCTACGGCAGCTGCGTCGTCAGTTTCATAAGTACGTTTTGTGGCTGCCAGCGATATGAGTCATTGCCTATTGTGTCTTTGTTGGCGCGCGTTGTTATTGGGATTTGGAGACCTAACTTCTACAAATTCACCTTGTCGATAGGGCTCTGCTCTGTTTGAATCCCGCCAGTTCTGATGCAATTCAGGTCTGTCGTTACGATCATATCGTCGGTCGTCATGTCGGTAGATTCCATAGTTTCTTTCTTGTCGGTCACGTGGTGGAGAATTTCTCCCTGAATCGTAACTGCGTGCTGTACTGTTGCATCTAAAGTTATTCTGTCTCCCTTGGTAATAATTATTTTGGTTCCCATATTGTCTGTATCTCTGATTGTCTCTGTGATAGTCATTACTGCGGAGAGGTGATCTTTCCCAGTAATTATTACTACTCTGCCAACGGTTGTCATACGGGTGGTGTCTATTTTGGTCACGATTTGTGTTGTGAGAATAGCCTTGTCGCTTCCAGTTATTATTTCTTTCATCGCGGAATTGCGACGGATGTGACCTGTAATTGTTGTGTTCCTGTCTTCGCGTTCCGCAATTGTCAGTGTCAATTTCTAATTCTTGTAAGAGTCCCTGAAAAGCTTCAATGTCGTCTTTGCAACGTCCTGCCAAAATAATATGTCGTAAATGTTCAGGCAATTTGATTAAGCAAATGCGGATGAGTTCTGAGGGGCTGTATGGGTTTGACAGGTACTGATTCTTGTGCAACATGTCTTCAAAATATTTCACAAGA
This sequence comes from Schistocerca cancellata, assembly GCF_023864275.1. Taxonomy (NCBI): domain Eukaryota; kingdom Metazoa; phylum Arthropoda; class Insecta; order Orthoptera; family Acrididae; genus Schistocerca; species Schistocerca cancellata. The sequence goes on along the minus strand of NC_064633.1, from coordinate 348,164,102 downwards.
CTGGAAAATTCAGATTGTTCGAAATGTTTCATAATTATGATGCCATGTTTTACTCGGTCTTGTGTGGCTTGAGACCAATACGCTGAGAGGAAGGCATGGTAAAATTCTCCTTCACTGTGGCAATCGTGAATGACCGATCGCATTCTTACAGCTGGTTCATTCTCTAAGTAGGCACACATAAATTCTAATCTGTGTTCTAATGACCAGTTGGGAGGAAAACAATGACAGAATTTGAATTTATGTGTATTAAAGAACAGCTTATAGTCAAAATCATCTTGTCGGCGAGTCGCATGTCGGTCATTGTTACGTCGTTTCGGCGGTTCCATCTCAAAATTCGGTCTACCTTGCCAATTTCTTTCATAATTTCCGAAGTGTCCTGTGTTATTATTTTGTGGTTGTTTCGTATTTCTATGTCTCTCTTCCCGGACTGGAGCGCGAATGTCCTCTGAAATATGTAACTCTTGTATTACTTGTGCCAACTGATCTTGTACTTCCCGGATTTCTCTTTTGTACAGTGTATTGATTTGATTTTGATTTTGTTTGATTTTTCTAATTTGTGCATACTCTTCAGTGTCAGTAAAGGCTACAGGTCTTGTGTCATTCAGATCATCATCTACCTTTGTAGATAAATTATTTAGCTGATTGGAAAGTTCAACTACTTTCTCTGATAATGAACTAATTTCCTCCATGTGTCTACTGTGTCCTTTAAGTTTTCTTGAGTTTTTGCAAGTTGCGTAACCGAATCGGTAGATGCAACTGAGTCAATTTTAGCTTGCAAGGTCTCATGATTTTCATGAACAATAGTTTGCAGTTCTTTTATGGCTGCTTCGTGATTGTGCAATGCATTTTCATGCCGCGAAAAAATAGGTTGGAAATGCTCACAAATTTGTGCTTTTACGTCATTACAGACTTTCTGACATTTCGATTCAATGTTATGTAACTCAGTAGTGAAATCTTCACGTGTTTGTTCAAGTGTGGCGTCCAACTTCCGAAGATTTTGTTCCATTGTGTCTAACTGTTGCTGTGTTTGTCTCTGATTTTGTTCCATTGTGTCTAACTTTTCAAGCTTTTGTTCCATTGTGTCTAACTTTTGAAGCTTTTGCTGTGTTTGTCTCTGATTTTGTTCCATTGTGTCTAACTTTTGAAGATTTTGTTCCATTGTGTCTAACTTTTGAAGCTTTTGTCCGATTTGTTGCATTAATTGTAATAACAATGCACTGGTGTCTGAAACATGTTCCTCAGTGCTTTTCAGCAGTGAATCTGCACCGGCAACATTCACATTTTGACAAACGGAAAATGTGTCTTGACTCATTTGAGAAAACGGTGAGAACCCAAAACCTGAGTCTACAGTATTTGCAATATTGTATTCTGTCATTCCTGATTCCTAAGGCGAGCTGTTGCCGACCGATCGATCGATAATGCTTCCCTGTTCACTACCTGTTTCACTGTCTACACCATTATTTGACGCCCACTCCATTTCCCTATGCACAGTTACCAAATTACTACTTTGAATATTAGTTAATTCATTACATGGTGGCGTTAACACACTGCTTTCGTCTTCACTGTCATTTCTCAGTTTACTTTGGAGCCTAGTATTACGTTTTTCACACGCCATTATTGTCACAATATTTCACACGACAACACAGAAAAACACAATTTGAAAAGCAAAAATAAGAGAACACATTAACATAGCACTGAAAATAATATGTAGTTAATTTCAAGCGCAGCTGCGAAATACTTGGTGCAAATCTACATGCATACCACAACTGTTTTACTGTACAACAATGAAAGACTGCAACTACAAAGGAGATTCTCTCTACACTTACACGCTAGCAATAAACAATAGCTACACTAATTACACAAACTACAAGAAAAAAATCAGTAGATTCCAGTGAGGTATCCTGGCAGGGTTGCCATATGAAACGTCCCCTTAGAACAATTGTAGATGACTGTGCTTAAACTGACACACAATATTATTAGCGTAACGCAATCTGACTTTCAAAAATCCCTACAAAAGAATGGCCCTGACTAACATTAACCTATACCTTTCACAAATCACTTACCTCACAAAAATCTTCATTACTCGAACTACTGCAATACAGTGAGTGCCACTACTGCCAGCTAAATAAAAGATTCAAACTACGGAAGGCACTAACTACTAATAGGCATAGTTAGCAAATGAAAGATTTTAATAGAGAACAAACAATGTATTTACCTTAATAGTCATCAAAAGTCATAATATATATAGCAGTTCATGACATCCAGTCTTACAAATTTCAAAACTCCGGCATCTCTCTCCCCACATCCACCACTGCTGGCGGCTCACCTCCAACTGCGCAACGCTACGCGCTGTTAACAGCCAACAGCCCCACACTACAATAGCAGACAACAATGCAAACTAGCCACAGACCGCACACAGCACAGCCAGTCATTTTTCATACAGAACGCTACGTGGCGTTACCAATAAAAAAAAACCTAAACAGCCTACTTACACAGTTGGGAATATTCCATTTTAAGTGTGATACAAGAATCCAAAATGCTTTTGCACCTGCCGGCCGGTGTGGCCAAGCGGTTCTAGGTGCTTCAGTTTGGAACCGCGCGACCGCTACGGTTGCAGGTTCGAATCCTGCCTCGGGCATGGATGTGTGTGATGTCCTTAGGTTAGTTAGGTTTCAATAGTTCTGCGTTCTAGGCGATTGATGACCTCAGATGTTAAGTCCTGTAGTGCTCAGAGCCAGTTTTGCTTTTGCACCTGCTTTTAAAAGATGTTGACCTCAGTCACAGTTTCAGCGACTCAACTGTCAGTTGTCCTCATCGTCAACTTCAGCTGATAGTGCTGTCTGAAGATCGGCTAAGTGAAGGCCGAAACCGGTCATTTTAATAAAGTATCATCAGCATCTAGACTGTTTTTTCACTGATATCATATGGATTACATGATCACTGCTTCTAGAAAATGTTATCAATAACCTACAACATACTCTCATGACAGACATTATGAGATACCTCCAAAAGAATGACCTCCTCCATGCTAACCAGCATGGATTCAGAAAAGATCGATGATGTGAAACCACACTCGCAGTTTTCTCAAATGACATAATAAAGCTTTGGATCAAGACAGTCTGGCAGATACAGTATTTCTCTATTTCCTAAGAGCATTTGACTCAGTACCACATCTACGATTATTGTTAACAGTACGATCCTGTCTGGTATCAAGCGAAATTTGTGACTGGATTGAGGATTTTTTTCATAAGGAGGGCGCAACATCTTATCTAGGATGGAGAGTCACCGTCAGTTGTATTGGGACCCTTGGTGCTGGTATTGTATATTAGTGACCTTGCGGGCAGTAATAATAGTAATCTCAGACTTTATGCAGATGATGCTGTTTTTTGTAATGACGCACTATTTGAAAGAAGCTGCATAAATATTCAGTCAGATCTTAATAAGGTTTCAAAGTGCTGCTAAGATTGGCAAGTTGCTATAAATGTTCAGAAATTTAACAATATGCACTTCAGAAAACGAAATAATGTAGTATATGACTAAAATGTCAGTGAGTCATAGCTAGAATCGGCCAACTCTTAGTGTGTAACACTTTGTACGGACATGAAATGGAGTGATCACATAAATTCAGTCGTGGGTAAAGTGGGTTACATACTTCGAATTGTTGGTAGACTACTGTATAAATGCAATTAGTCTACAAAAGAGACTGCTTACTAATCACTCATGCTATCCATTCTGGAACATTTCTCAGGTGTGTGGGACCTGTACCACATTTGACTAACAGGGTATATTGAACACATACAGATTAAAGTAGCAGGAATGGTCGCAGGTTTGTTTGACACGTGGTAGAGGGACACACAGATGCTAGGGAGACTGAACTGACAGACTCTTGAAGACAGATGTAAACTATGCCGAAAAAGCCGACTTACCGTGTTTCAAGAATCGGTTTTGAATGGGGCTATATACTACAACCCCCTACGTATCGCTAACATAGGGATCATGAGGACAAGATTAGATGGATTACAGCATGCACAGAGGCGTTTAAATAATCGTTCTTCCCGCGTTCCATACTTGAATGGAACAGGAAGAACCCTAATAATTTGTACAGATGGACGTATCCTCTACCACGTACTTCACCATGTTTGCAGTGTATATATGCACATGTAGATATGTATGAGGCTTCCTAGGAGTTCTTGAGTGCTTTAGTGTATGGAACTGTACACTTATAACCATTCAAGAAAGTCTACTAGTTTATTGGAATAGTAATCAAGCATTGTAAGCAGATGTCTTTTTAATTTGGCAACTTTCTATCACTATCACCACAAATCACACACGAGTCTGTCTTCAGTATATGCAGAAAAAAAAGTAAATGGATATCCGCATTTCGACATTTAGCGTGCAACTGCACGAAGTCTGCAGTTTCATCTTGTAATTGGACAGTCTTAGTGCTTTAGGATCTACAGCTTTGGTATTATCTACGCACTTGGTCTGTAAGGTGTTTAACCACTTATCCATTGCTAAGATACGTTCGATTATTTGTGGTTCTGAAACAACTCAAGCTCATAATTCGACTTACTTCCCTCGTTCGTAGCTGCCTTTATTACACCGAAACGCAGTAGAAACACTAAACAACTTTATGCAGAAGGAAGTGAATCCATATATGAGAAACTTAAGGGAGATCCGACGGCCAAGATAATGAAATCGTCGCAAGCAGTGCAAAGCAAACCAGAATGAATTCCGACGAGGCCAGAAGACTCATCCCACAAGTTCCACAGACATCAAGAATTTATGGTGTACCGAAGGTCCATAAAGAGGCCTTTCCTTTACGACCGATTGTGAGTACCATTAACTCACCGACGTAGAGTCTAGCAAAGGAACTGGCTCCAAAGCTCCAAAATTTGGTGGGCCACACAAATTCATACGTTAAGGACTCCACCCATTTTCTGGAACTTTTAGAAGAAAAGTGTACCTCGGCCACAGACACGATGGTTAGCTTCGACGAATGTACCGGTAAAAGACACCTTGAATATCTTAGAGGAACGCATGGCACCCCAAATCTGCGAACTAGTGCGCCACTGTTTAACAACCACCTGTTTCAGATGGAAAGGGAAATTTTATGAACAGACAGATGGTGTAGCTACGGGCTCCCTTCTCTCACCTATTGCAGCCGACATCTTTATGGAAGCTTCTCACGAAACAGCGCTCCAGTCCGCACCATTACGCCCAGAATGTTGGCTCCGATATGTTGACGATACTTTCGTTATCTGGCCACATGGAGAGGAAGAGCTACGAAATTTCCATCAACACCTCCACCAGCAGCACAGCAGAATCTAATTCACTATGGAGATGGAAAAGAATGGGGTGCTGCGTTTCCTCGACGTGGAAGTTTACAGAAAGCCTGATGGAAAACTAGACTATAGAGTATATAGGAAGCCAACCAGTACTGACAGGTTCCTGCATGCCTGCTCCATACACCACCCTACGCAGAACAAATCCCTCTGCACACTTTAACCAAGAAGGCTCAAAGGATCAGCGATGAGGACCATCTAATCGGTGACCTACAAAGCCTATAGTCCATTTTTGTGGCAATGGTTATGGAATGAAAGTAACTGATAAAACTATGGCTACAAAAAATGAAGGCAATAGAGGAGAGCAAAAGGAAATATATGGCTCTGTTATCACATGTTAACGGTGTCACTGAATGGTTAGGCAAAATTATCTGCCGAGCAGGCATCAAACCGGTTTTCCGAAGCAGCAACAGAATAAAAGATGTTCTTTCGCACAACGAAAGATACAGTTGACAAACTACATGTTGATGGAGTTTACGAAATCAGGTACGAATGCGGATTAGTGTACGTAGGCGAGACGCAGCGACCAATCAGCACACAAAAGATATATCCGACTATGACAACACACCAAGTCACCGGTGGCGGTGAGAGCGGCAAGCAGATTGATTTCGGTGAAGCTCGCGTACTGACGAAACAGCCTCTTACTTTCAGGAGGAAGATTATAGAGTCAATAGAAATAGTGAAGCGACCGGCCAACATGAACAGAGAGGATGGCTACCGACTTCCGACATCTTGGCTGCCAGCAATAACAGCGATACGGGGCAACACCTCACGTGAAGCAACACATACAGGCGCGAGGGAGAACGCAGCGGCCCCAGGTACATAGAGTACTGAAACGCCTCGGCAGGCGCTAAAAGCAGGAAAACAACGCCACGTTACAGCAGGCGCCTGGTTTTCCACTCGCCGATTTCCGCTAATTACAAGCAGTAATGCAAACCCCAATCAAAACGTCGGGTTTCCACCAATGAAAAGAAATAATAAAAAACACCAATAAAGGCTTCTAACATCCCTCCCCTTCATCCTAAACAGCCTATCAGAATTAGATAACAGCCACGTCTGCAGGTATATAAGAAACAAAGTTTTCTCGTTCTGCAGTAAACAAAAACGCTCTGAAGAAGGTCGCTTGCAACAGTGAAAGGGTACAGTACCGCCCGACATTGAATATAGGTACAACATACTTCATTATTTTTGTCAGAACAACACATTTTTTTGTAAAATAACTCAATTTCAAGTAATACAGCGAAGCCGGATACCAGTGTAGAAATGAATGACAATTTATTTATTTAATTTATCGTACGTGCACTCCCACAAAATAAATCCCTACATCCAGTTTGGTGAGATCTTTTGAAATGAATGAATGTATGGTCGTCTGCTAACCGCAGATAGTGAATGTGAATATATGATCATCTTTGAGTCGATCCTTTGGCCACCTTTGGTGGAACCAAAGAGATGAAATTTACCAGAGCTTTGAGCGCCTGAAATGTAGCTAGCCAATAGGGTAGTAAGGTGCTCCCCCACTTCAGCAGAGGTGGAGAGGACCTCGAGAACGGCCATGTTTTAGGCACTCTGCCGCTGGATCCTGTGCTGTTAACACCTGTTTTAGTTGTGCTACGTAATGACGAAAGAATGGAGACATGATATGCATGTGGAATATTTAAGAGTAGTTTGAAATAATAATTTCTCTATTTCAGGAACTTTTGTGGGGAGAATTAAATGTCAGGCAGGTAATATTAATGGGATTGTAGTAATCTTCGGAAGTGACCAACGGTCACAAAGAAACCACGTGTAGCAATAAGTTGAAATACTTCCGTGTGCTTAAGCTAAGCTGAATTACTAGCGTGTGTACAATAAGTTGAAATATTTAAGAAATAGCGTGTGTACCATAAGTTGAAATATTTAAGAAATGGCGTGTGCAGGACTTGAAATTAGAGACGAGTACTTCCACGTGGTGAGTACTGTGTGAGTCTCAATCTGTGTATGAGACAAAGGATAAAGAGAAGTACTCGTCCATGGCATCAGTTCGCGTGTGTGATGAATACATTAATACTACATTGCGTGTGACGCTAGATTCAAACTCTGAGAGAGAAGTAAGGTGAGTCGGCCGTCTATCCAGCAACGCCACATGGCTTGCATTGCACAGGAAGACGTGCATTTATCTCCAGAGCTCACAGTAGGAAAGTAGAATTACAAAGTGGGGCAGTGTCGTGTGAAACTGGGATCAATATTAATTGAAGTGGGAAAGCTGAAAGTGATAATGTTGTAACCATTCTCTGTGTAGTATTTCATATTGTTGTGTAGTGTATGTCATGTAATTTGGGTATGTGTGGTTTCCATGGGTGTGTAGCGATGTAGTTTCAAAAGATTAGTGGGTTATGCTTGTTCCTTCTGTACCGCTCGGTCTGGAGGAAAGTTTCGTGATGATGATTGTGAGAGTCGAAGTGTGAGGTATAATAAAAGATCCACCATCCTATCCAGAAAGTGCACTGTAACGTTAAATAAATTACGAGACCATAATATAGAGATTCACTAATGTAAAGCCATGCCCATTGGGCGGAATTTCTCATATGTTATTCTTGTAGGTTATAGAATTTGTGTGTTTAGGTTAGGGAATTTATCAGAATAAATCAGATAGTGTAAAGAAAGAGATTGGTAGACTATTCCTTCAAATTGTATGTTGTCATAATGTCCCGAATTTATAATGTGTGCGCCATTCATATTCAGTGGGATGGCCACGTGTTAATAAAAGCCGTCAAATAAAAGACAAAAAGAAAATGTGGTACTGCCAGTGCGTAGTGTACAGTCAGAGTTCTGTAAATCATTGATAGTCAGATATGCGTTTCCGTTGCGAGGTAATCATATAGGAGGATAACTTGTAACTTAAGTGAGAGTACTAGAGCTAATGTTACTCGTTAAATTAAGAAAGAATCCACTCGCTTGGCAGACCACTCATCTTGCAGGCCTGACTGCTTGATGCCACAGTATGAGCAAGGCATGTGGGTGCCTCTCAACAGAGACCGAAAATTCGGTAGCTTTATATATATTGACAATGCGGTCAAAAAATTTTATTGAATCGAAAATGTATGTCATTCAGTAAGTTAGTAAACAGACAAAGGTTAAAGCTCAAAGTCACACTAAAGGTAGTTGTGTGTGTGTGTGTGTGTGTGTGTGTGTGTGTGTGTGTGTGTGTGTGTCAGGAGGAGGATGGAGGGAGTGGGGAGGGGGAGGGGGGATGGAGAGATACAGTCGTGGGGTCCTCCAAACTTCGAGGGCCTCGATATTTGGAGACACCATCGGACCAGACCATTTGTAATCAAATCCCAAAAAAGACCAAAATCTGTTCAATAAATAAGAAGTATTTTGCAGCTAGAGACCCGATATGTATGTAAAATACAAGCATAGGTACGTATTCACCTATTATCAGGTCATAACAGTTGTCAGTCAGTGTGTACAGAATTTTTTGAAGTTCTGTAAAACGTTCCAAGAAACCTGAAAACTGTAGTTTGTTAGACGCAATTATTCTACATGAAACACTCTGGCTGTAACACTGGAGAATCCGGTAGATATTTACTATGGTTTTGATTAGGAGCATGTGCTGCAAGAAACAAAAAGTTATAGTAGGCATTTACGTGCATCTGGTACGAGTGTGGGCGTTCCTGCTAGATGAACAGCCCAATAAATTCTTCAGTTTATAATCAATTAAACGGTACTTCAGTGAATCATTACCTTGTACACCACTTAAAATCCAATACTTTTTGACCATGTATGTCTCAGTCGCGTCGTTTTTCTAAACAATAAGATGAAAAATTATCTTCACACTGCGATGAAACAAGAACGACTACCCAATCTGTCCATTTTATCAACTGAAAGAAAAGTTTAAAATGAAACAAATTTCAGCGACGTTATTATCCATTTCAGTAAAATAAAGGCACAGAAACATTCAATATAGCAATATCTGTGACAACTATTCTCTCGCACTAAAGTTATGAAATTTACTTATATTGTAATTGCACAAGTACATATAAAATAAAAGCTCATTTTCTTATCATATTTTTTTTATTTCCTTGCGCTCTAACTGATGGGTTGCTGCGGTAAATGCTGACTCGTATTCTATGATTCTCACTGATGTCTTTAAGTACGTATATTAAAATTACTAAAGTGAAGAGTACACACATTATAAATGTGCGACATTTTTGAGGCATTACATCTATATCATTCATTTTTTACAAAATGTACACTACATTACCTGAATTTCCAAGGAGACTGGGAACCTCATGTAAGAGGGTTGCCTAGAAAATAATGCCCCGCATTTTTTTCTTCAACAATTCTTTATTGAACATAGTGAGAATTACACATACGAAAGAATGGTGTTTTAGTTACACACCCTATTTTTCCACGTAATCTGCATTCCTTTCGATGGCCTTCCTCCAACGCAAACAATGCTACGAAAGCGAAACGTTACGTATGTATCATTTGAGGTCTCCAGAGTAAGCGTGGCAAGTTTCCGTCACTTCCGACATGTAGTGTAGTTGCAGGACAGTTTTGATATAACGTCACTGAGTATCCTACTGCAGAGAAAAAAACTGTGGGGAAAATTCATAAACGTTTCCACAAAGTCTGTGGAGCATCTGCTGTCGTCAGAAGTACAGTTAGTCGCTGGGCACGAAGGGTGACGTCAGCGAAGGTGGTTCGGCGGAGCTCCACGTTTAGCAGCGGGCGAGACCGTCCACGGCTGTGACACCTGACGTGATGCAGCGAGCTGATGTCATTCTTGAGGACAGACGCATCACGATTCGGTAGTTGGCGCTGTATCTGTCAATCAGCAAAGGATGTGTGGATGCAATTATCCGCATTCTTGAATATTCAGAAGTGTGTGCAAGATGGATCCCGCGGAGTCTAGCGGTGAATCACAAATCGCACAGAAAAAACATTTGTCTTGATTTATTGCAACGTTTAGAAGCTGACGGGGAGGCCTTCTTGTCCCGGATTGTGACAGGTGATGAACCTGGGTTCACCATTTTCAGCCCGAAAGAAAACGACAGTCGTTGGAAAGGCGCCATTCACACTCCCCACAGAAGAAAAAATTTAAAGCAACTGCTTCCGCCGGTAAGGTCATGATCACATTACTGCACTGAAATTGTGCAGAACTTTTTACAAAGGAGTGGCAAACTCCCTCTACTCCGTTGATGACTTTCTCAGTAGAACCTACTGGTTTGTGTGCGTATATATGGTGGTCCATTGATCGTGACAGGGCCAAATATCTCACGAAATAAGCGTCAAACGAAAAAAATTAAAAAAACGAAATCTGTCTAGCTTGAAGGGGGAAACCAGATGGCGTTATGGTTGGCCGGCTAGATGGCGCTGCCATAGGTCAAACGGATATCAACTGCGTTTTTTTAAATAGGAACCCCCACTTTTTATTAAATATTCGTGTAGTACATAAAGAAATATGAATGTTTTAGAGGGAACACTTTTTTCGCTTTGTGGTAGATGGAACTGTAATAGTCACAAACATATGACTCACAATTTTAGACGAACAGTTGGTAACAGATATGTTTTTTCAAATTAAAATACAGAACATAAATACGTTTGAACAGTTTATTTCGGTTGTTCCAATGTGATACATTGAGAACTTATCATACAAGAGGATGATGTATAATGAAATTTAGCTAGGAAACTCGTTTATGGAAAATTAAAATTTCATGAATGGAAAAGATGCGTTCAATTATCTGGTTATTTTAACTTTTCTCTCGTTTGTAGCTCGAAATATTTGTTTGGTGTGTCGTAACTCGTAGGGAAGTTCCTATCCTGAGAAATTAGTAGTGCCTGCACCAGGGTCGTTTATGCTCTATCTTAAGAGATTAAATTCTGGACTTTATCGAAAATTGATACAAAACTCGGACACAGATTCCAATGCTGCAGAGTTAGTATGTCATAAAACCCAGGACGGCCTCCCCACGGCGTACGACTTGTCTCTGATTATTTTCAATATTTTCAGAGTCGACGATAGGCGAAATTCTACAGAACCTCAGAGTTTTTATTGCAGGTGAAATAATTAATTTTATACCTGGGGGAGTGGGAGATTATTCTGTAAAAACTTTGGAGAAGCCACTTCTTTCGCCCAAAAGTTCCATTCAAGTAAGTATATATTATTCATTTACATTAACTTAAGCTCTAATTTTACGGGGGAGGCAAGTTAAAGGCCTTCACTTAACGACCGAGAGCAGCTGTGTTTGCATAGAGTTCTCGGTGATAACAGACAAGTAACACTGCGTGGAATAACCGCAGAAATCAACGTGGGACACACGGCGAACATATCCGTAAGGACAGTCAGTGCTGTGAAATTTGGCGTAAATGGGCTATGACACTAGACGACCTACACGAGAGCCCTTGCCAATAGTACGACATTGCCTGCATCGACTCTTTTGGACTCGTGACTATATCGTTTGGACACTAGGCGAATGTAAAACAATGATCAGGTCTGATGAGTCCCAATTTCAGTTGGTAAGGGCTGATAGTAGGGTTCGAGTGTGGCGCAGACCCCACGAAGCCAAAGACCCAAGTTGTGACAAGACACTGTGCAAGATGGTGATGGCTCCATAATAATGTCGGCTGTGTTTTCATGGAATGGACTGGGCCGTCTGGCCCCACTGAACCGATCATTGGCTGGAAGTGGGTAAGTTTGGCTACTTGGAGACCATTTGCTTTATGTTTCCAAACACTGGCGTCATGTCACTGGGCCACAATTGTTTGCGACTGTTTTAAAGAACAATTCGAGCTAATGGCTTGGCCACCAAGATCGCCCGTCATTAATCCCATCGATCATTTATGGGACATAATCGAGAGGCCCGTTGATGTTCAGCATCGTACACCGGCAACACTTTTGTAGTTATGGAAGGCTGTAGAGCCAGCATGGGCCAATACTTGTGCAAGGGACTTCCAACGACTTGCTGAGTCCATGCAACTCAGAGTTACTGCACTACGCCGGGCAAAAGGCGGTCCGACGCGATATTAGCAGGAGTAGTATGACTTTTGCCGCCTCAGTGTATATCTCTGGCGCCGAAGGGTTCGCAATTCATTTGACAGACTATCTCGCTTAGTGGGTCTAAGGGAACAGCTCTTCATGGTGTGCGCACCTCGATGATATAAGAGGTCTGTGAGGAAACAGATCTGAATTAATGAGGTACAAAGAAAACTGCCCCGAATTCACCAAATTTAGTAGTATGGTTCTTATCATTTATCCTTCAAACTTCTTTTTCTCGTTAGGTTTCCCAGTGAACAAACTATATTGTGACTTAAAAAAGGAATTAGATATTTTCAGCTTATCTAATGTACAGAACTATTTTTCGTGTAATATTTAGTGTATTCCGGCACTATGATCATGTTCCATGTTGATCAAGCATCTTACTGTTCTGATTGTGCCTTGTAATTAGGCCTGCCATACGTCCGGATTTTCCCCTACGTTTCCTAGTTTTGAAGGCGTCAGAGGTCTATATACACTGCTGTAAAAAATTAGTACAAGCTTTTACAATTCATTCAGAATGTATTGCTGCCACCGTGCATATGGATTACACGAAACGACTACAGTTACAGATCAATAGCACAAGCATTTCTGAGGTAACAGGTGTTGACCCATGGTGAAACACCCATATTAGCACGCCGTGTAGCCTCCATGGGCGGCAACGCAGGAACTAATCTGGCATTCAGTCGATCGTACAGATGGCGAATACTGTCCTGGGATACGCTATGCCTCGCCTGCTCGACCTGTTTACGTAGTTCTGTAAGAGCTGTTGGTTAACAAGTCGCACGAGACACTTCTCGTCCCATCATACCCCACAAGTGTTCGACTGGAGAAAAGTTTGGCGATCGTCCTGGCCAGGGAAGCTGCTGCACATCTTGCATATCACTTTGAATTGCATGGGCAGTGTGGGGACAAGCATTATTCTGCTGGAATAACACATCACCTTACTGTTGCAAGAACGGCAAACGAATGGATCTAATAACATTCTGCACGTACTAAGCGCTGGTTAGAAACAGAAACACCAAACGTGAACGAGAGTTGTAGCTTATCGAACCCAAAACCATAAGGCCAGGGGTGGGGCCAATGTCTTTTGCACGAATGCACTCTACGAAACAGCGCTCATCAGGTCAACGACGCACGCGCGAACGACCATTACTTGCATGCAAGCGATCTCTGCTTTCATCGCTGGAGACCACGACGTGCCATTCCATCTTCCAAGTGATCCTCTGAGGGCACCAGTTGAGTTGTGCACGTCGATGCTGCAGCGCGAGTGAAAGACGGGCTACAGGTATGGGTGACCATAGTCCCACTGCTAGTAACTGGTTCGTAACTGTTCATCTTGACATGTCTGGGCTCACAAGCCCTCTGCTCTCCTGTGTGGAAGATGTAGGATTTGCTACTGCGGCCCTTCAGGATGGCGAGTCTGGTGGGGACTGCGCTGCGTGGACGTCCTGAACTTCATCTGGTTGTCTGCATGTTTCACACGTTTGCACATCGCTGAGCCTTTTGGCTGTGACTATTCCCTACTAACAGATACACAAAGGTGGCACTCTTGTAGCTATGGCGCTACGCTATCTGCTGACAGACGACGTTGAAACCATTAGCAGTACATCTGTTATCCCCCAGATGCTATCATCGGATCAAAATCGACGTTGTCTCTCCAGAAATACTAATTTTTCTTCCCGGAAGTGTGAGTAAATACGGTTTTCTCTATCATATATGAGGTTGTAACTTATGAGTTCGAGCGGAAGGTATCAGTCCTGTGATACTGTATAAGTAGCATTAGTTGACGTACCTCTGTTGGTATGGTTCTAAACTGTGAAATTTGGCTCGATATTCGATAGGATAATGCAGTTATTACGTGTTTGTAGGTCAAATGTAAATACTGGAAACGTCAATAAAGAACGTATATAATCAAAACCTACCCCATATGGAGAAATCATTGTAAATATGCCATGTTCAAAATGCAATGGTGATAGGCATTGTTTACTGCAACTAGGTAACAGAAAGCAGGTAACAGAAAGCAGTATGGTACAGAAAATCACTGAACGCTAGGAGTACATAGAAGTTTTTTCAGCTGCATTGATTTTTGCAGCTGTGTTGTATGAGAAGCTGGAATGAGCACACCATCACAACTCAATGACCTGGAATGATGTCCACGCCAGTGCAATAACGTCTATGATTACGGGCACAGTTAGTTTTTTTGATTAATCGAAAAAGAAAGTAACATGCGTACTACATCTAAATGACTGCAACGGTGGAACTGCGTGTACGTATTTCCTAGCCGTGTACGAGTAACCTTAAAAGATACAATTCACCGTTCAAGTAAAGCAAGTGTTATGGTAAAGAACAGCAGACCATCTGTTGAATTATATCTAAATATTAATTTTGTTTATCTACAATCATAGCTACTTTCCATCCCTGTTGAGGTGTTAAAGTACCATTATTTACACAATCAATCAATGTCATGCCCAAAACGGTTAATTCTGATGCTCAGTAATCAGTTAAGATACGAATTTTTTCTTCGCTGCATTCCACAAAATCAACTTGACTTACCTGTTGTTGTCACATGCACTGCCGCGCGGCTCCCCCCCGTCGGAGGTTCGAGTCCTCCCTCGGCCGTGAGTGTGTGTGTTGTCCTTAGCGAAAGTTAGTTAAGTCTGATTAAGTAGTGTGTAAGCTTAGGGACCGATGACCTCAACAGATTGGTCCCAGAAGATCTTACCACAAATTTCCATTTTTTCACATGCATTGTCCCGACTGAATCTAAGTAGCCTAATTATGGTAATAATGGGAAGTGTTTTTAATATATTTTATTTCTATGTGCAAAATGAGGCTCACGAATGATGGTATAGTGGTTCATGTATGTAACTAATTAAGCTTCTTTTTTGTAATAAAAGAACTAAGAAACCTACTGTTACAGCTTCCAATTGATTAAGCATAACTTCTAGCGTGTAGATTGTTGGGAAGGTCTATGTACTACGTAGATAGTCTATCACTGTCGAGGATGAGGGTAACAGGGGCATGTGTGCGAAAGCGCCTAAGACTCATTAAACCTGGGTATTTCAAAAGATTTGATTGAATATGTTCAGTTAACTTATATCACATAGCCCAGGTTCACACTTGGAACTAACATTACTAATTAGTTATACGTAAACTAAAATTTTCTGTTTCACTCTCGAAATCGTCGCTGCTCAGTCCACTGAATTTAAAAACAGCAAACTGATTTAATCGAACACTAATGCCTGAGGCTGCGTAGCCCATTCATTTTCTTAGGGCATAAATTTAAAGTTTCTGCCACTATGGTAGTAATGCTTAGCACACTTTCCTATACTCCTTACGCTATATTTAGCATTTACACAAAGGATGACAGCATTACATTAAAGAATGTTCAATGAATATTACTTGTAACATTCTTCCCTGACTTCATTATGTCGTTTTTTGTCACAGACTGAAAACTATCTTCCAACTCTTCAAGTGGTTCGCTTCCAACATTATTATATAATGGTCAGTTTAGGACTCTTTCGCCAGCTTATAACCGCGAGTTTTCTTTCTATCTTACCCTTTAGTTCTTATGGCCCACTTTCTCATTCAGCCCACAACTTACAGTCACTTTTTTCCTATGGCCCATTATGTGTATACTTACATACACGAAAATTCAGCCTGAAACTATATTTAAGCCTCATTGTTATTTTTCCACCAAACTTACTTTCAATAAAATCAAAACCCTGCATATTGTCGACAAAGGAAGAGAATAGAATGTGGAAGAGAGTAGAACAAGAGAAAGAAGAATTGTCGTACACAGTTCAAATCTGCACATCTGCCCGAGTATGCAGTTTCCAAGAGCTGCGAAACACTCTACGCCTTTTCATTATTACCCTTGCTTAAATCCACCGACTACTCATACTTATTTGATCTTTTCATCTCTCGACCTGAAGCCAACATAAATATATCGTTTTGATTGCTTGTTCTTCCGCCTATTCTTCAAAATATTAAACTACTAGGGTACCCAAACATTTGTTTTTCGTTTTATGAACTGAATTACCAGATTCTTTTCACCTACCTGTAGCTTCAGACAACAGGCATGAGACCCAAGTTTACAAAAATTGTGATATAGAAAAATCGCAATCAAGATCATACCTACAGTAACCGGTCCAATAATTATGTTATTAAACTGCAAAGACAGCAGCACTCCTTACCTGATAGCTATAGCCTGATCCCCAATCGCTACAACAAATTTGACAGCTGACACCAGCATTATCACCATGTCGTGTTTGCTTGGAAATGATTTCTGAAGTTACAGATATTTCTGAGCCATTGTCCATTACTATCTCTGTACCTACACCACCTACTCTGGCATTATGTTGGAACTGATGTTAATTTCAGTAGGCACCAGATCATCTTCATATAATGACTCATCAGTCATTGTCCTGTCATCAGACTTTAGCTTACAGCTGAAATTTTAGTTTTTACCCTCATAAAGTGTAAATATAGGAGCTCTTTAAGCATTCTATCATCAAGTGGCAGATCACATGTGTGAAATACTTTGCATCACTCCTCATGTGCATCTGAAAGTAATGCAGGACCATTATGTAGCCTGAAGAAAAATCCACACTCAAATTTCCTGTCGAATATAATTCTGTACATGCTACCTCTTCCCCCAGGTCCCTTTGTGTTCCTTCATTGATCAGCTTTATAAAATTCCAAGTCAAGTTCCTTAGGTAAACGCATATTGTTCAAAATTCTGATTCATCAGTCAGCCTCTATATCTGCCAACTAGGTGTTCTAACATTGACTTCTGCTGTGTTTGGTTCATGCTGAAAGGATCATCCTCTTTTATCTATAAGAGAGTGTCATGGTGTCTGGAACTGTTATCAGAGAAATCACCCTGCACTGCACACAAGCTGCTTTTTCCCTTTCCACGTTAATATCACTTGTGGCATTGCTATGGCTTGGTTGCTGGAACACCCCACGAGTTGAGATAGCTGGACATTGGACAGGCTCCTCATATCCTTGCGTATCCTTGCACCTCCACCCTCTGCCTCCAACGTCAAACATAGCGTCACCATTCTGCAGTTCTTTCCGATTTGCTTGGAAACCTGAGTTTTCATCTTTTATATTTGACATAAACGTTGGGACATCAGAAATTGTTGACTTGAGCAATCCTGTTCTGAGATGCTATATAGTTTAATGGCTCTTTGGGGAATACAGTGAATGCCATATTTGGCCACGTTACAGTGCCTTCCATTACATTGCTTATAATCTGCATGTGGCTACCCACTGTGGCCACAAATTATACACACTTATCTATTGCCACTGCTGACGCCATATCCACACAGATATGCCACCAGTTTCTAAAATATGGCCTAACTTTCCTAATTATACTGAAATTAAATCTCAACAAACATGAAAAATAACATTCACTCAGTACCAGTAGCAAACTCTTGTGTGTCCATTCCCACATCAACATATTTAATGTGTTTCCACCAGTACTTGCAACAACCTTTCACTGTGCCGTGATCTGAGTGGTATCTTTCTCCACTCCAAGAATCAACTAACAACTCCATCTCAGTTTCCACTAGCAAATATTCCTTTAGAAATATACCTTGAAATTCTTTGAGATCCATACAAGTATTTGAAATTTCGTTCTCCCAACACACTGCATCCTCTTTCAGATGTCCCACTGTAAAAGAAATCTGTTCCAGTGCCAATCGAGATGCCAGCAGCACAACTGTAAACTATTGGATCCAAAATTTCATGTGTACATATTCTTGTGAATCAGAGTAATTGAACTTGAAACATTTATTAATACTGCCTCTGCTGACACAAACAACGATTGCTGATCCACACTTTGTGAAACTACTGAATTCCCTAATTCGTTGTGACCAATCCCTCATCAATAACATCATCATGCACTAGCTGTACAGTCTGAAGAAAACGTGCACAGTTTTTGCTCAGCACTCAGCATACAATTCGGCTCTCCGAATTGGTTACTAAAATTAGTACACCGTTCTTGCATGATAGAAGTATTTATACTAAGCAGTTCTCAAACATCTTCGTGTGCAATTTGCTTTACCTCTACCTGCCTGGCGAAGGTGTGATGAATATGTTCATTTGCTTTTTGCAAGCTGTAGCTCGTATTCTTTGGCACTTTTCGCAAAGACCGTATAGAGAGCTGAGTTACAAGTCTACCCTTGAGGTAATGATTCTCAGTGTGGAACTCACATGCTCATTCAGTTGTACTCGGTACACAACAAACACAATGTCTTCCCGCTTTCGATTGCAAGTTAGAAACTTCATTTGAAAAATGGATTCTCACAGTACAAGTTCGGTCTTAATGTTAGTCTTTAGACTATAATTTTTCTTACTTTAATAAAAACTGGCATTTTGATTTTTCAATTAGGACATTGAACAGCCGAGTGTTTCAATTACAGACGACTTCAAAGCATTTTCCCATCGGATTTGACCTCAGAAGACACTTTCTTTCCAATTGCTTCGATCATTACCCAAGCGTCATCAGTAGGACTAGATAGTGAATCACTCACCTGAAGTTCAATTGGTTACAGTTTCATTTGTGGTATTCTTACATCAGATGGTTCTCTGCAGTTCCATTACCATAATGCACATGAGTAAAAATACATCTGTACTGAATAATTTATTACTGCTGACATCTATTTTAATTGTAACAGTATTAATATTATATTCCATGTCACCCTGTGATGTAGAATCTACTGTGTCCCTACCGCCATCCATTTTGTTCTGATGTTTTAGAAGCGCACCCATCCGTTGCGAAAGAGTTGGTAATCTAGCTTGCTTTGTGTCTGTGATGTGTTGTGTCGCACCGTATCGTCAGCAGGAGTGGATCATGGAGGTGGGCACATGGAATGTACGCGAGGTCGCGCTGTCGGCTGCCAGCCACTGCCTCCTGTCACACGTTTCTGCTGCGCGTGCCACGTCAACATCGTTATGACTGACCGTTGCTCTTACCCCCACTCAGTGAGAGCGAGGGACTGTCGTATTTTCTCGCTCTTTCTGGCTTTCAAAATGACTTGTTAACATCTGAGTTTAGTGTTTCAAACCTTTGCTATTTGGAGAATTCTACAAAAAACCTTTGAGGCTTGGTACTTTATAGCAGTATCCAATACCATTTCCTGGCAACACGGTGCATCGCATTGTGCCTTAATTCACCTTATGTTATGTTATGTTATGTTATGTGAACCGGGGACCTAGAAACGACAGAGATGCTCTGTCCCCGCCGCAGCCGCAGTGGTCTGCAACCCCACTTCACCCCTCCACCATCCACACCGAACCCAGGGTTATTGTGGTGTTTGGCCCCCGGTGGAACCACCAGGGAACGTCTCACACCAGACAAGTGTAAACTCTATGTTAGCTTGGTAGAATAATGGTGGTGTAGCATACGTGCAGAACTTATGCGCAATAATCGCCGACATATTGTAGCTGAGGCGGAATAAGGAGAACCTGCACGCATTCCCCGAGGCAGATGGAAAACCGCCTAAAAACTATCCACAGATTGGCCGGCTCACCGGACCTCGACACAAATCCGCCGGGCGGATTCGTGCCGGGGACCAGGGGCCCCTTCCCGCCTGGAAAGCTGTGCGCACGGCCAACCAGGCGGGCTTAATTCACGTTACTCATTAATATCTGCCGGCTGCGGTGGCCGTGCGGTTCTAGGCACTGCAGCCCGGAATTGCGGGACTGCTACGGTCGCAGGTTCGAATCCTGCCTTGGGCATGGATGTGTGTGATGTCCTTAGGTTAGTTAGGTTTAAGTAGTTCTAAGTTCTAGGGGACTGATGACCTAAGATGTTAAGTCCCATAGTGCTCAGAGCCATTTGAACCAAGCCATTAATATCTGTATGTATCGTGGGAAGTAGGTGGAGTGTGCTTTGGGTTAGAGGCTGTGCAGACATGAGACACAATTTAACAGCTATTTAACGTAGTATCAAAAATTTCTGATAACAGAACATTAACCATCGACAATAAAAGGAATATAATAGTTTTCTGTGGCCTGAAAGAATTTAAATAGGTCTAAAACAACCAAGCATGAAATGCCCTTCTGACAGAACAAGGTCAAATATATAAAAACTTCAATCTGGCCATACTAAGGCGCAACAAACACCAACATGCGCTTTACAATGTCTGGCACTCTGCCATAATCATAAATGACTACAGAACACTTACGGTGGTAAAGAGTACTTAACTTATACATCATCAATAATAATATAGCCTCTAACTATACTCTGCTGTACATTACTAACCGATATCTGACAGCTAACACACTGGCTATCAAAAACAATATGAAGCCACCCACTCTTTTGTCTGAATAAGTTCGTATAAAATGTATACATGACAAATCATTATATATTTGATAGTTCTGTCACATAAGGCAATTACAAAACGAAATCTTAATGCAGAGGAACGAACCACCTGTTCAGTCACAAGAATTCAATATGCAGTCACTCAATTAACAACTACTTCACGACAGCGGCGAACACAGTGAACTGACAAAATTACGACTGTTTGTACCACAACATACACTGCCACAAGCCCTTTGAACTATAAAGCCACTCATACACCGACCACCGATACAGGAACGTTACTTATGTGTATCACTGCACCTGACTGCTCATCACCGTCCCCACCTGTCACCAGCTCGTCCGTGGCAGCCCTCGTGTACTGTACCTCTAATGAACTGAAAGGATAACAGGCGTGTCCGATCTGGTGATACCAAAGACCTTCCTGCCGGTTGTGTTCACTCAGTGTGGATAAGCACTGCTGCAGCCTGTTAAATCTTGCCTGTCTTACCTGGTCTGTACATGTTTTGATCCTGCTCTCCAAGTGGTGTTACATGCACAATCATAGATTTACAGGAAAGGCAAAGGAAGAGGTTGGTTGGCATACGAATAAGTACCCAAAGCGTGTGTTGGAAACCACTATATTGTCGACGCCTGGTGTAGTCAGGAATAATTGTAAATCAATAATAAATATACCACGCACAGAATTCACAGAGCCTGCAGTGAAACCATTAGTTTCAAGACATCTTCCGCTCACACATATTTCAGTTACTAGTAGCCCCAGTGAAAGATCAAACAAAAGGTACTACTGCCGTGCGACTTTATGAATTAAATGCCAGGATAGTTCTGAGAGAGCCTAGCATCGAAATTCGTAAGATCCTTCTTCACTACTAACATGGCACAAGCGCAATCGTGACCAGTAGGACATCAGCAATTACCTACCACAGTACTGGACATATACACATTAAAACAGTTAGCTACTTAGTCACATGTTCCGCAGATAATTTGAACCATTCTTTATCAAAATGATGTGAAACGAATCAGTTTACAGGAAATGTGTACGTGATTAGTGTTAACGTTAATGAAAACATTATATTTTTGGTGCTACTCATGCAACAACACGTAAAAACAAGTTTTTAGATAGAAATTCGTCATTGGAGTAGAATTAGTTGTCCAGGAGAAATGCTTATAACACATTTTATGGTGTTGGGCAAATGATAAAAATTTTTGTTAGTGCATACTGAACTCGTTTCAAAAATGGCTCTGAGCACTATGCGACTTAACTTCTGAGGTCATCAGTCGCCTAGAACTTAGAACTAATTAAACCTAACTAACCTAAGGACATCACACACATCCATGCCCGAGGCAGGATTCGAACCTGCGACCGTAGTGGTCGCTCGGCTCCAGACTGTAGCGCCTAGAACCGCACGGCCACTCCGGCCGGCGAACTCGTTTCTCTGCGACTGACAACCTTATTAACGGTTGAAAAAGGTACTTTTCCCCTTTACTGTTGTAGGTATGGACATCTGTGTTCTTTTCAAATTGTACTGGATTATTTACGACGAATTTCATTGACGAATACGTGTATTATGGCGGCACAGTTACAATGCCTAGCACCTTGAAGAAATGACCTCCGTGGGTGAACACCACTTATTATCCTTGCTGCTATCTTTTCTGCAATCAGTACTTTCTTTCTATGTGGTGAGTTACCCCAGAAAACTATTCAATAAGACATCGTTTAGCGGAAATGTGCAAAATATGTCAGGAGATTGATTCGTCTGCTTCCAATATTAGCATTACACAAAGAGCAATAATAGCTGAAATTAATTGTTTAAGAACCTCAGTAATATATTTCTTCAAATTCAAGTTATCATCAATATCTGCACCCAAAAATTTGGGGTATCCTACTCTATATACTGACTCCTACTCATGTGCTACATCAGTTGTTGGTACGACTCTATTTATTGTATAGAACTGAACATAGTGGTTTTTTTTCATAAACTAGAGACAGCCCATTGTCTGAGAACAGCTTTACAAAGTTTGGAAAATGTCATCTACAATCTCTTGTGTTTCTTTTTCTACAGGTGGATTTATTATAAAACTAACAACAGTAAAAATTTATGACAGTAGTATCTTCTGCGAGAAGTACAAATTTTGCCTCTTGGATGTTAAGTAGAAGGCCATTCACAAATATAAGATAAGAAGTATCGTCCTGTGTACTGGTAGCAATGTGAGAGGCGATGTAATAGCAATGCAAAACAATATGTTTAGCCCCAGAAAATTGCTTTGGGACTAGAAATGAATCGTGCTTGTTAATAAAATCGACACTTGTTTGTGAAGAGGATTTTCTTTTTTATTTCACGAATGTAAGCCAGTAGTGCCTGAGACAATTATCACTGTTGATAAAATAATTCATAACTGATTCTTAATCATTAAAGTAAAGCAAATATATTTAGACGTTAATAAAACACACTTATTATAGGTCGAAACGTTATCTGAATCGAAGAATCAATTATGGGACTTAAAATATAAAATGTGTAAAGACTGCCAGCAGCTAATCATGGAGCCATCCAAAAGTGTCTAAAGT
This sequence comes from Schistocerca cancellata, assembly GCF_023864275.1. Taxonomy (NCBI): domain Eukaryota; kingdom Metazoa; phylum Arthropoda; class Insecta; order Orthoptera; family Acrididae; genus Schistocerca; species Schistocerca cancellata. The sequence continues at coordinate 348,140,838 of NC_064633.1, read as the reverse complement.
GATCATATATACTGCTAGTTTCTCTGAACATCAGTTTTGTGAGATGAACTTTATTTGCCATTGGCTTAACGTGAACCCATTCCAAATCTGGTAATATAATTTTGGTTATCCTACAGCATCATAACAGAGATGTTGTCTATTAATTCATCGTGTGAAAAATATTAGTAGCCGTATTGAACAGGGCTAAAATTATGGTAGATCTCTAACAACAGCAATAAAGATGGATACATCGGACTCTGAGTGACAGCATCGTTAACTGGTACAGGAAGTTCGTTTACCCCGTCTGTTGAGCTTCAGGCGGCAATTAAAAGTTTTCCCGGAATCTGTACGATAGATTTTAATTACTGCGAAACTTTAAAAATCTCTTGTTGCGATTAATCATGGAGATGATGTCATCGTGTTTAATTTTGCACTCACTGAGTTCACTTAAAGTAATGCTTAACAGTGCCGTGTAGTTTGTTTCATTGATTCGTAGTGCACCTCGATCATATCAAAGGTAAATTTGTTTCAGTTAATTATTTCCGCTGTATAAAGGTAGTTATAATTTGCTAGTTTGTGTTTCGTAACTTGGGCAAGACCTAATTGATTTTTGCGCATAGAACCCATGAAACTGACGAGCAACTGAGACTCGTTGACATCGCAGAACAGATGAGGAAAGTATTAATTTTTCGTTAAAGATGCAACGAAATTTACTTATGGTAATGAAGTTCTCTTGAAAATTTGGAGTGCTAACTAAAATCATAGATTCAACTCAGTGACCCAAAATTTCATGAGGAGAGCCACTGCTAAATTTTCAGGGTACTCTTACTTGTAGGATGTACATATTCTTCCAAGTTTCCTGCGAATTTGTATAACGACGACGTGGTAGCTGCGGTAGCTAGCGCCGAGGAAAATTAATTTCGTCTTGTACGCACGTTCTCCCTCCCTTCACCCGACCGCCCCCCCCCCCCCTCTCTCTCTCTCACCGGACCCTCTGCTGTTGTAAATTGTGGTCAGGAACTGAGGAACTATACATCTCAGTGCTAGACAAATGCTATTAATGAAAATATCTTCCATCAGGTGTATTTAAACCTTCGCTTCTATTTAGCTTGCCCGCACTATGGGGGCGCATTGGTGTCGTCTGTCATGATGAAATCATAACTCCAGACGAGTACTTAAGCGATGTTTGAAACCATTTACTTCTCTCATCTTGTTATCGCTGTTGTTTCTGAATAAATTGCTGTCATTTTCCGTAAACACTTTACCTAATAAATTTAAAACAAAATTCGGTAATATAGTGCCTAACTGAGAGCTAAAGGATATATCATTCACCGAATTGCACGTAAATGTGTGACACAGATATGTTATGAAATACCTGATTCATTCGCTGGTGGTTTTCTGCAATGTTTCGTTCACCTACTGCACGAAAAAGTCTAATAATACCGATGAATAGTTCCGTCCCTCGGACGTTATGTATGAACCACAGCGTTAACTCTGAAGTCAGCTGTCACAGTTGCTGCGATACGTCAGTTTAGCTGGAACCATGTTGCAGAGTGATGATACAGCTGAATATAATCAAATATTTCCTTTTCTTATGGTGTAGAGCAAAGTAGTGAAACATCTAGGCATCACAATATGCATATGAAAACCAGAGACGGTAAGCCTACAAGTAACTGAGGAGTAACAGAGGAATACTGTCAACTAATAACAGAAAAAGAAATGAAGAATGCTCGAAATTTGACAGCTTCGATTATTCGTCACTTAGAAATAAAATCAATATAAAACTGTAAAGGGCCAGCTAAAGTACTGGTAGCTTGAAATTTTCTTCAACCCAACGATATTCCTTTTGTCGCTCTAGTCAAACGACACACCTGCGAAATGAATCTGTAGCAGTCGGAGTTTTCGAGAGCTATGAAGTTTTAATTGTTTTAACGTTCAATTTAGGAGAAAATGTTTAGTCATTTGACTGAAAAGTAGACACTCTTTCCGAAAAAAGTTCCACGGGTAGCTCAGCACCCTTTAAGCTCTCATTACGGAGACGCATAATGAGGAGATCATTCAGGATGTTGAAGATTAGAAAAATCAAAATACGTAACACACATTTATAAAAATGGCGATTAGCTAATATTCCTCCTCATATCTAATCATAATGATTCTCCCTGATGTGGTAAACAGTCATATGTTTCATTCATATTTTCATTTCATCATTCGTGTTATGACATATAGTTAATAATATCTACATAATTTGGTTCTACTGAGAAGTTTATCAGAAGAGTGGAAGGACAGGGAGACAAATAAATCCTGGAGTTTATTTCTAACAAAACTTTTTATTACTAGCTGTACTTTATATATGTTGGTGCTTCTAAATAAAGGGCATTTTTATCGACCAACGCGTGTGACTTTAACTCGCTTTTAAGACTCTTCCAATCCGCAATTTTCATCTACTGAATTGAGCTTTTGATTTGAAAGAAAAGTATATTACTTTAGACAAATCTAATGAAGGAATGGCTATACTGGGAGACAGCAGTTAGTGCACCCACATCTCTATACGGAACATTGACATAAACGAGAGTCAGTGAGCACGGAGATAACTTCCATCCACTAAATCTCTTAAATCTAGTTTCATCCTCAGCGTGCAGGGGTGGAGCCCAAATCCCCATCTGAAATCCTCGTTTATGTTTCCTGCGGATTTTTTAAATCGATGAAGGTCGATGCCAGAAGCTTGCTTTCAAAATGACACTACTTTGCGTCCATGTCCTTGTCCTATCCTAGCATCTGTTCCGTCTCTCATGACCTCGTCATCGACGGGACATAATCTTTTTCCGTCATTTAACAATATAGCACGTATGGCGTCAAAATAGTATGTAGTTCATTAGGAGATATATTGGCTACTGCTGCATGGTTAGACTACGAAATTTCGAGTATACTTAATTTGTTTTAGTTGGGGTGGAACCAAAAATTTGTGAAATTAGGACAAGAAACGTGCAGTTCTAAGTTTCCTAAGGTGTCAGTTAAGAAATAAGTCATCTTAAGAAAAGAAAGGAGATGGTGTGATATGTAAACTATATGTGATGTCCAGCCAGCAGATATCTCCGTTGCAGACTGGTCGGTGTTTATCTGCGTCGTCTGATGGTAAGTTGCGTGTTCTGTTCCTCTTAGTGGCCTCTCATCTGTCGCAGAAGCGCGTAGAATGAATAAGATCCGTTTATTAACTGAAATAAAAAACAGAGAACACTGAGATCAATGTAAAATGGTCTTTAGATATTGGATACTAGAGTAGTGCGTATGGAATCATCTGTACTGGGAATATATTAGCAGATACACTACGCAACTTAAGCTGGCAGCGCATTAACACTTATTACACAATGATGCTTCATTGAAGAGATCAGCTCAGCTAAATAGTCCGTTTCCACGATTCAAAATACTTCGAATGGTACCAGCCGCCGATGAAGCTAGATTTTTCAACTGACTGAATGACCATCAGGCGACAGACAACAGTGATTACTGAAGAGCTGCGTCATCATAGTGTTGCTAATGGTTATCTAAATTTAGTCTCATAAAATGAGTGGTGAAATAATTGCTATAATTATTGCAGTGATATCTGGGACCAGATAGTTTTATAAAATTTTTGTAGCCAAACAAATCCAGAAAATTATCCCAGCACAACAAGGAAAACCGGTTCAGGAGGTAGGCATAAAATACTGTGCCACATATATGAGAGAAACCTTACACTTGTCTCTATGCCCTCCAGTAGTGTTACAGGATGAGAACTGTAAAATTGTGCAATCACTCATTCTGCTGTGCTCCACTATTGTTATGTAACCCATAACATCACGAGAAGTGAAAAACCTAGATGGATAAAACTGTCTATGAATGCCTGTGTGTGTTACACCTGCGACACGCGCTTATTTGACCATGTCATTACTTCCTATCCCAAGATACGATGGCTGTGGACAGACACGTTACACAGATGCCGTACGTTGTATCTATTCTGTGTGCAAGCAACCCAGTATCTCGCGTAAGAGATGAAATGTCTGTCAACTCACCAAAACACAAGCCTCAATTACTTAGTATCCTACCAGTGCTCATCCAGAAGACAGAAACGTCCGCTAGCTCCTTCTCTGTTGCTGCTGCCCTCCTCCAAAACAAGCTGTTCTGCAATCTGCGCACATTTAAATTACCCGTTGCATTTAAGTAAAGTCTGAAGCATTTCCTTTCGTCATCTACAAGTTTTTCATCAAACATTAAAGACACTCTTCGTTTCGCTATCAATCAAGCCAGATTTTGTCCACCTCTCTATTTTTTGTGTTCCACCACATTAGTCTTACTCTCCACCTCCTCCTCTTCTCATGTCTACTGTCGCCAGTTGCGTCGGTTTAAATATATCTGCCTGTACCAGGCACAGTATCCATGACGTCCCAGTATCACTTCAGAAAATCGTAACTTGGAAACTATTAGAGATAGTAAAAATGGTGGTTTGCTGTAAAACATTTAGCACCTCATAGAAAGTTTTCTCTTTCCTTTTTTCCCCTTGCAGGCTGGACTTACAGTGCATCAAATGGCGGCAGATCGGGAGAAGGTGCAGTGTGTCATCTGGTATGCAGAATCCTAACTTGCGCCAAAGGTACTACAGAATTGTCAACACCAATACGAGAGGGCATATAACGTGTTTCAGAAGCTTCGAAGTGACTGGCTGCAAGACATATGTTTCTCGAAGTGGACGTCACCCAGCGTCTCAGTCACATGTAAGCTCCATTTCAGCGCTCCCTAAAGAAGTCAGGTCGTTGTACGTCACGTGAATTGCAAATAGCAAGATCAATTGTCGATAAAATGTTACATAGGTGGCTACGTTTTTTGCGTATAGTCAACTTGTTTACCCAAACGATCGTCCTCTGCGTTATACATTCACGTGTTCCACATTGATCACCATGGATTCTAACAATGACTACCTCAAAAAATTCTGTTTGCAGGTGCAGCAGCATTTCACATTTCTGAAAATGTGAATCGCCACAACATTAAAATTTGGGGCTCCGAAAACCACATACCATACGCGAACAAAATATAAGGAAGATTAAGATTTAACGTCCCGTCGACATCGGAGTGGAAGCACAGAATGTTGGAAGAATTTGGAAGGAAATAGTTTGTGTCCTTTCAAAAGAACCATCGCCGCATTTGCCTCGAGTGCTTTGAATGATATAACGGGAAATGTTTACCTGGCTATGTTGAAACCGTTTCTGCTGCCACAGATCTAAGAGCTGCAGCCATACATCGTCTTTTAGCATAGTAGTGCACCACCGCATTGCAGTTTGAACCTGCGGGATGTCCTGAACGATATATTTCCTGAAAGAGTGTCACATGAAACAACTTTCAGCCGTCTAAATTTCCAAATCGTTATTTTATTTGGCTACCAGTTTCGGCCATATACGACGCCATCTTCAGGCCCTTTGACCGACATGTAGGGAGATTCCCACCTTTGGTCGAGTCAAAATAGGGGCCAGCATTCTGTGACTGGTATCCGTAGATTTCTGAGACAGCGATCACTTCAAACTTTACCTACCGACAAGTACTGAACAGTTGAGGACCCGCAGCCATCTGTGAAAAGATGGCCATGCACGTATTTCCTGAAAGGTGGATTGGCCTTGTTGTTCCCATCGCATGGCCCACGCGTTCTACCGGTGTCACGCCCTTCGACTTCCCTTGCCAATTTGTGTCAAAGATCGCGTCTACACAACGTCAGGCAATGACACTGCCACGCATCGTGCACGTTTCATTGCAGCAGTCAGAATTACTACTGCTGCAATGCTTACCAGTAGACGGGCACAACTCCAATGTCGTATTCGTGTTCTATGCTCGTTGATGGGTCATACAGTAAAATTCTGACATAAAAATAAAAAAATCTCTGAGGGCAATTACATGTTTTCCAGCAAACTACGATGCTCTATCTCTAGTAGTTTCCAGGTTATGGTTTTTTGAAATGAAAACGTGACTTTGTCGACACCCATTTTTTTATCCTTATTGTTCTAGTTTTTATGGACTATAATAAACTGAATTTTCTGTGTTTGTTTTGTTCTACTGTTTCCAGTATGTATGATATAATTGTTCCTACCTGTTGTATTTCGTTTAAAGGTAAGACGCCTTGTAATATATGCATCTTAATAAACATGATACTATCAACAACAGCTAAATAAGTCATTTTTTAAACACCTTATATATGTCACACATTCTTGAGGTAGTTCAGCTTACTCTGTAGCGATATTCTGCACGGAATACCAATAACAGTGTACTGTTGTTTGCTGTAGTTAGACATGTAATCATTTTGCAAACTATAGTATAGTATACTAGAACGTGACTACGATGTTTGAGGTTGCATAAAACTTTCACTCAGTGAATATCAACCCTTCGCTATATCGCTATAACTGCAAAAGCTCTTAAATTATTTCTTGAAATCGGTAAATCGAGGCTCTGAATGGAAGAGACAGTCTCCTTAATTGAGGCGCATATTTCCTTTGCAGTCCTTTCACTGATGAGAGGGTGGACCATCAGCTTCTTGTATATCCCCTTAGGAACTATTATTAGCATACTCTTATCTTTACGATCCATTAAGGAGTGTTTTGTGTAGCGTTGTGGAGATTTCGAGGATTTACCACTGAAAATTGTTTTCTTAAGCCTTAACAGCGGGCTTTAGTGAGGTACTAATAAGCCTCTTTCTTTAAAGTTCTTCCAGTCCACTTTTCTCATCATTTCTGTGCTATTTTCACCAGACTCATACAAATCTGTTTTCATTCTTGTCCATCCTTTTTGTGCACTCCTAGTGCACCTTTATATTTTATCCTTATACGAATCCCACGCAAATAAAACGCACTTCCGTTATGCTTAAATTATGACCAGTCACGTAACGAACTATGAGATCACGCTTTGAGTCATATTGTGAAGTTGAGCCACTGCACAAATAGCACAGGCAAATTGTTGAGAATAAAATTAAATTGTTTAATAAATGAAGGAATGTGCTCATTAAACGTTATGTAACAAATAAAAACTATGATTTAACTGTGGCTGAGAATCTACACTCCTGGAAATTGAAATAAGAACACCGTGAATTCATTGTCCCAGGAAGGGGAAACTTTATTGACACATTCCTGGGGTCAGACACATCACATGATCACACTGACAGAACCACAGGCACATAGACACAGGCAACAGAGCATGCACAATGTCGGCACTAGTACAGTCTATATCCACCTTTCGCAGCAATGCAGGCTGCTATTCTCCCATGGAGACGATCGTAGAGATGCTGGATGTAGTCCTGTGGAACGGCTTGCCATGCCATTTCCACCTGGCGCCTCAGTTGGACCAGCGTTCGTGCTGGACGTGCAGACCGCGTGAGACGACGCTTCATCCAGTCCCAAACATGCTCAATGGGGGACAGATCCGGAGATCTTGCTGGCCAGGGTAGTTGACTTACACCTTCTAGAGCACGTTGGGTGGCACGGGATACATGCATCGTGCATTGTCCTGTTGGAACAGCAAGTTCCCTTGCCGGTCTAGGAATGGTAGAACGATGGGTTCGATGACGGTTTGGATGTACCGTGCACTATTCAGTGTCCCCTTGACGATCACCAGTGGTGTACGGCCATTGCAGGAGATCGCTCCCCACACCATGATGCCGGGTGTTGGCCCTGTGTGCCTTGGTCGTATGCAGTCCTGATTGTGGCGCTCACCTGCACGGCGCCAGACACGCATACGACCATCATTGGCACCAAGGCAGAAGCGACTCTCATCGCTGAAGACGACACGTCTCCATTCGTCCCTCCATTCACGCCTGTCGCGACACCACTGGAGGCGGGCTGCACGATGTTGGGGCGTGAGCGGAAGACGGCCTAACGGTGTGCGGGACCGTAGCCCAGCTTCATGGAGACGGTTGCGAATGGTCCTCGCCGATACACCAGGAGCAACAGTGTCCCTAATTTGCTGGGAAGTGGCGGTGCGGTCCCCTACGGCACTGCGTAGGATCCTACGGTCTTGGCGTGCATCCGTGCGTCGCTGCGGTCCGGTCCCAGGTCGACGGGCATGTGCACCTTCCGCCGACCACTGGCGACAACATCGATGTACTGTAGAGACCTCACGCCCCACGTGTTGAGCAATTCGGCGGTACGTCCACCCGGCCTCCCGCATGCCCACTATACGCCCTCGCTCAAAGTCCGTCAACGGCACATACGGTTCACGTCCACGCTGTCGCGGCATGCTACCAGTGTTAAAGACTGCGATGGAGCTCCGTATGCCACGGCAAACTGGCTGACACTGACGGCGGCGGTGCACAAATGCTGCGCAGCTAGCGCCATTCGGCGGCCAACACCGCGGTTCCTGGTGTGTCCGCTGTGCCGTGCGTGTGATCATTGCTTGTACAGCCCTCTCGCAGTGTCCGGAGCAAGTATGGTGGGTCTGACACACCGGTGTCAATGTGTTGTTTTTTCCATTTCCAGGAGTGTATTTTCCACAAATTATGAGAGCTGCTGCAGGAATATTTTGTATCTGCAGTACTATGCATCAAAAGTAAACCATTTCGTGAGAAGTTAACGCACTATTTTTACTGCAAAAATTGCTTTTAAAAAAAAACCTTTGAGACACGAATAATGCAAGTGAGTTGTATGCCTGGTATAATATTTATGAGCTCTATGGTGAGCTTCAAATCCTAAATAGCGGCTAACGGTAAATATCGTGAGGGGGTAAGCTTATCATAAAGCTGCTAGTGTGCCTAGTTACTTAAGCAATTGTTTACAAGAAGCTAAGTCACTTGACGGTAAATTCATCTTCCATTTAGAGGAGTGCTTTTCCAGTGAATAAATAGTAAATACTGTCGTAACAGACACACTCACGAACATGTTTTCTTATTCTGTAGCATTTTAGTAACAATTACAGAAACATATATTATTTATTTTCATTAGAACTTGAATTATGTTAAAATTTAATTATAGTGCAGTTTGTTAAAAATAATAGATATTTATCTTCATGCATTCACCTATAAACGCTCTTACGTAGCTTCTACATTCACAACTTGTTATGTATGTATGGTAAAAGGTATGGGATATTTAGTTTCCTGTGTCCTGCATCCTCTTCTTTGGAAAGTAAATCTTATTAGAAAAAAGTGATTTTAAAGTCCAGTAGTTTTAAAGTACACTACACAACTATTATCTCAAGTATGCAGAAAAGTCCCGATCACAAGCATCTTTTTACGTTCTTTTATTTCCATACATTACGAATGTTATAGTTACCACTTAAATTGCAGTTTTCCACTCTCTTTCAGTTTAGGGGAATGGAGGAGACGTGGGCAGAATAATATGTCGTTGTTACAGTTGTAACATGCATTGTCAGTACTTCAGTTCAAGGCCTTAAGTAAGACATTAAATCGTGTCCCAAACACTAATATTTTGTGGTTTATGCCGTGAAAATCCATATTATTCGCTGTGATTCTGATTACTGAATTGGACTTCACTTTGCCTTTGAGTTTAATTGTGAAAGTATTTCTAAGGGAATTTCGAATTTCTCAACTAGCTGTATGCTGGTTTCATAGCTTCTGTAACACATCCGAGGAATTAATGGTTTTTGCTCATATACACTCCTGGAAATTGAAATAAGAACACCGTGAATTCATTGTCCCAGGAAGGGGAAACTTTATTAACACATTCCTGGGGTCAGATACATCACATGATCACACTGACAGAACCACAGGCACATAGACACAGGCAACAGAGCATGCACAATGTCGGCACTAGTACAGTGTATATCCACCTTTCGCAGCAATGCAGGCTGCTATTCTCCCATGGAGACGATCGTAGAGATGCTGGATGTAGTCCTGTGGAACGGCTTGCCATGCCATTTCCACCTGGCGCCTCAGTTGGACCAGCGTTCGTGCTGGACGTGCAGACCGCGTGAGACGACGCTTCATCCAGTCCCAAACATGCTCAATGGGGGACAGATCCGGAGATCTTGCTGGCCAGGGTAGTTGACTTACACCTTCTAGAGCACGTTGGGTGGCACGGGATACATGCATCGTGCATTGTCCTGTTGGAACAGCAAGAGCCCTTGCCGGTCTAGGAATGGTAGAACGATGGGTTCGATGACGGTTTGGATGTACCGTGCACTATTCAGTGTCCCCTCGACGATCACCAGTGGTGTACGGCCAGTGTAGGAGATCGCTCCCCACACCATGATGCCGAGTGTTGGCCCTGTGTGCCTCGGTCGTATGCAGTCCTGATTGTGGCGCTCACCTGCATGGCGCCAAACACGCATACGACCATCATTGGCACCAAGGCAGAAGCGACTCTCATCGCTGAAGACGACACGTCTCCATTCGTCCCTCCATTCACGCCTGTCGCGACACCACTGGAGGCGGGCTGCACGATGTTGGGGCGTGAACGGAAGACGGCCTAACGGTGTGCGGGACCGTAGCCCAGCTTCATGGAGACGGTTGCGAATGTTCCTCGCCGATTCCCCAGGAGCAACAGTGTCCCTAATTTGCTGGGAAGTGGCGGTGCGGTCCCCTACGGCACTGCGTAGGATCCTACGGTCTTGGCGTGCATCCGTGCGTCGCTGCGGTCCGGTCCCAGGTCGACGGGCACGTGCACCTTCCGCCGACCACTGGCGACAACATCGATGTACTGTGGAGACCTCACGCCCCACGTGTTGAGCAATTCGGCGGTACGTCCACCTGGCCTCCCGCATGCCCACTATACGCCCTCGCTCAAAGTCCATCAACTGCACATACGGTTCACGTCCACGCTGTCGCGGCATGCTACCAGTGTTAAAGACTGCGATGGAGCTCCGTATGCCACGGCAAACTGGCTGACACTGACGGCGGCGGTGCACAAATGCTGCGCAGCTAGCGCCATTCGACGGCCAACACCGCGGTTCCTGGTGTGTCCGCTGTGCCGTGCGTGTGATCATTGCTTGTACAGCCCTCTCGCAGTGTCCGGAGCAAGTATGGTGGGTCTGACACACCGGTGTCAATGTGTTTTTTTTTTTTCCATTTCCAGGAGTGTATATGCCTCTTGTTTTCAACACCAGCTATCAGGAACAGTGACGCAAAGTTAGCAGGAAAGTTTTTATATCATTTCATAGTGGGCCATATGGTTTTCTTCCTAGCATCAAAATTATCGCTCATTCTGTTTATGGCTAAGTCGTAATAAATCAATAATTTGTAATTCACTGATTCGGCGAAACGAATCTTGCCTTTTATAACATCGTAATTTAACAACACCTCTTTCGATAAGTCTCCAAACGCCAAACCTATTCAATTCTGCCGTTACATTCTATACTAAGATACTGTAACAATTCTACAAACCTTTTCCCAGAGTCTGTTAATTCATACTTCTTGTCATAAGTGGTGTTCTAGAATAACGAATGTATTCGTTATATGGGTGATTCACGTTGATGCGCAAATATTTTATGTTATTCTACAAGTAAAACTAAAGAAAAAAGTTCAGATAAACATAGGTCCGCGAATGTTTAGTTACGGAGCTATGGCTAATAAAAGGTTTTGCCCGAAATTTTGCAACTTCGCTTATCTGAAGCCATTGCAAAACTGTACGAGGTTAAAATGAAATACGATCTCCATTTATTTTGTTGTTATTGGTCTGGTGAATCTAATAAAACATGTCCCAGTTGTGTATCTGCAGTAGTTTTCCAGAACATCCAGAGAAGCAAAGATTATTATACAAGTAAATTTGTTTACTTTCCATTAAGAATGTAGAAACGTTTACGTCAGTGCTCGAAACCATTACTGAGTTGTTTCATTCGTTTCCTAGCCTTGAAATGAGTTAGTGTTCCGTATTGTCCAGTTAAAGAACATAATAACAAACTTGTATGTAAGTGAAACCACAAAGTAACTGTTGTAGTTTGCAGATTATTTATGAAATAGGGATGCCTTTCAAATTTACGATAGAGGAATACGCCAATATGGTCTTTATTTATGGCAGATGTGATGGTAATGCTACGGCTGCAGTTAACAAACTTTCTGGAAAACAACTGCAGATACACGTCTGGAACATGTTTTATTAGATTCACCAGATCAATAATAACAAAATAAATGGAAATTGTGCTTTACTTTGACCTCTTACAGTTTTTCGATAGCTTCATATTAGCGAAGTTGCAAAATTTCAGGCAAAATCTTTTAATAGCCCTAACTCCGTAACTAAACATCTGCGGACCTATATAAACTTTTTTCTTTAGTTTTACTTGTAGAATAACATATTAAAATATTTGCATATTTTCGTGAATCACCCTGCATACACAGTTTACAAGTGTTTTTTTTACGGTTAAAATGATTCAGATGGCTCGAAGCACTATGGGACTTAACATCTGAGGTCATCAGTCCCCTAGACTTAGAACTACTTAAACCTGACTAAGCTAAGAACATCACGCACATCCATGCCCGAGGCAGGATTCAAACCTACGACCGTAACAGCAGCGCGGTTCCGGACTGAAGCGCCTAGAACCTCTCGGCCACAACGGCCGACTTTTGTACATACTATGGAATATTATTTTGACCCTTAAAACATCTCCTAGTATCAATTTCTGTTTCACTGGTGTCTTGTACGTATAGGTAATCCATACAAAACGTACAGTTCAGTCAAATCGCCAACAAGGAAACAGTTTACAGTTAAAAAGGATATCAAGTTTTCGTTTTCGTTCACTAACACTGTTGTAATGTAATATTGAACAAAAATATTGGAATCAGTGATTCGAAGAACAAATGCAGTAGTGACTAAAATCATCAAGTTTCTGGGACAGTGGGAGCCAGAGAGATATCTGGGGAGCAGGTAGTTCAGTCAGGTAAAGAGCTGGTCGTGCTATGAATATGGCCCAACACTTCGCGAAATCATTGTAATGAACACTGGAAATGGAGGAGGAATATGAAAGTTATAAAGAATTATCATCATCAGTAACAGATGAGCTGCGATGAAAATGAAGAACACCTTTTTATATGAAATTTCTGACGTAAACGGTTAACGGATCCTACGTAATCCATAGAAAATATCCATGGTTTAAAATACATAAGCATATGATTTTTTAGGAAATCAATGTTTCTCTTGTGATCTTCAGTCTAAACACTGGCTTGATACTGCTCTCCATGCTACTCTATCCTTTCCAAGCCTCTTCATCTCCGAATAACTACTGCAACCTAAATGCTTTTGAACATGCTTACTGAATTCATCTCTTAGTCTCCCTCTACAATTTTTCTCCAGCACTTCCTTACAGTACTAAACTGGTGATCTCTTGGTGTCTTGGAAAAATGTTCTTTCAACCAATACCTACTTTTGACCAAGCTGTACCATTGATTTTTTCTCCCTCAATATACGCAGTATCTTCTCGTTAGTGACATGATCGATCTATCTAATATTCAGTTCTTCTGTAGCACCACATTCCGAAAAATTCTAGTTTATTATTGTCTGAACTGTTTATCGTCCACGTTTTACTTCCATAAAAAGCTACATTCCATCTTCAGAAAATACTTCCTAACATTTATATATACATTCGTCGCTAACTAACGTTTCTTCATCTGAAATGCTTTCCTTGCCATTGCCATTCTACATTTTACCCTCCCCTCTACTTTAGCCATCATCAGTTATTTTGCTGCCGAAATAGCCAAACCCATCTGGTACTTGTAGTGTTTCATTTCCTAACATAATTCCTTCGCCATCACCTGATTTAGTTCTGCTACATTCCATTCAATCATGGAGGGAGACCAAGAGATGAATACACTAAGCAGATTCAGAAGTATGTAGGTTGCGGTAAGTACTGGGAGATGAAGAAGCTTGCACAGGATAGAGTAGCATGGAGAGCTGCATCAAACCAGTCTCAGGACTGAAGACCGCAATAACAACAACATTCCATTACTCTAGTTATGCTTTTTTTAATGTTCATCTTATATCCTCCTTTAAAGTCACTGTCCATTCTATTCAACTGCTCTTCCAATTTTGTTACTGTCTCTGACAGATGACAGAATTACAGGATCATCACCACTTTTTTCCTTTACTTCTTGCTCAGTGTACATATTGAACGACATCGGGGATAGATAACAACCCTGTCTCACTCCATTCTCCATCACTATTTCCTTTAATGCCCCTCGATTATTATAACTGACACCGGTTACTTTACAAGTTGCAAATAGCTTTTCGCTTCCTGTATTTGACCCCTGCTACCTTCAGAATTTCGAAGAATGTATTCCAGTCAGCACTGTCAAAAGATTTCCCTAAGCCTACAAATGCTACAAACGTAGGTTTGCCTTTCCTAAGCCTACTTAGTAAGAGAAGTCGTAGGGTAAATATTGCCTAGTGTGCTCGTACATTTCTCCGGAATCCAGACTGATCTTCCCCGAGTTCGGCTTCTACTATTTTTTCCGTTCTTCTGTAAAGAATTCATGTTAGTATTTTGCAGCCATGACTTACTGAACTAATAGCTCGGTAATACTCAAACTTGTCAGCATCTGCTTTCTTTGGAATAGTAATTCTTACACTCTTCTTGAAGTCTGAGGAAAACCTATATAATCCATCTGAAATGAATAGAATGGCGAATAAGGTTCCAATGAATCACACTTCTTACGCTCTATCGAATAACGTAGAGATATATTCTCTAAATGAAATTAATTAGACGTTACAGATAGCTAAATAATTTCAGTTATTTCTCAAGCAATTAAGAATAGAGACATAATCACAGACCATAAAATGTAGCAAGATTAATATATAGTAAAAATAATGGAGCTTCACGATTCATAGATGTATACGAATTCAACAGAATCACTAACTATAGAAATTTATGATGCTAACTACCTTAAGTAGTAAAAGTTTGTACAAGGTGCAAAAACTATGGAGAGAAAAGTAATGAAAAATTGTTTCAGAATAATATTGAATGTTTGCTACTGTTAATTACAAACCTGTTTCCTTTGTTCTACTTATACTGAATATAAACTCGCAACGAATCATGTGTTAGGGTACTTGATATGATAAGAATTAAAGTATTTGTGCTATTGCATAGCCTTAACATGATGCTGAGTTCGTTGTGGTTATATGTGACGTAGCTTGTGTAGTTGAAAAGTAGTGAAATAAACTGCTTACTGGTGTAGCGAGAAAGCATATAGTGGTGGAGTTGTGTGCGATAAATGATGACGTGAAGATGGACAAAAGGAACCAGAGACGCACTTGTTACAAGAAGGACGTTATATCGTTCTCGATGACTCTAAAGTCATCGAAGTGTTCAAATAAAGACATCTTGTCAGAGAGTGAAGATAGTAATATTTCAATTAACGCCATAAAATTCTGAAAATTTCCTGTAAACTGTAATTATTAAAAACTATACTATCAAACTGTCTCAAAGTGAGGGAATGTGATACTGTTGAGGGTAATCCGTCTCGTAGCACGTGGCCCCAGACTCGACCTCTCCATCCTATTCGATCAACAGTGTAACGTAAGTATTGCACTCTACAAACTCTAACACCGTTACCTACACTAAACAATCACAGGTAGAAGTCTGCACTCACGCTTCACGATCAGTCGACGGGAGTACAGGAAGACTTTCCTGTTTAGAAAATTTAACTCTGTGTCAATGTCTGACAATGTTACATGACATTTATATTTACTTAACAAGTATAAGCTCCCATGTATTGTTCTGTAGAAAGAGTACCTACGATTACAGTTTTTAATGAAATGTTATTTCTAAAATACGTGAAAGTTCCTCTCGCCCCGTGTTTATTCTACAATACGAAGCAAATAAAATAGAGTATTTCGAGCTTAATATTCAATGAGGAACAAACAGTACCTATCATAGACAACCTACGGCAACCAACCAATAACAGAAGCGTTCTGCCTTCCTTAACCACGAGTGAAATTTTGAGACTAACTCATTACAGGGTCCCATGCGTCATTACATCCAAGAACATTTGAGATACGATTTATTTAGTGAATGTGGCGTTAATTCTTTGTCCAAGGACTGCAGTAGCTCTGCGAGTCATGAAGTGGGCAGATTACATAACTCTAGAGCCAGTTTGATCATGATGATTTTATTTTTATAAATCTGGTGTCTGCATATAATCTATAAGATTTAAATTTTAAATAACCGCGTCACCTTCGCGAAGTTTGATGTTGCAGCTGGTATCACAGTCTGAGTCATTCAAATAAAATATAGGCAGTAACGTATCTAGCACCCTTGCCTTAGACTACTAACAGCTAATTCGGTTTTTGTGAATGAGACATGTTCCCTCTTCCCCCCTCCCCCCTCCACTCCCTTTTCCGGTATAAGGAGGTACATTGTTTGTTCAAAGAATTTCTGAAAACTGTTACAAATGTGAATATAAATAAGGTGATCGAGAACTCCACCGACCAACTTCAGAGGATTTTCAGGGATACCTTCTGAGTATTTTGGTGTAAGGAACCCACATTCCCTGACGGCTCGTTACAGAATAAGGATGAAATTATGGTTCGTTCGGTGTCGTACTGCAGTCACCCTTGCTTCTGCGGAAATTCCTTCACAACAGTGAAGAAGTCTGCAATATGCAACGACCAAAACGTGTAATACACAACACCCAGTAATGCAACAACCTTCAGACGAAACAAGTACACTTTTACCACATTTTGTTCAGTCTGTTCTGTCGCTGTGGGAGTACAGCACGTAACAAATTCAAAACGGTTCCCTTACAGGTTTTGCTAAGAGTTTCATTCACCATGACCACACTGAGTGTACATCGATGCACCATCGACTGTTTTACACGCTCAAGAATTGGAAAATTCACTGCTGCGAAAATCCAAGCAACCACCTTCGTGCGAACATCGACAGAACTCTCGCAAGCTAGGCTTTTCACGTGCCCCGAGAAGAAGTCTATTGGTGTGAAGTCTGGTAGCGAGATGGCAGTGGAAGAGAACTACCACGGACAATCTATTGTCAAAGGAAATGCAGTAACTCTGTAACGAGCCGATGGAGGCCGTGGGTCACTTATAGCAAAACACCCAAAAGGTACCCTTGAAGAACCTCTGAAAGTTCAACACTGGAGTTCTGATTTACCCTGTACAATGGAAGAAACGAATATATTCTCTGTAGTGATCAAAAATGCGACTTTCTAGCCCTATGTGCAACAGGTAACAACTGCAGCTTCTAACACTCCTTTACAATGGGAACAAACGTAGCATGCAGAGCTACGAAGCAAGCGTATGGTGCCAGTATCGTAATTTGGTTACTTTTAATAGATGAAGGTTGGTCATATGCAATAACTCGGTTTTTGTATTTATGGGCTGGGAGATGCTAGCTAATCTACCGGCAAACTTATGAGGAGAACAACTCTGAAAAGAAGGCCATGGGACAAGAACTCTTTCGCTGCAGTCTACACCGTTGGCCATTAAAATTCAAACACTACCAAGGAAAGCCCAGAGCAAAATTTTAGTCACTGTACATATACAGTGCAGTGGGAAAAATACATGTTTAAATTTGTAGGACATTTGGGTAAGTACAGTGTTCGAAATTGAGAAGACAGACATGACACGTTTGACAGCAAGAATAATTCAATAGAGCTGGATACTTAGTGGAACTGAGCCTGGCTGACAGATGCAGTTTCGTCATTCCGCGTTGCCTCAACAGATTACAGAGCTCATCAACCTTAGTGGTGTGTCAGTCTCTCGCCAACCCATGACCAGATGTTTCCAATAGGTGAGACATATGGAGAACGTGCTGGACAGGCCAACGGCCGAACACTCTCCGTATCAAAACAGGCCTTGAAACAACGGGTAACATACGGTCTTGTGTTATCTTGTTGAAAAATAACATCACGAAGACCGAGGATAATGGGTACAGCCTATGGGCCAGACATTAACAGCTGCAGTCCAAATTACCGGCTAGACACACTGGAAGTGATTGTGTTGTGTACCCAACGGCACCACATACAATCACGCCAGGTACTATGCCTATATGACACTGACAAATGCAATTAGGTAACGTTCGTTCTCTTGGGAGCTTCCACACACAGTGTCCTTCTAGACGCTGTATGCAGAATTGAGATTCGTCGGAAGAAAAACCAAAGTGGTGCCACGTCCGTGAGCAGTGGATTTGTCAGCACAATCCAGTTCATCTGTCTTGCGTGTGTTGCTATCGTCGGTTGTTTCAGACAAGGTCTGGGCAAGATTTTCATCCTTGATGTGTGCCTCACGCCAGCGCTCAGAGTTTTTCTGCCTCTCCTATGTTCGGTGTGATGTTCGGTGGGCTGTTCAGGCACAACCATCATTTTCCTTCCCCCAATTACCCTTCCCTCTATGTATGACAGCGTTCGGACCTCACACGCCCATGGAGTGCACCTTGGTCGGTCTTATCTCAATATCAGGTGGTCATTCTAATGTTATATCATTTATGGCTCAATTTCTTGAGTTTTTTATGTGTAATATGAGCAGGCAACGGCATTTTTCAGAAGAATCAGAGGTACGTGTGAGGTGCAAAAAAGGTCAGACTTACAGAAACGAATGTGTCCCGGTTGACCGGGTAGAGCTTCCCAGCGGTGAGTATGAGCGGCTTCTGCGCCCTGCACATGAGAATGTGCAGCGCTGTCGTCACACGCCGGCTCGCCCCGATCCACGCACAGCTGTACGCAGACACTGAGAGCGACGCTCCCTGTATAAATTAGTGAAAATTCAGTCGTGGGCTACACAAAGTATCCTTACCATTGGTAACACACTTGTTAATTTTCCCGGGTTCGATTCCCGGCGGGGTCAGGGATTTTCTCTCCCTCGTGATGACTGGGTGTTGTGTGATGTCCTTAGGTTAGTTAGGTTTAAGTAGTTCTAAGTTCTAGGGGACTGATGACCATAGATCTTAAGGCCCATAGTGCTCAGAACCAACACTTGTTAATTGTATCCGTTAATAGGAAATCAGGTTACATTCAGAATATTGATAAGCCATTTGATTTTATGAATTTGGAAGCTACATTCCAAAACTAGTTATAATTGTACCTTTTGTAAATATGTGGTTTTGTACAGCCGCGTGCTCTTACAGTGACCACTTGTACATACTATGTACTCATGAGCTTTCGTTTCTACTGTCTGAAGAATAGCTCAGTTTATATGAAGTCTCTGCTAAATTCGTTTTCTGACGTAATCTGTTTTCAATCCTTCGATGCTGATTACAATTTATCTTCATTTATCTTTTGCTGAAGGCCCATAATTGTATCCGTTGCTCTATGAAAGTTGGTGCACTATCTCACTTTTTACTAAAAGTATTCAGATCGTGATACTGTTCTGTCGTAGGTCAAGTTTCCCACAGAGGGAGATGTCGTCTAGGAACTAATACTGGAGTCATAACTTGTCATTAGCTCAAAGGTTAAAGCTAAAGCGTGGAATGCAGGCCTTCAAGTTTTTTAATACAAAACTTCCGTTCGGAGCTAGGATTATAATTCTGCACAAAACTAGGAGAAATACAAACAAAAGTTAACAAAGAGCATATTGGTGATATGAGCACAAGTATCGTGCTTGTAGAACATACAATGAACTAAGGATGGTTCCGGCATTTTGCAAGTACACAAAATATTGTGTTTAATGCTCAAACATATTTCACCACTGCTGTGGCGTCCTCAGTGGTTCTTTTTTTTTTTTTAATTGTGCGGTCCTGTGACTACCAGCCAAAATCAGCCACTGTTTTAAATTACCACAGGTACTAATTTAGATCGGTGGCAGATTTCGGTTGCCAGAAACAGGACACACACACAACGTGAAAGAATATAAGAAAACCCACTGAGGATGTCGCAACTTTGGTGAAACATGTTTGCGTGTTAAGACAAAACAACAATTGGCATACTGCTAAAAGGTGGACCAATTCTAAATTCACTGCCAGTAGAGACTGCAAAGCAATATGAACGGCATTTGCCAAATACTTACTCTAAATAGATGAAATATAAATGTAATTATTACAAGTACATACCTCATCAATTAATTCATGTCCACCCCAACAGTAAATGTATATTTGAAATGCTGGCATGGGAAGGTACATCAAACATTTGAAAATAGAGTTCCCTTCCGGATTCTGAAAGAAATAATTAGTAACGTTCATTTATGTACTGAAAAATTGTTTACATGCATGTTACTACACATTTTGTTGTTTGAAGTATCGAATTCTACCAGTCTGGACTAAATATGTCACAGACTATTATATTTACATTCACTTACATGTGGAAAGTTAGTATCAAATAAGAAATACCAGTTAAGGGCGGTTATAGTGTTTTACACTAAATACTGTCCTGTAGATGTTGTACAACATTCGAGGAGTCCTGAATTTATTTACGTAAAGATTGTAGCAACATTCTCCCGTTTCTCAAATAAAGGCCTCTGTCATATATTTTTATGCACGTTAATAAAGAGTGACAGGGATCTTATAATCCCATTTCTTTCTTTTACTTTTATTTAAGGAAATTCAAATTTATAGTTTTAGAATCTAAAGATAGTGTAGCAAAATGGGATCCATTGAAATAAAATAGAAGAAACTGAGCTGTGGTGAAACCATGAAGGCCAAATACAATTGGCACAGCCACTTTTCAAAAGGCATTACTTCAAAATCTTTAGTGTTCAGGAACGAAGGAAATAATTCTGTGAATTAATGAATCGAACGTAACAGGTTGGGCTTTCCAATGTTTAAAGAACAGAATATAATGTATATTTTGCCATTCCTGCGGTTGCTAGGTTTTGCAATGTCTTTGAAAAATTTAAGTCCCAAATCTTGGAATAAAGTTCTTTTCTTGATTAAGTAATTCATAATTATGGTCAAGTTACGTTTTTAATAGTGTTTTATGTTGTTTCCTTTTACTCAAACGGTGTCACTGTATTGTAACTCTAATCAAAGCACGTCAAACATGATTTCATTGATCATCATCTGCAGCAGTAACAGCAGCAATGTTACATACAGCCCATTTCTTCAAATCATCATAGAGATATCTGTATTTGAGCTGAATATAATCAAGTAACATTGATGATCTTGCATTTTGTTCCTGTTAATAGCCGCTGGTCCAGCGTAAGTCTTTTCAAAATTTAAAAGAGCAGGCTCCTTCAAAAATAAAAGATGTATCCATTTTGTAACATGTTTGTCACCAATTAGAGAAGTTTAAATATCTTTATTTTCTATTAGCTTCATGGTGAGCTTGCGATATTCGAAGCACTTGCAATGATTTCACAATATTATTCCGCCACGTACATTCTATGAGTTCTTCTGGTTACTAGTTTCACCACGGGACATATCCTGTCGCATACGTTATACGAATGTCGACGCATAGAAAAACACCGTTCCACTTTAGCAAAATGTTTAGCGTTCACCAATGATTTTGGTTTTGTTTTGCCAAACGGAGCCGTCGGGAAACAAACTTAGCTCTCTGACATATCCTGGTATATATTTTTTTATATAATCAAGTCATTATATATATATATATATATATATATATATATATATATATATATATATATATATATATATAATCAAGTTCTCCCCCCCCCCCATGAACCATGGGCCTTGCCGTTGGTGGGGAGGCTTGCGTGTCTCAGCAATACAGATAGTCGTATCGTAGGTGCAACCACAACGGAGGGGTATCTGTTGAGAGGCCACACAAACATGTGGTTCCTGAAGAGGGGCAGCAGCCTTTTCAGCAGTTGCAGCGGCAACAGTCTGGATGATTGACTGATCTGGCCTTGTAACACTAACCAAAACGGCCTTGCTGTGCTGGTACTGCGAACGGCTGAAAGCAAGGGGAAACCACAGCCGTAATTTTTCCCGAGGGCATGTAGCTTTACTTTATGGTTAAATGATGATGGCGTCCTCTTGGGTAAAATATTCCGGAGGTAAAATAGTCCCCCATTCGGATCTCCGAGCGGGGACTACTCAAGAGGAAGTCATTATCAGGAGAAAGAAAACTGGCGCTCGACGGATCGGGGCGTGGAACGTCAGATCCCTTAATCGGGCAGGTAGGTTAGAAAATTTAAAAAGGGAATTGGATAGGTTAAAGTTAGATATAGTGGAATTAGTGAAGTTCGGTGGCAGGAGGAACAAGACTTCTGGTCAGGTGACTACAGGGTTATAAACACAAAATCAAATAGGGGAAATGCAGGAGTAGGTTTAATAATGAACAAGAAAATAGGAATGCGGGTAAGCTACTACGAACAGCATAGTGAACGCATTATTGTGGCCAAGATAGATACGAAGCCCACGCCTACGACAGTAGTACAAGTTTATATGCCGACTAGCTCTGCAGATGACGAAGAAATTGAAGAAATGTATGATGAGATAAAAGAAATTATTCAGATAGTGAAGGGACACGAAAATGTAATAGTCATGGATGACTGGAATTCGTCAGTATGAAAAGGGAGAGAAGGAAACGCAGTAGGTGAATATGGATTGCGGCTAAGAAATGAAAGAAGAAGCCGCCTGGTAGAATTTTGCACAGAGCATAACTTAATCATAGCTAACACTTGGTTCAAGAATCATAAAAGAAGGTTGTATACCTGGAAGAATCCTGGAGATACTAAAAGGTATCAGAAGATTATATAATGGTAAGACAGAGATTTAGGAGCCAGGTTTTAAATTGTAAGACATTTCCAGGGGCAGATGTGGACTCTAACCACAATCTATTGGTTATGAACTGTAGATTAAAACTGAAGAAACTAAAAAAAGGTGGTAATTTAAGGAGATGGGACCTGGATAAACTGACTAAACCAGAGGTTGTACAGAGTTTCAGGGAGAGCATAAGGGAACAATTAACAAGAATGGGGGAAAGAAATACAGTAGAAGAAGAATTGGTAGCTTTGAGGGATGAAGTAGTGAAGGCAGCAGAGAATAAAGTAGGTAAAAAGACGAGGGCTAGTAGAAATCCTTGGGTAACAGAAGATATATTGAATTTAATTGATGAAAGGAGAAAATATAAAAATGCAGTAAATGAAGCAGGCAAAGAGGAATACAAACGTCTCAAAAATGAGATCGACAGGAAGTGCAAAATGGCTAAGCAGGGATGGCTAGAGGACAAATGTAAGGATGTTGAGGCTTATCTCACTAGGGGTAAGATAGATACTGCCTACAGGAAAATTAAAGAGACCTTTGGAGAAAAGAGAACCACCCAGTTCTAAGCAAAGAAGGGAAAGCAGAAAGGTGGAAGGAGTATATAGAGGGTCTATACAAGGGCGATGTACTTGAGGACAATATAATGGAAATGAAAGAGGATGTAGATGAAGATGAAATGGGAGATATGATACTGCGTGAAGAGTTTGACAGAGCTCTGGAAGACCTAGGTCGAAACAAGGCCATGGGAGTAGACAACATTCCATTAGAACTACTGACGGCCTTGAGAGAGCCAGTCCTTACAAAACTCTACATCTGGTGATCAAGATTTATGAGACAGGCGAAATACCCTCAGACTTCAAGAAGAATATAATAATTCCAAAGCAGGTGTTGACAGATGTGAAAATTACCGAACTATCAGTTTAATAAGTCACGGCTGCAAAATACTAACGCGAATTCTTTACAGACTAATGGAAAAACTAGTAGAAGCCGACCTCGGGAAAGATCAGTTTGGATTCCGTAGAAATATCGGAACACGTGAGGCAATACTGACCTTACGACTTATCTTAGAAGCTAGATTAAGGAAAGGCAAACGTACACTTCTATCATTTGCAGACTTAGAGAAAGCTTTTGACGATGTTGACTGGAGTACTCTATTTCAAATTCTGAAGGTGGCAGGGGTAAAATACAGGGAGCGAAAAGCTGTTTACAATTTGTACAGAAACCAGATGGCAGTTATAAGAGTCGAGGGGCATCAAAGGGAAGCAGTTGTTGGGAAGGGAGTGAGACAGAGTTGTAGCCTCTCCCCGATGTTATTCAATCTCTATATTGAGCAAGCAGTGAAGGAATCAAAAGAAAAATTTGGAGTAGGTATTAAAATCCATTGAGAAGAAATAAAAACCTTGAGGTTCGCCGATGACATTGTAATTGTGCCAGAGACAGCAAATGACTTGGAAGAGCCGTTGAACGGAATGGACAGTGTCTTGAAAGGAGGGTATAAGATGAACATCAACAAAAGCAAAACGAGGATAATGGAATGTAGTCGAATTAAGTCGGGTGATGCTGAGGGAATTATATTAGGAAATGAGACACTTAAAGTAGTAAAGGAGTTTTGCTATTTGGGGAGCAAAAAAACTGATGATGGTCGAAGTAGAGAGGATATAAAATGTAGACTGGCAATGGCAAGAAAAGCATTTCTGAAGAAGAGAAATTTGTTAACATCGAGTATAGATTTAAGTGTCAGGAAGTCGTTTCTGAAAGTATTTGTATGGAGTGTAGCCATGTATGGAAGTGAGACGTGGACGATAAATAGTTTGGACAAGAAGAGAATAGAAGCTTTTGAAATGTGGTGCTACCGAAGAATGTTGAAGATTAGATGGGTAGATCACATAAGTAATGAGGAATTACTGAATAGGATTGGGGAGAAGAGAAGTTTGTGGCACAACTTGACTAGAAGAAGGGATCGGTTGGTAGGACATGTTCTGAGGCATTAAGGGATCACCAATTTGGTATTGGAGGGCAGAGTGGAGGGTCAAAATCGTAGAGGGAGACCAAGAGACGAATACACTAAACAGATACAGAAGGATGTAGGTTGCAGTAGGTACTGGGAAATGAAGAAGCTTGCACAGGAGAGCATGCATGGAGAGCTGCATCAAACCAGTCTCAGGACTGAAGACCACAACAACAACAACAACATAATCAAGTCGGAAGGAGCACACGTCATTTTCTCCTTTCTTCGCAGTGCCTTCATGGTATGCATGCATTACAGATTCATTATTTTCCGTGTTACGCACCAGTTTAGCAGTACCGTTCATGACCTGAACTACGATAAGCGAAACGTAACGCTTAGTGCATTAGGTATTCGATTAGACGACAGGCGAAGATAATCACTATTGAGAGGGCATTATTCCAGGAGTAAAGCCCTTCCAGAAATGATGTCTCTGTAACTAAGTCGCAAAAAACACAGTAAAAATAGCTGGAATAACGCCTTTTTTTCCACAAAGGTGTATCTATGTTTGTAGAACTTGGCACCGTTCTTAACTCTCTTTGTCAAAATTTGGAATAAGGCTCTTTCAAAAATGACTGCATCAATTAAAAGTGGGACGTTTATTTTATTACAGAAGAACGGAGATGAAAGGAAATGTGTAGCTTAATTGTAAACAAGAAAATTAGGAACAATATTACATTTAATGAAATATTTTCAGAAGGATTTGCTGTAAAAATAAACAAAAGGTACTCAATGAAAATCATTCTCACCAATGCCTCAACGTATTCACATTCTGTTGAGGAGAGGGAAATCTCATGAGAACCTACTGAAATAATCATTGTCAGCTAAACTCATTACAAGATGAAACTAATCGATGTGAGTGCAAAAGCAGAACAATAACCAATAATCGAGTCTACAACTTTGTGTGTGATGCCACAAATGGAAGATATCGAATATTAGAGTAATCTGTGTCATCTTGTTGGTCTTAAATTATGAATTGAATTCACTGCATGTAAGTAAGATGCTACTCTGACTTAAGGATTATCTAACTGCACTGGGATTATTCCTTGAAGATGTTCTTAATTTTAACATGATCTTAAGGAACGCGACTTATTCCTGGAAATGAGTACAATTGCATGCTAGCATGCTAGACCTGTAATTATTCACTACAGATATTCTCTGTTGACCTGCCCCGCATCTCGTGGATTCGTAAAGCGAAGAACTTTCCTTTCACGCTGCAAGAAAATATATTCATGTACCGGTATGTATAATGAACGTGTTTTCACATGAGATGAAACTGTGGCTATAGGAACGACAGAGCCGGAGTTACAGTTAATAATGCTGGGTGTGTGCAAAACGTTAACAATCTCTTTGACTGAATTTATACGTTGAGGAGTAAAGAATGGCAGATGTTATTGGGTTCAAATTCCAGACGTAGCCCGTAGCTGACGTGGCCACAATCTTTTATGTTACAAGCTACACAAGTTATACGGCAAACATGATTACAAAATCACTGAGGAAACTGGAGGAAAAATATGTGACACATTCTAAAGAAGGAACACGAGATGCAAAGATACCCATGTGTGTTGAATACGCGTTCCATTAAGCCAGACAATCATTCAGCTGCAGGACTCACGACCGTAACCATAATAAGGCCACGATGTGACTTTCATTGTTCTCGATGCTTAGAACATGGAAAAGCAATAGATACGGAAGTTAACAGGGCCCGCGAAACTTACTCTAGTTTCGTAACAAATCCCCACGTTCTTATCGTGAAGTAGCTGGAAGAATCTTTAGTGATTAAAAGTTCCTGTCGCAAAAAAATTAATTTGCTCTCCACCGTTAACTGTGAGTTCGGCTGAAGGCCTTTTGCAGCATGAATAATAGTGATGGTTATCATTACCAACTACGTGTAGCACAGACCATTTGCATGTCTCAGTACACGTGTGAGTGACGTCCAAGCACTGTCTAGATCGACTGCGAGAACATCAAAATCTCTCTACTAAGTGTAACGTGCAGACAGTAAAGTTAACAAACCGCCATTTTAAAATTTAGAGAGAACAACATTTTATTTTCCGGAATAAAACAAATAAGAGTCTTATTAGGAAGGGGGTATACAGATTTAAATAATAAATTCACTATATTTCTTCAATATTTAAGGAAGTTGTACAGGATATGATAATCATAAATCACTTCAAAACTTCTAATCACCAAGATATAAGAGTTGGACTAATAGTTTTCAGATTTTATTTAAGAATAAGGATGAATTTCAAAGTACCTCCTAAGATAAAAAAAACGATGCACCACGAACGAATTGTCCGAATGGGACTCAAATTGGTAGATGTGGTGTAGATGCACAGACAAATGATTATAATTTCAGAAAAAATTGGGTAGTTTATTGAAGAGAATGAGCTTCACGAATTGAGCAAGTCAATAAAACGTTGGTACATCGGTGGCCCCAATGGAAGCAGTTATTCGGCTTGGCATTGATTGAGAGTTGTTGGACGCCTTACTGAGGGAAATCGTGCCAAATTTGGTCCAGTGTGCGTGAAGGATGTGAAAACCCTAATGCCGCACCATACAATAACCCGCCAATGTCGCTGATGTTCAACTTGTCGCAGCCATCGTGTATTTTCCGTTGCCCAATAGTGCATATTATGCCGGTTTACGTTACCGCTGTTGGTGAATGACGCTTCGTCGCTAAATAGAACGCGTGCAAAAAATCTGTCATCATCCTGTAATTTCTCTTGCGCCCAGTGGCAGAACTGTACACGACGTTCAAAGTCGTCGCCATGCAATTCTTGGTGCATAGAAATATGGTTCGGGTGCAATCGATGTTGATGTAGCATTCTCAACACCGATGTTTTTGAGATTCACGATTCTCGCGCAATTTTTCTGCTCCTGACGCGCGGATTAGCCGCGACAGCAGGTAAAACACCTACTTGGCCCTCATCATTTGTTGCAGGTCGTGGTAGACGTTTCACATGTGGCTGAACACTTCCTGTTTCTTTAAATAACGTAACTATCCTCCGAACGGTCCGGACACTTGGATTATGTCGTCCAGGATACCGAGCAGCATACATAGCACACGTCCGTTGGGCATTTTAATCACAATAGCCGTACATCAACACGATATCGACCTTTTCCGCAATTGGTAAACGGACCATATTAACACGGGTGATGTATCACGAAGCAAATACTGTCTGCACTGGCGGAATGTTATGTGATGCCACGTACTTATTCGTTTGTGACTATTACAGCACCATCTATCAGAAAGGGAAAAAAGTGGTCCAACTAAAACATTCAAATTTCTTTATGTACTACACGAATATGTAGTAAAAAATGGGGGTTCCTATTTTTAAAAAAACGCAGTTGATATCCGTTTCACGTATCGCAGCGCCATCTAGCGGGCCAACCATAGCGTCATCTGGTTTCCCCCTTCAAGCTAGACGAGTTTCTTCCTTTGTAGTTTTTTCGTTTGATGCTAATTTCGTGAGATATTTGGCCTGGTCACTATCAATCGACCACCCTGTATACTGCCTGACATGTCACTGTAATTTCGTAAATGTATACACCACATTCGGGTCTGTCTTCGGCCTGGAATCACATTGACTGGAGTAGTATTACAACATCCAGGCCAGAGGGAGTGAATTGTCATACTGACGAATGGGCTCATCCAGCTAAGTTCTTTGTAAATACTCCTACATTCCCAATGTCAGTTACGGGACAGCAGTGCCCAGACGTGTCTCCGCTGATTACGTGGTACGGGAAGTGCGCACTGGGGATGCGAGCCGCAGACCCCAGTGTTTCTGTCGCCACATCTGGGATCAGGACGCTATTGATGCCCAAGAGGTGCGTCTATGTGCTGTTGTCTCACCTGTTTAATTGCCATGAAGTGAGTGAGTGCATCGTCTCACTGACTGCCGTCGTGCCTTCAACACGCTCAAGCATGAGTTCCTTTCCTTACTTAGTTGAAAACCGCTGTGCTTATCTATACGTTTTGCTAAGTAAGGTTTGTAGGGATGTGTTGTAAGGATTGCTTCCAGAAAAAGGGGATGGCGGAAAGTCAGTTTGCCAGCTGATCTCCGAAATGACCCTCTTTCCCATACGCATATTCCCTCCCCATGCATACACACGCTCATGTCATAGCTCTCAAGTTTACGCTTTTTATGTATAGCTTAGCAAATGAAGCCGACATCCAAAAAAATTAGACTGATAAAAGTACAAACTGCCTAAGCAGTAATGGCTAGAGAGCAAACGCAAGGCCTTAACGTAAGGATGACTAGGTGTAAGACACATGCTACCTGTGGAAAAATTGATGGGACCATTGAGAGGAAGGGGAGTATATGAATATGAAATGTTCAGATGCAAGCAAAAGAATGAAAAGCTGAAAGTGGGGCGGAATATATAGAGGGTCTATAAAAGAGTAACAAACTTGAAGACAATGATATGGAAAAACACGAAGAAGTAAGGGAAGGTATGGGAGATAGGACGAGAAAAGAATTTCACCGAGCACTGAAAGATATAAGTGGAAACAAAATCGCTGGGGTAGACGAATTTCCCTCAGCATTTTTGAGATCTTTTAGAGAGCGGACCATGACAAAATTATTCCACCTGGTGTGCAAGATTCTTAAGACAGTCAAAATACTCTGATACTTCAAGAAGAAGGTAATAATTCCAATTCCAAAGAAAGCAGTTGCAGACAAGACTGAATTCTGTCGAATTAGGAGTTTAATAACTCACTGTTGCAAAATATTGAAAAGAATTTCCTACAGAAGACTGGAAAAACTGATAGAGACCGACCTTGGGGAAGCTCAGTTTGGGATCTGTAAAAATGTAGAACACGCGGGGCAGTACTGACTCAGCGAGTTATTTCATAGATCACAGAAAACAAACCTACATTTGCAACATTTCTAGATTTAGAGAAAGTTTTTGACAATGTGTACTGGACTATTCTCTTAGAAATATTAAAGGAATCAGGGACACAATACAGGGTCCGGGATCTTCTTGCAACTTATACGGAAACCAGACTGCCTTAATGTGAATCGAAGGTAATGGAAGAGAAGCCATAGTTGAATAGGAACTGAGACATCGATGTAGGCTATCGTCGATGTTATTCAGTCTGTGCACACAACAGGCTGTGAAGGAAATAAAAGTTCAGGGAAAAGATATAAAAAGTCGGCTGTTGCTGATGACACTGTATTCTGTTAGATGTGGCTAAGGACTTGGAACAGCAGTTGAACGAAGTGGATAGTGACTTGGCAAATGACTATATGATAAACATCGATAAAATTAAACACGGTTAATAGGATGTAATCTAGGTAAATCAGACGATTCTGAGGGAATTAGATTACGAAACGAGACACTGAATGAAGTACATTAATTTTATTATTTGGGCAGCAAGATAACTGATGAAGTGGATAAGGTGTGAAATGCAGACTAGTAAGGGTAAGGAAAGAATTTCTGAAAAAGAGGAATTTCTTAACGTTATAAATATGATTCAGACATTATTTTCTGAAGGAATTTGTCTCGTGTGTAACTGAAAAGTTGACGATAGCCAATTCTTACAAGAAAAAGATAGACATTTATGAACTGTGGTGCTGTAGAAGGATGCTTGAGATTAGATGCTTGATTGAATAATAATTGACGCCCGAACGCAACATTGGTGAATTGTATCACGTAATATGTTTTTTGTGTTGTGGTCTTTAGTCCGAGATCGGTTTCATGCACGTCTCCTAGCTGCTCCATCCTGTAAAAGCCGCTTTATTTACGAACAACTACTGCAATGTACGTCCTTTTGAATCCGATTATTATATTCAGCCTTGGTTTTCCTCTACGATTTTAGGCCCCCACACTCCTCTTCAATACTAAATTGGTCATACCTTTATGTCTCAGAATGGGTCCTATCAACAGATAGTCATGTTGTGCCACAAATTTCTTGTCTCCCCATTTCTATTCAGTTCCCCCTAATTAGTTACGCGGTCTACCCATCTAAACGTCAGCATTCTTCTTTATATGTTACTCAAAATTTAAATGTTGAGGAAAAGTAAATACGGTACGTGCATTTTTCTGGAATTACGTATCTCTCGTGTTAGCACGAACGTGCCTAGAGGCCGTTGCTTGTACCAGACAGCTAGAAGTTCAAATTGCATGCGAGCTGGTCCTGCTATCTTACAGTACAGG
Organism: Schistocerca cancellata; assembly: GCF_023864275.1. NCBI lineage: Eukaryota > Metazoa > Arthropoda > Insecta > Orthoptera > Acrididae > Schistocerca > Schistocerca cancellata. The sequence continues at coordinate 348,110,138 of NC_064633.1, read as the reverse complement.
CGCTTCTAGGAAAAATCATATCCAGAAGAATAGTACTGGTAAGACAGAAAGTCTTAACATAACAATTAAGTCTCTGACACAGTGAAAAATCGTAAAGACTGAAACCAGCACTCCCATCGCATTTTCAATAAGCAGCACATTCCTTTGCTTAGAGTTGTCACAGTGTGGAGCATCAGAGATAACCTAAGTGACTGAGGATGAGCATAATTCTGTCACTACGCCTCTCAGTCTTATCCAGGCTAACAAATAAAAAGCCAAATCACAGCGAGACCTGTCACCCTAACGAATAAGTTAGAGGACTGCATGTTGTGAGGGAAAATCTGTAAAAGATAATTCTCATAAACAACACTGCGAGGTGATTTTCAAGGGAATAAATTACTCGTCACTAAGGCAATATGCTGGTGTATTTTATAAACGAACATTATTTATTGGAACACACGAATAAAATTTTAACACTTAGTCCTATATAGCAGGTTGAGTAAAAGTATGAAACTTATTAATCTTCGAACTTCTTATAAATTTGTAACTTATTATATCTATCTAAAACGAAACTTACAATCAGGAAATGAGTTCTGAAAAAATAGAGACGTACTGAATGTGGCCTAGAAGTTTGTGATCTGTGACTCATGTAACATGAACTACAGTAGCGTATTGCGTCTATTGAACCCACACACTGACCAGCCAGAACATCGTGGCCGCCGACCTACTATCGATGTAAGGCGTCCAGGCGACAGCACCCTCACTTGCTGAGGAGTGACTTGCAACCAAACACGTGCACGGTGCATGTAGTAACAGTGAGCGTGCTGTCTGTGCGGAGAACGGGAAAGGCGTGCGATCTATCTGACAAGGGGACCCTCCATACTGTTAATCACGGATTTTGATGAGCTTGAAATATGGAGTAGAGGAACTTACCCTGACTACCTGGCTATCCGGTTTGTTAGCGACGGGCCTTGGTTTTTGAGAAAATCGATTTTGAAGTTCATTGCGTCGTTTTCACACCCGTAACATTACATATATTCCGAGCAAGTCAGCGTAGCGTGGCGGTAAAGGCTCACGGCTATCGCGCTACAGGTACCGTGTTCCAACCCTGTTCGCGGAGTAGATTTCGGTGTATTTAATGGCATTTGTGATTTCGCCTTTTGATTCTTCGTTCAACTCCTCTACTTGTGGATCTTCTTCTGGCTGCACTACTGCAGAAACGCTTGGATCTTCCATTTCACAGGATTTTTTTCTAACACACGGCACTTGAGACGTTTTGCGAGAAACTAACGCTGTAGTTAGATGCCAACGTAAAGGAATGCAACTCGCATTCTCATTTGGCCGCAACAAGGAGCTGGCTAACGATATTCACGGGAGAGGGGACGATAATGGGCGGAGATCGATTTCACGTAATACAAGAAGCGACAGAGAAGAACTCGAACACGGTACCCCCAGCGCGGTAGCCGTGAACCTTTACCGCTGAGCTACGCTGACTTGCTCGGAATGTACAGGGTTATTACAAATGATTAAAGCGATTTCACAGCTCTACAATAACTTTATTATTTGAGATATTTTCACATTGCTTTCCACACACATACACAAACTCAAAAAGTTTTTTTAGGCATTCACAAATGTTCGATATGTGCCCCTTTAGTCATTCGGCAGACATCAAGCCGATAATCAAGTTCCTCCCACACTCGGCGCAGCATGTCCCCATCAATGAGTTCGAAAGCATCGTTGATGTGAGCTCGCAGTTCTGGCACGTTTCTTGGTAGAGGAGGTTTAAACACTGAATATTTCACATAACCCCACAGAAAGAAATCGCACCGGGTTAAGTTGGGAGAGCGTGGAGGCCATGACATGAATTGCTGATCATGATCTCCACCACGACCGATCCATCGGTTTTCCAATCTCCTGTTTAAGAAATGCCGAACATCATGATGGAAGTGCGGTGGATCACCATCCTGTTGAAAGATGAAGTCGGCGCTGTCGGTCTCCAGTTGTGGCATGAGCCAATTTTCCAGCATGTCCAGATACACGTGTCCTGTAACGTTTTTTTCCCAGAAGAAAAAGGGGCCGTAAACTTTAAACCGTGAGATTGCACAAAACACGTTAACTTTTGTTGAATTGCGAATTTGCTGCACGAATGCGTGAGGATTCTCTACCGCCCAGATTCGCACATTGTGTCTGTTCACTTCACCATTAAGAAAAAATGTTGCTTCATCACTGAAAACAAGTTTCGCACTGAACGCATCCTCTTCCATGAGCTGTTGCAACCGCGCCGGAAATTCAAAGCGTTTGACTTTGTCATCGGGTGTCAGGGCTTGTAGCAATTGTAAACGGTAAGGCTTCTGCTTTAGCCTTTTCCGTAAGATTTTCCAAACCGTCGGCTGTGGTACGTTTAGGTCCCTGCTTGCTTTATTCGTCGACTTCCGCGGGCTACGCGTGAAACTTGCCCGCACGCGTTCAACCGTTTCTTCGCTCACTGCAGGCCGACCCGTTGATTTCCCCTTACAGAGGCATCCAGAAGCTTTAAACTGCGCATACCATCGCCGAATGGAGTTAGCAGTTGGTGGATCTTTGTTGAACTTCGTCCTGAAGTGTCGTTGTACTGTTATGACTGACTGATGTGAGTGCATTTCAAGCACGACATACGCTTTCTCGGCTCCTGTCGCCATTTTGTGCCGCTGCGCTCTCGAGCGCTCTGGCGGCAGAAACCTGAAGTGCTGCTTCAGCTGAACAAAACTTTATGAGTTTTTCTACGTATCTGTAGTGTGTCGTGACCATATGTCAATGAATGGAGCTACAGTGAATTTATGAAATCGCTTCAATCATTTGTAATAGCCCTGTATGTAATGTTACGGGTACACAAAGTACGGAATGAACTTCATAATTGATTTCCTCAGAAACCAAGGCCCCTCGCTAAAAAACCGGCTAGCTGGGTACTCAGGGTGAGTTCCTCTACAACATATTTGAAGCGCATCAAAATCCGTGATTTTCAGTATGGAGGGTCCCCTTGTGAGTCTCACCGACGGCAGACTGCCGTGCCCGGAGGCTCGGCACGAACATTGGGAAACTGCAAGACTTGTTGCGTATTCGACGAATGCTGTGGTGAGTGTCTTCAACACGTGGCGAAACTAAGGTGAAACCACGTCCAGACGTCGTGGGGTTGGGATGCCACTCCTGATTAGAGATGCCGAATTCGTAATCTGTTCAGACTGATAAAACGGGACAGGCGGCGAACTGTGGCGGAATTAACATCAGACTTAAATACTGAACCGAGTAAAAGTGTGTGAGAACACACAGTGCACCGAACACTCCTAAACATGGACCTTCGCCTTCGACGACCCATGGATGTGCCAATCTTAACACTACGACATCGGCAACTACGACTGAAATGGCCACGTGGCCATCGGTAATTTGACGTGGCAGAGCCTGAATGAGAGGGCGCGAATCCACCTTGTTCCAGGCGAACAGCTCCGTGACCTCTGTACGACGAGATGGAGACAAGCTGGCAGCGGCTCCATTCTGCTCTGGGGACTATTGAGGTGGACATCCATGAGTACAGATCAGATCGCACAAATCACCAAGACGGCGAAGCAGTATCTTACACTGGTTGCAAACTACGTACGCAACTTCATGACGATCGTGTTTTCCCCGGCAGTAGCATTTTTCAACAAAATAATGCGGCATGTCACAAGGCGAGCAATGTGATGGAGTATTTCGAGGAAAACAGTGGCGAGGTTCCAATTGATGTGCTAGCTCCAAAATTCGTCATATCTGAACACTACGAACACATCCGAGGCGTGATTGAGCGTGGCGTCAGAGCTCATCGCTTCCTCGCCGAAAGTGACGAGAATAAAGTGACTTGTGTGTTCAGATGTGGGGCTAACGCCCCCCAGCGACCTACCAAGGCCTCATTGCTTTCATGCCACGACTCGTCGCCTCTGTTACCCGTGACGGAGGTGATATAACAGCTACTGTGTAGGTGATCATACAGTTCTGGCTGATCAGGGTATCTTACAAGAAAATGATCTCTAAAATAAGGGAAATATGTTGTGAAACAACGACAGCTGCTTACGAACGTGGCCTGAAAGAGCGTGATGCAGGCAGCCGTGGCGCTGCACACGAACTGCGCCATCGCCACCGGGCTCATCACGTCCTGCAGCACGTGCAGGAAGCTGCGGGCAGGAAGAGGAACGCTCACACAGTTAACCTGGCTCTCTGCGCAGATCTCAGTGTGTGTCATTCACTTTAAGGGGCTCCGGAGCGCCCTATACTTGCAATGTTAAAATAACGCTTATAAATTACATCTTTCCTCACAAAGTATTTGAGGTAGGAAGTTGAACTTTTTACAGATTATTTATTGGAATATGGGCTACAACTTAATATAGGGATTTTACAAAATTTTAGTTCAGTTATTAAAGATGATTTTTTTTTTCAATTGTAATGAAAATTCACATTTTTTGCAATTTTTTATTTATATATTCAAAAATATACAGTTTTTTGGAAAAAGGCTATGTTAAATTATGCAGAAGGTACTGTGTAACATTTACTGAAAGTTTGAAACAAATATGTTTGGAAGATCCTTAGAAAACATGTAATTACTATGAGAAAATAAGAGTTTTGGGAATCGAGCGACAAAGATTGGATTAACTTTTTAGTGCATTCCAGGTCCATAGGATGGATTATCTTCATCCTCTGCCAACTCCCCCTCCAGCTTCGTCTTGTTCCTCCTCCTGTTTACTCTTGCTTGTATTTCTAGACTCTTTACAGCCCTGTCTGCAGCCCGAAGGCGTTCCTTGTCTAAAGCAAGCATCGCTCGTACCATGTTAGAACCTATCTTCATTCCCATATTTCTAAATACCTTGCACCTTACAATGTTGCCATCATTGAAAGTCGCAACAGCAACTTTACTTTTACTCATTATTATACTTCAACAAAACAGAGACTCAAGAAAAAGAATTAATTCCGAATATTTTCGAGATAACGACAGAGTAAATAAACATGAAACAATCGACAATCACACCAGCGATATATATTGAACCATCACAGGTTAGCCACAACACATACTTTATCTCACATCACTAAAATGTACCTGATGAACACGGACGTTAATAATGACACCATTTGACAGCAGTTTAACAGCGCCACAGTGGGTCACGCCCATGTAGAACACATTTCAAAATAAATTTAAAAATAGTTGTAGTCTTCGGAATTGAATAAATTATATATCTATTAAAAGGTAATAGTCTGCAGATTCAGAAAACGCAGAAAAGTAATAATTGAACTTTTCATGATTTGAGCCTTTCCGGAGCCCCTTAACATAATCTTAGAACAACCACGACACTTCCTCGCAATTTAGAAATGTATGCGGTGCCACGACTCAACATCCGACCATTATTTCACCACCCAGTTTCGAGACCCATCCCAGCGAACTTCCTGAGTCTCTCAGAACCAAATTATTGGCAACTTAAGTAAACTTCACAAGCCAAAATCGCTAAAAAAGCATTTTATTTGACGACCAGTTTCGAAAGGGCTGTGCTGTCATCTCCGGATATTATGCTTTTGAATTTTTGTGAAATATTTTCCGTCAGTGTTACAAGTCATTTCACACTGCATAAAATACTATGATGACAGCACATCTCTTTCGAAACGCGTCATTTAATAAAATGCTTTTTTAGAGTTCTTGGCTCGTGAAGTTTTCTTCAGTTCCTGTACACTGCAGGTCGTCCTCAGACTGACATATAACCAAATTACTGCAAGTCTTACGGCACAAGGGATTTCGAAGTAGTCACTAAGGTAATAAATATTTTTATGTTAATCCATACATTGTGTAAAAGGTGAAGGTGCAGTAATTTTTGTCGATGAATGAGGACGGTGTACTGAACAACATTACATCATCAGTATTTACTTCATTTGTTAGCTAATAATTATAATAACAAGTCGTATGTTTTTAGGTTGAGTAGCACCCTCCAAGTACACGAGGGTAAGAACAAGCCATTAATGTTTATTTTCTCCTGGACACCATGTCATGCGTTGAAATTTGGACGTATGGACGCAAAACGTTATGTCTGTACTGACAGGAATCGTTCACTTCGTGGCCCAGGCACGAACATGCAGAAAACATTAAGTCACAAAGTTCGTAGCGTGTTTCTAGGAAGACGTTAGACACAGAGAAAAAGAGCAACACACTGATGTGTGTACATACTAATGCACCACATATAAAATTATATGCACTGATTCCCTGTGCATTAAACGTTTAAATTTAACGGAGCAAGCTGAAGTAACACATGAGTTTACTGTCTTTAATTTGTAGGGGGTGGATACAATAACTGTTTTCAGTGCACTGCAGTGTCATGGGGAAGACGAGACGGAAAAAAATCATGCTCGTAAACAACACTGAACTGGCTTCCGAAGGCCACCTTAGCTGCAACACATGAGTGTTCCATCTGTTTTGGAATTTCACCTGTTACACCCCCAGCTTAGTCAGTCCAATTCTTGAAAGTTTTTTATTTCGTTAACAATAGTGATGTAAATTTTCCCTTGATGATTATTAGAGGAAAGAGTCTGTTGTAAACGCTATGGAAAATCGAATTACGTTTAAGTTCAATCTATACACAACCGTTACAAACACATCGTGCCAAGAAGGCTAGAAAAACAAAACGGTTTAATTGTTAACTTTAGGCTGTTAATATTAACAGCATTTCGAGTTAAAATTTACATACAGAGTCAGTTTATAATTAGTGGGTATAATAGCAACGTACGTTTAATATCGCAGGACGATTTTAACGACTAAAACAAGTGAGCAGTAAACAGTTAAGACCGACTAAGCCAGTGATGTAAGAAGGTGAGATGATATTAAAAAATTCTTGCGGCGCGCATGCCTGCAGCTTGAGTGGCTTTTGTAGGCCAGTTTCAGGTTATTTCAATTTGATAGACCACAAGTGGTGAGCTGTATCAAATTTTTTGTCTCGACTTCCTCTACATCCGTGTGGTACGTCGCAATCAGTTATCGCCACCGTCCACATGTTCGATAAAAATTAATAAATGCCAAATGTTCTTACTGGTAGTAAGTTTAAGTTTCCATGTAGCAAATCAAGCAGTGTATTGTAAGTGGGATGTAATTTCTATTTGCCATAATTCACCCTCGATATTAATAGTTTCAGCCGGTAATAAAATAAGGTTCACCTATAAAACATTCTAATATTCTTCTCAAACTGAATTTTGTAACATGAATAAAAATGGTGCCTAACTCTGACAAATGTTTTACATCAAGAAGTCAAATTTCTAATTCGCCATTGTTAGATTTCTAATAGAATATTTCGTAGAAAAATGTAAATTAAAATTGACCCACCTTAGAGTGTGCTGATGAGCCTTGACACAGTCCACCAATTCCGAGTACATCTCTTCTGACCCTCCACCAGCCTCTGATGAGTTGTACGATTTGGCTCCAAATTTTTGCAGTCGCGCCTTTTCGTTATACACAGCTCTACTTTCCTCGACTTTTGATCCTCTGCCGACAGTCGAAAGTCGCTCTCCCACTATACGCAGCTGTGCAGCTATATATATCATGCACGTGACGAAGAATATATCCAGACCGAAGCTTAAAAAGTTCCAGTAGAAAACTGAGTGGCACTGTATGAAGTAGACGGCGATATACAGCGGGAAATTCGTCTTGACGACTCCGCGCACGTTGGCGAAGGGGAACTGCCGGCCGGGAACGCCCGATGCCCAGGCCACGACAGGCATCATGAACCAGACGGGCCCCAAGATGTTGAGGTACACCATGGGGGCCCACGTCAGCCACAAGGCCTTACGGTGCGAGCCGGTGAAGATGGCCATCAAGGCACCGTCGCGCTCGCAGTGCGCCCACTGCACGCTGATGACGTCACGAAGTGCGGTGACGAGTCGTCGGTAGGCGCCGACGTGGCTGGAGAAGTGCGCCAGTTTGACGGCGCCGCCGATCAGAGTGAACGTGTTGACGAACGTGAGCATGATGCTGTCCCAGTCGCCCCACGACTGGTACGCGAAGAGGAACCCCATGGCGATGGTGGCGAGCATGCTGAAGTATATGGTGGCCGTGTAGGCGGGGTACAGCAGGTGCCACCAGCTGCTGCCCTCTGGAGGCCACGCGCCCGTCACCATCAGCAGCGTCACGTTGTGACGCAGGACGTCGCCCACCGAGACACCGCTCGCCGGTTTCGTTTTGCGTTCAAACATCGACAGCGCCGGCATAATGCTGCGCAAACTGTGGAGAATCACACATTTTTCTTTCTTAACGGAGTAGTTTAAAAAACACAAACGTAAAAGAAATAAAATGAAACACCTCCAGCCGTCCTCTCCATGTTATTTATTATATAGCAACCAGTTCCTCTGCTCTTAGCTAACTCTGAGGTGGGTGAACTCCAGTAGTATGCACGATCCAATCAACGGCCAATATTTATGATGTGGCTTCCGTAGAACACTGTAACAGCAATGTTGTGTCTGCAGTTGAGGTGGTAGTTGATGGTTGCATACACAACATCTCTCTTACGGTATTCTACGGAAGCCAGATCATAAATAATGTCCGTTGATGGAGTCATGTTCAGTTAAGTCATCGAAACTGATTGCTGTATAATAAATAACACCGAAAGGACAGCTGCAAGTGTTCCATTCTATTACGCCGGTGAACGGCCAATATCCCATAAACCTTCAATCAGAAGGATGGACATGCAAAAATTTAAATAGCTGTCATTTACTATTGTGAACTAATTAAAGTTGAGCCATTACATACAAAATCTGGGGAAAGCGAGCCAAAGCCTGCGTTTTTTTGGCAGAACATTTGGATGGTGCAAGAGATCTGGTAAAGAAGCTCACAGGGTATTCCAAAAAGAGTGTCGCCGTGCGGTCTAAGGCGCCTTGTCACAGACAGTTCACACGCCCCCTCCCCCTCCCCCCGGTCGGAGGTTCGAGTCCTCCCTCGGGCATGGGTGTATGTGTTGTTCTTCGCGCAAGTTAGTGTAAGCTCCATTAAGTATTCCATAAGTCTAGGGACCGATGACCTCAGCAGTTTGCTGTCATAGTACTTACCACAAATCTCTAAAAAAAAATGTCGAATACTTTCAGAGGTGGTAGTACTCATCGAAACATGAAAAATGTGTCAAATAAATATGGATCCTGAAACGTATACTTTCCAAGGTAAACATCTGTTAATAGGGAGGGCTGCGCGGCACTTGGTTGCGGGTTTGCGGATACTAACAAAGCCGTTGCATTGGCCCTCCGTTAAATGTGTCGGCAGGGTATCATCAAGTCTCACTCACAGTACTCTACCTACCAGTAGGTGGTCCGTAGGCAGTTGTGTGGTCGAATCGTGTTGTAGGCTATGTTATGTAAGTAACCTGTTTGTATGTTGGCAGCGTCGGCCGCTGTGACCGAGCGATTCTAGGCACTGGAACCGCGCGACTGATACGGTCGCGGGTTCGAATCCTGCCTCGCGCATGGATGTGTGTGGTGTTCTTAGGTTAGTTAGGTTTAAGTAATTCTAAGTTCTAGGGGACTGATGACCTCAGATGTTAAGTCCCATAGTGCTCAGAGCCATTTGAACCATTTTTTATGTTGGCAGCACTATAGACGGTGTTAATATCGCTGACAGCGATCTGCAACCTCCTCAAGAGATTCTGTGTTTGGCCAGACTAGCAATTAGTGAGTGGATACGGAAGCGTATGGAAAAGATACACTCAGTCGAGACTCTGTGTTGGTAGGACATGCACTGTAAAGTGAGATGAAATGATGTGTTTATAAGAAAATTTGCGAGCAAATGTGTGACGATGAACGTTGTTGATAATGTTTGGGTAGTGGAATTACCAACAATTATATAATTTTTGAAACTGGATATCACATGAATAAGGTAAAATTTTCTAAATACATTGTTGGCTCTTCAACCAAATCTTTCTGTATGCTAACGATATGCCTCCTAATAGTCAGAGTCTATAGTAGTCAGAATCTTTTTATTTAGCTGGCTGTAGTTGCTACTTGCTGTAATTGCTCTAGTTCGTGTTATGATTTTCTGTGAGGTAAGTGACTTATGAAAAAGAATGAGGTTTGCACTGTCGGAATTCTTGATTCAAATGAGTTTAGGCAATTAACGGAGTTGGAGGTAGTTTCATGTTTCTTTAATTTCATATTGTTTGGATTATTATTGTTTGGATTCCTTGCAATTAAGGCCTTTGTTTTGTGTTAATTATTGGATGCCATGTTGTCTATGTATAGCAGTCAGATTGCGCTGGGCATATTGTGGGTAATAAATGAATAGGTTAAGCTTGAGTAGTCTTTCTACGGGAAAATCCTGTACGTCAGTTTTTAGTTAAAAATAATTAAAGAATTAGTTTCAGTTAGTTTTCGTCGTGTTTGTGTGTCTTGTTGTACAGTACTGTCAAGCCTGGGTACGTACCATGGCGTTTTACCTTCTCCCAAACGCGGATTTACTTATCTGTTTACTGTTATTGCGCTGATTGTACCTACAAATTGTGTAGTACATTTGCATTTTCTCTCTTCTACTACTCGCAAGTGAAACGGCGGACATGATACTCCGCTTTGGTTTAGCAAACGGACGCAGTCTGTGAGCCCGTGACTGAAAAATATCCACGGCACAGAGTGCCCTCTGATGTACGGCAGACTTTTAGAGTGCCTGTGGGACACAGGTAGCCTAGAGCCTTGGAAGAATGACAGTGGAAGGGCCCGCACAGTTCGCACACCTCACTTGAAGGAGCGTGTGCGAGGAGAAGCGTGTGCTACTTTGGAAGAGAGCCCTGGAACCAGTTTGTGACGATTAGTAGCAGCAGAAGACGCATCTTTATTCTCTTATGTGCGGAGGGGGGGGGGGGGGGGGGTAAGGGTAAAATGGTTCAAATGGCTCTGAGCACAATGGGATTTAACATCTGAGGTATCAGTCCCCTAGACTTAGAACTACTTAAACCTAACTAACCGAAGGACTTTACACACATCCATGCCAGAGGCAGGATTCGAACCTGCGACCGTAGCAGTCACGCAGTTCCGGACTGAAGCGCCTACAACCACTCGGCCACAGGGGTGAGGGTATTTCATGTAAAATTGCTGTACCCGTATAATCTACACCGCGTTCAGGATCATCATGGAAGACTGCTGTGGCTGTTACAGTGCTTTGCCGCAGATACACTGTTGACATCCAAGATTTCATTTACCGATGAGGCAGGGTTCACAGGATGGTATTGTAAATTTCCACAACCAGCATCTATGGACAGATGTAAATCCCCAAGCAATTCAGGAAAGAGGCCATCAACAACGATTTTCAGCCAACGTATGGGCAAACGTACTTGGCGATAGATTAATAGGACCCATACGTACAACCATAAAGGTTAACTGGGGCAATTTATCTGAACTTTCTCATTATTGTATTGTCTATCTTTCTGGAGGCTGTGCCACTGCAGCAACGAATACATCCGTGATGGCACACCAGCACACTTTCGTGACAGTGTGCGGGAACATCTGTCGCAAACATTTCAGGACCGCTGGAGCGGTCGGGGAGGGCCCCACACCTTGGGCTGATCGTTCCCCAGACCTAAATCGCCTAGACATTTGATTAAGGGGACAATTGAAGGAACTGGTCTAGGTCACTCCAATCAGCGATGTGTGGACACTACAGGGTCGCGTCTTCAGTGTGCGCCAGCGGGTACAACTCAACCGGGTATACTTCAAAGGCTGCCTCATTCCTTACGCCGGAGAACAGAGGGGTGCATTGTCGTGAATGGACGCCACGTTTAACACCTCCTGTAAACACGTGATTATCGCAGTAAGTATGCATTTTCGGACCCAAGTTTACTGGACTTATTTTTCTTTTTCAGTTAGTACTACCACCACTCAAAGTATTCTACACTATTTTTGGAACACTTTGTATCTACAGTATCTGATCAGATGCCCTTCTATAATGCGAAACTGACCACTAGATATCACGTGCGGTGGACGCACCAGTACTAAAGGAAATGGCGCGTATTGTGTTGTTAGTAGAGAAGGAGTAATATCAGAATGATGTACAGAGGTCTAGCGGCTCCTCATAAGTTACCTATTTATGTACCCAAAACTAAGTGATTTTTTAGGTGGTGTAAATAGCAAAGCCACTGGGCAGTGGACGACTGGTAATGAGTGATCTGCAGTGACGTATCACACTATACCATTTGGCGACTTAGGATCGGTGAATGCCTGCAGAACGTTACCTGCGATGATGTGTAGCGCCAACAGTGAAGTACAAAGGAGCTGATGTTAAGGTTTTTGGGGTGTTTTTCGTGATTATGGTGTGTTCCACTTATTGTGCTCACGAAAACGCTAAATGCGGAATCATATCAACACATTTTACAGCATAGTGTACTGTGCACAGTAGAAGAACAGGATGGACACCACGAATATTTGTATCAGTATGTAAATGCACCATGTCATAAACGAGCATCTATAAGTAAATTGGTCTGTGGAAAATAATATTTCTGAAACTGAGTGGCCTGCCTGGAATCCCGACCTAAATCCAATGGATCACCTTTGGGATGAGTAAGAACATCGACTTCCCTTCAGATCCTAGCGTCCAATGTCACTGTCTTCTCTGGCTTCGCCTCTTGAGGAAGAAATGGCTGCCATTCCTCCACATACATTCAGACACCTTATTGAAAGTAGAGATCAAGCCATTATAAAGGCAAAGAGGAGAACACACCCCGTATTAATGTCCTGTAATAAGTGTCAGGATACTTTTGTTCAGATAGCATATATTGTGACAAGAACACAGGCAGAACAGGATATATTGAATTGTATCTAAATATCCAAACATATCGACAGTCTTAATATTTCATCACCTTTATATCGTCTCGATGATAGTGGTGGCAGCCAAGCATAGAAGCAGTCTACATACGTAGAAAATTTCAGACGGTATCCTTTATGAGGGTATTAGGCTGGCTGCAACGGTTTCAAGGAATAGTTCTGTACTGAACGTGATGAAGCCAGTTAGTCGTCACCGTTCACATATTCCACTATCATGAAATTATATTTTTAAAGTTGCATGCTCCTCTACAGACATCAATGTATCGTCAACGGCTGATTTACAGTACACGTATTTATGAAATATAATATGTGTACTTGTAACTCTGTTGGAAAAACATTCAACAGCTTTATTGTGTTTCAGACAGTGATTCAATAGAGCGCTGTGACCGTGGGGAAAGCTCAAGGCAGCCCTTCGCTTTCAGTTTTAAGGGTTCTCTACGTGGTTTTTCATGTATATTTTATGAAATGTAAAATGAAATTAGTGGTTTTAGCGTTGTAGACCCGTACCCATACAGGACTGAGCTGACGAAATTTTTGGTATTTGTCTTACACCCAAACATTCGAGCGTCAGACTATCAGTTTGGTACCAAACGTTGTGTGTCGATAGAGTATCAACCAAAATTCCGATATAGTTCGTATTATGTGCTGGCGTCCAGCAGAACGGGCATAAAGGCTTATTAAAAGCAACACCAGAACACAGCACAGGAAAAGCATAACTGTGACAAATCAGTAAGTAAAGTTTCCTTGGGGAAGTTGGTAGAGCGATGGATCGTCGTACCAAGGGATGGATTCGAACCCCAATGATCACAGTTTGTTTTACTGCATTATGCGTGAAAGTGTTATATGGGTCAACATGGTTATAACATGTAAAAGGGCTATTTGGAGTTTACAGCGTTGTTCTATTGGAAGTCTGCGTTCGCTTCGTTTCTTTGAAAGTGATAAACCTAAAGAGTACATTTGTAGTTTCACAGAATACATAATCGTAACAAAAAATGATGAAACAGTTGCATCACAGGTGCGAAACTAATGATGATGTTGTTGTTGTTTTTGTTGTGGTTGTGGTCTTCAGTCCAAAGACTGGTTTGATGCAGCTCTCCATGCTACTCTATCCTGTGCAAGCTTCGTCATCTCCCAGTACCTACTGCAACCTACATCCTTCTGAATCTGTTACGTGTATTAATCTCTTGATCTCTCTCTACGATTTTTACCCTCCACGCTACCCTCCAATACCAAACTGGCGACCTCTTGATGCCTCAGAAAATGCCCTGCCAACTGATCCCTTCTTCTAGTCAAGTTTCGCCACAAATATTTCTTCTCTCCAATACTGTTCAGTACCTCACCATTAGTTATGTGATCTACCCATCTAATCTTTAGCATTCTTGTGTAGCATCACATTTCGAAAGCTTCTATTCTCTTCTTGCCTAAACTATTTATCGTCCACGTTCCACTTCCATACATGGCTACACTCCATACAAATATTCCCGCAGCATCACGCGATTTAATTCGACTACATTCAATTATCCTCGTTTCCTTCTGTTGATGTTCATCTTATATCTTCCTTTCAAGACACTGTCCATTCCGTTCAACTGCTCTTCCATGTCCTTGGCTGTCTCTGACAGAATTACAATTTCATCGGCGAATCTAAAAGCTTTTATTTCTTCTCCATGGATTTTAAATCCTACTTCGAATTTTTCTTTTGTTACCTTTACTGTTTGCTCAATATACAGATTGAATAACATCGGGGATAGGCTATAACCCTGTCTCACTCCCTTCCCAACCATTGCTTCCCTTTCATGTCCGTCTACTCTTATAGCTACCATCTGGTTTCTGTACAAATTGTAACTAGCCTTTCGCTCTCTGTATTTTACCCTTGCCACTTTCAGAATTTGAAAGAGAGTATTCCGGTCAACATTATCAAAAGCTTTCTCTAAGTCTACAAATGCTAGAAACGTAGGTTTGCCTTTCCTTAATCTATTTTCTAAGTTAAGTCGTAGGGTCAGTATTACCTTACGTGTTCCAAAATTTCTACGGAATCCAAACTGATCTTCTCCGAGGTAGGCTTCTACCAGTTTTTCCATTCGTCCTTAAAGAATTCGTGTTAATATTTTGCAGCCGTGGCTTATTAAACTGTTAGTTCGGTAATTTTCACATCTGTCAACATCAGCTTTCTTTGAGATTGGAATTATTATATTCTTCTTGAAGTCTGAGGGAATTTCACCTGTCTCATACATGTTTCTCACTACATGGTAGATAATGCTGATAATCATTACAATAATTATAATAAAACTAATAGTAATAGTAATACAACAATAAGATAAATAATAAGTACATGACATTAAAAAATAAGTGCAAACATGAGCCCCCCCCCCCCCCCCACACACACACACTGTGACCTTCATCCAGGAACAAAGGCTTCATAATGTTGGTTGCATACGAAAAAATGTGTGAAGTAAATTACATATAACAGTTTCACGCGTAAACAGTTTTTAAAAAATCATCATCAATGGGGTTTGAACGCGGAATCTTTGATACGACGATCTCAAACTCTACAAACTCACCCACATAAGAACTAGAAATAATTACTCACAGATACGCTTTAACGGTGCTTCGTATTTCTGGTGTTACTTTTAATCACTGTTTACGCCCCGTTCTTCTCGATGACAGCACATAGCATGACCTAACTCGGTGTTTTGTTTGATACTCTATCGACATACAATGTTTGGTAGCGATTTCAGTGTCTTCCTTCTAGAGGTTTGGCTGTTGTTGTTGTTGTTGTGGTCTTCAGTCCTGAGACTGGTTTGATGCAGCTCTCCATGCTACTCTATCCTGTGTAAGCTTCTTCATCTCCCAGTACCTACTGCAACCTACATCCTTCTGAATCTGCTTAGTGTATTCATCTCTTGGTCTCCCCCTACGATTTTTACCCTCCACGCTGCCCTCCAATACTAAATTGGTGATCCCTTGATGCCTCAGAACATGTCCTACCAAACGATCCCTTCTTCTGGTCAAGTTGTGCCACAAACTCCTCTTCTCCCCAATCCTATTCAGTACCTCCTCATTAGTTATGTGATCTACCCATATAATCTTCAGCATTCTTCTGTAGCACCACATTTCGAAAGCTTCTATTCTCTTCTTGTCCAAACTATTTATCGTCCATGTTTCACTTCCATACATGGCTACACTCCATACAAATACTTTCAGAAATGACTTCCTGACACTTAAATCTATACTCGATGTTAACAAATTTCTCTTCTTCAGAAAGGCTTTCCTTGCCATTGCCAGTCTACATTTTATATCCTCTCTACTTCGACCATCATCAGTTATTTTGCTCCCCAAATAGCAAAACTCCTTTACTACTTTAAGTGTCTCATTTCCTAATCTAATACCCTCAACATCACCCGACTTAATTCGACTACATTCCATTATCCTCGTTTTGCTTTTGTTGATGTTCATCTTATATCCTCCCTTCAAGACACCATCCATTCCGTTCAACTGCTCTTCCAAGTCCTTTGCTGTCTCTGACAGAATTACAATGTTTGGCTACTAGCGCGTATTCACATTTCTAAAGAATTTTCTTTATTTTGTGTTATTACATTGTGTGGTATAGGACACACTGGGGTAGATATGGTATAAAAGTATGAAAAGCCTCATCTGATGTGCTTCTAAGTGCTCCTTTCACCACTTTGTGGTAGCAGACGCCAGAGCCAGATGACGGTGGAATAATAGGGGCTCGCTGCGAGAGACAACAAATTTTCTACTTGTGAAACCTACAGCGAGCCATATACTCAACTCTTCGATCCTTTTTCATACGTCTTTCACACTACATTGACACATGGTTTCTTGCTTACAACGCAGAAATCGTCTGTGGCACCTTCGGCGCACTACTTCCAGTGTAACATATTTTAACTGAAGCATTCTGTTTCGTTACGGGAAACAAGTGCTCTAAATAAATAAATTTTAAATAATGAAACCTCAACACTGTAGGGTGAAATTTCGGTATTCCGACAGATTTCTTTCTGCATTAAAGAAGGCTCTTCTTAATGACGCGCTATCTTCTCCAGAAGCTTGGTGCACACGGCGCATCATCTGAGATAAACAATGTGAGAAAATCTGATACAGCGAGTCATTGTCGGATATTCTACGTCCATGAGGCTACTTCATGAGCAGTTCACCTTCTCCTTTCTAGATTTCTATTACTGAGGATTTCATGTAGATTTACTCATTTCCTCGGAAGACGTTCCCAAAATACTATATTTTCTTAGCAGTTACTTTGAAGAGTACCTGATGCAGTATTTTCATCGATTTGGCACAGTACCGCAGACGTTTGTGGGACCATGTCTCCTGAATGCGTGACAGTGGTATATGGCGGTTGTAGTAGGACACCCTTCTCTAACATTACCTTTATTTTATGGAAATAACCGGTACCATGTATACTATCGATTCTTGCATAACTGAACATTATATCAGCTGTTTAACTGAATGAACTTCATATGGTTCTGTATATGATGTAAAATGTGCAAAAAGAAATTAATTTGTTACACTCTGTATGTACTGTTAAAATGCTTCTTCTTTTAGAAATATTTGAAATTACGAAATATCGGGCATACTTAAAATTCATATTCTTAATTGCACAATCTAAAGCTAATTATTAAATTTATTTGTGGATTCATTTGTAAAATAATGTTACAACTTGGTGATGATTCTTCTTTTGTCAAAAAAGTTTGTAAACTCATTTGCTTTGTAAACTCTTTCGAATATTGGGAGTACCGCAGAATGTTAGAAATAGTGGGCATGCCTCTGATGGAGACAGACGTATTTATATGAACGACACTAACAATGTAATTTGGAATATTAAGTGGAAATTGTAAAGACGGTGTGATATTGAAAAATGTGACAAAGAACAAAATTCAAGAAATCTTCATATTTTGTCATCAGGAACGTACAACGTTAAATACAAATTTCAGCCGCAAGAATGTACCCCTGGACTCAAGAAATGGAGCCAACAACAAGAGAAAATGAAGATAAGTAAAAACTTTTTCTTTTGTATGTCATACGCCTCACGAAGCTTTCAAATCTGGTGCAGAAACAGAGAAATTTAATGGTGATGTGTGGGAGGGTAAGATCACACTGTATTACCTTTTTACTATTACATCAACATTCTTACATATTATGTCGTTGAAATTACAACTTCCCAAACCAGATTAGAAAGACCAGAGTAGCAGATATTAAATCAACATCTACATCGATACTGTGCTAGTCACACTTAAGTGTCTGTTAGAGGGTTCATCCAACCACCTTCATAACAATTCTCAGTTATGCCAATTTCGAATAGCGCACGGAAAAACGCACACCTATATCTTTGCGTACGGGCTCTGAATTCCCTTATTTCATTAGGATGATCGTTTCTCCCTATGTAGGTCGGGATAAAGAAAATATTTTCGCATTCGGAGGAGAAAGTTTGTGATTGAAATTTGGTGAGAAAATTCCACCGCAACGAAAGCCGCCTTTGTTTTAATGATGTCCACCCCAAGTCCTGTATCACGTCAGTGACACTCTCTGCCCTATTTCTCGATAATACAGAACGTGCTCCTCTTCTGTGAACTTCCCCAATGTACTCCGTAAACGTTATGCTCTCTTTAGTATATCTGTTGCATCTTCGAAGTGTTCAGCCAATAAAACGCAGTATTTGGTTAGCATTGCCCAAAACATTTTCTACGTGTCCTTTCCAGTTTAAGTTTTTGGCAATTCTAATTCCTTCGTATTCCGCAGAATTTATGGCCTTTAGATTTGACTGATTTATAGTGTAACCGAAGATTAACGGATTTCTTTTAGCGCTCATGTGGATGACCACACACTTTTCATCATTTAGGGTCGATTACAAATTTTCGAGCCATACAGATATCTTTTCTAAATCATTTGCAATTTGTCTTGATCTTCTGATGACTTTACTAGATGATAAACGACAGCATCATCTGGATACAACCTAAGACGGCTGCTCAGCTTGTCCCCTAAATCCTTTATATAGATAAGGAACAGTTGAGGGCCTATAACACTAACTTGGGGAACGACAGAAGTTATTCTGTTCTACTACAGTTCCCTAAATTACAGCTTCAATACAATCACGTACAACAGGTAAGTGCACGAAAGGAGACTTGTGTTTTCTCTGGGCTACCCGCGCACTGTTGGAATGATCGGTTCCTAAAATCGTAGCGACCAGCTGAATAGTTCATAAAGCTCTACAAACATGTGGACCACCTTAAATAATTTAGGCAACACGCAGATCGGCGTAAATTTTAACTAGAGTTTGCTCAATTAAACAAGAATCAGTGCGATCGCTCGAAATCATGGAGGTCGACTCGATAAAAACACGGAGTGATTAAACTCCAGCGATCAACTCCATTGAATACTAAAGTTCATTTAATGAACTTGCACCATTAATTCCAACAACGTTCCCTATTCCCATTCCTATCGCCACACTAACAGTATTGTTCAAATGCGCTGTTCACTGCCTACCATATCTAGCGATGTTTACTCACACGGGAGAATTAACTCCAAAAATTTATAGGTGTCGAAGACCTTTAGAGTTTCGAGGTTGCTACTGAACGTGGCTGAATCGCCGCCGAAATCACCGCACGACATTTTCGCTGATACAGAGCCCCTCAGCATCTGCCGGAGCCTCTGGACAACTTTGCAAAACCAACTGCATTCGTCCCCCGCAATTTCCTGCCTATATGTATCATTTCCATGACTTGCGACATCATAAATTCCCGTCACTACGCATGTAACCACAGAAAAGTTATAAACAGCGTTGCATGTTGCGCTGTCAGACAAGAAAAGCAATGCTAATTAGTAGATTCTACATTAATTTCTATATGACGTTAAGTCTTTTCATGTTATTCATTATTGCACAAATTTATCATCCATGAGAAACATACATAAATACTTTCATAAGTATGTGCGTATAGTGTCTTTATTACAGGAAACTGACTCCTTTTTCTACTCGAGCGTTAAGACTGATGATATTTCGCACACTGTCCTCCCATAATTTACGTATAAATTCTATCTCATCATTTATGACTTTTATATGTGTGTGTACTACGTTTTGAAGGTGTATTATGATACTAATGCTTCTAGCTTGACATGTTGTTGGGTGTCGTTTGTTTACTACAGCTTGACTAGAAAATAATTATTTTGTAGTTACAATATTTTGCGTGTTTGCGTCTGTCTGCTAGATGCTCTACAAAGCTGAATTTATAGGTTGTACCATCAGGTATCCAATGACATCTTGACTTTTAAAATGTGGTGGGTATTTTTTATGTCACTAGCTTTAAAAGTATCAACGCCCTTTTCCGATATTATAAAAATCTTTCATGAAATTCCGATACGGAGAAAGCATTATCTACGGTAATTTTGTTTCTTCATTTATTATAAACTGCCGTAATTCCTTGTTATGTGACATATCGGAAATCTACATTTACAATATCCGTCTGTGATTTTTTTTTTTTTTTTTGTCCGTCATACAATCAGTCTTTAGGACGGAAGCCACTAATGTTCTTCGACTTCTAGAGATTCTTCAATTTTTATGTATTTATATATGTTACCAGTTTTTTATTTAACCTGACCTTATTAGGGTTGATAGCTACGAAGGCAGGATGGGTTGAAGCACACTAGGAAGCCACCTCGCGATTCGACACTGCCATAGCAGGTCCGTTGAAAAAAACATTTTGCGTGATTCGTACTACACCGTCAACACTTGTTCTTTCAATGCTCCATTCTGTTGTTGTTGACAACACTCGTATAACCGTCATGTCCCAACGAAGGTTCTCCGTTTCGATTTGCCTACCGTTTGGTCTATGATTCACCCTCTGTCAGTGGAAGAACTGCGAAAAATATTTCATGGAGTTCAGTACGTGAAAGATTATTTTCAAATAATTCCTCCCTGTATGTGTCTTTCCATGTTTACACGTGAAAAAACGTGCACGTGAAATAATTCAGTGCTTTCAATTAACGAGCGTCCATCTTTTTCCAACGTTATTTTACATTAAATTGTCTACTAACTATGCAACAAGTTGTATTTCTAATTACCTCTCAACCTGGTAGCGGTTTGTCGACAGTAACGTGGCATCATAATTGCACAGTACAAACAGCTGAACATATTATCACGTCAGCTGAACATATTCTATACCAGATGAACGTATTACAACTGCTCATGAATTCGCAGTCCACGGAACTTTGAAGTGTAACATGACCGTTCACTTTAAAAACGTCACTGGGGGATTTAGATGTATATAACAATTATATTGTTAGCTATAGGCCCCTTATATTAAAAGCTAGCAATGACTAGCCAGAATGGAATAAAATACTCTTTATCATTACTGGTTATTCTGCAGTGAGACACTATAAATGTGAGAATACAATCAAATTACCAAGTTTCTGATGTTACACATATAGAAACACAAAGACGATCACAAGTAGTTGTTATCGAAAAATCGTGCAAAGGGCTTGCTGGAGCCATCTCAAGGGTATGAACCACTGATCTCTGTAGCGAAACTATCTGAGCACTTTTATCCCGAATACGTCTTAGTGATTTTCATATATGCCCCACAACAGCTTCCCAGCAGAGTACATAACTGCACTCTGAAACTTAGACATAGAAGTAAAGCCTACATGAAAATCGAGAATGATTATTCAGTATGCAGAGCAATGGGTGCTGATATGAAAGTCCCTCATATACTAAAACTATGTGCCAGACCCGTGTTCGAACCCTGGGCATTGCCTTTCGAGGGAAAGTGGTCCACCAGCTGAGCTACCCAATCATGACTTATGACCCTTCTTCATAGCTATACTTGCTCCAGTACCTCAAGAGGCACTTTCCTGCGAAAGGCAAAGGCCTCTAATTCACGTCCTGATCCGGCACATAGTTTCAATTAGTCAGGAAGATTCTGCATTAAAGTCATTGTTGTGATTGTCTTCCGGCTGTGAATCAAAGATCAGCTAAAAGCGGTTTTTATTAACAGCAACAAAAGCCGTTAAGGAGTAAATATATGGAAAGTGAGTTAAGAATCCCAATATTCTTAAAAGGGCTTCTGCAAGAATTAGGTTTCTCTAGTTTACACAACATTCCTACTTCTCGCTCCTGCTGAATAAACAGTTTATTATGCTTAGGTGAACTGCCGTAGAATATTATTAGTTATGAGAACAGCAAGTAAAAAGATGCAAGATAATACAACACACTTGTCTTTAAGTTACTACAATGTCAGTTAATCCTGAGGACCACATGCTGAACTGTGCTTCTTCGTTAGTTTATCTGTGTGTTGATTCAGTTTAGTCTGTCATCCCACTGACCCCCAAGAAATTTTACACGGTGTTTTTATTTACTGTATCATCATTAATGTCTACTTCTAGTGCTGACATGTCATTATTACATCGTACGTCAATAAGAACAGAGCAGTAGCAAATCCACACAGCCACGTTATGATATTATTCGCCAATAAGCAAACTATCAAGACATCAGAACGTCCTAAATGATTAACTGCTTACTGAAATGTGTCCAAAGTAAGGACGCGCCTCTCGGTGTGAAATGTGGCCAGGCTGCTTCAACTGACCACAGGACACAGCCCGAGCAGTCAGTCCCTCTGCTGACAGTGGTTTGCTGTTTAAAGACAAACAGCGTACCTCTTTGTTCTGCAGTACCCGACCTTGGCCTCCAAACAGTTATAATGCAACCCCTCCCAAGCTACGATTGATTTAGTCTGACGCAGTTACAGCAAACGAATTTCTTGTCTGCACAGTTCGCCAGACGCCAAACTTCCCGCGCGCTGCCTTTCCTCTGCAAACATTCAATCCCTTTCAATACAAAAGGCAGTAATCAGCTACTCTGTAGTCGCAGATTTGAAGTCACGTGTAATTAGACTGAAAACTCCTTGACGTTCTTGTTGGTAATGAATTATTTAGTACAGAAATGAAATATACTATTCATCAAGCATCGAGGTTGATTGAAGACTAAGACGGACGGCTTTATTGCCACACCACGTAAAAGGTGTTATTTCTGAATTCAGCTACGACATTCATTGATTTTAATCGAAACAACAATGACATATTTCACCGTGTCAGCTAAGTAGAGTAGACTGTGGCATTATAACGAATTTTCTGCTGTACTTCGCGCACAAACCGGCCATATACACTCCGTTTCATTTTAGATGAAAATGTTTGAAATTTATAAAACAGACTTTAGAAGAATTACTAGAAACACAGCGCTTCTTATACAAAATATATGAGAATGACGACAGTAAATTATTAATGTCTCGTGGCAGTTAATTATGTGATAATAAGCACTCTCCCTTACAACGCTGTGATCGGTCTACATAAGACCAGTACCCTCAAAGATGACGACGTGCTGGGAATGGTTTTGAAAAAGGGTAAGCCATGGATCCAGTTTTCTCGTTTGCTGTTAAAGCCGTACGTCGACGAATCATTGATAAAGTTTGAGAGTCGGATTGAAGTTCAGGATGAAAGTACATCAATGACATTAATCATTTGCTGGAGACATTGCTAGTATCGGTGTAGATAAAGAAGAATTTCAGGACCTGTCGAACAGAATGAACAGTCTAATAACTGCAGAATAGGAGCTGACAGGAAAACGAAGGAGGACAAAAGGAATAAGTTGTGGCAGAAACGAGATTAGCGGTAAATTCAACGTGAAAGTTAGGGACCACGTATTAAACAGCGTCGAGGATTCTTGGTGCTTTGGGAGCAAAGCAACATGTGATGGACGAAGTGAACAAGCTATAAAAAACAGACTAACATCAGAGGGCAGTGCATTCGTTGCTAAGATATGTCGGCTAATATCAAAGACATTATTTTCATCATGGCAGCGACAACAGCAACAGTTACGAAATTGTCTCGAATGAAAAACAGCCTACAGTTGCACTAAATTATGTTTATTTTAAACCTTGACCATGGTTTGTGCTGTAATAATATAGCCTTCTTCAGAAGTCATACACACTAATAAATGAAAAATGTCTTAGCCCAGCGGCTACTTCAAGGCCAAAAGAATAACTTCCACAGACATAAGCCTGTTTCGTACATAAGTAAAATTACATAGCCACTACCACTGTTTTGGTCTTGACGCAGCCGCTGGTCTAAGATATTTTCCATTTATTAGTGTGTATGACTTCTGAAGAAGGCTATATTATTACAGCAGAAACCATGGTAAAAGTTTAAAATAAACATAATTTAGTGCAACTGTAGGCTGTTTTTCATTCGAGACCATCAAACAAAAACCTTAATTGGTGGAATAAATTTCTGAAAATGTTCGATTAGAGCACAGAATAGGATGTAAGTGAACTACAGACTGTGGAAAACCGAAAAGGAAGAGAATCAAAGTATTCTGTATATGTGTGACGTATCTCCTTTTGGACGTGTCTGAAAGAACAGACACAATTCTTAGTCCTGCAACGGTACAAAGAATTGATGAAATGAAGTGGAAATTACGACGTTGGCCAAAATCGGGCATTGAAATGAACTCAATGGGACAAGTGAAAATTTGTGTTGGACAGGGACTCGAAGTCGGATTTCCCATTTTAAGCGAGCAGTCGCCTTGACCGAAATGACTATCCGAGCACATTTTCCGTCCGCTCTTCTTTGGATCTTCTCTATTCCCTCCGTCAACCCGACCTGATACGGATCCCACACTGATGAGCAATACATAAGTATAGGTCGAACGTGTGTTTTGTAAGCCACCTCCTTTGTTGATGGACTACATTTTCTAAGGACTCTCCCAATGAATCTCAACCTGGCACCCGCCTTACCAACAATTAATTTTATATGATCATTCCACTTCAGATCGTTCCGTGCGCATACTCCCAGATATTTTACAGAAGTAACTGCTACCAGTGTTTGTTCCGCTATCATATAATCATACAATAAAGGATCCTTCTTTCTATGTATTCACAATACATTACATTTGTCTATGTTAAGATCTTCTTGCATTTCGCTGCAATTTTCTAAAGCTGGATCTTCTCTGTATACTACAGCATCATTAGTAAAAAGCCACTTGGAAGTTCCGACACTATCTACTAGGTCTTTTATATAGTTATACATTTGAAGACCTACAACTAAAAATTACGTAGACGGTTTACGCTTTTGTAGCACTTATGCGTAACTGATTTTTTTCACGCTTTTCGAAGGTCTCAACTTCATCTATAGGATTAACATCTACTTCAGTAGAAGCTGTAACACAGTAAACTGAAAATGGCTGAAAACTAAATCTATGCTATTGTGTTGCATCTTATTGAAGTCTCAAATAGAACAGAAAAGTGTTTGAGAGAATAAAAAAGTAAGCAAGGAAATTGACGCCATCGGATTCTCACTTGAATAGCAGCCATGAGAAGTCCTCCATATCATTCACAACGTTGAAAACCACTTTCCAGCATATGATGGCAGATTAGCTGAACACGAATTTATTTATTAAAAAAATTCATTAACTTTAACCGGATATATTCCATTTTGCTATAAAGAGTTACTGCCAATATCGACCTGAAAAAATAAATTTGCTGTTATTCACAACCACAATAAAAGCAATCAATAAACAAAAAAATTGTCATTGTGGGGTAGACTGTAGTTCCTGTGACTCCTGTCAGCCTCTTCTCTCCATTTTGTCATTTTTAAAATGAGATCTTATGATTTCAGTTTTATAGTGAAGAACCGTAATATAATATAAAATTATTACAGGAAACGTAATCTAGAAAGCTCTTAGGGGTTTTAAGGGCTGCTTACTAAACCAACCGTGACACGACACAGCAAAAATTTCTAGGATATAGCTGACTGTGAGCATTATTACTCTTCAAAATTCAAGTACGTCAAGCAATAATGTTGATACAGACGTAGACAAAATCAGTACTTTACTACACAATAATTTTGAGTTGGACGTGATTAGTTGCAAAGGATGGGTTATTATTCGTGTATTGTGTCACATTCTGCAGCTTAACGTTTGGTTCTAGCGCTTAAAGAAGTGAATTCAGTGTATGACACTGTAATATTAATCTTGAAGACTCTCGACCGCAAAATAGGTTGTTCGAATATTGTTGATAATTTTTGCTATAGAAAGAGTAGATCAGTCAACATCCTGTCACGTAGACGTCCTGGACAGTCTCCAAACTGGAAAATAGGTGTCGAATGACTCATATTGGTCATAAAGATATCCAGAAGGTTGCGCATAGCATTCCACTTGATATTCAGTTGACAACTGGAAAAATAACAACATTCTCGTGTTTATGCTGCTGAAGGTGAGAAACCGATATCATTTCATGACGTCACTGGAACAGAATACAAAGGATGTGGACGTTATCTCAACATTTAATTCTTATCTCCCTCGTTAGTTGTAAAAGAGTGATATTTTTCGAGCTCTGAACACTTGCTACCTCTATCTCAACAAGTGTCCTCACATGCCGAATAATATTTCCGAAACTTCTCTGTCCCTTACCATTCTCCAGTTTCATCAAAGCCTATTGGTATGAATTCGCAATGATGTAAAAATTAATGTAGTTATGAATAATGTAAATTTATTGTTGGATAGAGTAGAAGTCAGACAATCTGAAAAATAATTGACATCTGCTATAAAATAAGAATTACAGTATCTAGAAAGCTGGATGTTTGTGATGTTGGACCAGGTCAGGTCAGCAGTACTGCAATGAACTGACATTATACCATCTTTAAGTGTATCTATAAAAAGTGTTAAGCGTTTCTGTAACCTCTTCATCGATGTAGAGGATCGCCCAAAACAAAATCATGACATAGAGAAGCATGCTATATTTCTGTAGTCTTGAAATTTTATGCTTCAGACGTAAGGGTATAAAAGGGTAAATTGTTTGATGAGTACTGCGGTGTAAATTTTATGAAAATAAAGTCATTTTACTAACAAATCAAAGACTGGTGTCAGCGAAAAAATCAGGTATGTTTTATGTGTTGTTGAAAACAGTGTTGTGTCTCAGATGTATCTGAAGTTCCACCACATGTGAAGAGAGGCAGTTTTCCGTAATTAGAGTTTTGAGGCAATATAAAGAAGTTTGAAAATGTAAAAGTTCTCATGAAAATAAAAATTACTGATGTTAAAGTTTCTTGTGTGGATCTGTACTGTTCGACTGGGAATGGTAACAACCTTCTACGCAAAATATATGAGACTTGAAAGTATTGTTCAAGTATGTAGATAGCTACTCAGTCATCTGTAGTCCAAAACATGCTACATTTTCTTTCACGTATACACAGTAATCCCATAATACTATTCAATAAAATAAGATGGACTGCAGTACAGAAAATTTAATCAAGCCCTGGTTTTAGCTCTCTTCTCCTGTATTCTTTACGTAATATTAACTGCTTTCGTATGAGTCGAAATTACTATCAGAACAATATGGAACATGATTTGTTTATATTCGTCTTTAGAGTCTCAGAATAATATTTGCCACACCAGTTCACCTATGTGAAGAAACCAGATCTTCATCAAGAGGAGAAATGTAATAAATTTGATTTACAGGTACCATTAATGATTATGGCACGTCTCCATGATCAACAAAATCTGCACTGTTGTGACAATGAAAACATATCTTCTGTACTTTCAACACATATACGTTTAAATCTCTACACGCT
Organism: Schistocerca cancellata; assembly: GCF_023864275.1. Classification (NCBI taxonomy): domain Eukaryota; kingdom Metazoa; phylum Arthropoda; class Insecta; order Orthoptera; family Acrididae; genus Schistocerca; species Schistocerca cancellata. Next base: position 348,082,697 of record NC_064633.1, on the reverse strand, counting down.
TCGCGTACTGTGAGTTACTGTGCACTAGATTTCCAGCCTATGGGATCCTTTCGACACACATTATTTGATTCTTGGCCGTATTTACAGTGGTACGGATGACATGCCAGATGTTTCTGGCTACAGTTTGTTTCAGAGTAGCATTCCTGAGGTCTATAATCTTATACGTAATTTTTGCTTACACCCGTAGTTAACATGTTGCATGCAATTCATAGTTCCTTCACGGTTGTATTTCACAGAGAATGACACAACAGAAAGTTTAATTTTTTTTTTCTTTTTGGAAAGATGTTCACGTTTTAATCAGTATCAATGATATTAGGTTGTTTGGGCTCATAACTGTTTAAGAGAAATAAAACAGGTACTTGGATTAAGGTTACAAATCTTGATTCAAAATCCTGTATAAGTAATGACAGTTTTATTCGTACCAACATCTGCTGTATTTACATCGATCGCCAGCCTGTGTGGTTTTGCGGTTCTAGGCGCTTCAGTCTGGAACCGCGTGACCGCTATGGTCGCAGGTTCGAATCCTGCCTCGAGCATGGATGTGTGTGATATCCTTAGGTTAGTTAGGTTTAAGTAGTTCTAAGTTCTAGGGGACTGATGACCACAGATGTTAAGTGCCATAGTGCTCAGAGCCATTTGAACCATTTTTTTTATATCGAACTGTCCATACCAGTAATGACTTTTGGTTCTCACTTTTTTTAAAATAACGTTAGGACATCAGTTCCTTTTAAGAGTATGTGAGTCAATTTTAGTATACAATGATGAAAATAAAAAAAAAATGTGCTTTTTGTTCATTTCAAGTTTAGCTCTGAAAGCCTTAGGTTGGCAACAGCATGCAGCGGAAGACTTGTATCGGACATTGTGAACATTCAAATGTTGTCAACTTTTCTAAATACACAATGCAATGGCGCAGAAGACACTTTAGCGTCATTTGTGTTGAATGCCGTTATATATCTTGTAGTGTTATGTCTGAGAATTCTGTAGTTTCTAGGAAGGAACAAATAAGCTTTTGTTATCTCTACAGGACAGTTTTGGAGCAACAGTTACCCGGAAAAAAAGAAAAAAAAATAGCATGTGTTAAGTTATATGGCTATAATTGTATGGGTGAGATGTCGTTTTCTTACTTCTTTTCTCTCTTCTACCTTCGGTTATTTGTTCGCTGGGTGGGGCCTGTTATCACCCCTCTTCATTCCTCTACGTGACAACCTTGCACAAGGTGAAGTTAAGACTTGGCTTTCCGATTCTTGCTAGCATCACTGGTATAGCTAAATAAAACATGAACAACTTTCTACAGAATTTATCGACTGCCTCCTACTATTAAAATTCTGTGAAGGATATTCCAAATAAAAGTTACCTAGCAGTTCCAAAATACATGTAGCCTAATGCTTTAAAAGTCAACCCATTTCGGAGCTTCTCATAGAAGAAAGTGAATCTTCAGACTGCCAAGTTTTATCTGTTCAGTTTTATCTGTTTCAGTTTTTCTCTTACATTACTTAATAGTGTGGCCGACTGAGAAGTGGTTGGTCAGGTAGGGTCCGTGATAAATCAATAAAGATGTAACAAAAGTGAAAAACATGCTGGTTTAGATACCAAATCAAATAATTACTAAGATTGTAATTGCAACGGTTGCACAGTCCTGACAAATGTTCTAAATGATAGAATTCTGGCGCACTGGCCACTACTGGATGAATTAATATGTTTCTTATTTTTCTTTCAATAGCACTACTAATTGGTGTACTGCGTCCCTGACATCCCAGTATCGAGTAGGTATTATATTTTTAACTGCGAGCTGGGTCGGTTGGTTCGCAGTTCATGGATATCCATTTCCATGTGGTGTCGATGTTGTTGCGGTCTTCAGTCCTGAAACTGGTTTGATGCAGCTCTCCATGCTACTCTGTCCTGTGCAAGCCTCTTAATTTCCCAGTACCTACTGCAGCCTACATCCTTCAGAATCTGCTTAGTGTATTCATCTCGTGGTCTACCTCTACGATTTTTACCCTCCACGCTGCCTTCCAGTACTAAATTGGTGATCCCTTGATGCCTCAGAACATGTCCTACCAACCGATCCCTTCTTCTAGTCAAGTTGTGCTACAAACTCCTCTTCTCCTCAATCCTATTCAATACCTCCTCGTTAGTTGTCTACCCATCTAATCTTCAGCATTCTTCTGTAGCACGACATTTAGAAAGCTTCTATTCTCTTCTTGTCCAAACTATTTATCGCCCACGTTTCACTTCCATACATGGCTACACTCCATACAAATACTTTCAGAAAAGACTTCCTGACACTTAAATCTATACTCGATGTTAAAAAATTCCTCTTCTTCAGAAACGCTTTCCTTGCCATTGCCAGTCTACCGTTTATATCCTCTCTACTTCGACCATCATCAGTTAATTTGCTCCCAAAATAGCAAAACTCCTTTACTACTTTAAGTGTCTCATTTCCTAATCTAATTCCCTCAGCATCACCAGACTTAATTCGACTACATTCCATTATCCTCGTTTTGCTTTTGTTGATGTTCCTCTTATATCCTCCATTCAAGACACTGTCCATTCCGTTCAGCTGCTCTTCCAAGTCCTTTGCTGTCTTTGACAGAATTACAATGTCATCGGCGAACCTCAAAGTTTTTATTTCTTCTTCATGGATTTTAATACCTACTCCGAATTTTTCTTTTGTTTCCTTTACTGCTTGCTGAATATACAGATTGAATAACAACGGGGAGAGGCTACAATCCTGTCTCACTCCCTTCCAACCACTGCTTCCCTTTCATGCCCCTCGACTCATATAACTGCTATCTGGTTTCTGTACAAATTGTAAATAACCTTTCGCTACCTGTGTTTTACCCCTGCCACTTTAGAATTTGAAAGAGAGTATTCCAGTCAACACTGTCAAAAGCTTTCTCTAAGTCTACAAAAGCTTGGAACGTAGGTTTGCCTTTCCTTAAGTTTTGTTCTGAGGCGAGTCGAAGGTCAGTATTGCCTCACGTGTTCCAATATTTCTACAGAATCCAAACTGATCTTCCCTGAGGTCCGCTTTTACCAGTTTTTCCATTCGTCTGTAAAGAATTTGCGTTAGTATTTTGCAACTGTGATTTATTAAACTGATAGTTCGGTAATTTTCGCATCTGTCAACACCTGCTTTCTTTGGGATTGGAATTATTATATTCTTCTTGAAGTCTGATGGTATTTCGTCGGTCTCATATATCTTGCTCACCAGATGGTAAAGATTTGTCAGGAGTATCTCTCCCAAGGCTGTCTGTAGTTCTAATGGAATGTTGTCTACTCACGTGGCCTTGTTTCGACTCAGGTCTTTCAGTGCTCCGTCAAACTCTTCACGCAGTATCGTATCTCCCATTTCATCTTCATCTACATCCTCTTCCATTTCCATAATATTGCCTTCAAGTACATTGCCCTTGTATAGACCCTCTATATACTCCTTCCACCTTTCTGCTTTCCTTTCTTTGCTTAGAACTGCGTTTCCATCTGAGTTATTGATTTTCATACAAGTGGTTCCCTTTTCTCCAAAGGTCTCTTTATTTTTACTGTAGGCAGTATCTATCTTACCCCTAGTGAGATAAGCCTCTATATCCTTACATTTGTCCTCTAGCCACCGATGCTTAGCCATTTTGCTCTTCCTGTCGATCTCATTTTTGAGACGTTTGTATTCCTTTTTGCATGCTTCATTTATTTCATTTTTATATTTTTTCCTTTCATCAATTAAATTCAATATTTCTTCTGTTACCCAAGGATTTCTACTAGCCCTCGTCTTTTTACCTACTTGATCCTCTGCTGCTTTCACTACTTCATCCCTCAAAGCTACCCATTCTTCTTCTACTGTATTTCTTTCCCCCATTCTTGTCAATCGTTCCCTAATGCTCTCCCTGAAACTGTGTAGAACCTCTGGTTCTTTCAGTTTATCCAGGTCCCATCTCCTCCAATTCCTACCTTCTTGCAGTTTCTTCAGTTTTAATCTACTGTTCTATACCAATAGACAGTGGGCAGAGTCCACATCTGCCCCTGGAAATGTCTTACAACTTAAAACCTGGTTCCTAAATCTCTGTCTTGCCATTATATAATCTATCTGAAACCTGTCAGTATCTCCAGGCTTTCTCCATGTATACAACCTTCTTTTATGATTCTTGAAGCAAGTGTTAGCTATGACAAATTTATGCTCTGTGCAAAATTCTACCAGGCGGCTTCCTCTTTCATTTCTTCCCCCCAATCCATATTCATCTGCTACGTTTCCTTCTCTTCCTTTTCCTACTATCGAATTCCAATCACCCATGACTATTAAATTTTCGTCTTCCTTCACTATCTGAATAATGTCTTTTATATTCTCATACATTTCTTCAATTTCTTCATCATCTGCAGAACTAGTTGGCATATAAACGTGTACTACTGTAGTAGGCGTGGGCTTCGTGTCTATCTTGGCCACAATAATGCGTTCACTATGCTTTTTGTAGTAGCTTACCCGCACTCCTATTTTTATTCATTATATAACCTACTCCTGCATTACCCCTAGTTGATTTTATATTTATAATCCTGTATTCACCTTACCAAAAGTCTTGTTCCTCCTGCCACCGAACTTCACTAATTCTCATTATATCTAACTTTAACCTATCCATTCCCTTTTTAAATTTTCCAACCCACCTGCCCGATTAAGGGATCTGACACTCTACGCTCCGATCCGTAGAACGCCAGTTTATTTTCTCCTGATAACGACATTCTCTTGAGTAGTCCCCGCCCAGAGATCCGAATGGGGGACTATTTTACCTCCGGAATATTTTACCCAAGAGGACGCCATCATCATTTAATCATACAGTAAAGCTGCATGCCCTCGGTAAAAAATACGGCTGTAGTTTCCCCTTGCTTTCAGCCGTTCGCAGTACCAGCACAGCAAGGCCGTTTTGGTTAGTGTTACAAGGCCTGATCAGTCAATCATCTTGACTGTTGCCCCTGCAACTACTCAAAAGGCTGCTGCCACTCTTCAGGAACCACACGTTTGTCTGGCCTCTCAACAGATACCCCTCCGTTGTGGTTGCACCTACGGTACGGCCATCTGTATTGCTGAGGCACGCAAGTCTCCCCACCAACGGCAAGGTCCATGGTTCATGGGGGGAGGCATTTTCATGTATTGAACCAATAATAATTTGGAAATCGGTTGGCGGCTGAAAATACACAAAAATAAAAGTTTCGTAAAGTAATTATTTGCCTTTTTCAGTGCCAGATACGGAATCAAAATATCATCATTTAGACGAAATAATTACTACCATACAGATAAAAATATTATCCAATACGTGACACATTTCCATACAGTCGACAATAGAGTGCCGTAATGGTCGTAATGCAGAATGCATTTAGTTTAAAAATATTGTACGTTAACTTATTTTTGTATTAGTGAGTTGATTATGTTAATCATTACGTTAACTTTAGAGGACTTGTACTTGAAATACCAGTCACGAAACGAAAATCGTTTCTCCAAACATTGATTATCGTCTAAAAACTCTAATGTTCTGAACAATTATTATCTTGCTTGCAACATTAGTAAACTATTCTAGAAACATTATTTCAAGTATTTATGTTACATTATTAAACAGATGTTTGTCGGTATGATCTGCCTCAAGAACTTTTTTCTGTGAAATGACGTAGAAGACGTGGATTTCGCTTAAGCATGAAAACTATTTCTAATAATAATTTCCTAAAAAGACCACAGCTAACAGAAGATTTTTATTTTCTCTTAAATTCAGTGTTTTTCTCAGTCTGAATAGCACACGAACATATGCATCTGACAAATGGATTTTTATGAAATTCATTCGACAAAAACTAAATACACTCAAAAAAGTCTGTGACGATACTTGTGAAGCACTTTCCCTCTTCTGATACCTGATTCCCTTTGTGCTCAGAGATCTTAACCCTTCTCGCCTCTTCCTTGCGCGAGCCTACAATTATGACTGCCACGTTTCTGTTCTCAGCTCTTCTGTGACATATCTTTCACTCTAACTCAATCACGATATTAAAAGTAGGTATCAAGCTATCATTAAGCGCCTCGAGAAACGAACGGATCTCGTCGGTTCAGTGCTATTCGCTTGTTGCATGCTTAAGAACTTTTGTTTCGGTGCTTTTAGACGTAGTTCTCTCCTGTAATAACGAGACTGATCTGAAAAGAACTGTGGATTCTCTCCAAACGGAACGATTACTTATTCACAATCACGTTTAAGCGGTACGTCTTCCTAAAGGAAGGTTTACAGGAAATTTGTGTCTGAGTTCGTGTTCCGTTGCGCCCTCAAGGCGTTTCTCGTGATTACGTAACCTCTCTGGCGCGAATTCCGCTATCGAGTAGCATCGCTGTTGTTGTATCTCATTCAGACAATATCCGTCTTCTACGATTCGCTTATCCGTTTCTCCAGCTCGCTCGGAATATGCGGACATATAGCAGGTAAGTGATTCAAACTTATTATACCCGAACTTTAAAATGATCACTTAACTGCAGTGTTTATACCACATTTTATACGCTCATTGAACACTGAAAAGGAGCCGGCTGAGTAATAAAAAAAACTATATTAGAGATTTGATATTACAATAGTATTTTGCGCACTTCTGCGTTTTTTGTAATATAATGTTGATAAATAACCTAGCATAATTTGTGAAACATGTTCCTAGCCGCAGTTGGCAGATGGATACGAACGTATTTCAAAACTATAATTCCTGCATATTTACTTCTACTTGAATAACCATATCGTTGCAAGGAATGAGGTAGAGGGTACATTTATTTTACCGTATTTTACAGTTTCTTAGCTTTCCATTCGCGAATGGAATATTGAGGGTATGTACTTAATGAAGAATTGTTCAAAGTTTCTGCTTCGGCAATTAGTTCGTGCGACATTGTACATACACATTAAGCGTGCTCCTTCATTTATCTGCTGGTTTAGATTATTTTAGTATACAGCATTTTCCTGATTCTTTCTCGTCTCTCTACGTAACCCATGAGCAGACTCGCAGCCCGTATCTGCGTACTATCAGTGTCTTGTATTGCTCCAACATGATGTGGATCCCATGCTCTCGAACAGCATTCAATGACGCATAGTAAAAGTTTTCTTTATACAGGAGATTTTTTTAGATTCTCTTAATAAATTGACACCTGTCGTTTGCTGATCTACAACTTATTCAGTGTGATCATTCTGCCTCTTATACGTACGTGTTACTATTATTATTATTATTGTTTTTATTATTTGTATTTGCATGATATCTGCAGGCAAATCCAGTTCGCTAATCGCAAGTCAGTTTTTCATGAGTTCCAAATTATAGTGCTTTCAGGCCCAGTGGTAAAACATCTGGTCAATCTTAAGTGATTCTTGTGTCATTTCTTCCTTCATGATTTGAACTTCGTTTTAAATTGTTAACCTTTAGACAGTACTGTTACACGTTTTTCGCTCTTACTGTTCCATGCAGTTACACCCACTTTAGTTTAAGGAGAGTCATTATTAATCGCCTAGTCAAGGTTCTCAGCAATACTAAATGTTTCAAATTAAATATAGAGTTTTAAGGCTTTGTAGCACATATTACATTTAACTTAAATCATAAATAACACATCAAATGAAAGAGCAACTCAAAACGTTGTTATACAAGTGTTCAATATTAGCACTATTCGTCACAGGGCACACATCGAGTCGATAGGCGAAGTCTTTCCAAACCTTGATCAGTGTGTCTGGAGTAATTGTTAAAACAACTGCTTCAATCTTTTTACTAAGTAGGATAGATCAGGTGATTGCTGTGCACGCTCTAAGGTAGAATTTTCATGGCGTCAGACTGGATGGGTGTGGAGGACGTGCCAAAGAAGCCCTGTCATCCACCCCTTTGCGGCCAGTCCACAGGTCTGGTTCAACGTCGTTTAACCAGTTGCGTACTGAATTACACTAGTGAGATGGCGCACCATCTTGTTGCCAAATAAAGCTCTGTGGTTCAGCTTGTTCCATTTGAGGAAAGAGACACAGATCTAGTGCCCCAGGAAAAGAAACATCACTTACAGTTGCTACACCAGTATAGAAAAGCTCTTAAATCTCCTACGGATTACGGCACAAAAATATTTACTTTATCGGAGTCTCGTTGCAACTGTACTATCTCGTCGGCGTTAGCTGGGCCCTAGATAGGGCACATTAAGTATCTTCGCACTTCCACTTACATGAAACGTCGATTCATCACTGAAGACGACACGCTCCAGAAAATCTTCATCGTCATGCAGCAACATTTCGCTTGCAAAGCTGATCAATAAACCGTAGTGTCTAGCCCTTAGGAAGTAGTTGTAAGCGCCTCCTTAGAAAAAGGCACCACACTGACGCCACTGGAACAGCTTGTAAGCTGTAAAACACAAAAAGCTTTATATTCATTAGTTTCGATCTAGGCAACTAGCGCTTTCTAACGGAAGACACAAGAAAAAGTGCATGCGCATGTGAACAGGTATACAAATAAAACTGTTGAGTTGTTCTTCCATTTCACGTATTACTTATAACTGTAATTCACTGTGCTAAATGTTTCAAAGCTTTAAAACTCCGATAATCATTTTGAAACACACGTTAGTATGGGTGAACAGTAGTCGCTCAATGTTGTCACTAGCTAACGTTGTTACGATACAACAGAAAATTCTGTGGGGTGCATGTTATTTCCAGCTGAATTTTCCAATACATTTCTTTTTATTGCTGCTGCTGCTAGAACAGTACCCTTACAATTGTGTTGTTTTATGCGGTACGCTTATCCCCTGCATGTCAGCAATAGACGATATCGCGTAACTATTTAGACATCTGACAAGAATTAAATGCTAACAGTGGAGTTCAAAAATGTCGGTAATGATCTCACAGATTACATAGATTTTGGAAAAGAACTCTACCTTCTACTTTGAGCAGACACTATATTTTCTTTCCCATCTATAGGTGTTTCAGCGAAGTTTCATCATCGTTAATGGGTTAGTTTTCTTTTACATCAAGGAAACTAGCACCCAAGAGGACCGCGCCTCCCGCTGACATTGCAGTCTAAGATGGCGAAATTCAAAATGGTATTGTTGGTAAATTTAAAAAGTGCAAGATGGCACTAGTGGGAAACTTAATTAACGCAATTGTTGTTTGTCCTCCTCCGCCTTTCCCCATTCCCCACCCCCCTTTCCCCTCATTAGCCAATCTCAGCGTAGTATTAAAATGAGGCTGTTAGTTACTTCAATTGTGTATCAACGGAATCAAGTACGAAGATGTGTAGCAGTTGTGAAAAATTACGTAAGCTTCCCTCGGAATTTTACTCATGTTCAGAGAAATTTATATAAAATTGTCTCATTTTCAACGATATTTCTCTGTGAATTGGGTCCACACACACACACACACACACACAATGCTTATATTATGAACTCAATGTTGAAGCTGCACTAGCGAACACTTTTCTGCAGCTACGTGATTGCTCTGCAATTCACAGTTACGTACATTGCAGAGGGTTCATCGAAGCAGCTTAAAGCTATTTCTCGACTGTTCCACTCTCGAACGTCGAGCTTGGAATACCAGCACCTAAAACTTTCTGTGTAGGCTCTGATTTCCCCTTATTTTATCATGAAGATCATTTCTCCCTATGTATCTGGGCACCAACAGAATATTTTCGCAATAGGAGGAGAAAGTTAGTGATTCAAATGTCCTGAGAAGATCCTGCCGCAACGAAAAACGCCTTTGTTTTAATGACTGATACCCAAATTCACGTATCATGTCCTTGGCAGACTTTTCCCTATTTCGCGATAGTACAAAATGGGCTGCCCTTCTTTGAACTTTTTCGATATCTTCCGTCAGTCCCACCTGATGCGGATCCCACACCTCACAGCAGTACTCCGGAATAGGGCGGAAACTGTGGTGTAAGCAGTGTCATTAACAGACCTGCTGCACTTTCGAAGTGTTCTGTCAATAAATCGCAGTCTTTGGTTCGATTTACAGGGAAAATTATCTAAATAATCGATCCTATTTTAGTTATTCGTAACTGTAATCCCTAGGTACCTAATTGAATTTGCAACCTTTTTTTAGGTTTATGTGATTTATCGTGCAACCGAAATTTAGCTGATTTCTTTTAGCACTCAAACAGTTCACACTTTTCATTGTTCAGAGTCAGTTGATACTTTTGGAATCATATAGACGATTCTGAAGATCGATATTTTCTATATCCGTGCTGGCTATTTGTCAATAAATAATTTTTTTCGAGGTAATTCATAATGTTCGAACACAGTATATGTTGCAAAATCCTACTGTGAATCGACGTTAGTGATACGGTTCTGTAATTCATCGGATTACTCGTATTTCCTTTCTTGGTTACTGGTGTGACTTATACAACTTTCGAGTCTTCAGGTATTCACCTTTCGAAGAGCGAGAGGGTGTATATTATTGCTAAGTATGAAGCTTTTGCAAAGGCATACTCTGAAAGTAAGCTGGCTAGTAGACAATCTCTACCGGATGCCTTGCCTTTATTATGTGGTTTAAGCTGTTTCGCTACGACGAGGACCTCTGCTTCTAAGTTAATCATGCTGGCAGTTGTTCTAGATTAGAATTCTAGAATATTTACGTCACCTTCTTTGGTGAAGGAGTTCCGGAAAACCGTGTTTAATTACTCTGCTTTATTGGCAAACTCAAAGTTTGAGCTGTTTGCTATACATAGAGTAAATCACAACACAGCCTTATACCTGTATTAATTACTTTGCACTCACAAATTTTTCTATGATGCTTGTCAAATGTCACAATTTTTTCCATACCTAAAATGTCTGCAAAATTCGTTAGAAATGTAAAAAAATGGTTTTGTCAAGTGGCACAATGTTATGTTTCACAAACACAAACATACAAATGCAAAGATCAATCAAACTTATGCCTAAAACATGATTTTGAAATCATGCCCTAATGCATTTCAATGCCTCAATAGTTACAAATAGCATGCTAAACAGACAGTTTAGATGTAAAAGGGCTATCTAGTAGTACTAACCTGACCGGGCTTACAACTGCAGAAAATACGCCTTGGCTAAAACACTACGCTAAGGCTGAAGCACAGAAACAAATAGGCCATTTGAATTACTGTCAACTAGTGGAAGAACGTAATTAATTCTGTTGCTTAACACTACATTTTGTGCGAGGCACAATGGATCCTCATATTAAATATTTTCACATCTAAATTGTTCTGTGATGCTTGTCTAGTGTTACAGCAGCACCTCCACGCCGGAAATAAGTAATGGATGTTTGTCATTTTAATCTGGGGATGAGATATTGGTGATATATAGACCGAAGTACACTGAAGTCCAGAAGAAACTCGTACACCGGCATAATGTCGAGGAGGGTCTCTGCGAACATACAGAAATGCTGCACCATGACTTGGCATGGACTCGACTAATGCCTGAAGTAGTGTTGGAAGGAATCGACACCATGAATACTGCAGGGCTGTCCATAAATCCGTAAGACTACGAGGGGTAAAGATCTCTTCCGAATAGCACGCTGTAGGGCATTCCAGATATGCTCAATAATGTTCATGTCTGGGGAGTTGGATGGCCAGCGGAAATGTTTAAACTCAAAAAAGTGTTCCTGGAACCACTCTGTAACAATTCTGGACGTTTTGGGTGTTGCATTGTCCTGCTGGAATTGATTAAGTCCGTCGGAATGCACAATGGACATGAATGGATTCAGGTGATCAGACTGGATGATCACGTACGTGTCACCTGTCACAGTCGTATCTAGACGTATCAGGGGTCCCACTTCACTCCAAATGCACACGCCCCACAGCATTACAGAGCCTCCACCAGATTCAACAGGCCCTTGGCGATATACAGGATCGAAGGATTCGCGAGGTTGTCTCCATAAGCTTGTACGTCCATCCTACCGATACAATTTGAAACGAGACTCGTCCGACCAGTCAACACGTTTCCAATCATCAACTGCCCAATGCCGGCGTTGACGGACCCAGGCGAGGCGTAAAGCCTTGTGTCGTGCAGTCATCAAGGGTACACGAGTAGGCCTTCGGCTCCGAAAGCAAAAATCGATGATGTTTCGTTGAATGGTTGAATGGTTCGCACGCTGACACTTGTTGATGGCCCAGCATTGAAATCTGCAGCAGTTTGCGGTAGGGTTGCACTTCAGTCACGCTGAACGATTCTCTCCAGTCGTCGTTGTTCCGTTCTTGCAGGATCTTTTTCCGGCCGCAGAGATGTTGGAGATCTGATGTTTTATCGGATTCCTGATATTTACGGTAGACTCGTGAAATGATTGTAAGGGGAAATCCCCACTTCATAGCTGCCTCGAACATGCTTGTCTCATTGTTCGTGCGCCGACTCTAACATCACATTCAGACTCATCTTCAATCTTGATAACCTGCCATTGTACCAGCAGTAATCGATCAAACAACTGCGCCAGACACTTGTTTTCTTATATAGGCGTTGCCGAGCGCAGCGCCGTATTTTGCTTATTTACATATCTATGTATTAGAATACGCATGCCTATACCAGTTTCTTTGGCGCTTTAGTGTATTATCCCTTGCGTTTCTACATAAACGTTTTTATCATATTTCTGATAATTATTCGTAATTGCAGAATGCTTCTGACACTATATTGCACCATGTATGAAAATGTAACCTGTTGGTAACACATGAACATTTCTGCTGGACCGGGCTCAAACCCTGGTATCCCACTTGTCGCGAGCGTTTGCCTTAATAACTTTTGGAACCGACCCAAATTTTTATGTGTCTTAGTGTCTACTACTCGATCGCTTGTCACATTACTTGGGTTCCCGCTCTTGATTTCTAGGAGACAAACGTATTCAAAGTTACGATTCTCATTTTGCCCGTCGAGGCTGGTAATACTTATTTTTTACAGTGTCTGAAGAAATAGACGTGATGGTCCTGTAGCTGTACTAAATGCATTCGCAACTGGATGGACAAAGTGACGATCGAAATGCTAACAATGAATATGTTTGTCTCCTTGAAACCCCGTGGCAGGAAACCATGTAATGTTGCGAGCGATAGGGTCATAGACAGAACGACATGTGGAAGTTTGCGTCAGTCCTGAAAGCGTGCTGTGATAGCTAAAGTTACTAAGGTGACCGCTCGCGACGAGGGGGAAATCCACGTTCGAGTCTCAGTCCAGTACAAATTTTCATGAGTCATCAATAGGTAATATCTTTATACTCAATTCAACTAATGTCAGAAAGATTTCGCAATTGTGAAAACATTTCATAAATTTACTACAGCTGCATGTTCGCGCCAGTATCTGTTTCCTCAGACATTGTTAAAAATAAGTTTGTTTAAAAAGAAGTTTATGTTTCGCCATAGCAAGGCTCCAATTTAGTGGGTAAAAATATAACGTATCATATTCTACGCTGAAAAAATATTATCAGTGATACTGATTAGCAATTACTACTTATTATCATTAAAATGATTGACGCTGGTCTATAATTTGAACAGTAGCAACTTTCTCGAAGCTTGTAACCTTTACCAAATGCAAGGCGTGACAGCTCTGCAAAATCGTAATTCCCATAATGAACTACTAAACAACATCAGCTTCTGAGCTTCTGGTAAAAGTGTACCAATAAAAACATCTCACACATGCAACATAGCAAAAACAAATAATAATAATAATAATAATAAAATAGAAAATCCGACTGGGGAAATTTTGATTTCAGGAAGGAAGGGCGCAAGTGTTTTGAAGATATTTTGTTTTATTGTGATGTAGCACTTGTATATTTTCGTAATATGCAATGAGAACTTCTGCTATGTTTACATTCATTCAGCACATTATGTACAGGACTGTGCTAGAATCCGAGAGGTGGGTCATAGCCAAAGACGATTCTGCACCAAAACGGATGTGAAAGTCGACATCTTGAAAATAAATGTTTGCCACCGCTATAAAATTATTTATCATTTACCGAGTACAAGACACATGCAGATTGTTTATTAAAATATGAAATTTCGAAAACGGATGTGAAAGTCGACATCTTGAAAATAAATGTTTGCCACCGCTATAAAATTATTTATCATTTACCGAATACAAGACACATGCAGGTTGTTTATTAAAATATTAAATTTCGAAAACGGATGTGAAAGTCGACATCTTGAAAATAAATGTTTGCCACCGCTATAAAATTATTTATCATTTACCGAGTACAAGACACATGCAGATTGTTTATTAAAATATGAAATTTCGAACCTGTCAGTAATATAAAATTGCATTATTTCACAAAATATGTAAGACTTCGAGCACAAAACACATGTGACACAAGTGTCGTAGATTACGTTTTGTAAAACATGATTCATGGTTTTCGTTTGGTCACTATTGTTAAAACGTTTAGGTTAAGCGGAACTAGTTCACTACCGAAGGTCAGTTACTGTACCACACTTTTCCAGCACAGTGGGCCTTCAAATTACATCTATATCTACATGTACATGGTTACTCTGCAATTCACACTTAAGTGCCTAGCAGAGGATTCATCGAACCATTTTTATACTACTTGTCTATCATTCCACTCTCGAATGGCGCGTGGAAAAAACGAATACCTAAATCTTTCCGTTCGAGCTCTGATTTCTCTTATTTTATTATGATGATCATTTCTCCGTACGTAGTTGGGTGTAAACAAAATATTTTCGCATTCCGAAGAGCAAGTTGGTGATTGAAATTTCGTAAATAGATCTCGCCGCAAAGTGAACCGCCTTTGTTTCAGTATGACCATAACTAAATTGTCTGGAAAAGCAGTTTTCTTATTCACACTACTGAAATAAACTGTAGGTTAGTGAACTGCCACAAATTGATCTTATTAGTACCATGCATTAAATTTAGCAAAGTGCATCACAATGATTACATAACATTCCAAAACCTACACAAGCGCTACTGCTGATCTACCTTAAAGCTTAAACCTCACTTGGCGGCGATAGTTATCAAAATTACAACGTAATCTCCACAACCTTGGCAATGACAACACCTTATGCTAACAAAAAGCAGTTTCGGCCGTTCATCATTCATCTATACATCTTTCCATGCTTGCAGTGCATTTAAAACAACGCTATGATCAGGAGGCCGGCGATTTTACAACAAAAAGCTCTTAGAAGGTTATGCTGTTGACACATAGTTCCTCAAGTATCATCATCTTACCCAGGCTTATCTCAACCCCTTAGCAAGGATCCAGATCAGTGGAGTAGGTCATCATTATTTACCTAAATGGTTTCTCACATCGCGCTATGTGAATTTCAGGTTGGTAATGAAGTCCCTTCTCAGTTGCACAGTTCACAAAGACTTAGAACAAACTTCCGTTAGCATTCATATGAGTAATGCTACACTCAGAGGGTTGAGGTAAACATACTCCTTCCTGGGTGGGATAAAGGGTGACTCTTCTGTAATTCTTAGCTTATTGAGACAACAACATTATAATACACTATACAAAACGAATATAGTTTTACGCAGTAGCTGACAGTCCCAGTAGCTGATATCATTTCTCTCATTTATTCTACTTTGTAAATTTCGTCTCTCCCTGTAATGCTTACTTTAGTAAGACAACAACATTATAATACAGTACAAAGGGGATAAAATGAATTTAGTTTTCCAATGTAGCTGACGTCCCTTTAGACGTAAAAACAGGGGTCAAGTAAGAATATGGAGTATCACCACTCTTATTCAACATGATAATGGATGCAACAAGTGAAGCAGAAAAGAGAATTAGCATAGGAATAAAAATGATTGTATTGGCCTTTGCAAAAGAGTTAGTATTAATTGCTGAAGATATAGGCGATCTGAAAATATGAAAGTTACCTGTATATTAGGAGTTGTATGCGGAAACTAAGTTGAACTAATAGTCTCGCTTACAATCTGAAAACTGTATGTCTTCTAAACTCGCGGCTACAGATTCATATCTAGAATCACCATAGCTACGCTACTTTTGAATATGAACTTATTTATGCAAATTACCTTTTATGAATGTGATTTTAATTAATCAAAAATGCATCTGACTCTCTGTAAATTAAATTGCATAAAAGAATAATTCACAAAAATACTCAGAATGGCTAACTGTTCCGTAACTTAAATGTGGCCTGTTACAAAAACGTGTCTGTTGATTTTACACGATATTTCATCAACTGAAAACTGTTCCTAACAGTAAGTCAAAAATTTAAATTTAGGCCCTACAATAAATTCTTACCTTACAACAGAAAACTTGACTCTACCTTGGCTGCACTGTAAATGGTGATCTGAAATAAATCATAAGCCAAGTTATTGTTGTTTCTCATAAGTTGATGTCTTGGCAAATTAGTTTTCGATTCTCTTTTCAAAATTTTAATGGACTGTTCACGTAAAAATGAAAGCTGTGACAATACAATGTTTTTCCGAGTACATTCTTTGAACAGTGGGGACATGTATTGTGAAATATTTATAAATGACAAAACGAAGTGCTTTGAAATTCAGTCCTCTTAATGACACAAAAGTAGATTCCAAAAAAATACTGTCTCTCCTCAGTGTCGTGCTCGATTATGTAAACTTCTACAGAATATGTCTATCACAAAAATTTTTCTTGAATCCCTAATGTAAACTTATTTAACTAATCGAAACGAGGGGGGGGGGGGGGGTTCAGAATGCTGAACACGTCATTGACAGTTCTCCCTGATTACCAGAACGCAGATATTATTGGACATAGTGAACTACTTGTGCAGCAATAATTACTTAACTTGCGCTTGCAGCTAACAAACCGAAAATAACTCACCTTTTTCTGAAGTGATATCTCTTCACAGAATCAGCTTAAAAAATTATCCTTCACCCTCAGGTTACACACCATTGAAGATTTCAAACAGAAATCTCTGTGGGTCACCTCAGCTGTCCTAGCTGCTTATTCCGCCGTTATCCAACACCCTCTCTTTACTAACCAAGACTGCGACTCGACTCGACGGCTACCTGCTGGCTTGCCAGCGTTTTTATCAATAAAGCAACTTCTGGAAACCAAAGATTGTGTGTTGCCCATGTGTCCAGCAAGCGAAGATATTTAAAGTCACAATATTCCGAATAAACAGTCAATTTTGATTATATTTGCATTCAAAGATGCACCAAATGTTAGTGTACCAAACTAACTGCTACTACTTCAACTAACTACTATTTCATATAATGTATAAACTTTTCTAATACTTGCAAGAAAGCTATTAAAAATAGCAAACAAGTTTGACTGACATGTAAATGACGAGAAAGGGAAATTCATGTGGGTAGGAAGAAAGCACATGGAAATATCAACACGATCCAGTTACAAGGTATGAGCATTTCGACACGGTTAGTCGGTCACCATGAGTACAACAACGGCACTTCTGTAAGTGAGTGCGGGCGAGCTCAGCTGGAAAGTGGAAGACAAGCGCAGACGAGCCTGCCTCTGTTACTCTCATTACATTGTGTAAGAAGCATTAGGTAGGACGCAGCAGCACCTATTAGTGTTTGACAGCAGGTATGATGCTGAAACATATTGATTAAGCCAGTGCAGTCAAACTTAAGACCGCTGATGACTCGTAATTAGCGAAAACGATGTGGTCATTAGAAATGATGTTGTACAGCAAAGCCTCTCCTTGGGGCCATAAATACTCCACCCCGCTAGACTAGAGGCAGTTGATCAGTTGGATCGATGGCATTCATGTCATTCGCACTGGATTCTCTAATTACTCCACTTTATCATCTTGTGTGAGATTGTTACACTATTGGTCACACTGTTGCTACCTGATGTGATGACCACAGATCCATAACCATGTATGACAACGAACCAGCATCCAGTACTGAAGCTGCCACTGATGGGTAATCCACGAGTCAACCAACACCTTTCCAGTCTAGGACAACAAATGATCTGAAACGTCGCCGCCATTCGAATCAGACGATCTACCAAGCAGGTGGGCCCGGATCGCATTGAACACGACATCATGGCATAGGACCTCATGGTCCATCTGATGGGACGACAAGGGGAATGACTTCACAGTTACAGAGTATTCTCAGCCTCAACCATAGCAGGCCAGCCGACGGGAAGGGCCTACTGAACCAACGAGCGGGCAACATGTCACACTTTGAGCTACCCACTTGCTCTGGGGTTGATGTAGCGATCTTCAGCAGCCCTCATTCTGCCTCTGGATTCAGCGGATTACATTCCTGCTTACGAAACCACAAGCCGTTGCGGAAGGTGTGGCAACAAGTACACTGTGAGGAATAAACGCAGTAATATTTAATCTTGTGTTAATCCGTCTGACGAAGCCACACAGGTTTCTTAGACTCCATACCAGCGAAACATTAGGGATTTCAAGCCTGGGATTGGGTGACCCCTACAACAGACTGATTTGTGCACCGTAGTAAATTTCCTCTCTCTCTCATGAGGCAACAACATTACAATATCGTACCGTGGTCACTGTAGTCAAGTCCATATTTGCTAGCAAAATCGTTAATGAAGTGCAACACATGGAACTGAAAGCACGGACTTGAGGTGCAGCTTTTCATACAAAAATCGAATATTTGAGATTTTACAAATATTACAAACATAATACATTTCAAGAATTTTCCAGAGCTGATAACTATAAAATAACAAATAATTGCTTAAGTTCTGGTTTCAACTGGCGACCCCGGCATACCAGCCAGTCACGATAACCACAACGATACATTGCATGCACCCAGATTACTGCATTGATCCCTCACCTAGAGAAACAGCGCCCTGCTGTTTCAAAGGTTCTCCTTAGAACCGACTACAGCAACCTGGATTTAGATCTTCTCAACGGTCCTCTTTACGATGGCACTGATTGATCCTCGCGTTCTGGTCGTATTGCTACATATCTCTTCAGTATGATGACTTGCCCTTGCCGTCGAAGCTTCGCCATCATTGAGTGGCACTTCAGTTTACTTGAACCTCCCATTGTCGATCTACGCCTCTGGACTGTAGTAGGACTTCACATGGAGGACTTAGACGACGTCTCTGAGCTTTTGTCTTCTTGACGAAGCTTTATAAACCTAGACAGAGACAAGCGACAGAGGATACTATGAGGACCAAAGTACGTAGTAACTTTTGCGATAGTTCCACTTTCCGTACAGGCGTAAAAATCTATACCTAGTCTCCCAGTGCTTGTCATTCTAGCGCTCTCGGTCTTTCTCCTGGGTGTGAAGGGTCCGTACGCAAGCCAGCATCTTTGCTTCTTCTATTCTTGCGATGAGGTGCTTCACGTAGTCATTCTGAGTATAGTCCGGTTGAAAAGGGAACAGTGTATCGATTGTTGTTTCAGCCTCGCCGGTGTGGAGTAGGAAGAACAGTGCGAAGCGTGCAGTGTATTGCTTCACTGTGGTATATAGGAATGTCACAACGGGCATTATTGTATCATGAGCACTCCCACCCATAAGTCAGAATGATCTCCGAAGACTCCCAAGCCATGGAATCAATCGCGACAGTAAACACAAATATAAATGCAACAACAATTGCACGGATGGCCACTACCCAGTTTGTGACAATAGAAATAGGTGCAAAAACCGAGACATGGGTGATAGCAACACCTGATGCCTAGTACAGCCTTGAAGTAGACCGTTACACTCGAGTAAAACAAGACATAGCAAGCTACACAGCAAACAGATCTTTAATTGACTGCGCAGACATAAACGCACATTCTGCGGTGTGGCATGTAACAACAACAGACGAGAGGTGGGTGGGTGGGAGGCGAGGCAAAAAATATATGACATACGAAACGAATCAAACATGAACATACTAAAGAAAGAGGGCCAGCCACCCACAAATCACAGAATAACTGCCACACAATCGATACATACTCTCAAACGCCAAAGGCATGCGTATTCAAATAAAGAGATATACAAACAGGCAGGATACGGCGCTGTGGTCGGCAAAGCCTATATAAGAAAACTGTCTGCTGTAGTAGTTACATCGGTTACTGTTGGCACAGTGGCAGGCTATCAAGATTGAAGTGAATCTGAATGTGGTGTTGTAGTCGGCGCACTAGCGATGGGACCCAGCATCTCCGAAGTAGCGATGAAGTGGGGATTTTCCCGTACGACCATTTCACGAGCGTACCGTGAATATCAGGAATCTGGTAAAACATCAAATCTCCGACATCGCTGCGACTGGAAAAAGATCCTGCAAAAACGGGACCAACGGCGACTGGAGAGCATCGTTCAACCTGACAGATGTGCAAACCTTACGCAAATTGCTGCAGATCTCAAAGCTGGGCCATCAACAAGTGTCAGCGTGCAAACCATTCAACGAAACATCATCGACATGGGCTTTTGGATCAGAGGACCCACTCGTGTATCCTTGATGACTGCATGACACAAAGCTTTACGCCTAGCCTGGGCCCGTCACACCGACATTGGACTGATGATGACTGGAAACATTTTGCTTGGTCAGATGAGTCTCGTTTCAAATTGTATCGAGTGAGTGGACGTGTACAAGTAGGAAACAGCCTTTTGAATCTATGTCAGCAGGGAACTGTTCAAGCTAGAGGAGGCTCTGTAATGGTGTACGGCATGTTCGGTTGGAGTGATATGGGACCCTTACACGCCCAGATACGACTTTGACACATGATACGTACTTAAGAATCCTGTCTGATCACCTGAATCCATTCATGTCCATTGTGCATTCCGACGGACTTGGGCAATTCCAGCAGGACATTGCGTCACCCTACACGTCCAGAATCGATTCAGAGTGGCTCCAAGAAAATTCTTCTGAGTTTAAACACTCCGCTGGCCACCAATCTCTACATCTACACCTACATTTATACTCCACAAGTCACCCAACGGTGTATGGCGGAGGGCACTTCACGTGCCACTGTCATTACCTCCATTTCCTGTTTCTGCCGCGTATGGTTCGCGAGAAGAACGACTGCCGGAAAGCCATCTCTCTAATTTTACGTTCGTGATCTCCTCGGGAGGTATAAATAGGGGAAGCAATATATTAGATACGTCATTCAGAAACGCACCCTCTCGAAACGTGGACAGCAAACTACATCGCGGTGCACAGCGCCTCTCTTGCAGAGTCTGCCACTTGAGTTTGTCAAAAATCTCCGTAACGCTATCACGCTTACCAAATAACCCTGTGACGAAACGCGCCGCTCTTCTTTGGATCTGCCCTATCTCCTCTGTCAACCCGGTCTGGTACGGATCCCACATTGATGAGCAGCACTCAAGTATAGGTCGAACGAGTGTTCTGTAAGCCACCTCCTTTGTTGACGGACTACATTTTCTAAGGACTCTCCCAATGAATCTCAACCTGACGCCCACCTTACCTACAATTAATTTTATATGATCATTCCACTTCATATCGTTCCGTACGCATACTCCCAGATATTTTACAGAAGTAACACCAAACTGTGTTTGTTCCGCTTTCATATAATCATACGATAAAGGATCCTTCTTTCTATGGTCAGTTGCCACTCCCTGCACCAAGTGCCTATCCACTGCAGATCTTCCTGCATTTCGCTGCAATTTTCTAACGCTGCAACTTCTCTGTATACTACAGCACCATCCGCGAAAAGCCACATGGAGCTTCTGACGCTATCTACTAGGTCATTTATCTATATTGTGAGAGCAATGGTCCCATAACACTCCCCTGTGGCACGCCTGAGGTTACTTTAACGTCTGTAGACGTCTCTGCATTGAGAACAACATGCTGTGTTCTGTTTGCTAAAAACTCTTCAATCCAGCCACACAGCTGGTCTGATATTCGGTAGGCTCTTACTTTGTTTATCGGGCGACAGTGCGGAACTGTATCGAATGCCTTCCGGAAGTCAAGGAAAATGCCATCTGCCTTTGAGCCTGTATCTAATATTTTCTGGGTCTCATGAACAGATAAAGCGAGTTTGGTCTCACACGATCGCTGTTTCCGGAATCCATGTTGATTCCTACAGAGTAGATTCTCGGTTTCCAGAAATGACATGATACGTGAGCAGAAACATGTTCTCAAATTCTACAACAGATCGATGTCAGAGGTATAGGTCTATAGCTTTTCGCATCTGCTCGACGACCCTTCTTGAAAACTGGAACTACCTGTGCTCTTTTCCAATCATTTGGAACCTTCCGTTCCTCTGGAGACTTGCGGTACACGTCTGTTAGAAGGGGGGCAAGTTCTTTCGCGTACTCTGTGTAGAATGGAATTGGTATACCGCCAGGTCCAGTGGACTTTCCTCTGTTGAGTGATTTCAGTTGCTTTTCTGTTCCTTGGACATTTATTTTGATGTCATCCGTTTTTTCTTTCGTGCGAGGATTTAGAGAAGGAACTGCAGTGTGGTCTTCCTCTGTGAAACAGCTTTGGAAGAAGATGTTTAGTATTTCAGCTTTACGCGTGTCATACTCTGTTTCAATGCCAATTTTCATCCCAGAGTGTCTGGATATGCTGTTTCGTAAGACCAGAACTTCCTAGAATTTTCTGTCAAGTCGGTACATATAATTTTACTTCCGAATTCACTGAACGCTTCACGCATAGCCCTCCTTACGCTAACTTTGACATTGTTTAGCTACTGTTTGTCTGAGAGGTTTTGGCTGCTTTTAAATTTGCGCTGAAGCTCTCTTTCCTTTCGCGGTAGTTTCCTACCTTTGTTGTTGAACCACGGAGGATTTTTCCCGTTCCTCACAGTTTTACTCAGCACGTACCTGTCTAAAACGCATTTTACGATTGCCTTGGACTTTTTCCATAAACACTCAACATTTTCAGTGTCTGAACAGAAATGTTCGTTTTCATCTGTTAAGCAGTCTGAAATCTGCCTCCTATTACTCTTGCTAAACAGATAAACCTTCCTCCATTTTTTATATTCCTATTTACCTCCATATTCAGTGATGCTGCAATGGCCTTATGATCACTGATTGCCTGTTCTTCGCTTAGAGAGTAGAAAATTTTGGGTCTTTTTGTTATCAGTAGATCCAAGATGTTATCTCCACGAGCCGGTTCTAATTGCACAAGGTAATTTTCGAATAGTGCACTCAGTATAATGTCACTCGATGCTCTGTCCCTACCACCCGTCCTAAACATCTGAGTGTCCAAGTCTATATCTGGTAAATTGAAATCTCCACCTAAGACTATAACATGCTGAGGAAATTTGTGTGAAATGTGTTCCAGATTTTCTCTGAGTTGTTCTGCCACTAATGCTGCTGAGTCGGGAGGTCGGTAAAAGGAGCTAATTATTAACCTAGCTCGGTTGTTGAGTATAACCTCCACTCATAATAATTCACAGGAACTATCCACTTCTATTTCACTACAGGATAAACTACTACTAACAGCGACAAACACGCCACCATCGGTCGCATGCAATCTATCCTTTCTAACACCGTCTGTGCCTTTGTAAAAATTTCAGCAGCGTTTATCTCTGACTTCAGCCAGCTTTCCATACCTACAATGATTTCAGCTTCGGTGCTTTCTATCAGCGCTTGAAGTTCCGGTACGTAACCAACGCAGCTTCGACAATTTACAATTACAATACCGATTGCTGCTTGGTTCCCGCATGTCCTGACTTTGTCCCACACCCTTTGAGGCTGTTGTCCTTTCTGTACTTGCCCGAGGACATGTAACCTAAAAAACCGTCCAGTTCACGCCACACAACCCCTGCTACACGTGTAGCCGCCTGCTGTGTGTAGTGGACTCCTGAACTATCCAGCAGAACCCGAAACCCCACCACCCTATGGCGCAAATCGAGGAATCTGCAGCCCATACGGTCGCAGAACCGTCTCAGCCTCTGATTCAGACCCTCGACTCGGCTCTGCACCAAAGGTCCACAGTCAGTCCAGTCGACAATGCTGCAGATGGTGAGCTCTGCTTTCATCCCACTAGCGAGAATGGCAGTGTTCACCAAATCAGATAGCAGCCGGAAGCCAGAGAGGATTTCCTCCGATCCATAGCGACACACATCATTGGTGCCGACATGAGCGACCACCTGCAGATGGATGCACCCTGTACCCTTCATGGCATCCGGAAGGACCCTTTCCACATCTGGAATGACTGCCCCCAGTATGCACACGGAGTGCCCATTGGTTGTCTTTCAACTCCCTTGCAGCCATATCCCTAAGGGCCCCATTACGCGACTGACGTTTGCGCTCCCAACTACCAGTAAACTCACCCTCTGCGCCCTCCAGGAGCTTGCAGACTGAGGGGCAACCTCTGGAACAGGACAAGCGGCCACGTCCGGCTGAAGATCGGTATCAGCCGGAGACAGAGCCTGAAACCGGTTCGTCAGACAAACTGGCTCTTCTTCCATTCAGCCCTCCGGAATGTCTTTCGCCCCCTGCCACACCTCAGTGTGGGCAGTATCCCCGCAGCCACAGCCGTAGTCCGATCGAGAGATGCGTGGGACGAGGTGGCCGTCCCCGACAAACCTCCGTCCAGACCCCCACAGTGATGCCCATTGGCAACAGCCTCAAGCTGTGTGACCGAAGCCAACACTGCCTGAAGCTGGGAGCGAAGGGATGCCAACTCAGCCCGCACCCGAACACAGCAGTCGCAGTCCTTATCAATGCTAAATACTGTTGTGCAAAGAACGTCTGAACTAATCTACAGAGAGCACAAACAATTCGACACAAAATTTAAACGGTCATTAAAATACAAGACTGCCTAGTAAATACAGTAATGCTGCTACTTACGCACTGCTGACACACTGCTCGGTGGCAGAAGGCTAACTGCACCGTC
Source organism: Schistocerca cancellata (assembly GCF_023864275.1). Taxonomy (NCBI): domain Eukaryota; kingdom Metazoa; phylum Arthropoda; class Insecta; order Orthoptera; family Acrididae; genus Schistocerca; species Schistocerca cancellata. The sequence goes on along the minus strand of NC_064633.1, from coordinate 348,058,062 downwards.
AGTAACGTACAAAGACTATTTGAAAGAAATAAACAAATGAAAGACGGCTACGCGACTTTACACGTCACAGATTTTAAAATGCAAATCTGCGCTAAGAACAGTCAAACAAATTTTCAACTTGACTACTACACTTATATGAACGCTAAATAAGCCACTTGCTGCTACTTGCGCACTGCTGACACACTGCTCGGCGGCAGAAGGCTCCCCAGACATGAACATTATTGAGCATATGTGAGAAGCCTTGCAACGTGCCGTTCAAAAGAGATCTCAACTCCTTCGTAGTTGCCGGCCGCGGTGGTCTAGCGGTTCTAGGCGCTCAGTCCGGAACCGCGCGACTGCTACGGTCGCAGGTTCGAATCCTGCCTCGGGCATGGATGTGTGTGATGTCCTTAGGTTAGTTAGGTTTAAGTAGTTCTAAGTTCTAGGGAACTGATGACCACAGATGTTAAGTCCCATAGTGCTCAGAGCCATTTGAACCTTCGTAGTCTTACGGATTTGTGGACAGCCCTGTAGAATTCATGGTGTCAATTCCCTCCAGCACCCGTTCAGACATTAGTCGAGTCCAAGCCACGTCGTGTTGCGGCACTTCTGCGTGCTCGCGGAGGCCCTACACGATATTAGGCAGGTGTACCAGGTTACCAGATTTTTTGGCTCTTCAGTGTACGTCACAATGCTAAATAGTGGAATCTTGAGACTGATAGCCAACTGGACAGTATTGGAAGGGCTTACAAAGACGACTGTAATGTCGTGCTTATAGAGACTGAAATTAACAGACATACAAGCTTCGAAAATAACCGACTTCTTCTGAATAAGCGTGACTGGTAACGACTAAGGAGAGAGAGAGAGAGAGAGAGAGAGAGAAAATCTCGTTAGATACAATTCCAGGAAAGACTGACTTTAAGATTGAGCAGTGAACAGAGATAATTCAAATAATACAAATCACACAAAATTCCACTGTACCAACTTCAAATACCACACGAGTGAAACTTCCATAGAACTGTGACCTAACAAAGCTACGAAAACTGATAAGAAAAAAGCTGAAGCAATACCAAAATGCAAAAATAGTTTGGGATTGAGAAGAAAGACTCAACATATCTAGGAACATTAAATTCAGATAGTAAGTACTACACCTGGAGAGGAGGCGATGAAACTTGGATAAGTACGAGTAAACATGGCGTGCACGCTGAGGCAATCAGACGATTTAATGATTCAAGGATAGGGAAGCACATACAAACTCCTCCCGGACGACGACCCGCAAACAGATAATCACACATAAGCAGAAATGAGAAGATAAATGGAACAGGAACGCTCGTCAGACACCGTCGTTTGCCCTTTTGCGTCAGAGGAGGTACTCTGATGAAAGCAAAGCTAAAATGAAAGTAGCCCCAGGTTCTGATGGCATTCATGCAGAAATAGTACAACAAATAGCTCCGCACATTAACCCATTTCTTACATATGAATTAAATGAAGCCCTAAAGTTAGGGTATGTAACCTGCATTGAGGAAAACTGTGAACACAGTCATAACTAATAAATCGGCAGACGGGGATCCTTCAGACCCAAAAATTATGTATAGTTACTGTACTTGCTTAAGTCCAGGAGTATCTCCTCTGTAATCATGTACAGGAACACAAGGAGTTCAGGGGCTTTAGTCAACATAGGTTTAGATTTAAAAAAATAAAATAAAAATAAAGGACCATCCAATAGATTATGCAATCAACTGCGCTCTTCACTGAGTTCAAGATTCAATAATAAATTCGGTGAGGCAATCCTAACTGTCATCGCAGATGCATCTGACAGCCTTCCGTAGTCTACTTTGGTTGCACGTCTTAGAGAATTGCATGTACCTTCGGTGCTATACAATAGCTTCCTTGACCATAGTGAAGACAGAATAGCTGAGTTCCATCTGGGACATCGCAAGGTTATGAAGAAAGTCACTAACAAGGGGAGGTCGCCAATCGGAACACGTCGATTTCACCCAAATTACGTGTGTAGAAGGAGGTGGGTCTCCACATCACATGCCTTAAATATTTCGCCTAAGTGGGCCTTAGGAAAGGAAAAAATGCTCTCGAAAATTTTTCCGATAGCACTATATACCTTATTCATCGCTGTGTTCGTCATGAACGGCGTAGCGTAACGGTGAAGCGTATGGCTCACGAATCATGTGACCTGAGATCATTCCCACGTGCCTCCCAATTTTTGTCTGTTTTTTTCCCCATGTTTATTTTACTTCGTTTCTTCCGATTGTTCAACTATTCACCGTAGAAATTAAACACATTCAAGCAGTATATTTATATAATTAGGCGAAAGTGTTAATGAAAATAAAGTTTCCAAAGATTATTGTGATAACGTGCGCTACTTTTTATTCATTATCACAGTAGAAGGTGTGCAATTTTTATGGCGACATCTATCATAGAAACATGTGAAACATATATGTGTTTCACACCAGGCACATTTTATGAATGCACATTTTGCCGAAACATGCGTCATTGGAAAGGACACTTCATTCAAGTTTTGAAATGACGGTTTGTCCGGTATCAGTTTGGATGCAAACGAAGCGTACTGGATCATGGGGGTGAACACAGGAGCACTGAATTGTTGCTGCACGATCGAATGTATTTTAATTGCATCGTCTCTTGATGATATTTCTCGCTGTTGTCGGAGCAATTCAGGGGCACTTTGTAGTCTTTCGATTAGAATTTTGACTTGGCGATAGAAATATACATCACACGGCTGAACCAGCCGTGTACATTTTGGTGGAATGACCTTCTTGGTACACATTGCCTCGCCTAGCACATTCATAATGTCGAATCTCTTTGGCCGTTCCAAGAAACCACCAACAGAAGAAATTTATTGTCTGTGACGTATGGCTGCAATGTTGTTTCCAAGAGTGTTTCATAAAGCACTTTTGTTAGTTTCCCTGACATGGAACAAGTAACGACAACATTTTCGTACACGTCTTCTAATTTTTTGACAGTGGAGGCAACCCGAGGACCGAATTTATTCGCAGGCTCTTGCAGACATAAAAACACAAGGGGTAAAAATTTCCCTGAAGCGTTTAAACTGTACTGTGCTGTATAAAAGTGGGTGGTCTTCGATAGATTGAGTTTCTTCACCATAACAGTCTTTGCACCTTTGACATCCAGAGATCTGTTGTACTTTGACTCATAGTGGCATCCGGTCTGCGCGGTGTTAATTATATAGTTGATGTTGAAATGTGTCATTGAATGTCTCATCTGCATACGAAACTTCTCTGCTGCTGCCACTGTTTCGTCCAAAGTTGCGACATCATATTTGCTGACGAATTTCGTGATTTTTCGCTGCCTTTTCGAATATTTTTTGTTGAAGGATTTTGCCTATGTATTAGACGCACGAAAGTGAAAACTCTCCGACAAATACGGGAATGCAGCGGTCATTGCCCATTGCTGTAGGGTTCTAGTCGTCACCTGTTCGTAGCAGCATCGTGCATCTTGAAATTTTCCCCATGTTTCCGATTCAATTAAGGACAACTTTTCAAGTCTGGTGCCACCTTGGTGTACTTCTTCCCTCCAAATTTTAAGATAATCCCTTTCATTCAGGATTGGGAATATAGACTGCAATGTTGCAAATTTCCATTTCGAATGAGTGTCAGCAAATTCCAGGACCTTCTTCTTGTCAGCCAATATTGCTGATGTACGTGAGGAACTCGTGGAGAAATCTTCAGGTATATAATCCTCATCTGTATTTGAAGAAGTCACCTGTGACAGATACAAAGAGACTTCATATGATAAACGAGTGTGTGTGTGTGTGTGAGAGAGAGAGAGAAACAGATAGAGAAAGATAGGGAGAGAGAGGGAAAGAGAATGCTATGTTCCACGTACCTCTTCATAAACATTTTTTTCACGTATAATCCTCATCTGTATTTGAAGAAGTCACCTGTGACAGATACAAAGAGACTTCATATGATAAACGAGTGTGTGTGTGTGTGTGTGTGTGAGAGAGAGAGAGAGAGAGAGAGAAACAGATAGAGAAAGATAGGGAGAGAGAATGCTATGTTCCACGTACCTCTTCATAAACATTTTCTTCATCAGACTCTGTGCATAGTATCAGATCTTCGTCTTGCTCTATGAAATGCGCATTCATAACGTCGCTAACTGCCTCTGCAATTGCTTCGCCTATGGATATTATTGTGGGACTGGAGGTCATAGGAGGATTGTCAGTGACCATACCTTTTTCTTTATAAATTGATAAAGCGTAGGAAAGAGCACTGGTGAAGTTTGCTTTAAAATCTTCATCAAACGTTTCGAGATTATCAGTCACTTTTTGTTGGGTTGCCACGTTTGATTTTGGCGCGATGATACTCACAGCTCCACGAATCGTTGCGAACTGACAATAGAAACACAGTCTAATACATACAGTCACGACACTAACTGCTGAGAAATCCATTACCGTCTGATAGATGACGCGACGCTTGCGATTCCAACGGTCAGGTAGGGTAACATCTGTTAGCGTCATATACATAATAAGAATAATATTTTATTTTCTAACCTTTTTCTACGTCATTTCCTATATGATTGTTTTATATTTGATTTGAAAGCTTGAATGTATTTAAATTCTACGGTAAGTAATTGAACAATCTGAAGAAACGAAGTAAAATGACAATGAGGAAAAACAGAAAAAAAATTAGGGAGCTCCTGAGTTTGTTCTCATGTCGCCTGTTCCGTATGCGATACGCTTGATCATTACTCTACACCGTCAACGCTGAACAGCGCGATGAATAAGGTATATATTGCTATCGGAAAAACTTTCGGGGGCATTTTCTCCTTTCCTAAGTCCCACTCAGACGAAATATTTAAGGCACGCGATGTGGAGACCCACCTCCTTCTACACACGTAATTTGGGCGAAATCGGCGTGTTCCGATTGGCGACCTCCCCTTCTAACGGATGTCCATAGAGCACTATGTTTGGGCCAATTTCATGGGATATTGCCTGTGAACGATTACTACAACTGATGGAGGAAAGTGACCATACAAGTGGAGTCATTGCTTGTGCAGACAATTTACTGGCGATAGTAGCGACCGGCCCAAGATGTCACCTAGAAAGCAAATCAAACAGTCTATTAAAAGCCGGCCGCGGTGGTGTAGCGGTTCAGGCGCTCAGTCCGGAACCGCGCGACTGCTACGGTCGCAGGTTCGAATCCTGCCTCGGGCATGGATGTGTGTGATGTCCTTAAGTTAGTTAGGTTTAAGTAGTTCTAAGTTCTAGGGGACTGATGACCACAGATGTTGAGTTCCGTAGCGCTCAGAACCATTTGTACCATTTTTGTCTATTAAAACAGATAAACAACTGATGTAAGAACAAAAAATTAGACATAAAAGCCAAAAAAACACTCTACATAATTTTAAAAGGCAGATTGCAAAAACAGAAAACCTGCTCAAATTAGACAAAATGTTATTTTACGACAAATTGTAAATTGATGACTTAATTTAGAGTACTATTAGTAGGTCTTTAAATATGCGTTAAATGGAATAAAATGAAAAACAAAGATTCCAAACTCTCTGTTCGACGTCAACGTACGTCGAGAGCATATCTACCAACGTTTTATTAAAGTGTTCTGTGAGGCCCTTCTTCTTCGGGTAGTAAGCAGTTGTCACTCTTGTAGATGATATCGCAGCATGATATTACCTTTCTTACTAACATCGACTGGAAAAATTTTTCACGACCAGGGATCATCACAAGCCGTGCAAAGTGTTTCAGAATGATGTCTTCTACAAGGAATTTTATAGTTTCCAGAACTTTGAAAATGGACACAGATTTGTCGACAGCATAGAAGGTGAGGTCGTCAGTGTACACTATTACACATCGACTCCAGTTTGCAGACATCGGGAACCTCCCCTGGAGTCGATTTCACTTCGGTGGAATGATGCTACTGCAGGCGGAATTGGAACCAGATCCCCAGGAGGTAACTGTAGCAGGTGCTTCCATCATTGGCATTCCTTTCAGTATCTCACATAGTGTCGAACTGATCGGTAGAAACGTAACCAGTGATCACTGCGTCTGAGTCTGTCTGGATTCTATGAATGTTTGCCCAAAGCACTCTTCTCGATTTGTTGGCATTATCTAGTCCATGGGTAAATGACCACTGTGGCTACAATTACTGCCGACACTTGGACGAGCAACCGGTGTGGGGAAATTTCGTGAATGCTTATGTGCTGGTAAACATATTGCAGAAATGTCACTTGTAAGAGCTATGCTGCCCTGGTCGATCAGTGGATCGAGAAACTAGCTTCCCAGGAAGCGATTAGCGATAGCAGCTATACTGTGGGTCGGTCACCTTGGAGTCTTGAACAGAACATCGCTGAATAAATTAATACAAAACTTAATCCATTGTAACCTTGCGTTGCTGTTCATCTTGAAGACCTGTTAAAGATGTAGCAAAATGCTAGATTTTATAATTATTGTATTATAATACAAGGCTGGTTAGGGAAAAGCTCAGCCATGGATGTATTATGTATGAAATATAATCGAAGTATTTTTGCTTACCATTAGTAGCTCATTTCTATATCTGCTTGGCAAATTCACGTTAAAGTGTTTTACCTAAGCAATACTGAGGAAAAGTATTCAGTAAGAGCTACTGTGTTTTACTCCTTGGAATTCATACACTCCTAGGAATTTGTTAATTTTGGAATTATCAGCGAGATCGGGAACTTAACTGTAGCTGAATAAAGTCAGATTCTGATAATAATTCATGGGCTGATTCACTAATAAATAGTGATCTTTCTTAGAGGATTCAAGCCACTTAAGGGGCTGGATTTCCCTGAAGTGCCATTTGGATCGTGAAACTTCTTGATGTCAAGTAGATCCACGGTTGGACTCCTCTAGTCTATGCGAGAGCCCCTTGATCAACCACAAGTCTTCATGAATCCCAGGTGACCAAACCTTATAGTGTCACGAAAATACTTCGGGATAAATAGCCATAGATGAGCTGGGGCGATGAGCAACCATTTCCACCACTTTGTATCATAGTTCATCTAAAACAATACTCAGTTTGTTAACTGGAATTCTCCTTTCGTCGGTTCCTCCTTCTTCAGAGTTTTTATGGGTTTCAGCAGCAATTTCATGCAGTACAGCGATGACTGACAATTCATCTACACTGCTGAGTACCGCCGAAGTATTCCTCTTAACTCAGTTAGCGTCCTTCTGTTTGCTTCGACCTTTGTGTATACTCCTGAAGACTCAGTGCCCATCTCCCAGCTAAACTGACGAATCTTCAGGCTAGTTAACTAGCATAAAAAATGGTGGTCTCTCATAACAATGGATGGTTTGCCAAATAAACGAAGCCATAATTTTTTGATATCCAAGACAACTGCAAAGCACACTTTCTCGGTCTTACAGTAGCTAATTTCAGAATGAGACAATACTCTGGAAGCATGAGGTATCGCCTTCTCAGTACCTTCTTTGCACTGGAACTGCATCTAACCCCTACCCACTAGTGTCGGTGCGAAATTCCGTCTCGGTCTTCTCGTCACACAACGCTGAGACTGGAGAACATGTCAGAGCCTCTTTAAGAGCAGGGTAAGATCTATCTCGCATCTCTGTCCAGGAAAATTTGGTGCATACCTGCAGTAGTTCCTGAAAGGGGTGTGGTTTGGTACAGAATTCCTTTATGAATTTCCAGTAGTCTGAACACATTCTGAGAAAAGTTCTCACACTGTGAACGTATTGAGGAGTCGGAAAATCTGTGACTGACCTTATTTTCTCTGGATTGGTAAGGACTCCATCCAATTTACAATATGCTACTATTATTTATTAGCTGGTAAAGAGGCAGTTCCTCTGATTCAAGTGGTGGTCTGTAGTCTGAACACACCTAAATACCTTTGTCAGGAGGCTTAGATGCTTATCAAACGTCTTCAAAATAGTGTCAGTCTCATTAAGACACCAATGACACATCGTCCATTGAAGGTTCAAACAAGGTTATCCATCACATGATCAAAGATGTCTGGAGTATAATGCAGTCAAAAACTTAATACTTTAAACTCAAGAGGCCATGAGGAGTTATTAATACAGTGTTTTTCACCCAGTCTACCAATCTCGATTTGCCAGTAGTCTGTCTGCATGCCCGTAGTTGTGAAATATTTTGCTCTTTTCAGGTAGCCTAGAGTGCCATCAGTGTACGATATGGGTAGACATCTTCCTTCATGATTTTGTTCAGTCATCATTAGTTGATGACAATATGCAATGTGCCAACCTTCTTCTTTACGTGGACCACAGGAGAGGACCAAGGGCTCTCTGAAGTTTCAATGAAGTCATCTCGCAGCATCTTCTCCATATCATCCCGGATTATCCATCATTCATCTGGCAACACTTTATACTAGCTCAGGCTAATTGGAGGTTGATAGCCAGTATTGATACGGCACTACCATACACTATTTGATCTGTCTTTTCCCTGCTTTGAAAGCATCCAAAAACTGATGTGGGATGACTATCGCCAATGTTGTTCCCCAGTCAAGCCGGATGCTTCCCACCAGGGTAGCCGAGAGCGCTAACGTGCAGCTTCCTGGACTCGGGTAGGCGCGTGGGCCCCAGATTGAATCCGCTCGGTGGATTAGCGACGACTGCCAGGATGCCAGCCTGAATGTGGTTTTTAAGCGGTTTTCCACATCCTACTAGGTGAATACTGGGCTGATCCCCACGTCCCGCCTCAGTTACACGACTCGCAGACATTTAAAACACATTCACACTATTTCACTATTTACACTAGACGCAGACAGCTCGGGTACACTAATTCCGTCACGGAGGGTATGGGGTGGCGGCAGGAAGGGCATCCGGCCACCCCTTACAATTAACCATGCCAAATCCGTACTTAACCCAGCCGACAACGCGCACAATGCGGGATAATCGCAATAGCCAAAGAAGAAGAAAGAAGAAGTCAAACCAGATGCTATTGACAGTTCGACAGTTGCTTTCTCCTCTGTTTTATCTGTAGTGGTAGTAGAGTACAATGCCCCGTCAGGAACACTAACCAGCCCTTCTGGACTGGTTCAGCTATCCCTATGCGCATACCTTTTCGGATGAGTTGGGGCTGCAAGTTATAGTTGGTGTGGTGATCCAACTATACTTACAGTACTTATGATCATCGCTGCCATGTAGATTTCCTTTGTAAACATGAGTAAGTTTTTGCTACAGATAAAAGCCTTACAGTTGAAATGAGTGTCTCAGTTGGCAGTGGAATTAGTCTCTTTAACTATGGCGGAATAACAACGTAGTCAATGACAAACAACTGTCTACCCTAGTCTTTCTGTGTGTTCCTGCAGAAACACCTTCGTCGATCTGGAGCTCTGATCTAAAATCTACGACTTCTTATGACGTCTGCAACTAGTCCCACGAGTGAACAACATTACGACAAAATTCTGTTATAACAACTAATCTGGAGAACGGTGTTCTGTCATTGATATAGGCCGGCCGCGGTGGCCGAGTGGTTCTAGGCGCTTCAGTCCGGAACCGCGCGACTGCTACGGTCGCAATTCGAATCATGCCTCGAGCATGGATGTGTGTGATGTCCTTAGGTTAGTTAGGTTTAAATAGTTCTACGTTCTAGAGGACTGATGACCTCAAATGGTAAGTCCCATAGTGCTCAGAGCCATTTGAACCATTTTTTGTCGTTGATATTCTTATAACACAAGTTCTTGTTGGCTAGACGTATTTCCCGTTTTCGACTTTCAGCAAACTGTTTTTCGTACCACAGAACATAGTCTTCTTTATTTGATGATGATAAGCATGCGAATGTATGTATGACTGTGTTGTTTCCTTGTGACGATGGGCTCCTTCTTTTTAGTTATTCCTCCTCTAAGTGGACTTGCTGTTGAACGCCGTAAAACGTTTTCTTCCGTCTGGCCTGCAGTTTGTCCCAGTTACTGAGCTTCGTTTCGTTGTTGTCGAACCACTATTTGGCTGTGAAGTACAGGTAAAAACACACATCTGCCAAACACATCACGTCATCCTACCTGTTGTATTTGGTGCCTTGGTCGAATACTTTCAGCCATTGCATTGGGTCCTGACCAGCGTCTACGGTAAAACATTAACACATGCCTGACGGTCAGCTGACCTACTGCTGCTTTGGAATCCATTTGCATCGTGAATATAAGGATCTTAGAAACGATGTACTGCTTATATTCAGGTTCATGTCCATGTAGGTGACGACGTTCACATTACGTAACTGGAACCACAGTGAAGCAGGTGTTTTGTAGTGCCTGGCACTTCCCCAAACAATGTTACATCGAACCCACAATCAAGTCCAAACTTGGCAGGATCGTCAATGAATGCAACATGTAGAACAGAAAATACGTGTATTACTGATGCTAACTCGTAGCCAGAATAGAATTGGGTGGAGAGTACATCAGTTTATACAAAAATCAAATATTCCTGTATGTTCGTACTTATGCAAATATCGAATATTAAAAATATAAGATGTTTCAGTAACCTTTCAGGAATTATAAGCATTCAGTAAAAAATAATTACCGGAAGTCAGGTTTAAACTGATGCCAGCAAATGACAATAACCACTTCACTGCACTGCATGCACTACAGATGATTGAAATATATGATAGTGGGAATGAAAGAAATACAGTTTTCCGTAAGTTTTGTTGTGTAATAGCAGAAAATGGCAACATTTTGAACTGCAAGATGATGTTAATACCACAATATGGGTTACTATAATATTTGACTGACTTCGATGTTGCACTAGTCTCTCAATTTTAGATGAGGAACTAACATTGTTTACTTTGGTAATCATCGACAGCGCACTTTAAGCTGTAAGTTAGGACGTCAGTAGTGCATATGTATGTTTTACAGCATTAAAAACCATTTTCTATATATTTAGATGGATTACACGAGTTGTACTAACATCAAATTACCTCAACTAACTTACAATAAATTTCAGTAGAATCAACAGGCGAGGTGTTTGTATTTTTGTATGTACTTCAGACAACTTAGGTACGGAAATATTTAATTTGAAGTTCTATTGCGCTTGCAAAGTGCAGTACGGATATCGAACTTTCAGTTTTAGAGACGAGATTTTGATGACTGTAGACATGATAATGACATTTTTTCTCCTTTCTTGACTGTAGTCGGCAAGTGCACTTTCAGCTTTGAGTTACATGAGCGGCAATCAGCATCTTCGATTATATTTTTCTAGCGTAGAACATGATACACTGAAACGTCCCCTTAGAAAAATTATACAAGACTGTGCTTAAACTGACACACAATATTTTTAGCACAACGCAATCTGACTTTCAATAATCCCTACAAAAGAATGGCCCTGACTAACATTAACCTATACGTTTTACAAATCACTTAAGTCACCAAAAATCTTCATTACTCGAACTACTGCAATACAGCGAGCGCCACTACTGCCAGCTAAATAAAAGATTCTAACTACTGAAGGCACTAACTACTAGTAGGCATAGTTAGCAAATGAAAGATTTTGATAGAGAACAAACAATGTATTTACCTTAATAGTGTTGAAAAACCATAATATACATGGCAGTTAATGATATACAGTATTGCAAATTTCAAAACTCCGCCATCTCTCTCCTCACATCCACCACTGCTGGCGGCTCACCTCCAACTGCGCAAAGCTAAGCGCTGTTCACATCCAGCTGCCGCTGCCCAACACTACAATGGCAGACAACAATGCAAACTAGCCACAGACTGCACACAGCACAGCCAGTGATTTTCATACAGAGCGCTACGTAACGTTGCCAATAAGAAAACATAAACAGCCTACTTACATAGCCCCCATGCTCCCCACAAAAAATTTACAAATTATTTTGGGCAGTGGACAATAATGATTTGATAAAATTTTTCATAATTACAATAACAAAGATATCAAATGCACACACTTATTAATACAATGTTGGTCAAAAGCTAAAGTTTTCTCACAGTCCATAAAGACAGTCCTGATCATTCATCACAGTCAAACTGCCGTTTCTTTTCTCAAAGTCTGAGCAGTAAAAGACAATGCACACGGAAGTAGTGGATTTCCATGCAGTCTCGAAGAAGTAGTGGTGTCCTTCCAACGGAAAAACAGTGCTGACTCTTGACATGCTGACAGGTAATGGGCCACAACAGAGCAAACCCACAGCAGAGTCATTCGACGTTTTGAAGAATATTGGTAGGTAGGTCATCACAGAGCAGACCCACTGTAGTCCTGGTAGAGAGTATGGTATTGGTGGGCCACCAGAGGTGCAGACCCACTGCAGTCCTTGTAGAAATGGTGGACAGGTCCACTGTAGTCCTGGTAGAGATTGTGGTATTGGTGGGTCATCAGAGATGCAGACCCACTGTAGTCCTTGTAGAGATGGCCAGCAGCCATCTGTTGCGACTGCGCAGGTGCCACAATCACCATCGAAGAGTCTTGTGGACAATATAGCAAGTCCATGAACCACCACTTGTGCACTCACAAAATTTTTTTTTGAAATGTCCTTAGAACCAGCAATGCTGTTATCCAGTCCCTTGCTGAATTATTAACACTCATGCAAACACTATCAGTCCCTACTTCTCACATATTGTCCATATACTGTGACCAACAGAAACGTGTGCAGTGAAATGAATGCTTACAAGTTACTTAATGTGATAAACTGGTGTCAATTACAATTTGATAACATAACAATACAATAACAAAGGTACAAAATACATCATTAAAGAACATAACAATACAGATAACATTTGTAGTACAGCCTTTACAAAAGAATCGACCTAACATATACATCAGTATTACAGGAATTATGACATAAGTAAAGACATAAAACATCAGAATAATTATTGAAACATCAACTTCACACATGAGCATTAAAACAGAACAGAATAAATAATGTCTGAACATCTTTACAAAGTAAATAACATATTATTAATGCAAAGTATATTTGAGGATAACAGTGTTCCTCATCATAGTTCATGTAGCTGAGTATTAGAAAAATTCTACAACATAAGTCTTATCAGATAAACATATAAAGACAGGAAGAACACAAATACCCAAGGGTACACAAACACATAGCAGAATAACACAACAGGAAAGGGCAGGGTTTGTTTTCAGTGTAACGTGTGGTACTGCAGTTCAACCCAAAACTTCATTCCATAGATCTTTCATCTTATTTCAACATTTGTTTCCACCAAAAAAATCCTATCCAAGCATGCTTTCTGTATTTTTCTCGTATAACCTCTCAGTGCATTTCTTCAAATTCATCGCAACTCATTCTCTTATAGGCTACCCCCTCTTAAGCTAACTTAAATCTACTGAGCTCAGATGCTAAACTAAGGAACGAGGCAATGCAGGAGTACAAAACAATTAACACAAACAGCAATGAGAAAAAAAATGGAAAATTGCAAAGCAGGCAAAGCAGGTAAATCTAAATTACCAAGCAATGCAACATTACAACTAATATGAGCCAATATGCAGCAACAAGAAAAATAAATCAGTAGTAAAACTAGCTTAACAGAGTAATACAAAGTGAAATTTAGTAGCACTATGCCTGGCAAACAGCAGCAGCAAATGCTGTAACTAATACCTAAGCATGCCAAAGATCAAGCAGAAAAAATATTATACTAAAGACAACACATCTTAATATCTATGTCATTAAAGTGGTGCACCACAACAACTTATTGTAAAAAAATATTACCATGTACTTGAAAAGAATATTATGTATGCAGTTACTGTTACTAGTCCCTTCTTATTGTTCTTTCTTTTCCAAGTGCTCCTTTTTTCTAAGAATGTGGATTACAAAATTATTATTTAATAGATCTATTGACAGAAAGTGTTCACATTATCAAATGCATTTTATTTTATAAAAGAAATGCTGCAACACAGCTGGAAACTAGATATCAAATGAAATAAGCGACTATGAAAAGCAAAGCATAAAAATATCATTCAATAGTCATGTGACATTTCATAAGTTAGTAGAAATTCTCTCAACTCTCGTAGAAAGACGCTTGTCATAATCAGGTGTGCAGATGTATCTTTCCAAGTAATGAGCGTGTCATATATGCGATGCTTTCTCTAAAGGAATGTCAGTGGCAAGGATAATGGCCTCTTTTTCTTCTCTACCTAATGGCTTTCTTTTGTCAGACGACTACCTCTCAGCTGGGCGCCAAAAACGCATTACGTCAAGGTCACTTACCTTTCTTAACGAAATATTTACGACAGCAGTTTCCGCTACAGTGGCAGTCTCATATAAAAATTTCACAGGTCAAGAATTTGCGTTACAAATCTGTAGACACAAAATCTTATGAATATAGCAGTGTCCAAAAAAATTTTTGTCGGCATTGTGATACATTCACGCATTTACACACATTTCATAAATCTTAAAGTACGATTCTTGGTTTCCAACATCCTTTATCACAAGTCAGAGTCCCTAACCACTACTCATTATTCCTTACCTTATTACACATATACATACTCATCGACACTTCTTCAATATTTCATCATAATAACTACATAGCATAATCAGATTCCTCATATAACATCGGCTTATTGATCATAAACATACCTCAAGAGCATAATACACATCGTCGTTGTAAAAATAACATCATAACACCTCAGTCATATCTCAAAAACGTCGTAGCTTTCTGCAATAATTTCAAAACCTGAAGAAGATTCTCTGCTCATTTCAGTAGTGTCATCTACCTCAAACGTACTTTAAAAATCATGATCTCATACCAAATACATCATTCAAAGCTCTCATAGTACCACAATGGTTCCGAAAAAATATGAACAGTTCACAAAGTACAGACAAAATACAATTTCGTAAGTGTGAAGTTATCCAACGGTGTAGTTACGTAAACATCTGTCACTGCCATAGTAAAAAAGTTTGTCTCTCTCAGTTAAATGATCAGATAGCTGTGTAATTATGTGTTACAGAAATATGGTACCGATGTGTAAAGTTGTATAAGCAAATACCATATTAGCTAGGGCTCCTTGTGATTGCCAAACACATGGTACACAAAGTAGGTGTGTACCCCCCTGAGGATTAATGTAAGTATACCCTCAGGTATTAAAGATTACAGCAATGGAATGAAATGTATCACGGAAAACTTTCTTTGTGATTCAAAAATTTTTAAAAATAAATGTTTTAAGTACAAAATTAATCACTCAAATACGTGTCCTGTAGCGCTAAATGTGCGTCTTGCTGTAAGATAATCTCTGTGGAAGTGTCGTAGTAATTGTCCTCCGAAAGCTAAGTTCTGCAGAAGTCAATGTACTTACCTCATGATAAACGAAAGTGAAATGCTTTGCGTATAGATATCATAGTTATTATGCTTATTGTTGTGATGAAGAACGTACTGTGCTGTAACATATTGTTGTGCTACGGAAAAGGCTGTCTCATTGTAGCTATACCACAAAAGTTACTACTAAAACATGTTTTACTTTCCAGAATAATTCAGAAAAACTGTGCAGATATAAAACAGAAACACCGCAAAAGCAACATTGTAAATTGTCACTCATTAGTAGTGTCATGATAAAATCGTGTAGCTGTCACATAAACTCACCACTGTCTCATCTGGTATCTCACAGAAAGTACTTTAAATCCAGAATGTATTTTCAAGTAAGCCAAAATGTTGCATTAAAATCTCATTAGCAGTACCAGTATATGTTCTAAGTATGTGTGCCTTATAGTTGTTACGTAATCGTGCAACTAATAAGCAAGAATGTACACACACAATAACACTGTGTCGTCTGTTCGCAATAACAATGCATTCGTAATTTCTGTTTAAATAAGTTCTCTTGGTTCTTGACTGGATATTTAACTTCAAACATTGTTGCATGTTAACGGTTTCTAAGTCTGACAAAGAGTACTAGTAACGTGAAATGAAAAGTTTTATGGCAAAGACAAAGGTAAAAAGCAGATTGTCTCTCAATAAACGGTTTTACATATGAAATGTGGTGCAATGTTTTACCCTTTCAACTTGAACGCAATTATCATGCGGTATACGTCGGTAAGGAATACTGGAATTTTTCTCTGAGCCAGCCGGTGGGCGCGGCAACCTGCGGTGCGAGTCATTGTCTGTTCCTTTGTTGGCGCGCTTCGTTACTGGGATTAGGAGACCTAACTTCTACAAATACACCTTGCCCAGAGGGCCCAGTCCTGTTTAAGCCCCGCCAGTTCTGATGAAATTCAGGTCTGTCGTTATGAGTATATTGTCTGTCGTCATGTCGGTAGTTCCCGTAGTTTCTTTCTTGTCCGTTAAGTGGTGGAGAATTTCTCCCTGAATTATCACTGCACGGTGGACCGTTGCGTCTGAAGTTAATCTGTCTCCCGTGATAATAATAGTTCTGGTTGCCATATTGTCTGTTTCTATGAGTGTCTCTGTCATATTCATTACTACAGAAATGCGATCTTTCTCTGTAACTATTACTCTGCCAGTGGTTGTCATACGGGTGGTGTCTCTTTTGGTCACGATTTACGTTGTAAGAATAGGCTTGTCGTGGCCAGTTATCATTTCTGTCGTTACGGAATTGTAACGGATGTGACCTGTAGTGATTGTTTTCCTGTTTTCGCATCCCGCGACAGTCTGTGTCAATTTCTAATTCTTGTAAGAGTCCCTGAAAAGCTTCAATGTCGTTTTTGCAACGTCCTGCCAAAATAATATGTCCAAAATGTTCAGGTAATTTGATTAAGCAAATGCGGATAAGTTCTGAGGGGCTGTATGGGTTTGACAGGTACTGATTCTTGTGCAACATGTCTTCAAAATATTTCATAAGACTGGGAAATTCAGATTGTTCCAAATGTTTCATCATTATGATGCCATGTTTTACTCGGTCTTGTGTGGCTTGAGACCAATATGCTGAGAGGAAGGCATGGTAAAATTCTCCTTCACTGTGGCAATCGTGAATGACCGATCGCATTCTTACAGCTGGTTCATTCTCTAAGTAGCCACACATAAATTCTAACCTGTGCTCCAATGACCAGTTGGGAGGAAAACAATGAGAGAATTGATGGAGCCACGCTTGTGGATGAATGTCGTTGGCAGAATTCTTAAACGTTTTGAATTTACGTGTAGTAATGAACAACTTATAGTCAAAATCATCGTGTCGACGAGTAGCATATCGGTCATTGTTACGTCGTGTCGGCGGTTACATCTCAAAATTCGGTGCACCTTGCCAATTTCTTTCATAATTTCCGAAATGCCCTGTGTTATTATTTTGTGGCTTTTCCGTATTTCTAAGTTCCTCTTCCCGTGTTGGAGCGCGAGTGTCCTCTGAAATGTGAAATTTTTGTATTACTTGTGCCAACTGATCTTGTACTTCCCGCATGTCTCTTTTGTATTGCGTATTAATTTGATTCTGATTTTGTTTGAATTTCTTAATTTGTTCATACTCTTCTGTGTCAGTGATGGCTACAGGTCTTGTGTCATTCAGATTATCATCTACCTTTGCAGATAAGTTAGTGACCTGATCCGAAAGTTCGGCTACTTTCTCTGATAGTGAACACATTTCCTCAGTGTGTTTTTCTGAACCAAGTTTCAGAGTGTCCATTTGTGTTGAAATCAAATCTACTGTGTCCTTTAAGTTTTCCTGAGTTTTTGCAAGTTGCGTAACCGAATCGGTAGATGCAACTGAGTCAATTTTAGCCCACAAGGTCTCATGATTTTCATGAACAATGGTTTGCAGTTCTTTTATGGCTGCTTCGTGATTCTGTAATGCATTTTCATGCCGCGAAAAAATAGGTTGAAAATGCTCACAAATTTGTGTTTTTACATCATTACAGACTTTTTGACATTTCGATTCAATGTTATGTAACTCAGTATTTAAATCTTCACGTGTTTGTTCAAGTGTGGTGTCTAACTTCCGAAGATTTTGTTCCATTGTGTCTAACTTTTGCTGTGTTTGTCTCTGATTTTGTTCCATTGTGTCTAACTTTTGAAGATTTTGTTCCATTTGTTACGTTAATTGTAATAACAATGCACTGGTGTCTGAAACATGTTCCTCAGTGCTATTCGGCAATGCATTTGAACCGGCAATATTCGCAGTTTGAAAAGCAGAAAATGTGTCTTGACTTATTTGAGAAAAGTGTGAGGACGCAAAACCTGAATCTACAGTATTTGCAAAATTGTGTCCTGTCATTTCGAATTCCTGAGGCGAGCTGTTGCCAAGCGATCGATCGATAATGCTTCCCTGTTCACTAATTGTTTCACTGCCTACGACATTGTTTGCCGCCCGCTCCATTTCCCTTTGCACAATTACCAAATTACTACTTCGAATGTCTGTTAATTCACTACACAGTGGTGTTGATAAGCTACGCTCGTTGTCACTATTATTTCTCAGTTTACTTTGGAGCCTAGTGTTACGTTTTTCACACGCCATTATTGTCACAATATTTCACACGACAACACAGAAAAACACAATTTGAAGAGCAAAAATAGGGGAACACATTAACATAACACTGAAAATAATATCTAGTTAATTGAAGCGCAGCTGCGAAATACTTGGTACTAATCTACATGCATGCACAACTGTTTTGCAGTACAACAATGAAAGACTGCAACTACAAAGGAGATTCTCTCTACAATTACGCACTAGCAATAATCAAAATCTACACTAATTACTCAAGCTACAAGAAAAAAGCAGAAGATTCCAGTGAGGTATCCTCGGCTAAGGGTCGACATATGAAACGTCCCCTTAGAAAAATTATACAAGACTGTGCTTAAACTGACACACAATATTTTTAACACAACGCAATCTGACTTTCAATAATCCCTACAAAAGAATGGCCCTGACTAACATTAATCTATACGTTTTACAAATCACTTACCTCACCAAAAATCTTCATTACTCGAACTACTGCAATACAGCGAGCGCCACTACTGCCAGCTAAATAAAAGATTCTAACTACTGAAGGCACTAACTACTAGTAGGCATAGTTAGCAAATGAAAGATTTTGATAGAGAACAAACAATGTATTTACCTTAATAGTGTTGAAAAACCATAATATACATGGCAGTTAATGATATACGGTATTGCAAATTTCAAAACTCCGCCATCTCTCTCCTCACATCCACCACTGCTGGCGGCTCACCTCCAACTGCGCAACGCTACGCGCTGTTCACATACAGCTGCCGCTGCCCAACACTACAATGGCAGACAACAATGCAAACTAGCCACAGACTGCACACAGCACAGCCAGTGATTTTCATACAGAGCGCTACGTAACGTTGCCAATAAGAAAACATAAACAGCCTACTTACAACACTATCGCCTTTCCCGCTAAACTGGTGCTTGGTAACGTAAAACATTACTTGTAAAAACCTTAAGCGATGACAGTGTGTTCCCTGTAACACAAACAACATACCTGAGATTGAAATGACAACACCTTTGGGTATTTTAGATATGGAGATATCTTTGTAACACTTGAAAAGCATCAACGAACAATTTATATGTGAAACTATGTAATTTGATGTCCATTGTGGCTTACATCAAGTGTAATTCTTCTTAGGGCGCTATTTTTTGGTTCACATTTCTGTTAAAACTATGTAGACAGGAAAACAGCAATGGGTTACTCAATTTTAGCGTTCCCAATCATGATTAGGAACCAATGTGACGAATATGTGTGTGTGTGTGTGTGTGTGTGTGTGTGTGTGTGTGTGTGTGTGATAAGCAACATTGTGCTATTTGACGTACTCATCACATGTTGAATCGTAACACTTGTCAAGCATCATACAGCAATTTAAATGTGAAAATATTTAATTTGAATGTCTATTGTATCTTATATCAACGGTAGACATAAAAACTGGAATAATTACATAAATTTTTCCACTATCTGGCAGCAATTTAGACTGCTTCCGTGTTTCTATGTTTGCCTGCTTAGTGCATAGTTTTAGAATGCAAGTTTTTGAGTAGTTATATTCCTAGTCCAGTTTAATTTTACTACATCGCTCTTTTAGGAGTAATTTGAAATTTCAACCATTTGTTTATCTTGTTACTTGTAACCATTTATGCTTGGAAATAGCATTGGGGCACTTACTTTTGAGTTCACAAACATTTCTTAGTGACCAATTTGAAGGACATGCGTTGGCATATGTTAAATATAATATCCTGACGCTTAACATAAATAATAAATGTTTTGTGTTGCTGGCGTATTTTTAAGTACACTTTCAACACTGAATTAACATTAAAGGGGGATCTAACGAAAAACGTAAACATTCATTCAATAAATCATTAAAGCCACATTTATTAAAGGACAAATATAAAATTTTTCATATGTAAACCAAAAGAGCTATTTTATAGCGGAAAAATATAACAAAATATGCAGAATTAATATTTTGCCCGAAAATTGAATTTTTGTATTTTTAATTGTCTTTTTATAAAAATCCATAACTCAAATTCTAATCAGGCAATTAATCTTAAAATTTTATTGTCGTGTCCTGAGAAGGTTATAAGACCACTGAACAACAGTTATTAATGTCTGGTACAAATTTTATCACTTACAGAGTTTTTATTTTGCACATCCTAAAATACCTTTTTTTCTACATACAATCATCTAAAGTCAGAATGTAATTGCAGGATCTCGTATTTTTTAGTTCCAGGTAGACAGAAACACGTTAGGAAAAGTTCCACAAAATTTCATAGCATTAGCGCATATACTTTTTGAGAAAAGGCTTCTAATAACATATAAAATGTATGAGGTTTAAAGATTTTCTTCTCATACTTCTACATGTAATAAGCTTAGCTCGATTTTAAAATCGTCCATACTGATACTACTCGTTCTCCAGGTTTGTCTCCTCTCGTTTTCTAATCTGACTGGCCTGTATTTGCAGGTAACACACTGACTGTTAGCTTTCTTGACCCTGCTCTCGTCGATGGTGTATGCTTTTGTTGTAAACACACAAGGATCTGTACCAACTCTCTCCAGCGCTTCAATTCTGCCATTATTTCGTTATTGTAACATAAAACTGCATCATAGACACCTATTTTGAATACGTCAAGTCCACAGAATGTCCTTTTTGAGCATCTAATCCAAATTAAATTATTGAGGCTCTCATTTTCATTTTGTGTCTTTCCGCGAAGACACTTCCTCAATAAATCAGGGTTTGCAAGGAACCTGAATTTGGGCTAAGCTGCATTCACAACAGCTTCTGGTAATGAGTGTTTAATCGAATACGTCTCATTTCTGTTGCTGAACTTACACCAGTCGTCTTTCGGACACAGATTGTGTGTTGGTGTTTGGTCGGTGCATAGTTTGTGGAAAAAAATTGCCCACAAAGCACGCGTGATTGCCTCTAAGTTATATGTTTTTAACCTGATAGCTCTCCCAGAAAATAACTGCCTTAATTAAGCCTGAAAGTTGTCTAATGGTTGTCCAACAGCCCACTGCGAAGTTAACTTTATTGATAGTATTGTGTCTGTGTGAAGTGGCAAGACACTGTAAGCTACTATTGTAAACTATTATTGACCCAATTCTATATGCTGGTACGAAGTCGATTACAATTTTGTTTTCATTGTGTTAAAGATATATTCTATTGATATTCTCTCTTTGTTTCTTTTCACGAACCGTATTGAACTCTAAATTAAGTTGTATTTGTTGTCATTTCTTTACTGTCAAGATGAACATTTTATGTTTTATAAATTGTTGATCTCCCAGCTGCATAACACCCTGCGTGAACCCCACACCACCAAAATCGTAAGCTACAAGTTTTAGAACTCAAGCGCTAGTTCTCGTGATGTAATGATCAGAAATGTTACTGCAGTGGCTTAATCACAGACTCCTTATTTGTAAATAATTTATGTTAAGTCCTTCTTGCTGATCTTTTGCGATTTTTTCCACAATGTGAAGATAAGATGGAATACACTACTAAGATAACAAATAACACGGGGAATAGGATGATTAAGTTGAAAATGTGCATATGATGGTGATCTTTAGGTCATAAAACCCTAGCCCTAATCATTATTCAGGTTGAATACGTCAAGATTTTTCTGTTAGTATTTAATTCTAATTAAGTACTTGCCTACAGAGTGCTTGGTTAGCTGCCGCACTAGCTTTTGAGTATGGAAATCATTCAAAATATTTTCGAAATAAGCGTGCACTGAAAGAAATTACTGAAGCAACCGCCCTGTTGTGTTTGTTTGCAAGATGCACCCACCAGAGGTAAACTCGCCGTTGGGGGAGTTGTATAGTTATGTTCGTTCTACAAGCTGCTGTGGAGAAACGGTTCGATGAGGAAGAGCCAAGCTGGTTTTATTATACCTAATACAACTGTGTGATTGGTGTACCAGGTATTGACCTTTTAACGAATATTCCGTCCAAACACTCATTCATATCAGCAATCGTGTACTCACAATCTTCGTATTCACGGTTTATAAGTGTGGATGTGCCATGACAGCATGCTGTTCCGTTGGACTTCATGGTTCACATTTATTCTTTATCTTTAGTTTTACATTTCTCTGTCATTTCCTAGTACTGACAACATAAGGCATGTTTTCACACCTATATGAATTCCTAACACTCTGAATGATCTGTTTGTTTGCTTATTAGGTTTTACGTTTCATACGTAAATTACGTTAGAAGTTCGCACTACTCTGCTACGTAGTTATATGGTACTATGTATAATTCGTTTCCATCGATGTTAAATATTAAAATGTTGCCACACTGATAAAAAGTGTAATTTACGTGGTCGTTTTTAAATGTTGTAGAGATGTCTTGTTACTAATATAAATTTATTTAATATTGCTTGTATATGCTTCTGAGACTATTTTTTGGACATAAATGTTAGTTTAATATTGCCTCTTGCAATTGTAATAAAAGTATTATTAAGACCAAACGCGTTTCCCTTATTTTAAACCATCTTCAGTGGTCTGGCTTTTCGTTTCGTGTGTCATTCATCAAGTTCTTACGCATACATATGGTAATTTTTAGCACACAGCGCTTTCACTAATACTAAATATATTCACATTTTTATGCTATTAAGGGCCGCTGTCATCTCCATCACAACATAAAAGTGTGAATATATTAAGTTTCACTGAAAGCGCTGTGTGTTACAACATACCACGTATGTATAGAATAACGTGAATGACATAAGAAACAAAAGAAACTGTCTGCCGAAGACGGTTTACAATAAAATAACACGTGATTGGTCTTAATAAGATTTTTATTACAGCCGTGAAAGGTGCTATTGACCTACATAACTTGCAAAACAGCGACTGTGGAGAAAAGAGTTCGTAAAACAAGCGAGTTTTTAGTTACTTATAGGCTTCTTTAAATGTCACTATTCGCCTGATCGCTTGCAAGAAGCTGCGTCTCGTTTAGTGTTATCGGTGTAGTTATCTTTTGGATCAATTGAAGAAATTCAGTTACCAGCTGCCAAGATTTTTTTTTTCAAGTAATTCAATCCACAGCCACGGTATTCAGCCATCATTGTCATGAATGTATAAACTGTTTAAGACTGAATGGCTGTTTAAAAGATCGGTGAAACCCATGTTCGTCTCTTGTGTTATCGTCTGGGCGGGATATACATATTTATGTTCGTCTTGACTTTAACGTTATTTAGAGAATTGTCGTTAGCAAATTTTTGTGGGATCTGCTTTTTAATAAGTTTTTCTCACTTGGAAACTGAAAAGTTCGGTTCTAGCTTGGATTTCTACCATCCCCGTCATCTAGTTTTTCTGTTAGCAGAGAACTTAAGTTTCTGACTCACAACAGGAACTTGTAGTGTTACCACACACTCCGTTTTTAACGGATTCTTCTGATTTTTCGCCTTAATTTTCTTCCTCCGTTTATTTTTTGCCGGGAATTAATAACTTTCCGTTTTACCTATTTATGTCTATTACGAACTACATTTTATGGAATAAATATAATCTTAAAACATATCCTCTTGTAAAAGGACTTTTTTATAGTTTCTTTAGTTATCAGTAAGCTGGAAAATCTTGATAAAAGACTAGGAAGCTCTGATAAGTGTACTAGAGGCTAACAAAAAAATTAGACGTCCCAATTCTAAAATTTAGCATAGAAGAAAAGATAAATTGTTTGGTAGCAAAGCAAAATAACTCCTAAATGGACTATTTGTCATTTCAGAAAAAAGCAAGATCGTAATACATTTTGCATCAATACGATTCAGTATCATGAATGTCTGATATGACAGATGACAGCGGCTATGCGCTGCTAGAGGCATATTCTCTACAGGAAGGGAATTTATAACTAGATTTTGAAAAGGCTGTAGAACTTTTTCGCCTAATGTGAAAATAATTGCACAGGTGACCTTTATGAGAAGTTCAGCAGTCATCTAGATTAACCTAGCACCACTTTCAACAAAGATTGTGATTATGTTGCAAATAGCTTAAATTCCTTTCTTCAGTACTTGAGTAAGATGTATCAAACATTTTCAAAACAATATAATTTTTGCTTAATTTCGATGGTTTCAATGTCTCTACGGAGCGAATCAGTTCATTTATGAAGGCTAAATGGTGCGCCACAAAGAACAGATATTTAACAGATTTAATCAAGGCAGAACTTCAGGTGACAGTGAATTATAAAACTATGTCCTGCTCAGTGATATTTAAATTTGCGAAGAGTGATATTCCATTACTAAAAGGTGCCTAAGATTCAGTGAAATACAATTAGAATAAATATGAATATGATTGATTAGTTCTTGAAAATGTCAAGTACAGGGTGTTACAAAAAGGTACGGCCAAACTTTCAGGAAACATTCCTCACACACAAATAAAGAAAAGATGTTATGTGGACATGTGTCCGGAAACGCTTAATTTCCATGTTAGAGCTCTTTTTAATTTCGTCAGTATGTACTGTACTTCCTCGATTCACCGCCAGTTGACCCAATTGAAGGAAGGTAGTGTGGACTTCGGTGCTTGTGTTGACGTGCGACTTATTGCTCTACAGTACTAGCATCAAGCACATCAGTACGTAGCATCAACAGGTTAGTGTTCATCACGAACGTGGTTTTGCAGTCAGTGCAATGTTTACAAATGCGGAGTTGGCAGATGCCCATTTGATGTATGGATTAGCACGGGGCAATAGCCGTGGCGCGGTACGTTTGTATCGAGACAGATTTCCAGAACGAAGGTGTCCCGAGAGGAAGACGTTCGAGGCAATTGATCGGCGTCTTAGGGAGCACGGAACATTCCAGCCTATGACTCGCGACTGGGGAAGACCTAGAACGACGAGGACATCTGCAATGGACGAGGCAATTCTTTGTGCAGTTGACGATAACCCTAATGTCAGCGTCAGAGAAGTTGTGCTGTGCAAGGTAACGTTGACCACGTCACTGTATGGAGAGTGCTACGGGAGGACCAGTTGTTTCCGTACCATGTACAGCGTGTGCAGACACTATCAGCAGCTGATTGGTCTCCACGGGTACACTTCTGCGAATGGTTCATCCAACAATGTGTCAATCCTCATTTCAGTGCAAATGTTCTCTTTACGGATGAGGCTTCATTCCAACGTGATCAAACTGTAAATTTTCACAATCAACATGTGTGGGCTGACGAGAATCCGCACACAGTTGTGCAATCACGTTATCAACACAGATGTTCTGTGAACGTTTGGGCAGGCATTGTTGGTGATGTCGTGATTGGGCCCCATGTTCTTCCACCTACGCTCAATGGAGCACGTTATCATGATTTCATACGGGATACTCTTCCTGTGCTGCTAGAACATGTGCCTTTACAAGTACGACACAACATGTGGTTCATGCACTATGGAGCTCCTACACATTTCAGTCGAAATGTTCGTACGCTTCTCTACAAAAGATTCGGTGACCGATGGATTGGTAGAGGCGGACCAATCCCATGGCCTCCACGCTCTCCTGACCTCAACCCTCTTGACTTTCATTTATGGGGGCATTTGAAAGCTCTTGTCTACGCAACCCCGGTACCAAATGTAGAGACTCTTCGTGCTCGTATTGTGGACGGCTGTGATACAATACGCCATTCTCCAGGGCTGCATCAGCGCATCAAGGATTCCATGCGACGGAGAGTGGATGCATGTATCCTCGCTAACGGAGGACATTTTGAACATTTCCTGTAACAAAGTGTTTGAAGTCACGCTAGTACGTTCTGTTGCTGTGTGTTTCCATTCCATGATTAATGTGGTTTGAAGAGAAGTAATAAAATGAGCTCTAACATGGAAAGTAAGCGTTTCCGGACACATGTCCACATAACATATTTTCTTTCTTTGTGTGTGAGGAATCTTTCCTGAAAATTTGGCCGTACCTTTTTTTAACACCCTGTATATACTTTTCGTGTCCTTCAGATGTGTATTTCTGCACTATTAATATTTCATGCACTCTATTAAATATATAGAAGGGTTATGTAATTTTATTCTTGATATAATATACGTGCATATTTTATTTTAACAATATTGTTGTAAACAAATAACTAGTCGTCACTCTTTCCTTTATTCTACAAAATCTGACAACCCTAGAAATTTGTCTCGTAAGCCAGTAAATAAACAGCCGTTAAAATATCATTTACGTGAAAGTCGGCCTTCGAACTGCGAAGGCTCAAAGGAGAAAAACTGGAAGCATACGAAATGTAGGCTCTTAAAACCATGTGCTACCATGGGATGCAATGGGAAAAAGTAAAACGTATCCAATGATTAAAATGGCTCACGAAATGTATCAACGAGTACAAAGAAAACTATGCGAATCGTTTGTGTTGAGCAAAAGCGAAAAGGTCTACAGATTATCGATAGTGTAGCAGTTTTGTTCACTTCTCAGAATCATCACTGATTAGCCTCGATATAAGGACAACGTTGTATGCGGGACATCTTGGATTACAGTCGTACTGTGCTGAACGGACTTACGACCTACATCAAGATACAACAATTAAACGAATTTTAGAAGGTCACCCCGTCCAGATGCTCTTCAGATTTTACTTACTGGGAATTGTCCTTCGGTCATATTCAGAGGTAGTTGCAGGGCAGAATGGGCAGTTCGTCCTCCATCTATAAGCGTGACTGCAATGCCGGGACGCCAGTGCAAGTGTGATGTGTTGTTTAGCACGTATTTCCGCCAGCAACAGATTTATTAGAAACGTTTCCCCGATGCCGCCTGATGCATCTAAGTAAATAATTGCGCTTGTGTTGTTGTCGATCTGGTCCATGATATCATTGTAAATGTCCTTTTGATTGTCACTGAGGAGTGGTTTGTTATGAGGAATGTACTGAAGTAGTTCTTTGGTGTTATAGCTTGTTTCCTTCGTAATTTCGAAGTTTAGTGCACCGATAGCATTTTACCGTGGTGCTAGGGTCCCAGGTTGTATTAAGATCAAGTTGTTCATTGTTAAACATTTATCTTCTAGGCGAATGAGTGTTTCTTTGAAGATGTTGTCGTTGAATTCGACGTCAGTTAAAGGATGAGCTTTGCGGATTTAGTATAGTATGTCATTACTCATACTATTTTTAGAGGACTCCCATAGCTGTTTCGGATTCAATGGGTTACATGTCGCTAGAATTGTGCTGAATAAGTCGACCATTTGTTCAGCTGAGGCTGTGAGAGAGGCTTCCTGGAATGTTAATTTGATGGTATGCCTCTCTATACATCTGGCCTGGTTAACCGTCAACAGTCTTGAGATCTGTGAGACATGTTGGTCCCTTTATGTCCTGTAGCAGTATCCGGAGATAGAAATACTCGGCGTTGTTCTGATGTACGGTGTATAGTCGGCCTAGTGCCCTAGTTTTCATGATTCCTGGATAATCCTCTACTGGAATTCCATATTTCCGTCGTTAAAAGATTTTTCTTATTATGTTCCGTGTATAGTAGGTAGGACGTTGAAATATACAAATGTTTTCGCGAATGGATCCGTTTGACACAGTTGGAAAAAAGCTGTTGGTGTTGTGGTCTGAAGTGGTTCGCTTGCAGTTTTTCTGGCGATATCTTTTGTGAAGTAAGCTTTTCGTTCATTCTCGAGAAGTACTACTAGATGTTGCACAGTTGGTTCGCGTCCCTTTACGGGAAAACCGAAAATCCACCACGCTACTTCGTTACTGTTGATGTATCTTTCCATTTCGAACACGAGGATCTCGTCGTTTCTGTTTTGTCGTTCGATGTCTTTGGCTATTTGAAATACTGCCATTTCACTGCCTTTGCTCACATACTTACAAACATATTTGATCGATTTCACTGAATGGCAGTATTCTACGTTTATGTGTGCTTGGAACATTTTTTGAAAGTAGTGTGTTATATGGTAATACCCATTGATAATCTATTTTCAGTTCGTCTTTGCCTCGTAATCGTTTTTTGTTGTGAAGCCATCGTTTTTAGGTGACCGTCTCCTGTATTTGGGATAGCTATCAACTCTGGTTTGTGTGTCGTCCAAGAATGGTTTTGGGTATTTTTTCTACATTTGCCATCATTTATATATGGCGAATTGTGGTTTAATGGCACGCATAGTCCGTTTTTCACTACTACGTCGCACAGTTCCGGATCTTCTTGTGGATTGGCAATTCAGCTTGGATGATTTAGTCGATATCCATGTGACGAATTCTGCCGTGTAGCCGTATGAGATTGTGTGAATGAGGCAGTCCTCGTTTTTGGCTTTCGATTGTGTACATCAACCCTCTAACGGTTCCAAAGATGTATTTTTTATGACTTCAATAACTCTTTGTTTTTCGGAAAACTCTGGCTATTATGTCGTCTCGATGCATGTGGGCTTGTCTTTATCTTAGTTGTTCTTCGAATTCTGGCTACGAAGAGTTGCATCTGAATGTTAAGAACAGGTCCAGTCTTACATATTTTCTTATGTAAGTCACAGCATCTTGAGTGTATTTGTGCACGTTGTCTCGGAGCTCCTATTTGTCATGAGGATAAGATTATGCTTGTTCCAATGTAGTCAATGTTTCCGTCATTTATGATTGTATCTCGAAGGTGGATGCATTCTTCCGTGCGTAGTTTCTTGTGATTCAGTATTATGTAAAGCAATCGTTTCGCTTCTGTTTTTGCAGACATATCTACCAGAAACTGTTGGAATGAACGTAGTGTGTTGAGAAAGTGATTGTATGTTTCATTGTCTCTGATAATTAAGCTGTAAGCATAGATCTCCTTGGAAGTGATTTTTTGTTTGTTTCTACGCCTGCTTCAGGTTGGATTTTTTTCACATTAAAATGATATCCGTCCTCTTAGTGCAGAAATATTAATAGGTAATGGAGGGCATCATATAAACGGTGTATCTCTGCAATGCGTTGTAGTCCTTCTGTTCTTCGCTGCACGATATCTCACAGCTTGTATTTTCATTGTCCACAGTTACGATGGCCGCTTCGTCTATTTGACGTGCACTAAATCAACGTTCGTGTTCGCCAGGTGGTCTTTTCTCGGCTCGAATTATAACTTTATATTTATCAGAAAGCATTCCAACTAGCGCTGTTTTGAATATGTGAATCAGTTGATTGTATTCGTGTAAGATCCTCCGCACACTTCAGACTACTTCTCATCTCAATCCACTGACATTTGTGCATCTTTGATCAATTTTTGTTTCTTCATTTCCGGTGAAATACTTTAAGAAATTAATGGTCTTTGTTGGGTTGTGGTAGTAATGACCCTATGTTGCAACAGACTTCTCCTTGGACGGAGAAAAGATAATCGATTTCACCTCTGTTGACGTTGAACGAAGTGACACCGAAAGCGTCATTTGGAAGCAGGCGTTGTACACTTTTATATTTTGAAGAAACTGTTGAGTCTGAAGTTTCCCAGTCATGTAATGTAAAAATTCCTGCGGAGGTGCTTCCAGTAGTGGTAACCTATTTTTTCCATTCATGCAACAGAGTCCCGGTGTTTCTCTACTGATTTTTTTTCGGGTTGCGAAATTGGCAGGTGTTATCCTTTTTCCGACTGCGATGTGTTTGTGTTTGTTATATTCTTTCGTCAGGTTACAATGGAATGCTCCATTTGTTACGTTGTACTGTTTACTTGTCCACGTCTGCTCTTCTCGTAGGATGATATTTTCATGGCTGGCATGAGTTCGCAGTCTTTTATTATAAGAGTGTATCGCAATTCTTGACTGTTGAATCCAGCCATCATCATTGGCTGGAAATATGCAACTATTATAGAACGTTAAATCGTTTGTTTCGTGCACTAGCAATTATACAAATAACTCAGTAAGCTTTGCCCCACAGAGTAGGTACATGATGAGACACAACTTATAATATTAGAGAACAGTAGTTGAAATCGGTATGAGAAACTGTAATGATAAAAGCCTCCATTTGTTACAAATACAGCCTCTGAAACTTCTGGCACGGAGTCAAAGATAATCTGCATACGTTCTCCGGAAATCTTCCTCCAAGCTGTTTATTTGCGAGGCCACAAAGCAACGGTAAGAACTGTTGTAGTATCCTGACGAACAACATCTGAATAACTACATTCCAGACTTGCTCGACGAACTCGACGTCAGTCATATTTGCAGGCAAAGCAACCAGTGATAGACGTTGTCCTTCGGAGCACCTGTATATTTCTCACCACATTTGGCCAGAGATCTTCCTGCTGAACTATGGCTTGTGGAATTGCTTGAAAGACGGGTGATTTTCCGTGTCTTGAAATACGCCTGTGTAGCTTTTCCTGTTTAAATTTCCCGGAATACATAGTACTTGAAATCGATAAAGTCGGCACAGTGATGCCCTATATCGTTAAACCTGGCGATTTTTTGATGCAACAGTCGATGCAGTATGTGTGAATGCAGTCACCACGTTCGCTTCTAAAATATATGCAGCTATCACTGTATGACAAAATGAAGTGGGGTTCGACCCCAAAATATTATACAATTCGGCTCTAAAGAGGTCAACGACAGCGTTCAAGTATCTATTGCGACGACAGTGAAACTCGATATTGTTCGCTGCAGAAATTTCACACTACATACGCAGACTAGTCTTCACACATGATAGTGCTGCAGCGACGAATAAACACGAGAAGTTACGTTCCGATAATACGACAGTCGTCTCTTTCTGTAGCCGCACTTCATGGTTCAATAATGGCTTATCACTGCGTACCAGCCTATTCTATCCACTGGCAGCAGTATCCCTCATAAAACTGAAGGAAGGCTTTGGCGTCTTGTAGACAGCTAAGTCATTAGGATGGTATTGGGGAAAGATGGGGTTTGAGCCCGGCTGTGTCCGTTCAGGAGAACTATCCCGGCATCTGACGTTAAACCTTTAGGGAAATCATGGAAAAGTCGAAGTCTGGATTAATTTTAACTGACGACCTCTCGAATGTGAGTCCAGCGTCTTAGCAATATCCCTTGAAGGAAACTAAATGTCATGGTAGGGAAAACTCATTTCCCAGGGATCGATCAGATCACTCTGCCCCCTCCAACTCCCTCACAAGTTGATATCGTGCCCTTTGACGTCGCCGAAACGATTTGGCCAGCGCCTGTTATTAGATTCGCCAGTTAGTGTGACCGTTCGTCGGATTTTCTTGAAAATAGACCGATCCGGTCGCACAAGTGATACTGCGATTGGGCCAGATTTAATGACTTGTTATGAATGTAGTAAAATCTTTCGGTCATTATAACGAGCCTTTATGTAAAACTTGATAGAAACCGTTAATATCAACTGAAATACACAAACTGCCTTAGCGAGTTGCCTGGCATTAAGCTTTCCGCTAAGTGTTTCGGAGAATTCTACATCCACCATGATATCGATTTTTTAAAATTAATAAAACATGGACTATTTGAATACACGAGTGTATGGGCAACTTGCGACAGTCGGCAGAAAACAGAAAACAATAACTTTAGTTCATTGCGCGAAAATATGAGTTTTGAGGATGTTTTGATTCAGCAAGTATGTAGCGATACAAAAAACCCTCAGTGGTAACGCTTTGATTTTCCCAGTCACATCTACAGTATGCATTTCACTTTTTATGTATTGAAATAACAATAAATTGTAGACTAAGACGAAACAATTGAAAATAATTCATAATTTAGTGCCGTTGTCAACTGTGCTGAATTGGACGTAATATATAATTCTGTGTCAATAATTATCCCGTACTGTAACACAGTATGAGCGCTACTGCTCGAAATTAAACAATCGTATTCGCATTACTTTTTTACGCACCGCCAATTTTTTTTAAACTGTTACGTTGGCAATTTAATGTTCTTAAGGCACACAATGGTAGTCACTTGCAGTGTACATGTAACCTTGTAAAGTGACCTGTGAGGTCACTTTACTTTGCAGCTTGAGGCAGTACTTTGGCTTTAAAAACATCGTGACTTTTTTCCAACGTTCTAGTTTCTTATGTTTTAGATTTATTGTTTAATTCACTTGGCCAATTGTCACATTTCCAGAAACAACTAAATCACCATTTTCTACAATTATCAGTTACTGAAAACTCGTCAGGTACGTGAACTCTACAGCGATGTGGTGTTTCACAACCACGTCATTGTCAAACGGTGAAGATGTACTATCATCGAGTGAAGCTAGGAGTGAAGTACAAGCCTCGCGACGTAGTAGTAATATGGTGGTCGAAGTACAATAGGCAGTTATAGATAGATATTGTCTCAGAACCTGCAGAGGGATTCCTACCTTAGCAACATCTGCCGAAGTATGCAAAAAGTACCGAGGTAGAAAATTTAACATACGTATCATTTATTTATACTCGTGCGTAACGGTCTGCAGCAAGTATTCAAGGAGTTGTGATTAAAGACAAACATACATACAAACTCGCACGCAAAAAAAACTTTCGTGAAACATCGTGTTTGCGTTAACAGAGAAATTTCGGCTGGCCGGAGTGGCCGTGCGGTTCTAGGCGCTACAGTCTGGAACCGAGAGACCGATACGGTCGCAGGTTCGAATCCTGCCTCGGGCATGGATGTGTGTGATGTCCTTAGGTTAGTTACATTTAATTAGTTCTAAGTTCTAGGCGACTGATGACCTCAGCAGTTAAGTCGCATAGTGCTCAGAGCCATCTGAACCAAGAGAAATTCGTAAAGTGGAAGAACAGTTTCATTATTACACAGACAGACCAAAAGTCCGATAAATCACATTAAATATGTGAAATAGTAGAGATACATAAATCAGATAATGTAGTGCAGTTACAGCAGTTTGTCTGTAGCAAACAATGAACAGGGAACTTTTGAAACCACAAGGGAAGGGAAAAATAAGGTAACTAAAACTTCTACGCTATGTTGACATGAGAAAATAACCAGCAAAATACCACGCGAAAGGACGAACTCCACTCAATACAAGGGCCATTCCATGGTATCCAGTGTTAGATATTTGATATGTGACGTTTGTAACAAGAACTGGTTTCATACAACAGTGAATAAACAACTTGCTCAAGGTTCTGTACCACATTTCTGTAATTTGTACTTACGGAGCTGAAAGAGTCTACAGAATGATCCAGGATTTGTGAAATCTAAAAACTAAAACTAAAGACTGTCGCTGTGAGTCGGGGTGCCTTCTAAGCCAGTCGCCCGTTCTGCTATCTTCGATTCTGGTGCTAAAATTATTTTAATTTTCTGCACAACTGTAACATCGTCATCATCAAATGTTACGTTGTTTCTCTGTAATACACTTATCAAAACAAAACGCTTTATGTTACCTCCGATTCCAGCCACGGCATTCTTTTCTTAAGCTGTTGCAAAGAATTCCGCGTAGCTGAGAACACAAAATTTATTTCTGAACTGTGATGCTGCTCCATCTCACCACTAGTATCCTTCCGATACTGTCATTATTGTATTTAATGTCATTTAGTGTCCTTCTGTTACAGTAACAACAGCATATTTCTCGTGCTTCAGTGAATCAGACACTATACTGTATTAGACTAACGAAAAATCTGTACTCTGATCTGAATGATAATATGCCACTGTTGAGCACAGAATCACAGTTTTGTTGTCCAGTTAGCTTGCATTATTGCACCTTGATGTCTTTACCTTTAATTATCGGAAAAGTGGACATGAAAAACAGGCTTTAAAGATATCTCAAACCTGGATGCCACCTCTTAATGGTATATAATTGCGTATTCTGATCTTCATGGTACCTTTACAGTCTTAAAGTTCTTTTGACACCTTACTATTGTGCACACCATCAGGTTCTGCAGAGGACTCAATTGATCGTTCTTGCACATCAGATATGTCACCAAGATTTTGGTAAATCCTGTTCCCGCTGCAGCTATCGCCCACTTGTTTCATACATCACCAAGTTTCTGGATGCAGAACAGCAGTAGTGATAATTTTAGGTGTACAGGAAACGCAGCTTTGTCTAACAAATAGTTACAAAGCCAAGCATTTTCACCGTCGTTTGTTTTCTTGTCAGCGAACGATGTGCTTGTGCCGCTTCTACGATAAAATTCATGGACTGACTTTCGTATTTCACTGCTGGTTATATCACTATGTGTTTTTGTTCATGTTTTACAGAAACTACAAGACTTATTTTTGTGGGACACAGGCCACTTACAGTAGTTACCTGCTCTCTTGGTTGTTTTGGCGTACTACTGGATATTGTTCTCACTGCCTTGCCCAGAGCTTGTGGAATACTAGCACACTTGTGACTTTGTGCTACATTTCACGACCGATGACCTCGCTGTTTGGTCCCCTCCCCCAAATTATCTAACCAACGTATTTCATTTATTAGTACAGGCATATTACGACTTTCAGTTTACTTTTCCTTTCTACAGATCTTTTCCACTACATTTTCCTGCCTTGTGTTCCCATAGCTGCTTTGGAAACTCTTTCTTACACTTTTTGAAATCTTTCTATTCTCAACAATTGTGTTTAAATCATTTTTTATGGTTTTGCTTCTACATTTTTTCAAACTTACTTTCCCTGATTTTGAACGTGTTATGTAGCACTTTCTTATGTCTGATAAATTGTTTTAGAGAATTAGTCACTTCTCACATGCAATACAAAATTTATCACTTCCCTACCGCAAATAGAATGTCCGTAACAAACTCTTCGCTTCTTATGACGAAGCTTCACATCAGGTCAAGAACAAATATTTATTACGTTCATTGTCACCATAAAATAAAGTCTTAAGAAGTCTATCTACACAAACATAGCAATGAACAGTAACTATTCCAACGGAAACTGATGTTTGAAAAAGCATGGACGTTGTTGTGGACATGTGTCCAATAGCGTATAGTTCTTTATTTTCACTATCACGTCCCTAGCCCATTGTCATCAAGAATAAGTATTACATCAGTAAAATTGCCATAACCATGAACGCTTACCCATAAAAAGCTTCACGGCGAAAGGTCTGAACGTTCTTTTATTGTTACACAAAATCGACACCACAAAGCGAATGTTTATTTTTTATTTATTTTTTTTTTTTGTGCTGATAGAGAGGCCTACCAACAGAAACTAAAACTGAAATTAAAACAAAAAAAAATATAACGTTTGTAAGCAACATAAACATTATTTGCCACATGTTCAGTAGCAGCGATAATTTGTAATTACGTACTTTAAACATGAGTGATGATTTAGAAGTTTAATGAGCTGCAGCACATAAAAGCCAGTACATTACACAGCAGTACATTACACAGCAAATCAGTAAAAAGCAAAGAACACTGAAAAATAAACTTTCAGTTCCAGATAAGTTAGTTGCTTAATATGACAGCATTACCATTATTTCCAGCAAATTCATTTAGTATATAGTACGCCAAAGGTTTGTACATGTCCCGTAGGTGTTCTAGTGATTTCTTTCCACACACAACGTACAACTACCCGTGCTACATATGATAGAATAACACATTAGACTAAAGATGTACCGGTTTAATGCTATACGTACACATCTCCGCGTGATGCGTTTTCGAAATTTCCTTAGCAGCCCAGAGTTAAAATTGTGACACAGTGTGTTTCTATGCGCTAACCACTCACCCGTGCACTATATTTTCCTCTAGTATTTGGCAGTTTGTTGCATAGTGTCTAATAAGCAGTTTCTGATTTGGTGCTATTTTATAAAGAATAGAATGATAACTCTAAATATGCTGAGGAATACTAGAGACGTTACTATCCGTCTCTTTTCTGCTTTTACATTAGTAGTAGTAACAGTGTCAGAAAATTAAAAACAGGGTGCTCAAATTTACGTATTCTCTAGCGTTCTTCTTAAGCTCCACAAATTCCATTATGGTCACAAATTCATGTCACAGTCATATAGTCTTTTATAGCATTTTGTAAAACATTTCAGACATTTGATGTTTACTGTGATGCTTACGAGAACATAAAAGAAGCTCCCTTCGTTTTTGGTAATCATTGGAATCTGTTAAATAAATTCAAACCATACAGAAGACATTTCGGAACTCTTTAAAAAGTGGTCTGTAATCTTTACAGTAAAATGATAACAACTGGTTACTCAAAGATAAATAGAAAATAGTAGGTGCAAATCAGTACTTAAATATTTATAACTTCGCCATAATTATTGAACTAGCAGAAACAACAGTTGTAAGTTATCAGCGCAAACTAGTTCTGAGGTTCCATAAAAACCAAAGCAGTGGTGTACAGTCAATGTGCACTGATTTTTACTGATGACTTCTGCGCAGATCAGGAGAGTTGCAAGTGTCTAAAAATGAATCAACTATATTAGAGTATGCAGAGGTGCAAAGAGTTACAAACAGAATACTTACGTGGCATTCTGGTGAAACTACAATACAATCAGCATTAGTGTTAGAAATGTTGTAGCTGTTAACTATTTCAGCAAACTCTTCACGTACAGAAAATGTGGAACGTTACAAATTGTAGTATAATCTTAGCTAAATATATGCTCAGTTAATGTTGTTGTAAACTTTTAAATATTGTCTGGTGTAACTCTGTCGCTGTAAAATTGGTAAAACTGCAAAGTGACTCCAGATGTGTGTTTCCAGCAGATAAGTGCTGCTGCATTTTCTTCTTCACAGACAATGTCATTGTTGATCAGCGATTTTTCATGTGGCGTAGAACGGTGTAGAAAGAAAACGACGCATTTATCAACTGTTAACAGAGAAAATAACAACCTGTTTCAATTTATCGTACTGCACACTACGAGTCCTGACAAAAAATAAATTACTTTATTCTGTACTGATAATGGATCAAATGATAATTGCAAAGAACTGTAACATAAATTAAAGAGGAGATAAAAGCACAGTGATGTTCTTATTTTCCGCAACATTATATCTAAAAGCGTGTCAAATGTCTTCTTCTGTTTCAGAGGATTACTTTAAACACTCCTTATAAGTGAATTCACCTTTTGGCGAAATTTAAGTATTGTGTAAGTAATGCTTTGCTCGAAGGCGCAGTATTACATCTAACGTTCCGTGTGCTGCGGGAGACAGTGACATATACTATATGACTATAGCAAAACGTTTATCAGGTATTTGTTTTAGACATCGTCAGTAATCGATAACATAATTTTTTACTCCGTGTCCTGCCCTTAAGATACAATTAGTGTCCACGCCTAAAATCCGTAAGACTACTGAGACAACTTATTAGAACATAGGCACAACGGTTGTCATGTGACACTTGATAATTCGAGTGGAAGCTCAGTTTAAGAGTAGTCAAGGACTGTGTAACTAGGTTGTTGATTTGTTGATGAAATCATTCTAGCATTCACTTGTTCAGACTGAGAGAAAACTGTAGAACAGAACTGTGTATATAAAGTCCCACCCTCCCCCTACCATAAGCTTGCTGAAGATTTGGGAGGGAAAGGGGGGGGGAGGAAAAATTTCTGTTCATCGACGATACTCAAAGCCGTACCATAGAAGTAAGCACAATGGTGGGATATCTTGGAGAGGCCAGACAAACCTGTGGCTGAAGAGGTGCCGTAGCCTTTCAGAAGTTGAAGGGGTAATAGTCCACATGATTGACCTGCAAACAACTGACAGCAAAGAAAAAAGTACAGTCGCTATTTTTCCTGGTGGCACAGCCAAATACCGAATGTCTTAAACATGACAACTTCGTCTTGGGTAAAATATTCCAGAGATAAAATAGTCCTCAGTTCGGATCTCCGGCTGAGGGCTATTCTGGAAAGTGTTTTCATCGAGAAAAACAGATGTGGCCTTCTACAGGTATGTGTGGGGAATGTTACATCCCTTAATCGGGTTGGTAGGCCAGAGAATTTTAAAACCAAAATGGATGGGTTGAAGTTAGACTCGTTAGGAATTAGTGAGGTCTGTGTCTGGAAAGACAGGACTTTTGATCAGGAGAGTACAGTGTTTATAAATACAAATCATGTACAGATAACGCAGGATTAATGAATATAGGAATGCAGGGCGACTTAGGACAAAATATGTGTCCAGAAGTTCCTTGGATTAACTCAAGCGGAGACTAGGACAAACGCTGGATGCTTTTTCAGCACAGCTCACACAGTTTTATCAGCATTTGCAGAACACATACAAAGCTTGATCACCTTTCGCAAAACAAACACAACTTTGACAGCTTTCACAAAATCCACACGGCTTTTCCGCAGCGCACTCGCAGACAAACTGACACACACACACACACACACACACACACACACACACACACACACATTTTGTCCTCCCTATCACATTCCAGTATTTTAGCATGATAAAACGTTAAAACAGCCAACAATAAGTATCCCAAACCTGCCTTCACGTTTTTTGTACCCTCATTTGGCATCAGAGTCCAACATTAGGATATCTTCATTCCAGCCTGATGGCAGGTTCAATAGACCCAGAAATTACGTGCTACAATGTTATTACCACGTCTTAATTTTCTGTGTTATAT
The DNA here is from genome assembly GCF_023864275.1 of Schistocerca cancellata. Classification (NCBI taxonomy): domain Eukaryota; kingdom Metazoa; phylum Arthropoda; class Insecta; order Orthoptera; family Acrididae; genus Schistocerca; species Schistocerca cancellata. Next base: position 348,019,445 of record NC_064633.1, on the reverse strand, counting down.
ATCATATTGGGCAAAAATTTGATCCATAACAGTACCAAACACAAGTGATACACTTTGTAGTACCACTGACGTAACTTACATGTTGTACACTTGGCGCTGCAATGCGCAGTGCGCCCTCAAGTTAAGTGCCAGTGTTATTTCCACATCTAAACTGTTCATGTTATTTCTATAAAACTCGCCTTAGTTTAGCTAAAACCAACAGACCAATTGTCATAGCCCAATGATCTAAGCAGTGATAGGAGCTTGCCTCCTCGCACTCGAATCCACACAACAACATGCACAGCACTCGTGTACACCCATTACAACTCTTCTATCAGCATACAGTATTCAGGAATACCAGTTTAGACATCCATTACCCACTTCGAGTTATTGTAAATACATTCGACATCCTCAAGTGCATATGATGCTAAATCGTCCCCATATTCTAGCGAAATTTGCGTGTAGAACCCTACATTTACCACCTTAACATCGAATGGTCGTTAAATATAGTGGTTCCATCAGTTTTAATGGCTGGAAATGACTTTTCTGTTACTAGATGAACAGTGTAAGGACCACCACATCTACATACAATGTAACCAGGCTTCCTTATTAGATCGAAATAGCGATGAGGGTTTACAAACAGATTTTCCTGTATTCTCTACTGCAGTAAACGACCTTGAAGTCATCATTTTTTGTAACTACTCCAACGTATCCCACTTGCCAATAATATTTACAGTAAGTGCTGAGTTAATGAATTCAGATTTTTCCATCTAGTGCTTTTAAAGTAATTTGTAATTCTTGTTCGTACATCTGAAAAGTACTGTTCTTTTCCAAATAGCAGTTATAGTCTTCTTTTGTGGCAGCCGTTGTCGCCAAATACTCCTGTTTATCCAGAATGAATTTTCACTCTCCAGTAGACTGTACGCTGATGCGAAACTTCCTACCAGATTAAAACTGTATGCCGTACCAGGACGCGAACGTGAAATTTTTGCCTTTTTAAGGCAAGAGTTGTACCGACTGAGCCAAGCATGACTTATGACCCATCCTCACAGATTTACTTCCGGTAGTACCTCATCTTCCACGTTCAACACTTCACGGAATATCTCCTGCGTCACTTGCAAGACTAGCACTCCCGGAAGAAGGGAATGGCACACACATCGCTTAGCCACGGCATGAATTCTGGATAGCTAGTATTGTAAGTTTCGCAGGAGAGATTCTGTGGAGTTTCAAAGGTAGGAGATGAAGTATTGGTGGAAGTCCAGCTCTGAGGATGAGTTGTGCTTGGGTAGCTCAGTCGGTAGAGCACGCCTTTACAGAAGGCAAAGTTCCACATTTGAATTCTGTTCCATTACACTGTCTTAATCTGCTAGAAAATTTCACCATTGTTTTTTTTTTCATTTCGCTCTATTCTACACTCCTGGAAATTGAAATAAGAACACCGTGAATTCATTGTCCCAGGAAGGGGAAACTTTATTGACACATTCCTGGGGTCAGATACATCACATGATCACACTGACAGAACCACAGGCACATAGACACAGGCAACAGAGCATGCACAATGTCGGCACTAGTACAGTGTATATCCACCTTTCGCAGCAATGCAGGCTGCTATTCTCCCATGGAGACGATCGTAGAGATGCTGGATGTAGTCCTGTGGAACGGCTTGCCATGCCATTTCCACCTGGCGCCTCAGTTGGACCAGCGTTCGTGCTGGACGTGCAGACCGCGTGAGACGACGCTTCATCCAGTCCCAAACGTGCTCAATGGGGGACAGATCCGGAGATCTTGCTGGCCAGGGTAGTTGACTTACACCTTCTAGAGCACATTGGGTGGCACGGGATACATGCGGACGTGCATTGTCCTGTTGGAACAGCAAGTTCCCTTGCCGGTCTAGGAATGGTAGAACGATGGGTTCGATGACGGTTTGGATGTACCGTGCACTATTCAGTGTCCCCTCGACGATCACCAGTGGTGTACGGCCAGTGTAGGAGATCGCTCCCCACACCATGATGCCGGGTGTTGGCCCTGTGTGCCTCGGTCGTATGCAGTCCTGATTGTGGCGCTCACCTGCACGGCGCCAAACACGCATACGACCATCATTGGCACCAAGGCAGAAGCGACTCTCATCGCTGAAGACGACACGTCTCCATTCGCCCCTCCATTCACGCCTGTCGCGACACCACTGGAGGCGGGCTGCACGATGTTGGGGCGTGAGCGGAAGACGGCCTAACGGTGTGCGGGACCGTAGCCCAGCTTCATGGAGAGGGTTGCGAATGGTCCTCGCCGATACCCCAGGAGCAACAGTGTCCCTAATTTGCTGGGAAGTGGCGGTGCGGTCCCCTACGGCACTGCGTAGGATCCTACGGTCTTGGCGTGCATCCGTGCGTCGCTGCGGTCCGAACCCAGGTCGACGGGCACGTGCACCTTCCGCCGACCACTGGCGACAACATCGATGTACTGTGGAAACCTCACGCCCCACGTGTTGAGCAATTCGGCGGTACGTCCACCCGGCCTCCCGCATGCCCACTATACGCCCTCGCTCAAAGTCCGTCAACTGCACATACGGTGCACGTCCACGCTGTCGCGGCATGCTACCAGTGTTAAAGACTGCGATGGAGCTCCGTATGCCACGGCAAACTGGCTGACACTGACGGCGGCGGTGCACAAATGCTGCGCAGCTAGCGCCATTCGACGGCCAACACCGCGGTTCCTGGTGTGTCCGCTGTGCCGTGCGTGTGATCATTGCTTGTACAGCCCTCTCGCAGTGTCCGGAGCAAGTATGGTGGGTCTGACACACCGGTGTCAATGTGTTCTTTTTTCCATTTCCAAGAGTGTATTTCCATTCCTCTTTTGCGCATTCGTATTACATTAACTGCACTTAAAAGAAAAATTTCGGCAACATGATATGGTTTATGTCGTTTCAATACATTGCTTTCTTTATTAAGACCTGTAGAGTAATATTACTTATGGGAGATGATTCCAATTTGGCAGTAAATATTTTTCACAGCATTGTTGCGAACAATGACCTTGATTGAGAAAACCGTGTCTCTCTAGCTTTAATTTAACAGTTTTATGGTCCTTGTTGGTATCTAAATTAAGAACTTACACATAACTATCAGGTACTTAATTAAAGCTCCAGGCATTCATAATATAGTTAATAATATTTTGTCCATCTTGATTGTCTACAAAGTTTACTTGTACACCAGTTAACTTTTGTGTATTGTTATTGCACCCAATGGACAAATTACAGAACTCTGTTAAACACAATACAGAAACTTTTCTACAAGCTGTCTGAGGGTTTACACCACACAGAAGAATATGAGAAAGAGTACATACTACTTGAAAGTGGTTACGTGCAGTATAACCGAAAATTCCGTTAACATTGGAAAAGTCAGTACATCACCGAATAATGTAGGTAAACAGACAAAAAGCTGACACCCAAGCTTTAAATGAAATGGGAATTCTTTGGAACAAAAAAGTATGCAAAACGACCAACAGACAGTGCTTCATATGATGAAAAAGCAATAATTAGGATAATAATTGATTCTTATGAAAAAGGATGTTCTTTATAACAAACGTTCAAAACGTCTCCCATCATTCATCATCAATATACTTAGTCGAGAGACAACTTTATAAACAACACTGTACAGAAGAACACTTAGTATGTGAAAAATTGCCGCCAGATGTCGTCTTTCAACGCCCTTAATGACGTCGGACGGCGGCGGTAGACTTGCAGCTTCAGGAAACCACACAGTCTATAACAGTACGGATTGAGATCTGGGGCACCGGGAGGCCAAGCAAGGCAGACGTGGCGGCTCATCAGGCGGTCCTCACCAAACGATCTGCTCAAGTTGTGGATGTTGACTAACCTTCGGAGTTCACAATCCATCAGACAGCCAATATTCATTTTACCCAATTTTTTGAAGTGCCCCCCCCCCCCCCCCCCCCCCGTAAATGCTCTCCACGTCACAAAATCGGTGGCTAACACTTCAAGCTGATTCTTGACTTTGTCCAGATAGCACTCACCGGTACATCTTAGTGCTCTCCTAAACAGTAGTGCGTGGAATGCCGATGCAGTGTGCGACTTCATGAGCTCTGATTTCACAATGCGAAGATGAACTCACTTAAGTCTCCATTTCTTCTTGGACTGTCAGAGCAACACTAACACTTACACTACGCGATCAAAAGTATCCGAACACCTGACTGAAAATGACTTACAATTTCATGGCGGCCTCCATCGGTAATGTTGGAATTCAGTATGATGTTGGCCCATTCTTAGCCTTGATGACAGCTTCCATTCTCGCAAGCATACGTTCAATCAGGCGCTGGAAGGTTTATAGGGAAATGGCAGCCCACTCTTCACGGAGTGCTGCACTGAGGAGTGGTATCGACGTCGGTCGGTGAGGCCAGGCACGAAATCGGCGTTCCAAAATATTACAAAGGTATTCTATAGGATTCAGATCAGGACTCTGTACAGGCCAGTCCACTACGGCAATGTTATTGTCTTGTAACCACGCCGCCACGGGCCGTGCATTATGAGCAGGGGCTCGATCGTGTTGAAGGATGCAGTCGCCATCCCCGAATTGCTCTTCAACAGTGGGAAGCAGGAAGGTGCTTAAAACATCGATGTAGGTCTGTGCTGTGATAGTGCCACGCAAAACAACAAGTGGTGCTAACCCCTCCATGTAAAACACGACCACACCATAACACCACCGCTTCCGAATTTTACTGTTGGCACTACACACGCTGCCAGATGACGTACACCGAGCATTCGCCGTAGCCACACCCTGCCATCGGATCGCCACATTGTGTATCGTGATTCACCACTCCACACAAATTTTTTCCACTGTTCAGTCGTCCAATGTTTACGCTCCTTACACCAAGCAAGGCGTCGTTTTGCATTTGACGACGTGATGTGTGGAGTATGAGCAGCCGCTTCACCATAAAATCCTTCTCACCTCCCGCCTAACTGTCATAGTACTTGCAGTGGATCCTGATGCAGTTTGGAATTCCTGTGTGATGGTCTGGATAGATATCTGGCTATTACACACATCGACCCTCTTCAACTCTGTACTGTTACGTCTACATCTACATCTACACCTACGTGGATATTCTGCAAAACACATTTAAGTGTCTGGCAGAATGTTCATCGAACCACCTTCACAATTCTCTGTTATTCCAATCTCGCATAGCGCGTGGAAGTAACGAACAACTGTATCTTTCCGTACGAGCTCTGATTTCCCGAATTTTATCACGGTGATTGTTTCTCCCTATGTAGGTCGGTGTCAACAAAACATTTTCGCGTTCGGAGAAGAAAGTTGGTGACTGGAATTTCGTGAGAAATTGCTCCACAACGAAAAACGTACAATCCAAATCCACTATCATTTCAGTGACACTCTCTTTCCCATTTCTCGATAATACAAAACGTGCTGCCCTTCTTTGAACTTTTGCGATGTACTCCGTCAATCCTATCTGGTAAGGATCCCACACCACGCAACAGTATTCTAAAACAGGACGGAAAAGCGTAATGTACGCAGCCTCTTTAGTAGATCTGTTAAACTTTCTAAGTGTCCTACAAGTGAAACGGAGACTTTGGTTAGCCTTCCACATAACATTTTCTGCGTATTCCTTCCAATTTAAGTTGTTCTTAATTGTAATTCCTAGGAATTTAGTTGAATTTACGGACTTTAGATTTGACTGACTTATCGTGTAACCGAAGTTTAACTTATTCCTTGTAGCACTCATGTGAATGACCTCACACTTTTCGTTATTTAGTGTCAATTGCCAATTTTCGCACCGTACAGGTATCTTTTCTAAATCGTCTTGCTGTTTTATTTGGGCTTCTGATGACTTTACTAGTCTCTAAACAATAGCATCATCTCCAACGAACATAAGACGGTTGCTCAGACTGTCTCTTAAATTGTTTACATAGATAAGAAAGAGCAAAGAGCCTGTAACACTACCTTGGGGAGTGCCAGAAACCACTTCTGTCTTACTCGAAGACTTTATCCCAATTACTACGAGCTGTCACCTCTCTGACACGAATCCTTCACACAACTGAGACGATATTCCATAAGCACGCAATTTCGCTACAAACCATTTGTCGGGTACAGTGTAAAAAGTCTTCCATTTATAAGGGATTTCAAATTGATTCCGTAATCAATTTGAAATCCCTTATAAATGGCACTCAACACTTCATGCGAGTAAAGAGCTAGTCGTGTTTCACAGGAACGATATTTTCTAAATCCGTGTTGACTGTGTGTCTATAGACCGTTTTCTTCGAGGTAATTCATAATGTTCGAACAAAATATATGTTCCAAAATCCTGCTGCATATCGACGTTAATGATACCGGCCTGTAATTTAGTGGATCACTCCTACTACCTTTCTTGAATATTCGTGTGACCTGTGCAACTTTCCAGTATTTGGAAACGGATCTTTCGTAGACCGAACGGTTGTATATGATTGCATCAGCAGTCTCTGAAAGGAACCTAATTGGTATTCAGTCCTGACCAAAAGACTTGCTTTTATTAAGTGTTTGAAGTTGCTTCACTACTCCGAGGATATGTACTTCTACGTTACTCATGTTGGCAGCTGTTCTTGATTCGAATTCTGGAATATTTACTTCGTCTTCTTTTGTGAAAGCATTTTGTAAGGCTGTGTTTGGTAAATCTCCTTTGGCAGCACTGTCTTCGACAGTATCTCCACTGCTATCGCGGAGAGAAGGCACTGATTGTGTCTTGCCGCCAGCATACTTCACATACGACTAGAATTTCTTTGTATTTTCTGCCAGGTTTCGAGACAAAGTTTCTTTGTGGAAACTATTATAAGATCTCGAATTGAAGCCCGCGCTGAACTCGAGCTTCTGTAAAAAATCGCCAATCTTGGAGACTTTGCGTCTGATTAAATTTGGCATGTTTTGTTCGTTATTTCTGCAACAGCTTTCTGACCCGTTTTGTGTACCAAGGAGGATCGTCTCCGTCGTTTGTTAATTTATTTGGTACAAACCTCTCAACTGCTGTCAATACAGAAACTTTCTGGCAGATTAAAACTGTGTGCCGGACCGAGACTCGAACTCGTGACCTTTGCCTTTCGCGGGAAAGTGCTCTACCTTCTGAGCTACCTCAGCACGACTCACGCCGCGTCCTCATGGCTTTACTTCTGCCAGTACCTCGTCTCCCACCTTTAAAACTTTACAGAAGCTCTCCTGCGAACCTCGCAGAACTAGCACTCCTGAAAGAAAGTATATTGCGGAGAAATGGCTAAGCCACAGCCTGGGTATGTTTCCAGAATGATATTTTAATCTGCCAGGAACTTTCATATCAGCGCACACTCCGTTGCAGCGTGAAAATGTCATTCTGTTGTCGATACTATTTCTTTTAATTCATGCCACATCAGGTCTATACTTATATTAATTTGGAAGGAGTACACATTGTCTCTCAGGAAGGTGTCGAGTGAATTTTTATCTGCTTTTTTGAATAGGTATATTTTTCGTTTATTTTTAGAGAATTTGTGGGTTACAACATTCAGTCTCACTACGAACACTCTGTGTTCACTAGTCCCTGTATCCGGTTTGATGCTCATTAACTCAGAATTACGTATTTGTTGCTATGAGATGTGTTTTCACAAGCGTTTACGATTTGCGTGGGCTCATGAACTAACTGCTCGAAATAATTTTCAGAGAATGCGTTTAGCGCAATTTCGGAAGGTGTTTTTGCATACCTCTGAAATGAAATATGTATTTTCGCTTGTTGGATACGTGTTGGAAATCAAACTCAAGTTTTCTTTGAACCTTTCAGCAATTGTATCAGCTGAATTGGGAGGTCGGTAAAAGGATCCAATTATTATTTTGTTCCGGTTGCCAACAATGATCTCTGCCCAGACTAACTTACAGGAAGTATCTACTTCAATTTCGCGACAAGTTAAACTACTTTTGACAGCAACAAACACGAGACCGCCATTCGTATTTAGCCTATCCTTTCGGAACACCGTTAGGTTCTCCGCAAAAATTGCGACTGAGCTTATATTCGGCTTTAGCCAGCTGTCAGTGCCTATAACTATTTAGGCATCAGTGCTTTCTATTGGCGCTTGGAGCTCTGGTACTTCCCCAACACAGCTACGACAATTTGCAACTATTATACAATGGTTCCTGTATCTATGTTCTTCCTGTGTCCAGCCTGCACCCTTTGTGACTGAAGCCCTTCTTGTGTTTCCCAAGACCCTCTAACCTAAGAAAACTGTCCAGTCCACACCACACAATCCCTGCGTTTTGTGGACACCTGACCTATTCAGCGGAACCCGAAACACAACCAACCTTTGGCGCAAGTCGAGGTATCTGCAGCCTACACGGTCGCAGAATCGTCTGAGCCTCTGATTCAGACCCTCCACTCGGCTCTGTTCCAGAGGTTCGCAATCGGTCCTGTCGACTATACTGCAAATGGTCAGCTCTGCTTTCATCTCGCAAGCAAGTGCAGTCCTTAGCACTTCTGTTAGCTGCTCAAACACAGAGAGAATCTCTTCTGATCCAAAGTGACAAACATCCTGGTACCAAAGTGAGCCACCACTGCAGTTGGCTGCGCCCTGTGCTCTTCATGGCATCCAGGAGGACCCATTCCACGTCTGGTATGACTCCACCCAGTATGCACACGGAGTGCACATTGGTTTTCTTACCCTTCTTGGCAGCCTTGTACTTAATGGACCCAATAACACACCTAACATTGGAGCTCCCAATTATCATTAATCCCACTCAATATGATTGCCCAGGTATTGCAGGCTGAGAGGTTTCCTCAGAAACAGGACAGGCATCGGCATCTGGCTCAGCGACAGTTTCAGTCACAGGCAGCACCCAGAACCTGTTTGTCAGACTAACTGGGGAGGCCTACGTGTGGCCCCCAGGAAGTCTTTCACCTCCTGCTACGCCCCAGGGTGACCGCCCACTCGACCACAGGTCAGAGGTCAGCCTCAGTGCGAGAAATAACTAGGCTGGCCACTAGTGAGGACCAATCGGAGGACTTGCATGTGCTGGACGTCTGTTGGATCCCCACCACTGGCCCATAATAGTGGTGCCAACCTACTGCAGCCTCAAGCTGTGTAACCGAAGCCATCACAGCCTGGAGCTGTGAGCGAAATGTCACCAACACTGCTCAGATCTGCACACAACAATCACATTCCATATCCATACTAAAGACCGTGGAAAACTTAACTACCCAGATAATAGGACTATTGGCATGTGCTGCGGAACTATACTGCGGGAACTGTGCAGGAACTGTGTGTGTAACGAATTAGTTTGATATGCAGAGATTCAAAAACCTATCTACCAAAGCTCAGGTGAAAGCATATAATTCGGCCGTAATTAGAAACTTTTAATATGTCACAAAGTCGGTTTGCTTTCCGACGCAACGAGAACGCGAGATCTGTGGCTGTTAGATATTAAATTAACATGCAGAAACTCAAGATACTAAACTATTAAAGCACACAGATGATACTATAAAATTCGCTCCCGGTTAGCAACTCGTAAAAGTCACAAAATAGATTTACTTCCCTGTTGCTGCATCTGTCTCGGCCGGCTGCTGCTGCCTGCAGCCCTTCAGGATTCATAGTGTCAGTTTCCTCCAGCACTATTTTGACATTAGTCAAGTCCATGACACATCATGTTGCAACCTTTCCGCATGCTCACAGGAGCCATACACGATATTATGCAGGTGTATATTAAGTCAGTAACCCTGGTGTCATTTGCGTGTGGCAAAGAGGGAGTAGGAGGAGGTGCAAAAGAAGCGACTGTAGTTCTGGAGACACTACAGAAGGTTTAAGATATGTTATATATTGATAAGACACATGTTATGAAACCAGATTGTAGTTGCAGGTGAGGAAGCTGACTCTGATCTTAATTAATTACTACGAAATACACATTAAAACTGAAGAATATACATAGCATTAGGGAAGTAAGGAGATAGGACCTGGATAACTCAAAGAACCAAAAGTTGTTGATATTTTCAAAACATGTTGCAATCCTTGACTGAAAGAGAAAGACGAATACAATAGTAGACATATGATTAACTTGAGAGATGAAATACTGAAGGCAACAAGACGATCAAATGGCTAAAAGACAAGGTCCAGCAGAATTGGATAGCAAAAAAGAAACTTAATTTAAATCGTGAAAGGAGAAAAAAATGCAGCAATTGAAGCAGGCAAAAAGGTATATGGATGGCTAAAAAATGTTATGACACAGAGTTTAATATGACTAGAGGACAAATGCAAGATTCTAGGAGAATAATGTATGATTAAGGAAAAAGAAAGAAGGTCACCTGTAGGGAAAAAAAAAGAAACTTTTGGAGAAAAGGGAGGCAGCTATATAAATATCAACAGCTGAGATTGCAACCCGGCACTAAACAAAGAAAAGAAATCTGAAAGTTCGAAACAATACATGGAGGGGGTACATATGGAGAACGCATTCCAAGATAATAAGTACAAGGTGAAGAAGGAGTAAATGAAAAAGAGTAGTGATGAGGCGTATGCTAATGCGAGACGAATCTGTCAGCACTCAAAACCGTAAATCGAAACAAGGCTATTGTATCTGGTGTGCAAGATATATAAGACAGGCTAAATACAGTCGGACTTCAAGAAGAACGTAGTTCAAAAAAAAAAAAAAAAAAAAAAAAAAAAAAGGACGCTGACAGGTCTGCATGTTACCGAACTATCTTTTTGTTATATCATAGCTACAAAAAATTGACGTTAATTATTTGCAGAAGAGTGGAAATACTAGTAGACGTCGATCTCGGGGATCATCAGTTTGCGTTCTGCTAAAACGTAGGAACACACGAGGATGTATTGACGTTTAACGTATCTTAAAAGATATATTCTCAAAATGCCGACATACATTTATAGTATTCGCAGTTTTAGAGGAATTTTTTGACAAACTGAACTGAATTTCCGAAGGTAGCAGGGATGACATTCAGAGGACGAAAGATTATTCATAACTTTTACAAAAACCAGACTGCAATTATGAGTGTCGAAGAACATTAAACGGAAGTAGCAGTCCAGAAGGGAGGGATCAGGTTAGTAGGCAATCCCCAATGTTATTCAAACGTTTCATTGAGAAAGCTGTGAAGAAGACCTACGAGAGATTAGAAGAGAGAATTAAAGATCAGGGAGAATAAACAAGAATATTAATTAAACTTTCCAATGTCATAGCAGTTTTTTCACAGGCGGCAAAGGACTTGGAAGAGAATTTGAACAAAATGGATAACATCTTGAAAATAAAAGCTGAACATCAACAAAAGCAAAATAAGGTTAATAGAATGTATTCGAATGAAACAAGTCGATGTTGAGGATACTGTATTATTATTTGAGGCACTAAATTTAGTATTGCTATTTGGAAAGCAAAATAACCGATAAAGGCCAAAGTACAGAGCGTTGAATGCAGACTGGCAATAACGGAAAGACATATCTAGAAAAAAGAAATTAATTAACATCGAAGCCTTCTGAAGCTATTTGTCTGGGACTTTGTCTTGCACAGAAGCGAAACGTGGGTAATAGGTAGTTAAGAGGAGCGTAGAAGCTTTTGAAATGTGGAGCTACAGGAGAACGTTGAAAATTATATGGACAGATCGAATAACCGGTTAGGAGTTACTGAATTTAGGTTTGAATAAAGGAAATATATGGCACGACTTGGTTAGAAGAAGGGGTGGTTGGTATCAGCCAGCAAGGAATGGTCAGTTGGGGTAAACAGGTTCTCATGGATGGTTGCCGTAATTATGCAGAGATGGAAAGATATGGACAAGATAGGCTATCGTGGAGAGTTGCATCAATCCATTTTGAGCAGTGAAGATCACAACAGCAGCAAGAACAGCGATTCGATCTTGGGTCTTAGATTATCGAAGGGGTAGTAAACTGCCAAATACACCATTTGGGAACGCTTCACGGACAAGACTAAAACTTTCAATTCTGCAGAATGTTCTATATCTTCACGGTAGGATTACTGATGCTCTAGTTTTAACCCAACTCCACTCTTTCTGTATTTCCATTTTTACGTAAATAATTCTTGTTAGTATTTTGCAGCCTTGACTTATTAAGGAGATAGTTCTGTAACATGCAAACCTCTCAGAGACTTCTTTTTTATTTTAGGAATTTCATCATTCTTCTTTAAGTCTGATAGTATTTAGTGTGCACATCACATGGATCAGTTTCGTCGTGGATGGCTCTCCAAAGGATCTCAGTAGTTCTGAGGAAATGGCTTCTTCTCCAAGGGCCTCGTTTTGATTTAAGGGTTTTAATGCTTAACCAAATTCGTCTCACATTATCATATCCCCATCACAGCTTATCGTCATTTACTTCCTCTTCCCCTTCTACATACTGTCTTGGAATCCGTTCACCTTATGTAGCCCCTATGTGTATTCTTCCAAACGTCCAGATTTCCCTTCTCTTATTAACACTGGCTTGGAATCTCAGCTGTTGATATTCATACACCTGCTTCTCTTTTTTCCAGAGGTCACTTCAATTTTTCTGTAAGTGACCCTCAATCTTCTTTCCTAATCATGCACTCTCCTACACTCTTGCACTTGTCCTTGGCCATTTGGCATTGTCCGCCAGTCTGATTCTTTAATCAACAATATGTCTTTTTGCCTGCGTCATTCGGTGCATGTTTTTCTCCATTTGCAAATTAAATTAAATTTCTTGTCATATGTCTCTCAGAGTCCATTGGCAAGTTGATTTTATGAGTGGTTACGTGATGCGTGTTCGGAATGTGTTGTCAACGTGAGTGTGACTACGGGACTCTTATGTCACTGCTTGCACCCACGTGCACTTAGACACTCTGATAATGACCTTTGGTTGGTTGAATCCTGTAAATGTTTTCGTGATTGTTGTCGCAAGACAAAGAAAGACGATAATAATAACTTTGCAGTAGAGCAGTTTTGATGACCAAAATAATTAGTTGTAACAGTCCTCCCTAAAATAATTCAGGTGTCACATATTACTAAAATTTTGGTCCTTCTAAATAAAGAGAAATGGAGTAACCAGCTGTAATTGTTTATTTTCGCTGTCTTCAGATCTCTTTGTGTTACATCACGTCTACATGCTCCTGTCGTGATTATTCATCTGTTGAGACCGTATCATGCTACAAAATGGCCTTAAATAAAAGATTTTACGTGTGTCGTAGGGGAGTCTCAAAAGTACACATAAGAGGAAATTAACTAAACGATTCAGTATGAAGAATTAATTTTTCATCTTTTTTTTTCTTTTATATTTAGAAATTTCATCATCAGATTTAGGTTTCCAGTGATTTCCTTAAATTCCTTCATGTACATGTCAGATTGATTCCTTTCGAAGAAACAAAGCTCATATCTTCATTCGTTCCCGTTTAATGTTGTGTTTTGTTTAAAGGGACACGTTGCCTTTCGGATGTTAGATCCTAATTTTTTTCATTTATTTTGCTTCGTACCTACAAAATGTCGAGTGAATGATTAAGCAATCAGCCGGACTTTACTGGCGGTTTGTTAACTACGAGGGTTGGAGCTTTAATAGTGGCAACTATTTATTTACAGCTCGTACAAAATATATTATTATTTCAAAGTTTTACTGACCTTCAAAGTAGTCACCAGAATTGTGTACAACCCGTTGCCAGATATGTGAAAGTCGTAGTATACTCTTATCAGCACCAGTTGTGTTGACAGTGCGAGCGGCGCAGTTCTGTAGCGAATACCGTGAAGTGTTTCCTGCAGTTTAGAAATCGAGTTGAACTCACGAGGGCTAAGTAAGGGAAGTGTAGTAGGTGGTATAACACATAGCAGCCCCACCAGTCAAACAAATCAGTAACAGCTTGCACTGTACGTGCTTGAGCATTGTCCTGCAAAATGATGGTCAGGTCCTGCAGAAAGTGTCATCACTTCCGTCTCAAAGCTGGTCGTAGGTTGTGTTCCCAAAATGAACAGCATAGAGATAGAAGTGGTGACACTTTCCACGGGACCTGACCATCATTTTGCAGGACAATGCTCTGGCACGTACAGTACAAGCAGTTACTGATTTGCTTGGCCGGCCAGGGTGGCCGAGCAGTTCTAGGCGCTACAGTCTGGAACCGCGCAACAATTACGGTCGCAGGTTCGAATCCTGCCTCAGGCATGGATGTGTGTGATGTCCTTATGTTAGTTAGGTTTAGGTTGTTCTAAGTTCTAGGGGACTAATGACCTCAGAAGTTAAGTCCCATATTGCTCAGAGCCATTTGAACCATTTGATTTGTTTGACTGATGGGGCTGCTAAGTGCTGTACCACCTACTGCACTCTCCTGACTTAAGTCCTCGTGAGTTCAACTTGATTTCTAAACTGAAGGAAACATTTCATGGCATTCACTTCAGAACAGCTACAAATTCGTCGGGCAATAGACCGCACTGCTCGAACTGTCAGCACAACTGGCACTGCTAAGAGTATCCTACGACTTCCACATCGCTGGCAACGGGTTATACACAATGCTGGAGACTACTTTGAAACACGTATCTACGGTATTTTGTACGAGCTGTAAATAAATAGATGCCACTAATAAAGTTCCAACCCTCGTATAGTATTAAGTTTGTGTTATCATGAGTGAATAAGGAACTTTATTTGTCGCACAACAAGATCTTTACTCTTTTTTTTCGTACAATTGGTGCAAAAAACATTAAATTAGAAGTTCGTAGTAGTGCTAATATGGTTCTATCTGTAGGTTATTGGAAATGCAAGTCATGAATTCCTCCAATGAAGAAAGTATTGTGCCTTCATAAGCTTGTAGATGAGGGGATAAGGGTTCAATTTTCGCTATAGTGTTTCCTATCAGTTGTTACTTTATTCACTTCTCCCTTTTATATCTGAAAGAGATAAATCGCACGTTTCTCGAAAGTCCGTATTTCACTTTAATTGGCGAGTTCTACGGTAAGTGACTGGTTCAGTCAGTTCACATGTCAGTGAAGTGCATAACTTATCCAGTAAGAACATGTGCATGACGTTGGTGCTGAAACCAACTTTCTAGTTGATGACATCAGCTCTTTGCATGCAGTTGCATTATTGAAGAACTAGGGTTAAAACTAGAAGTGTACAACATGATTGTCTGCCTGATTAACTTCGTCATAGCTGACAAGTCTGGCTGACTTGACTTCTCATGATTTATAGCTATTATATCCTGTAATGTGTACGTATAACAGTGGTCTAAGTGGTTTAAGTTTTCTTATGGGTAGTTATGGGCTATTATTTACAATGGGTTTCAATCAAGATCACCGTTTGGTGACAGTTCTTTGCTTTCTGAAAAGACAGAGCTGACTATCATAACTGACATACGCCATCAGGAATAAATAACTCTTGAAATACTGATGCCTCACTAATTTATACTTCGGTGTCACACTTTTTTATTAATTCTTCAAATGCTGTTGTTCAGCCTGAATTGCAACAATTCTATTGTAGTTAACACTAGAATAGTATGGGTGCACAATTCCGACTGAACAACATCATTTGGAGAATTATTTTCAAAATAGGTGATACTGAGGTAGAAAAGAGATAGGCATCAGTATTTCAAGACCTATTTATTTGTGTCTTGAATAAGTCATTTCTGGTAGTCAGGGATCTCTTTTCAGAAATCAGAGAACTGTCACCAACTGGTGATCTTCATACATAGAGTATAATGTTTCTTAATATTTACTTTATGTCTTAAGTAACTTACAGCTGCTACAACTTCAAATCAAAATATTTATTTGATATATTTATAAAATATAGTATGAAGGTAACAGTTTAATACTTATGTTCAATTGATTAGCAGCATAGTGGAGAAAGAATTGAAACCTTTAATATGGAAATGTCTAAGTAATTATGGAAGATCCTCAGTAAAAGCTGTTTTCTGGCCAATTCAAGGTTTATCAGAATTTTAAACAAATAACTGGACATTTCAGGAAATACATTATACACATTTGAGACAAAAAGGTAAATGATATTTAGACAAATAAGGTATAACAATTACTCAGCGAGGAGATTATGGAAAAAGAGTAATACAAGATTTTTGTAAGAAATGCGAAAATTTTTAAAAATGGTTCAATCACAGAGATTAAAGATATAGATAAGTGTCACTTAAGAAGTCTTACACCACTTGTCTAAATATTTGACTTTACATTAAAATACGATTTAAATATTTAATGCAGAACTTTACATCACATTTGAAGGTAAAATGTATCGTTAAGAGGTAACAATAAAACCACATTAATGTCAGTAAGTAATTAAAACTATTTTATAAAAAGAAGTCAAATACTTTTTTGCAGCTCTTGTGGAAGATGGATAGTTAACACAGGTGATCTGATCAGTGGTTATACAGTAGTTTCATAAACTATACTACTTGAGAATTAAAGGTGGTAGATGAAACCTAAGAAACAGATTGCTAACGCAAACGAATTGTTACGAAATTAGTGATAATGTAAAACCTTTCTGACTTTGTTTGATAAAATATTTTTAGATAATTGAAGTAATAAGATGAGCGTAATTGTTCGCTTCGAAAAGGAAGGAATCCAGTTTTCAAAATTTCGGGTAAACTGAAACAAAATTTCCAGAAATATGAATTATATTAAAATATTCGTTGTTGTGATATTCCATAATGGTTCTTACATATTAAACACATATTTTTACTCTGAAAGGATGTCATCCTGATGTCTTAGAAAAATTCTGTCTTGTTATGAAACAAAAGTCCTTCCTGCTTTTAGGGGATAGACTTCATTAAAAAATTCGATGTACACGATAATATTTTATTCTGTGTAATCTTCATTGGAATGTCACATTTTCTGCCGTTATAATCGGAATTTAATTTTTCTATCTACACATTCTTCCTCAGTACCGGTAACGTCTGGCTCATCCGGTGCACTGTTTGCGTGTACGAGGCTATAAATGACAGGACTGATACTATCACAGAGTAGGTGCACATGCGCCGAAGATGAACGACGAATAGCTGTGAAGCGTGAAGCCTTCTCAGTGGAATTCGGCACTGGTGGTGTCTGTAGACAAATCAGAGCGCCTGTAGCCTTAGTTTCGTCGGTAAGAGCTGCTTTTTGTTTCGCCATAAAAAAGACAAGTGTAATAACAGAGCAAAGTATTGTATGAAGTTTTACATAAACCTTGGAAAACCTGCTGCTGCACCAACTTTTCAGTAAAATAAGTGTGTGGCGGAAACTAATTATCATGTAAGCGAGGTTTTGAGTGATTTAGGCGTTTGCAAAATGGACAAGATGACGTTGAAGATGACTCATGCCTGGGACACCCTTCAGCTTCAAAAACGAATGAAAATATTGAAAAAGGAGGTAATCTGATTTGATCTGACAGGCGGTTGAATATTCGACAGATTACTGAAGCTGTAGCAACAGACTACGAGTGTTTAAGGCAAATTTTACGTGACCAGTTTAACATAAGGTAAGTGTGTGTAAAATTGTAGTGGAAATTTCTCACGATCGAACAATAAGGAGCATGTGAAAATATTTGCATTGAAATTTTGAATACCACTGAAACTTATCCTAATTTCTTCGAAAGAGTGTAACAAGTGACGAATCTTAGTTTTACACTTACGTTCCAGGAAGTAAGCGCCAACCCATGCTGTGGAAAAATACATCATCACCGAGAGCGACAAAAACTTGAATGAGAGAAACCAGCTTCAAAGTGATGATCACTGTTTTTTCCGATATTCATGGAATTGTGACTCTTCACTGAGTCCTTGAAGGTCAAATTCTTAATGGAAGTTACTACCTCGAGGTTCTTGCTCAAGTTCGTGGGAGAGTAAGGACAAAACGTCCCGAATTGTTGAAGAACAAGTCTTGGGCTCTGTTTCAAGGCAAAGCACCGGCTCATACCTCATCGTCTGTTTACAGATTTTTATCGAATTACAGCTTCCCAGTGGAGACCAACCACTCGTGCAACTTTTATCTATTCCCCAAGGTCAGACCTGTAGTATAAGGAACAAGATTTCAGTTCGTTGAAGCAGTGAAAGAAAAGGCGGCATGCTCCATCAAGATGTGCACAGAGGAAGACTTCATGGAGCATTGTAGGGATCAAGAAGGGGACTATATTGAGGGTGACAATAACTTAGTATGTACGTTCCTGAAATAAAACGTTTTACAGCAATAGTCCCATTATTTTACAGCCACACCTCGTTTTCTACTGGAAAAACAGTTAAGATCATGTGAACTGCAAAAAAAAAAAAAATGGTTCAAATGGCTCTGAGCACCATGGGACCTAACTTCAGAGGTCATCAGTCCTCTTGAACTTCGGACATGTCCGAAAGAACAGATACTATCTTAGTATATATATAGTTAAGGCTCACCGGCCACTTGACCATCTTCTTCTTCTGTGCGAATGCACAAATAGTGCCCGAACTCTTACGGGAATCGGCAACGCGCCACGAGTAATGAATACAATGGGCGGGATCACTACGAATGTAGTGCGGGACAATACGTTGAGATTGTGGGTTTCGCGGCAGGCGTGCCAGAGATAAATCCCTGCAGTCGCGCGCTATCCTCTGTGTCCTCGGTGGCTCAGATGGATAGAGCGTCTGCCATGTTAGCAGGAGATCCCGGGTTCGATTCTCGGTAGGGGCACACATTTTCATCTGTCCTCATTGACGTATGTCAACGCCCGTAAGCAGCTAAGGGTGTTCATTTCATTGTAATTTCATTCTAACGAGCTGCATGGTCACCGATGGTATCTGCTCCGAAAGAGCAGATACCATCTTAGTATATGTAAGTACACCATGAGCTACAACCTAGGGTCTGCTGTAAAGGGACTCTGTAGGATGCCTTGCTTTGCAGTCTGAGTGGTATCCTTGCACACCAATGTCCTGTCATATATTCAGTTACATGGGACGTCAGTGTGATATGCACATTCAGCATGGTCTGGCATTGTTATTCTTAGCAGCAAGAACCCCACCAATGTTCTTGAAGCTGTCTGCCTTATATATGCGGTACAGAATATTTCAGTAGTCAGATCTCCATTCTTCATCTTCGAAAACAAGGGGAATTCAACATATCCTGCTTAAAGCAGATAATTCTAGCCTACATGACAGTTATTTAAGTAGGTAATTTCGGTTGTAAGAGGTTGAGAGGGCATGTAAAAATATTATTAGTTTCACATACAGTGGCATTTGAGGACGTCTGAATTCTAGAATCAAAAATGAAACTTTTTAAGTCGAAAATTTGCGTCATCTTAAAAATGGGGTCTATTGAGACCTACACCTCTTTTTGTCAAGAATAAAATTTCTCTCACCTCCTTTCGTTTTCTGCAAGGATTCATTTACTTCAAATGTTGGTATGTGTACCTAATTTGTTTAATATATTTCTCTTCATTTCCTCACATTCTGTTGTCTGAATAAACTGAAACTTTATATGCAATATTAAATTAAATGTACCTCAATATTACACTCCACAATAATGGATGAACTCAAATATTGTCTGCCAAGTTAGGATAACTGATTACTAGAAGGCATGTTTCATGAATTTCTGTCGCTGGCAATATGAAATTTTATTTTTTTAAAAGTAAATACATCTGCCTAAAATCTATGTCTTAACTTTTCATTATTCGTTTGAACTGAAATAATGTATTTGGTTCGTAGAATTTTTCCATAAGTTAATAAACGCAATAGATAGACATGACAGAGACTTTAATCATCAACAATATATTCTCCTTCACTATTTACAATAGTTTGCCAACGTGGAGGTAACTTTTCGATTTCGTGACTGTAGAAATCACGTGGGTTTGAGAGAAAGAGTTCGTCTAGCCAAATTCGCAGCACATTTTCGTCTGGAAAGGCTGTTTCACAGAGAGCGGGAAAATTGAAAATCCGAGGGCACACGTTGAGATGAGAAGTTTGGTGCCGAAAGTCTTCCCAACTCAGCTCCTCTACTGTGTTTTTGACAGCCTAGCAGAATGTGGGAGTGTCTTATCGTGGAGTAGCATCACTTCACGCGGTCTTGCTGTACATTGTTCTTGGAATGCGTCTGCAGGACATCTCAGTCGTTGACAATAAATGGCAGCAGTGATGGTCACACCTCGGGGAAGCAATTCGTAGTACACCACCCCTTCGCTGTTCCACCAGATGCGTAACATTATCTTTTGTGGATGCACGCAGGTCGTTTTATGGGGAGTTGCTTCCTTTGGGCTCAACCACCCCTTTCTTTTCCTTACATTTGCATAAAGACACAATTTCTCGTCACCAGTAACGATACAGTATAGGAATGATCGGTGTTGTTCACGGACTAATCGATGCGCGTATGGCCACCAGCTGATTTTTGTGATTTTGACTAGTACCATTCTATAGGAATATCGTACAATGGTGGAATGATCATGTTCATAACATTTGCGAGTTCTCGAGTTCACTAAAGTGTATCATTGGGGATTAATGCGTTCAAGAGAGCTTCATCAAACCTCGAAAGGTATTCCTGAATGTGACAAGTCACTAATGACAAAACAATCCTCCTTAAAACGAGAAAACCTTTTCCTTCCCGTCCTCTGTAGAATGGTGTTAACCTCATACAAGCCGAAAATGTTTCAGGTTACCTCTGCTACTGTCATCCCTCTACTGAAGTCAAACGGAAGAATATGTCAGAAATGTTCCGATTTCTTCACTTGGCACTCAATTTTCTAGCTGCTACAAATCCACTCACTATCTACAACTGACATGACAGTATGTTAACTCGAATAGCAACATTGAACTACAAATAAAAAACGACAATCGATAAATAAACAAATTTGAACCGGAATACCAACGTACAAAACAAAAATGTTGCGAACTTATGCGCCAATCTAATATAAGCAGTTTTGTTATTCAGAGAACACAGAAAATGCAGTTATATATGTTATATATACAGGGTGGTCCATTGATCGTGACCGGGCCAAGTGTCTCACGAAATAAGCATCAAACAAAAAAACTACAAAGAACGAAACTCGTCTAGCTTAAAGGGGGAAACCAGATGACGTTATGGTTGGCCCGCTAGATGGAGCTGCCATAGGTCAAACGGATATCAACTGCGTTTTTTTTCAAATAGGAACCCCCATTTTTATTACATATTCGTGTAGTACGTAAAGAAATATGAATGTTTCAGTTGGACCACTTTTTTCGCTTTGTGATAGATGGCGCTGTAATAGTCACAAACATATAAGTACGTGGTATCACGTAACATTCCGCCAGTGCAGACGGTATTTGCTACATGATAGATTACCCGTGTTAAAATGGACCATTTACCAATTGCGGAAAAGGTCGATATCGTGTTGATGTATGGCTATTGTGATCAAACTTCCCAACGGGCGTGTGCTATGTACGCTGCTCGGTATCCTGGACAGCATCATCCAAGTGTCCGAACCGTTCGCCGGATAGTTACGTTATTTAAGGAAACAGGAAGTGTTCAGCCACATGTGAAACGTCTACCACGACCTGCAACAAATGATGGTGCCCAAGTAGGTGTTTTAGCTGCTGTCGCGGCTAATCCGCACATCAGTAGCAGACAAATTGCGCGAGAATCGGGAATCTCAAAAACGTCGGTGTTGAGAATGCTACATCAACATCGATTGCACCCGTACCATATTTCCATGCACCAGGAATTGCATGGCGACGAATTTGAACGTCGTGTACAGTTCTGCCACTGGGCATAAGAGAAATTACTGGACGATGATACATTTTTTGCACGCGTTATATTTAGCGACGAAGCGTCATTCACCAACAGCGGTAACGTAAACCGCCATAATATGCACTATTGGGCAACGGAAAATCCACGATGGCTGCGATAAGTGGAACATCAGCGACCTTGGCGGGTTAATGTATGGTGCGGCGTTATGGGAGGAAGGATAATTGGCCCCCATTTTATCGATGGAAATCTAAATGATGCAATGTATGCTGATTTCCTACGTAATGTTCTACCGATGTTACTACAAGATGTTTCACTGCATGACAGAATGGCGATGTACTTCCAACATGATGGATGCCCGGTACTTAGGTCGCGTGCGGTTGAACCGGTATTGAATAGCATATTTCATGACAGATGGATTGGTCGTCGAAGCACCATACCATGGCCCGCACGTTCACCGGATCTGACGTCACCTGATTTCTTTCTGTGGGGAATTTTGAAGGATATTTTCTATCGTGATCCCCCGAAAATGCCTGACAACATGCGTCAGCGCATTGTCAATGCATGTGCGAACATTACGGAAGGCGAACTACTGGCTGTTGAGAGGAATGTCGTTACATGTATTGCCAAATGCACTGAGGTTGACGGACATCATTTTGAGCATTTATTGCATTAATGTGGTATTTACAGGTAATCACGCTGTAACAGCATGCGTTCTCAGAAATGATAAGTTCACAAAGGTACATGTATCACATTGGAACAACCGAAATAAAATGTTCAAACGTACCTAAGTTCTGTATCTTAATTTAAAAAACCTACCTGTTACCAACTGTTCGTCAAAAATTGTGAGCCATATGTTTGTGACTATTACAGCGCCATCTATCACAAAACTAAAAAAGTGGTCCAACTGAAACATTAATATTTCTTTACGTACTACACGAATATGTAATAAAAATGGGGGTTCCTATTTAAAAAACGCAGTTGATATCCGTTTGACCTATGGCAGCGCCATCTAGCGGCCAATCATAGCGCCATCTGGCTTCCCCCTTCGAGCTAGACAAGTTTCGTTCTTTGTAGTTTTTTCGTTTGATGCTTATTTCGTGAGATATTTGGCCCGGTCACGATCAATGGATCACGCTGTATAACTATACTATACAGTGAGATAGCAAATTTTTAAGTATGAAGAAATGTATGAATCTGTTTATCAGAATAAAGGTGACAAATTTTCGTGTGGTGGATGTTGTTAGTTGCGAGTACTATTCTCTTGATTGTACAAACGTTTAAGAAATATTCCATTTATCACAAGTTTGGTAGGTTGAAATTCACTATACACGTTTCATAACTAAAATAATGAATGGCGAGCTAGTGATATAAACACTACAATATTTTTTTCAATGACGCTGCCTGAATGTCTTAAAGCGGGCTTTGTGGATCTCAAATTCTTACTAACGAGAGTGTTTGCTAATGAATCATTTCATTTCGGCTGGAGATAAGGACTTAGAGTAAAATTTAATTCACCATTCGAAACTTTTCCACGACGCGATCTGCAAGTGGTCGTTTCATGTCGTTGCTGGTAGGGCTCCTCGTTGTGCAGCTACTTCGCTCTGTTACAGGTGTCACGTCCCTTGGTTTGCTGGAGTCCTAGCTTTTTCCTAAACTGCGAAAACGTGCCAAAAATTACTTCATTTTTCAACAGGACGAGACACCACCGCACTGTCACTAGTTCGGGCGGAAGGAGCATACCGCAAGACGCCGCGTACCAACAAAAGTAAATGCTTTAACTCCAGAAATTCTCGCAAATGTATGGTACGGGAAAGTATCCCCCCATACGGAATATAGGTAAAAAATTTTCGTGTGATACCTGAAGGTGGGTGTTGTTAGTTTCGAGTACCACTCTGTTGTATCGCACCAACTTTTAAGAAATATCCCTTCTATCACAACTTTGGCAGGGGCACATTGAACATTTGTGAAACGTAAATGAAATTTTTGAACCTAAGCGTAATTGTAAAGAGTTCCCCAAGGATGCACGTGAGTGCATGTAAGCGATATGCCCTTCTAAAATCGAATGATGTTTTTAGAAATTGTAACAGTTTCGTGTACAGGCAGTTGAGCTGTCTGGTGTGGCTCACCACGTTGCTGTTCAAAAATGGTTCAAATGGCTCTGAGCACTATGGGACTTAACATCTATGGTCATAAGTCCCCTAGAACTTAGAACTACTTAAACCTAAGTAACCTAAGGACATCACACACATCCATGCCCGAGGCAGGATTCGAACCTGCGACCGTAGCAGTCGCGCGGCTCCGGACTGAGAGCCTAGAACCGCTAGACCACCGCGGCCGGCCACGTTGCTGTACCTATCCATCTCTCCCCCAAGTCGTGGCATACAAATATTATTTTTAAGACGCCACTAAGAAAGCGTCTTGCGAAAAGTGCATGATGGCATTTACTGGGTGAATTGGTGCCATTGTTAGTTAGGCAGTATGGAAACTCACGGAGACGAAGGTGTCCCTGTTGACGGGGTAGAGCTTCCCGGCATGCAGCCGCAGCGGCCGCTGTGCCCGGCACATGAGCATGCGCAGCTCCCTGGTCACGCGTCTGCCGGCTCCCATCCACTGACTGCTGTACGCCGACAGCGACACCGAGAACCCCTGCAACACCGCCGGACAGTGAGTGGGCTGAAAGCGCTAACGTGTAGTTGCACAACTTGACATCCGTGACCCTCGTTCAGACGTTCATGTGACCACTGCTAAGTTACAATATCAATAACGTAGAAAGTACATTTACGACGGGGCTCCCTCGGCCAATGTCAGATGGAAAAATGTGAAATTTACTGTGGAACATCGTGGAATATTCCTGCTTCAGCCTTTGCAATTTCGTGAAGTTATGGTAGGTAGTAACGCTAAATTTAGGTTTCAAACTAATGTCTCTAAAGGACGTGCGTTCCAAGCATAGAGCTATCATTGAGTTTCTTTTGGCAGAAAACCAGAGCTTGTCATATATTCATAGGCCTTTGCAGAATGTCTACGGTGATTTGTCAGTAAACAAAAAAATGTTCCAATGTGTGTGAAATCTTATGGGACTTAACTGCTAAGGTCATCAGTCCCTAAGCTTACACTCTACTTAACCTAAATTATCCTAAGGACAAACACACACACCCATGCCCGACGGAGGACTCGAACCTCCGCCGGGACCAGCCGCACAGTCCATGGCTTCAGCGCCTTACACCATTCGGTTAATCCCGCGCGGCGTCAGTGAAGAAAAGCAGGGTGAGTCGTTGGGCGAGGCGCATGTCATCATCCCAACAATCTCATCCAAAGCTGTTCGATCTCTCTCGTGCCGGCTGGTCGCACACAGCTGTGACTCCTGCAGCGTAGGAACGTGTGGACATTTCCATTACAGGTGATAGACGGACCACAATCAAACACCTCGTTGCACAACTGGAGGTCTCTGTTCGTAGTACTAATACACTCGTCCATCAGTTGGGGTACTCAAAGGTGTGTGCCCGTCGGGTTCCTCGACGCCAAACAGAAGACCATAAAGAGCAACGAAGGATCATCTGTGCGGAATTACTTGCGCGTTAAAAGACTGTTCGTGTCAATTTTTTTAGAACGTCGTACGGACGATGAAATATGGTTTCATTATTTAGAACCGGCAATCCATGAACTGGCGCCATAAGTTCATAGGCGCACCCTCAGTCAGTAAAGCCATGACGACAGTTTTCTGGGATCCTAAAGAGGTTACTCTGTTTGATGCCCTCCCTCGTGGAGAAACGATCATCTCTCAAGTGCACTGTGCTACCCTCAGACCGGCCTGAGTGGCCGAGCGGTTCTAGGCGCTTCAGTCTGGAACCGTGCGACCGCTATGGTCGCAGGTTCGAATCCTGCCTCGGGCATGGATGTGTGTGATGTCCTTAGGTTAGTTAGGTTTAAGTGGTTCTAATTTCTAGGGGATGATGACCTACGATGCTAAGTCCCATAGTGCTCAGAGCCATTTGAACCAATTGCTACCCTCCGGAAACCGAAGAAAAGATTTCATCGTGCTCGTCGCCACAAAACTGCACACGAGCTTTTCCTTCTCCACGACAAGTCTGAACACCCGAGAGGAGCTCACAAAACTTCATTGGACTGACCTTGGTTCAAACGGCTCTGAGCACTTTGGGACTTAACATCTGAGGTCATCAGTCCCCTAGAACTTAGAACTACTTAAACCTAAGGACATCACACACAACCATGCCCGAGGCAGGATTCGAAACTGTGACCATAGAAGCAGCGCGGTTCCGGACTGAAGCGCCTAGCACCACTCGGCCATAGCGGCCGGCTGGACTGTCCTTCCTTATCCACCCTACAGTCCAGATCTCACACCTTCCGACTTCCAACTGTTTCGCCCAATGAAGGATGGACTCCTTGGGAAGCAGTACGTGGACGACTGGGACATTATTAATGTAGAAAAACGTTGCGTCCGCCGTCGTCAGTAGAGTGGTACCGTGCTGGCATACAGGCTCTCCCTGTCAGGTGGTGTAAGACCGTCGCACTGAATGGAGATTATGCTAAAATGCGATTTTGAAGCCAAAAGAGAGGACAAATATATGAGGTGTTGGAATCCTGAATAAAACCAACAAGCTTTCACAAAAAAATGTGTTCCCTTACTTATCGAATGTCCCTCGCATAAGATTGTTTTTTGATGACAGATGGGTTGTATTCATTTTAAAGTTATGGTAATACTGAGGAAAGTTTGCAAAAAATCTGTTTTAATGCAATGTCTTCAGTGTCTGGTAGATGATAAATAAAGCTTGCCATTAACAAGCGGTCGTCTGATTTGTCTGATTATTTTCGAAGTCAGTTGGGTGTTTATGTGTCAAACGAGTCAAAAATGTCCAGTATCAATAAAGAGAGAGGTGTTAAGTAATAAAATATCACTGAATCAACATAAAATACTAACAAACACCTTTTTAATATTATTAATAAAAAAAGTTCTTAAATGTTAAACGCTTAATGTTCGGTCACATAGGAGAATGACTTGTGCTCCCTTGTATAAACGTGTGTAGTGTGTTTGGGTATGATACGTGATGTTTCTCCCTGTCCCTTCTTTTGCCGGCCGGTGTGACCGAGTGGTTCTAGGAGTTACAGTCTGGAACCGCGCGAACGCTACGGTTGCAGGTTCGAATTCTGCCTCGCGCATGGATGTGTGTGATGTCCTTAAGTTAGTTAGGTTTAAGTAGTTCTAAGTTCTAGGGGACTGATGACCTCAGAAGTTAAGTCCCATAGTGGTCAGAGCCATTTGAACCATTTGTCCTTTATTTTGTTATTATTTAGTCCTGAAGTGTCGCGTATAAGATCGTAATGGGACAGGGGATCTAACACGATATTTGAACAAGAGTAACTTCTTATCTTCCTTGTGCGAAGGGTCACAGCCAGAGAGATATTGATAATCTGCAAAATACAGTATCTGAACCAAAATGTCCGGACACCAATTAGTGGACAACAGCATGGAATGTGTCCGCCAATCGCGACTAGAACTCTGCTGGAGACAATTTCAGTAAGGTGTCTGAACGTCCGTGGATCAATGATAGACCATTCTTCCTCAAGTGCCGAAACCAGAGAAGGTAGTGTCGTTGGACTCTGGGCTCTGGAGCAAGGACGACGGTCCAGCTCATCCATAAGGAATTACGTATATAGTGAAAATTTTTAACAAGGCCAGGAATCGAACCCGAGTCACCTTACTAGGCAAGTGCGTTAGCCACTAAAGCTCCTTGGCACAGTGGCACAGAGGTTAGCACAACTGCACAGATTACCCTGGCACGCTTTTATCCTCCATCCAAATTCTCACAGCCGCCCCAGTCTACTTTAAATTCCTTCTCCCATTGGGTTCAGGTTGGAACTCTGGGCAGGCTAGTCCATTTCAAGAACGTTCTTATCCACAAATCATTCCTTACTATTGCTGCTTCGTCACAGGGTACATTGCCATGCTCATACAATCATTGTCTCTAAAATTTTCCTCTACTATACGCACTGCACATTGCTGTAAAATGTGTTCCACATCCACCGTTTTCTGAAGTGTGATACGGGGACCACACCCTAAATCGAACTCCCTTCCTCCCCCCCCCTACCGTCACAACTCCTTCTCTCCACTTCAATGGTAGCACTCCTCTTGTTAGCAAGTAATGTTCTCCAGGCAATTGTCACACCCAAGGCCGTTCATCGGAATACTACAGCGTGTATTGTGACCTTTCACTGAAATTCCCAGTCATCCACTGTCCAATGGCTTCGCTCATTACACCATCTCATGCGTCACCTAGCACTGATTAGAGAAGCGTGTGGGTTATGAGGAGCTTCCGGACCACTGTACCCCATTTTTTTTAATTCCCTGTGCACAGATCCATTGTGCTAGTCTGATTCCTGGTAGCACTTAGGAATTTACCATTGTTTACATCCGCTGATTTCATATCACTTTTTTACAACCACTCATCCCTATCAGTGATGTGATGTTGTGATGTTTTGGTTTGTGGGGCGCTCAACTGCGTGGATATCAGCGCCCGTACAATTTCCCAACCTTTGCTCAGTCCAATTTCGCCACTTTCCTGGATGATGATGAAATGATAAGGACAACACAAACACCCAGTCATCTCGAGGCAGGTGAAAATCCCTGACCCCGCCGGGAATCGAACCCGGGACCCCGTGCTCGGGAAGCAAGAACGCTACCGCGAGACCACGAGCGGCGGACATCCCTATCAGTGAGTACGAGAGGTCTTGTCTGGTCGTGATTTAGGTGCGGGCCTACCTTCGTGTTTTTACTTCACTATCACATCACCAGCAGTAGTTTACTCGTTCAGCTTAAGAAAGGTTGAAAGGTCCCTGATGGATTTGTTGCTCAGGTGACATCTAGTGACTAGTTCACATTCGAAGCCACTGAGCTCTCCTGATGGACCAATTCTGCTGTTACTATTCCTCGTCTGACAACACAAACTCCCTTCCTTCTTCTCTATTGGAGGGTTCGTTTCTCGCGACATTTAGTGGGGTCAGCTCCGCATTACATACTTCCCATCAGACACACCTACAGGTATAGCTGTGAATATATGGCGATTTGAGGATGAGGATCACATAAAATTTGTCCGTCAAAAAGCACTTGAGAGAGAGGTATTTAATCAAAAGAAAGATTTATCGTAATCTACGGTTAATACAATAAAATTGCAATCTAGCTGCTGCAAGTATTTGGTAAGCAAATAAGTCAATCAACTGTCCGGTCGATTACGAGGGAGGAAGAACGACAAGGAAAACGCCATCGTAAGCAAACCAAATGGAGACAAAAGACTGTAGTTCCCAGAGGATCACATTAATGAATGGCCTGAATGTGAATTGATGTTACTTTACTGATGAGAGTAAATGTAATGCCTTTCCAACAGACCGAACACCAAGATATAGCGAAAAACAAATGCCTAAGTACAGATTAAACATTTGCAACCTACAGTAAAACATGGTTGTGAAGGGGGAGAGGGGAGGGATGTTGGAATGGGGGTTTTCTTTCGTCTTTTGGTGCGAGACAGAGTATCTTCGTTGACAGTACGCTAAACAAAGAGCGATATTTTAACATCTGTATATCTACATACATAGCTCAGATGTCATTATGTCATCACATGGTGCATCGTGGAGGGTAACCTGTACCACCGCTTTCTTTTTCATACGCAAATGAAGCTATGAAGGAAGGGAAACACGACCGTGAACATACTTGCGTACGAGTCCTTATTTCTCTTATCGTTCAATTGCAGTCCTTATGCGAGATGTGTGCTGATGGCAGTAGTATCCTTCTGCAGTCAGCCGTAGGTGACGGTTCCCTAAACTTTCTCAATAGCGTTTTGCGAAAAGTACGTCTGCTTGCCTCCGTGAATTCCAATTTCAGTTCGCAGAGCTTTTCCGTAATACTCTAGTGTTGATCGAACCTACCGGCAACATAACTTCAGCATGATCCTGAATGCTTTGATATCTTCCTGTAATCCAACCTGGTGGGAATGTCAGACACTAGTGCTCAAAGTTACAGATATTGCTCAAAGTTACAGATATTGGTCTGTAATTTTGCAGGTCTGTTGTTTTGGAGTTTTTATGTACAGGAGTCATCTGCACATTTTACAGATGTTTGGGACTTAGCCCCTAGCGGGAGATACGCTATATATGCAGTTAAGTAAGGGGTCAATGCCAAAGAGTCCCTGCCTAACCGAACTGGTATTCCATTCAGAAATGACAAGATTTTTTCCCTAACTCTTTCAAATGCTTTTCAGAGTGACGGATACTTATTTCTATTTCTGCGGGGGTCAAACCATAGTATGTCTGTACAATTCTCCTGCCTGAATGATTTTTTTAAACGCGGCATTCAAAACTTTAGCTTGCCTTTTGCTGTCTTCTATTGCCCACCAGACTGTTCGACAAGTGACTTAATAAACAATTTCGGCTCACTTGGTGATTTTACGCAGAACCTGAATTTTATTAGGATTTTTGGTAAGATCTTTCGTCATAATTTGTGCGGTGGAAGTTGTTGCACGGTTCGCACATCGATCTTTTTATAGACGTACGAATTTCTACTAAATTTTGGCTGTTGACCTTTAGACATTTTCTTTATCCTAGAGTGCCAAAATCTCTGCTTCTCCAGCATTTTCCGCATTTTGTTATTACGCCCAGTGTTTTTTTCCGTTCTTAACACACTTAGTGGGCGCATACGACTCCAGAGCGCGAATTACAATCAGCTTAAACTGTCTGTAATTCCTCTACGTCTATCATATTTGAACTAAATTATCTGCAGTCATCGTCTAAGTAGATAGAATGCTAAATCCTAACACGTGCTTATTTGGTCTTCACAGCATAATGACTCATGTAGCGCTCATTTGGATTTATTTTCAGTAACTATCGTAGATAAAATGATGATACCGTGATTGTTAATTCCTAACTAAACCGACCCTGTCGGTTAAGATCAAGCCTGCTTGTAGCTAACTGGTATAAAATATTTCCATTGGATGTGCATTATCGATGTAGTTGTTGAAGACAGTCCTTGGAAAAAGAAATAAGTGCCTGTGTTACTTGGCGCAAATTGAACCGAATCAGAGGGGGGACTGGGAGAACAGTTGCGGCTCCATAAAGCTGTGTATGGCAAGACATTCCGAGTTGTGCTGCGGCAGACGGTGCCGCACAACGCCCGGGACTGTCACTTACGTGCTTTCGCCGAGCCGCTAGAACCTACATGAATTACATCAATATGTTTAGAAATG
Source organism: Schistocerca cancellata (assembly GCF_023864275.1). Taxonomy (NCBI): domain Eukaryota; kingdom Metazoa; phylum Arthropoda; class Insecta; order Orthoptera; family Acrididae; genus Schistocerca; species Schistocerca cancellata. Next base: position 347,988,618 of record NC_064633.1, on the reverse strand, counting down.
CAGTGTGTTCCTAAAACGTACTGCAGATCGAAAGATGATAACAAAATAATGTTGAAACCGGTCATCAATTCGAAATAAATATCTAAATGTGGTCTTGGCTTTGAGACATTTCTTCGAACAGTGCGTAAATAAAGTGTCAAATTCGTTTGGTATAAGTAGCACACTTGCTGTAGCAGGGAAAGGAAGGGAACCAGCGAAAAAGTGCTGCTGTTGGAGAAGAAAAGTGGCGAACAATTTCCTGTTTAAAAGATTTTGGCATGAGAACATTTTTGTGCTTTTTTGTACTGAAAAAGAATAGTACTGAGACAGTGACAATGAAAGAGAGAGGAAACGGTAACAGTGGGAGAGAAAGAGAGATGAGACACTGATGACTGGAGAGAGTAAGTGGCAGCGAAAGAGAAAGAGAGACAGATTAAGACATTAGCAGTGATAGCCAAGAAGAGAAGAGATAGTGTAAACGAAAAATATAGATCTGTGGAGACCTTACGTACCATAGGGGGGGGGGGGGAGGGTTCCAGGCGAGCAACTAACAGTTGCAGGGGAAGACGCATTTTGCACCGGAATTTTAAACACTTGGGTGTAGAGGGAAAAATAGGTTGGACAGCCCAAAATTTTTGAGCTGCCGATACATGGTGGTTCTTTGGTGTTGGGAAAGAAAGACAAAAGGAGACAGAGTATGTGAGAGAGGAGACAGCGGCAGTGGGATATACTGTAAACCTATGGGAGAAAAAGAAAATAGTGGCAGAGAGACACAGATAGACAGTGGCATCGAGATGAATATGCTGAGTGTGAATGGTTAACTAAAAAAGGAGACTGTGTAAAAGAATTAGAATGTTTTGTGGTAAAAGAGAGCGATTATGGTCACATGCCAAAATTTTTGGTGGGGAAGGCGGAATGAGCAGCTGGTTGCCCACTTTCCTGTCACAGTCTTTTAAAGAGGTTTATGTTTGCCTGTTTTGTGCCCAACAGGAGCATTATTGCGCTGCTTTATAACACAGTTCGGTGGAAGCGATGTTAGCCCTTCAGTTCATGGAGGGTGTGGCTAAGACCCTGAAGAAATCTGTACCGTATGTATCGCTGGCTTTTACTACTGCTCTGAAAGCAATTGTTTCAGAAATGCACATCAAAAACTGGGTAAAACATTTTCCGCGAGCTGATGCCACATTCAGCCCTAGATAAAGAGGCATGCAATGCAACTGCACAGACTTTTTCCGAAATGTTCAAATGTGTGTGAAATCTTATGTGACTTAACTGCTGAGGTCATCAGACATTAAGCTTACACACTATTTAACCTAAATTATCCTAAGGACAAACACACACCCATGCCAGAGGGTGGACTCGAACCTCCACCGGGACCAGCCGCACAACCCATGACTGCAGCGCCTTAGACAGACTTTTTGTATTCTGTACAGTCGTTCAGAACATATAACGGGTTGTTGCAGCAATCTTGTGGACATATTCGGAAAGCGAAACTAAAGGCTGACACGTGTGGATTTGCAAAGTCACATGTTTCTTCTTGTATCACAGTATCCCACATGAAGGAAGTCAATTCTTGCCACTATGCCTCTAAAATTATGGGGTCGAATCCATTTCACTTTGCCGCGCGGGGTAGCCTCGCGGTCTGAGGTGCCTTGCCACAGTTCGCGCGGCTCCCCCCGTCGGAGGTTAGAGTCCTCCCTCGGGAATGGGCTTCTTCAAATGTTTGTGAATTACTAAGGGACCAAACTGCTGAGGTCATCGGTCCCTAGACTTACACACTACCTAAATTAACTTAAACTAACTTATGCTAAGAACAACACACACACCCATGCCCGAGGGAGGACTCGGACCACCAGTGTGAGTAGCCCTGCAATCCGTGACATGGCCCTTCTAACCGCATAGCCACTCCCCGCGGCTCGGGCATTGGTCTGTGTGTTGTCCCTAGCGTAAGTTTAAGTTAGATTAAGTAGCGTGTAAGTGTAGGAACCGATGACCTCAGCAGCTTGGTCCCATCGGAACTCATCACAAATTTCAAATTTCTATTCCACTTTTTGTAAATGTTTGTGGTGTGACACAAAGTGCAATACCATTTGAAGCACAATAATATTCTATACGTTGCCTGTGTTCTTCCAACATCTTTGGATTCAGTTCAGAAGACTGAATAAATTTCAAAACGAAGTGTTTGCCTGTTACCTGTAGGGTGACACTAATTATTATGGGTTATAGCTCTTGACTGGTGAGTTCTGTATTTAGAAACAATCTTATTTTGCCACGTATGTGCTTCTTCCTCATTCCTGAGAGTCTCTCCCACATTCAGAGAAATACATAGTAACAATAACTCCTTAATTGATTACTGTGATAATCTGGAAAGATGTAAAGTGACGAATTCTTCCAGGGCTTCCATCCGCGTGGCTGCGTTGAAATTGCGCTACATTTCGATGATTGTCACTGTCATTTCCCCTGTCATCTTCTTGAGAAGATAATGAGAGTGACAATCATCAAAACGTCGCGGAACTTCAACGCAGCCACCTCGATGGAAGCCCCAGAATATTTTTTCAACAGTATTTTCTGGTAAAATCTACATTCACATATAAACAAACAATTATTTTTTTCTTCTTCTGAATATGGATAATTTATGGTAAACGTACTGGTTGTGCCTTTGATAATCTGTGATAATCAGATTAAAGAGTTTAAGCATATTAAACCACTAAATAATAAAATTTCAGAAAACCCATCACACATTTTCCATGAGTTCGTGTCCGCCCCAGCAGTAGACGAATATTTGAAGCGCCGGAATGGGTAGGTACATGAGGCACTTGAGACTCGAGTTTCCTTCAGGATTCTGAAAACAAAATAATAAGGAATCAGTCCTCGCCAATTTTTTAGCTTCATACTTAAATTCAGAGTGTACAAAAATGGTTCAAATGGCTCTGAGCACTATGGGACTCAACTGCTGTGGTCATCAGTCCCCTAGAACTTAGAACTACTTAAACCTAACTAACCTAAGGACATCACACACACCCATGCTCGAGGCAGGATTCGAAACTGCGACCGCAGCAGCAGCGCGGCTCCGGACTTGAGCGCCTGGAACCGCACGGCCACCACGGCCGGCTCAGAATGTACAACATGAACACAAATTTCCATCATTGTTACATGTAAGTGTGATAATCTATGTAATGCGTATGGTCGTTTTCGTAACAAATTACACTCCTGGAAACTGAAATAAGAACACCGAGAATTCATTGTCCCAGGAAGGGGAAACTTTATTGACACATTCCTGGGGTCAGATACATCACATGATCACACTGACAGAACCACAGGCACATAGACACAGGCAACAGAGCATGCACAATGTCGGCACTAGTACAGTGTATATCCACCTTTCGCAGCAATGCAGGCTGCTATTCTCCCATGGAGACGATCGTAGAGATGCTGGATGTAGTCCTGTGGAACGGCTTGCCATGCCATTTCCACCTGGCGCCTCAGTTGGACCAGCGTTCGTGCTGGACGTGCAGACCGCGTGAGACGACGCTTCATCCAGTCCCAAACGTGCTCAATGGGGGACAGATCCGGAGATCTTGCTGGCCAGGGTAGTTGACTTACACCTTCTAGAGCACGTTGGGTGGCACGGGATACATGCGGACGTGCATTGTCCTGTTGGAACAGCAAGTTCCCTTGCCGGTCTAGGAATGGTAGAACGATGGGTTCGATGACGGTTTGGATGTACCGTGCACTATTCAGTGTCCCCTCGACGATCACCAGTGGTTTACGGCCAGTGCAGGAGATCGCTCCCCACACCATGATGCCGGGTGTTGGCCCTGTGTGCCTCGGTCGTATGCAGTCCTGATTGTGGCGCTCACCTGCACGGCGCCAAACACGCATACGACCATCATTGGCACCAAGGCAGAAGCGACTCTCATCGCTGAAGACGACACGTCTCCATTCGTCCCTCCATTCACGCCTGTCGCGACACCACTGGAGGCGGGCTGCACGATGTTGGGGCGTGAGCGGAAGACGGCCTAACGGTGTGCGGGACCGTATCCCAGCTTCATGGAGACGGTTGCGAATGGTCCTCGCCGATACCCCAGGAGCAACAGTGTCCCTAATTTGCTGGGAAGTGGCGGTGCGGTCCCCTACGGCACTGCGTAGGATCCTACGGTCTTGGCGTGCATCCGTGCGTCGCTGCGGTCCGGTCCCAGGTCGACGGGCACGTGCACCTTCCGCCGACCACTGGCGACAACATCGATGTACTGTGGAGACCTCACGCCCCACGTGTTGAGCAATTCGGCGGTACGTCCACCCGGCCTCCCGCATGCCCACTATACGCCCTCGCTCAAAGTCCGTCAACTGCACATACGGTTCACGTCCACGCTGTCGCTGCATGCTACCAGTGTTAAAGACTGCGATGGAGCTCCGTATGCCACGGAAAACTGGCTGACACTGACGGCGGCGGTGCACAAATGCTGCGCAGCTAGCGCCATTCGACGGCCAACACCGCGGTTCCTGGTGTGTCCGCTGTGCCGTGCGTGTGATCATTGCTTGTACAGCCCTCTCGCAGTGTCCGGAGCAAGTATGGTGGGTCTGACACACCGGTGTCAATGTGTTCTTTTTTTCCATTTCCAGGAGTGTAGTTCGATGTGTACCTTCAAGTGATACATGTAAAATAAGCGTAGCTTTTGCGAAATAACAAAAATTTTACTAATCTCTAATTAAGAAGTTCATAGCATTACAATTACAACAGCTGTTGCTGTTCCATACGGTTCCATAGCACTATGGAAGCGGTAGTAACTGTTTCAGTATTTTGCTGTGAAGTTGTGCGCTCCATTGCAGACACTGTATTGTCTTCATTTCTAAGAGAAGGATCTGTAAGGCCATAGAAAAGGCGCAATAGCATTTTCCTCCAAGAACCCATGATCAGAAATGAAGAATTGATTATATCAATATTGTGAAATATCTCTCTTTTCCTCTTGTAATGAGACAGACTAGATTTTCCACTTTCAGAACTTCTGTTAACCTACTTTTGACCGCTGCGTTTTCCATGCAAAACAGTTCAGGCTTCCCACAATCATACTGAAGCTCCAAGAACCCTTGAGACTAACCATCAATGATTATCCTTCAGGTACACATAATAATCCAATATCCAAAAGCAGTATATGAGTATAAGATTGGGGGTCCTTGATCCTACAATCACATCGACTGTGGACAAGGACATAGTTCAAAGTGGCTTACAAAAGCTTTCTAAAATCAAATGTTGCTCCAAAGGTCCCGGAAGAGAATCTCTATATTTAATTTTTCCATACAAATCATGACACTACTGGTGTGACTTGCCTGCCTACTTCCTCCCTTCCATTCATCCCTATAAGCACTGAAATCTGCCGCGTCCGCATTGGTGGCACATTTGGGGAACAGCCCGAGGAGCAAATCGATGTTTTTCGTGAGATTTTGAGGGCTATAGAGACCTTTAGTAGATGGTAGTAGGACCAATTACCGAACATAGCAAGGTTATAGTTCGTGAGTAGATCAGCTGAGGTTGTGAGGTGCTACGAGAAGTTGAACCAGTCACACCCTCGAGGACCTGAAAGCCGGTTTAGCGAAATCTTACGTAACATCTGGGTACACTGTGGGGAAGACCACGACGAACTCGGAGATAGCATCCGAAAAAATCACTGTAATAAATTGCTTCCCATCTGAAAGTGCAGAAGCATATCGGATATTTAGGCAGGCCAAGTGGCCGAGCGGTTCTAGGCGCTACATTCTGGAACCGCGTGACCGCTACGGTCGCAGGTTCCAATACTGCCTCGGGCATGGATGTGTGTTATGTCCTTAGATTAGTTAGGTTTAAGTAGTTCTAAGTTCTAGGGGACTGATGACCTCAGCAGTTAAGTCGCATACTGCTTAGATCCATTTGAACCATTTGATATTGGATATTTACTTAAGTGTTCCATGTGAGTGAGCATTCGGACAGGTTTTTCAGACTTCGCATGCAGAGCGATGAAACTCGCCATTCTGTACCGAAAACGGAATACGGAACGCGGTCAAGGTAGTGGAAAAGGGCATTGAATCCGGGGTATAGTGTTACCGCTGTCACCGCACGGGGCACTGTCGAAGAGATTGTTGTATTACTCTCGTGAAACTATGGTAGGACATCCAGAATGAGATTTTCACCCTGCAGCGGAGTGTGCGCTGATATGAAACTTCCTGGCAGATTAAAACTGTGTGCCCGACCGAGACTCGAACTCGGGACCTTTGCCTTTCGCGGGCAAGTGCTCTACCATCTGAGCTACCGAAGCACGACTCACGCCCGGTCTCACAGCTTTACTTCTGCCAGTATCTCGTCTCCTACCTTCCAAACTTTACAGAAGCTCTCCTGCGAATCTGCAGAACTAGCACTCCTGAAAGAAAGGATATTGCGGAGACACGGCTTAGCCACAGCCTGGGGGATGTTTCCAGAATGAGATTTTCACCCTGCAGCGGAGTGTGCGCTGATATGAAACTTCCTGGCAGATTAAAACTGTGTGCCCGACCGAGACTCGAACTCGGGACCTTTGCCTTTCGCGGGCAAGTGCTCTACCATCTGAGCTACCGAAGCACGACTCACGCCCGGTCTCACAGCTTTACAGGCTGTGGCTAAGCCGTGTCTCCGCAATATCCTTTCTTTCAGGAGTGCTACTTCTGCAGGTTCGCAGGAGAGCTTCTGTAAAGTTTGGAAGGTAGGAGACGAGATACTGGCAGAAGTAAAGCTGTGAGACCGGGCGTGAGTCGTGCTTCGGTAGCTCAGATGGTAGAGCACTTGCCCGCGAAAGGCAAAGGTCCCGAGTTCGAGTCTCGGTCGGGCACACAGTTTTAATCTGCCAGGAAGTTTCATATCAGCGCACACTCCGCTGCAGGGTGAAAATCTCATTCTGGAAACATCCCCCAGGCTGTGGCTAAGCCGTGTCTCCGCAATATCCTTTCTTTCAGGAGTGCTACTTCTGCAGGTTCGCAGGAGAGCTTCTGTAAAGTTTGGAAGGTAGGAGACGAGATACTGGCAGAAGTAAAGCTGTGAGACCGGGCGTGAGTCGTGCTTCGGTAGCTCAGATGGTAGAGCACTTGCCCGCGAAAGGCAAAGGTCCCGAGTTCGAGTCTCGGTCGGGCACACAGTTTTAATCTGCCAGGAAGTTTCATATCAGCACACACTCCGCTGCAGGGTGAAAATCTCATTCTGGAAACATCCCCCAGACTGTGGCTAAGCCGTGTCTCCGCAATATCCTTTCTTTCAGGAGTGCTACTTCTGCAGGTTCGCAGAAGAGCTTCTGTAAAGTTTGGAAGGTAGGAGACGAGATACTGGCAGAAGTAAAGCTGTGAGACCGGGCGTGAGTCGTGCTTCGGTAGCTCAGATGGTAGAGCACTTGCCCGCGAAAGGCAAAGCCCCGAGTTCGAGTCTCGGTCGGGCACACAGTTTTAATCTGCCAGGAAGTTTTATGGTAGGACATGTTACCGACGACAAGAACATAGTCAAAGACGAATCCCTGCAAGGAGTACATTGGTCATGTGACGACATGCATGAGTTGAAACGGAAGAGAAACTGCACGGAGCACGGGGCACCGCTTGTGGTAAATAAAACAGTCGTCAACAGTGGGCGGTGTCAGTAGCAAATATTTATAAAGGTAGAAAAAAAACTTTAGAGTGTGTAGAGGTGATGAAAATAGACATCTTTTTCTTACATATGTGACTAGAATGCCACAGGTGTAGCGTTCTCCTTCTAGGGGTCAAAGAAGGTTTTTGCTGCTAACGATGTTCAGAGACGGTGCCCAAGCCACAGTGTGATGAATACAGTTTTAGAAATAGTGCTGAAAAAGACGCCGGTTTACATTAATACGCAACGGGCATCTCTGTGTAAATGACTGACTAACATGCTCAAACCAACCAGTTGTTTCACGAATTATGGCTGCAGCTTCAGCTAAACCGGCAACTGGGTTTTCTAGGGCGTTTATCGATGTATCGTAAACTAAATGCCTCGTCTCCCCCCCACAAAATGTAATTGTGTTGTACATTCGATTCCAGAGACATTGTCTTACATACGAAGCAATCAAATCAACTGTGAACGTTGGCCTTAAAGGAAGTCTACCGAAACACTTCAAGGTCCCATTGCAGCGAGCGACATACCTGTGTCATTTGTGTCACGTAACAAAAGTATATCGTATTATTTCGTCTAACAACTCTACGAATCTACATATTTCTTTTTTCCTTCATCCTGTATAAGAGGCATGATAAAAGAGCGAGATCAGAAAACAATTGTCAGTTATTTCCTTATCGTGAATGGGGTTATTCGTTGCTGACTCAGCGAGATGATGGAAATGGCAGCAACCTAGCATGGATGGAAAGGGTTAACTTCCATTTACTGATGGAAATAATTCCCCAAATATACAGTGATTAAGATAGTATCATTGAACTGCTTATACGCTGACTGTAAAATCTACATACAAAGAATTTCGCAGGTAAATGAGTCCACATAAATACAGTGTGATTCCCCAGATAGTGTTCATGCGCACTTTCTCTGGTGCTTCGGCAGATGTTTGTCACATCTTTCATGCTACTTCAGTTTCGACGGAAAGCGTAGGTTTGTTTCCCGTTACGAACAAAATTATTTTTAAAGCGGAATTTTACGTGCCCATTCGATAGAGCGATAGCAGTTAGTCTAGTGCGATATTTGTTTTATCGACATGTGTTAACAAGGACAGTAAAACTCCATGAATTATCAGGCGATATTTGTTTTATCTATATGTGTTAACAGAGGCAGTAAATTCCATGAATTTTGAGCACTCCGCCAGCAGCAGCGGTTTATTGGTAGAATCCTGAAGCGATGCAGTCCTTCAGCAAAGGAAACAGCTTACAATACGTTAGTTCGTCCAGTCTTGGAGTACTGTGCGTCTGTATGGGACCCTTACCAGTTGGGTCTGATCCAAGAGATTGAGAAGGTCCAAAGAAGAGCGGCAAGATTCGTGACTGGTACATTTAGCCATCGGGAGAGCGTTACAAATCTCATAGAAAGTTTGAAGTGGGACTCTCTTGCAGATAGACGGCGCGCTAAACGGAAGGGGCTGCTAACTAATTTCCGAAATCCGATCTTCACCGAGGATGAAGGGCATATATTATTAACACCAACTTTCAAATCGCGCAATGATCACCATTCAAAGATAAGGTAAACAAGAGCTCGTACTGAGGCGTTCAGACAGTCGTTTCTCCCTCGCGCGATGCGCAAGTGGAAGAGAGGGGGGGAAATATGACTTTGGCGCGAATTGTGCCCTCCGCCACACACCGCTTGGTGGCTAGCGGAGTATATATGTAGATGTAGATGTAGATGTAGATGTAGCCCTGGCCCGCGCTGACTGCTACCCCCAAACATGCAGTCCAACTGAGTCGCTGCTGGATTGTTATTATTCTTCCTGTTTTACTGTCTCTGTTGAGACACATCGATAAAATGAATATCAGACTAGAATAACCTGGAAACGCTCTGCAGAATGGTCACAATCTCTGGTTTAAAAACAATTTTATCTCAAACGGGAAACAAACAGACACTTTCTGTCGACACTGGTCGTCGCAGGAAAGACATGTCGATCAGTAATTGCTTGGGTTGACTCCAGCTATGCAGATATCTACGCAAACACTAGAAAAAATCTGACTGATAACTCTTAGGAGAGACAACGGATATGAGATTCCTCAGGTATACTTGGCTTTCTGATTTAGCATCTAGGTCCACAGCTTGTCTTGGTATTATGTTGATAATTCAATTAAATTACCAAAAAATAAAATCAGTTCTGTTTTAATGCTTCTTAACTTTCTCCTTGAGTTCAAAACAGAAAATATACTGCAGCGCAGACAATCGTTAAAATTTTTAAATGGTACACGTCACTGGTGCCGTAAGGTGGTACTGATTTATTAACATTAGCCATTATGTTACAACAGAAACAACTTTTAGTACGTGAAAACCTTGCTTATAGAGGCAGAGAGCTTTTATTTGGAAGGACATCATAAGAGATGGTCTAGTGACGGCAATAAAACTTTGTTAAATACCAGCTAGCTGAAAAGTATGTCACAATGCCCTACTCCTAAACATGTGGTACACCCAGTGTTGCTGTGATAATCTCCAGATTCATAGAATTAAATTTGTTTCAACAAATAATCAAATGAAAGAAAAATTACTGTCGTACTGTTCACATAAATCACAATAAATACAGTGTAATAAACTGTAAAATGAAAGGTGATTGATGATCTATCATAAAAGTTCAATGTACCAACCAAATTGATGTGTGGTCCAATTCCGTGCCTAACATTATAACAAAAAGTCAATTACATGTAAGCAAGAGCTTAAAGTACTTGAACAACACTGTGTCAAAACATCGAGTCTCACGAGCAACAGAATTTTTTAGGAGATTGTATGACAGATTATAACGAAAATACATGCTGTTGTACACAAGTCATAAGTTTGAAAACATGGCTGAGTAATAAATCATAACAAATAAATATAAAGGTATTTACATTTCTTTACATGCTAGTCCAATGCATAAAAGCATGAATATGATCAAAGTAGTGAATCAGAATGTGCGCTGTGTAAAACGTACTGTTATATAAAAATAGATTAAGCCACAAACTAGTGCACTTGTTACTAAATTTAAATACAGACATATGTAAAAGATAAAGATAAATATAAGAAAAAAAAGAAAAGGCGTCTTTTTCTTTCTTTCTGTCGTAGCGAAAACCTATCAAGCGATCTGCACATTCCTGGTATAAGCTTTATATGATTCATCTTCTTAGTGATTAAATGAGATTTTGTAATGAACTGAAACATTCGAATTGATCATGATACGATGATTAGAGAGTTTGAAGGTGGGTGCTTGCAACTGACAGTACGGCAGGAAAGAAGTGTTTAAGTTCTATTTTCTCGTGAGTAGTGTTACTCGCCATATTTTTTAGGTAATCATTGGTGCCTTTGATTGTTAAAATAATTTTGTTTAGAACCTCCACGACGTGAGTATCGGCATGTGCCCATTTTAACTGCAACAATTTCATACTTCAGCACATCCAGTAATTCAAAACTATCAGGCAAAGTATTGTATGAGATGGACCATGTGATGACGACATATAAAACAGTGTCTGGTATCTCGCTTATGCTAAAGAACGATATTTTTTCCCTTGAGAATGGTCAAGCGCTGAAAATGAAATCGTGAAATTTTGTAAAAATAGTTATTTTAAGAGAAGAGGTGACAATGGTGTCTTTAAAAAATGACTAAGTTCTGTTACCCTAACAATGAATATCAGTATGCTACTATTTGTAAAATTGTGCGAAGTTGACAGCTATCGTGGTGCAGAGTAGTAACGATTAATTTACAGTGAAGTCGATTGTATTGAAAGGAGTAGATTGCAGTGAAAAATAGTAATTAGCCATGTTGGACGACCTGCCTTGGCTAGCGAGAGCAATTTTGTAGATGTTACGAAATAACTAAATAAATTATTGAAGAATGGTTTGACGTGATAGAATTTTACATATAAACAGAATCATATTTAACAAGTAGATTGTATATTAACTATTTTTCTTATCTTTACTCGCAAATTTCTCAAAAATAGTGATACTTTCATTAAAGCGAAACTGAAGCCTGCTATGCCATCTTTGAGACGTTATTTAAATAAACAGTAAGACAGACCGCTAATTTAGAAAAATGTGGTGAACATTTGAAAAAGTTTACTGTTGTATTAACTCTGTCTTGAGCTCTTGAGGTGAAGATTTTACTGTGTTGTCGACTAGTTTGTTCATCTTTCCTTTAACCTATGGATATTGTGAATGTAGTAGATGCTTTACAAATGTTGTCGAAATTCTGGATTATTTTACATGCTGTTGCCAATGTCAACTAAACAGCACATCTTCCTTGCGTTTGCTTATCTTCCGAATAAACTGGAAAGAAGGGCACATCCTGCAAAGGAGAGTAGCTGGTGTAGCTGGCATATTCAGATTTAGTGAGTGGCGTGGGATAGTAGTCAATGCGTTCGGTATCGAACCAGTTCACGATTACTATGAAATCTAATATTTTTGCTGGACACGTTATAACAGGTCGTGGAGGGTGCATGGCGCACCAGAATCAATTTCTCCTCTTGCATTTTCTTCACGAATGGTGCTTAATATGACAGAGTGTCGGTAGTCTTCGAACATCTCAACGTCCGCAGCTCGTGACTGTGGCTAGTTTGGACTGTGTAAAAAAATTAGAGTGTGTACAAATTGAGACTTTTTACGGGCACTGATGACCGCGCAGTTGAGCTCCCGCCATACTAAACATCATCGTCAAACATCTCAACCACTGCAGCCGTGGTCCTCATTCCAGATGTATTTCGGAAAAAATAATAAGATACTTTTCTGGAACGAGGACACTGGGAATTTGGCGCACAAGAGTAATCGTAGTTTCTTAAGCTTTAATACTTTCAGAATAAACTCGTGACGAATCGCGTATCTCTTCTTTCTGTCTTCTCTGTTTAACGATCCTAAGTGTTCGATGACGAAGTTTACATCAAAACGCATTCCTTCTTATAACATTTACCAAGATAGTCAATAAATATTTTCTTTTACGATAGACTAATTTCACTAGTCGTTTCCCCTATATCTACCGTATAAATCATCGCTCTGCGGTGTTCTTTTTCTATCCGTAACTATAACGACTTTCCAGGTTGCCTCCACACGTTATGGCAGACTGTATAACTGTTTTGAGCTAGAGGAGTACCATCAGGACTGAAGAGTTTCAGTCGAATCTCGAGTGTATGGTGCAGCCAAGAAATCAATTCCATTTTCGCATATGACATAACACATGCGGTTTCCCCTAAATCCCTTCATTTATCAATGATCGCTATTCTACACTCCTGGAAATGGAAAAAAGAACACATTGACACCGGTATGTCAGACCCACCATACTTGCTCCGGACACTGCGAGAGGGCTGTACAAGCAATGATCACACGCACGGCACAGCGGACACACCAGGAACCGCGGTGTTGGCCGTCGAATGGCGCTAGCTGCGCAGCATTTGTGCACCGCCGCCGTCAGTGTCAGCCAGTTTGCCGTGGCATACGGAGCTCCATCGCAGTCTTTAACACTGGTAGCATGCCGCGACAGCGTGGACGTGAACCGTATGTGCAGTTGACGGACTTTGAGCGAGGGCGTATAGTGGGCATGCGGGAGGCCGGGTGGACGTACCGCCGAATTGCTCAACACGTGGGGCGTGAGGTCTCCACAGTACATCGATGTTGTCGCCAGTGGTCGGCGGAAGGTGCACGTGCCCGTCGACCTGGGACCGGACCGCAGCGACGCACGGATGCACGCCAAGACCGTAGGATCCTACGCAGTGCCGTAGGGGACCGTACCGCCACTTCCCAGCAAATTAGGGACACTGTTGCTCCTGGGGTATCGGCGAGGACCATTCGCAACCGTCTCCATGAAGCTGGGCTACGGTCCCGCACACCGTTAGGCCGTCTTCCGCTCACGCCCCAACATCGTGCAGCCCGCCTCCAGTGGTGTCGCGACAGGCGTGAATGGAAGGACGAATGGAGACGTGTCGTCTTCAGCGATGAGAGTCGCTTCTGCCTTGGTGCCAATGATGGTCGTATGCGTGTTTGGCGCCGTGCAGGTGAGCGCCACAATCAGGACTGCATACGACCGAGGCACACAGGGCCAACACCCGGCATCATGGTGTGGGGAGCGATCTCCTGCACTGGCCGTAAACCACTGGTGATCGTCGAGGGGACACTGAATAGTGCACGGTACATCCAAACCGTCATCGAACCCATCGTTCTACCATTCCTAGACCGGCAAGGGAACTTGCTGTTCCAACAGGACAATGCACGTCCGCATGTATCCCGTGCCACCCAACGTGCTCTAGAAGGTGTAAGTCAACTACCCTGGCCAGCAAGATCTCCGGATCTGTCCCCCATTGAGCATGTTTGGGACTGGATGAAGCGTCGTCTCACGCGGTGTGCACGTCCAGCACGAACGCTGGTCCAACTGAGGCGCCAGGTGGAAATGGCATGGCAAGCCGTTCCACAGGACTACATCCAGCATCTCTACGATCGTCTCCATGGGAGAATAGCAGCCTGCATTGCTGCGAAAGGTGGATATACACTGTACTAGTGCCGACATTGTGCATGCTCTGTTGCCTGTGTCTATGTGCCTGTGGTTCTGTCAGTGTGATCATGTGATGTATCTGACCCCAGGAATGTGTCAATAAAGTTTCCCCTTCCTGGGACAATGAATTCTCGGTGTTCTTATTTCAATTTCCAGGAGTGTATTTCACTCCCTTGTCATAATTAGCATTCTGAAATTTATTATCCGTTGACCTCTGCATAAAGGCATACGGTAATTATTTAAAAGATGTACAGATAGTGCACATATAAAAGTGTTAATTTCTTAAGTTAAAATTTTCTCAGTTCGCTCCAGATTGTAGAAAATGTTGAATAATTTCAAGGAGCACACAAAGCCTGCTTCTTGATTTTTGTATTGTAACATTTTTTTATTGTATTTCATATTGTATTACAGGTAACATCACTTTTATGACGCAGTATAAATAACCCTAACTAAATTCTAAGTTGTCTTTCAATTGTACATCGTTACAAATGTCGAATGTAGGTTTACATTCTTCTCAATCTTCAAGTCTTATGACACTAAACACAATATTTGACAATTTTTTCCTCTGAATTCATCACACGCCACCGACGTGGAAACTGAAAACGTAATAAATGCCACTTTTTTTAAAAAACGTGTTTCCAGAAATTTTATGTTCTCGATATTCCGTTGCATGTCCCTAGACTTGTTCCAAGTATCAAATCATGGAGAAAATGTTTGAAAGATTCTTTATTAGAAGCTTCGTGGTTTTTTTGCAAGACGATAATTCTCTCAGGAGTTCCGTTTGCCATTCCAATGCGTGCAAACGTCTTCTTTCATTTTTAACACGCACCTGAAAAGTGTACTTTTGCAAGCGTGTAAGGAGGTATCTAAGTCAATGTGATCAAAGGCTCTCGTACTCATCAAAAAAAAAAAAAAAAAAAAAAAAAAACACTTCCTCAACAGCACTGCGAATTTCACTGTAAATTTTGCAATGTTTCTTCCTAATAACTGAGTTGCGTAAGAGACAGAAGTCAGTACTGAGATATTTTTCCATTAGTTAAATTTTGTTATTCTCTTGTACAAATGTAAAAGAAATAAGAAATGGTTTTTGTTGTCTACAATTCTACTAAAAATGGCTCTGGGCACTATGGGACTCAACTGCTGTGCTCATCAGTCCCCTAGAACTTAGAACTACTTAAATCTAACTAACCTAAGGACATCACACACACCCATGCCCGAGGCAGGATTCGAACCTGCGACCGTAGCAGCAGCGCGGCTCCGGACTGGAGCGCCTAGAACCGCACGGCCACCGCGGCCGGCTACAATTCTACTAGTTAAAATATTTCGGTACTTGTATTACCACATATAAAAAGTGCTGCTGTTGTATTAAGGGGACTTGAAACAAAAACTCTCTTACTGGCATTTAGAACCAGACAGTTTCCTCGTATGGCACATGGAACGTTCTCAATAAATTATTGATTTTCTAATTTGTTCGAGTATATTTTGTAGTGATGAGACGGGCAGCATAATTCAATGGTATAATAATATCTTCTTAATGTTTTTGGATACAGACAAGCTATGTACAAGAAAAGATTTTTTATTCCCTTCACAAATGTGTGCTTTCACACCTAAGACCTTTTCAACTTCCACTCTTCAATTATAGTTTCAATTTCCAGTTAACTGATGCAAAGTGGGAGATTTTCTTTGATTATTCAAAGTCAGAGAGGGTAGCATAAGACGTAGGCGAATCCTGCTGTGGTTGGATGAGGGGACTTCCAAATGTATGTCACACATTATCACTGCAGGCAAAGAATGCTGCACTACAGATACACACAACACTATTTTTCACCGTGTTTACCAGGTGTCTCTAAACAATGGTTGGAACGTTCTACGAACCGTTCGATTCCTCAGCGATGTAAATCCTTTTTTGCTCACGAAGTCATTGATGAACCGCTGAGTGAACGTCTTCTTTCCCCCACAGACGTTCTTTCCTTTCTCCGAAAGTATTGCCTCTATATTGTCGTTTGTGGTGGATGTCAAACGCCTTCCTTCCCGATCAGCATACCCACCTCTTTGCGGCCTTTATCAAAATGTTGGGGTTATTTCACTAGGGCTGAGTGCGATATTGCGTTTGGTGCATATGCGTCCAAAATTTCACGGTAAATATGTGTGCAATTTAGGCGTTTGCCCACAAGAATTGTACTGCCCCGCGTCAACTCGCTCGCATTCTCTAATGTACATGTTATCCGTATCGCGACAGAACTGTGTCTGCAGTAAACCTTGAATGTGTACTCTTTCCTGACAACACGCCACTTACGTTGCCCGATGGTCTTAGCATAAGAGGCGTGTGTAACTTTCTTTCTGAAATCTTTATGTATTTCGGTCTGCCTACTTACCAATGGTCAGTACGTCATATTTACTTAACTGAGCGTAGCATTTTAACAATTACATTGCAGCTGACCATTGCGTGAATTCTTGACTAATCTACAACAACAACTAACAAATCGCTTTGTCAGTAGGTGTGTGATTCTTGTGCTACACTCGTGTAAGAGTGCGAAAACTTCTGCTGGCGTCTGTTATTTCCGAAGTGTAACTGGTAAGTTGCAATATTATTGCTTGCATATGAACATCTTAAGTGATACAGTTTCGTTATTTTGTTCATTGCTAATAGTACTTCGTCACTATGCAGGCCTAATTATGAAATTGCATTTTTATAGGGTGAATCCGATCATGCGAGTATATCAAAATGTTCTGGGCCAACAGGGAAATCTAACTTCAAACCAGAATTTCTTCTAATTACAGTGAAAGCAGTCAAATCAGGAAAATTAAGCATCCGGAAAGATTCAGAGCTATACGCCTTTACATATACCACAATAAACGACTAAGTCAAGGGAACAGATACAAAATAGGCGGCCAACCAGCGTTAACCAATAGTGAGGAAAAAGCCTGGTTGAAGGATTATTCTATTGTGTGAAACGGAGCTTTCTTTGAGGAATAATGATGTTAGCGATATTGTACAGACATATCTCAATCGAGCAGGGAGGATTGAAAAAGATTTCGTGACATCGACCTGGCTACGAGTGGGTTAACTCTTTTCTGAAAGGAAATAAAAACTAACGATTAGAGTAAGTAAAAATGTGAAGAGGGCAAAGGCAGCAGTTACCCGAGAAACAGTGATTGGTTATTTTAAAAACCTTGAAGGGAACCTGAGTGTTGTCCTCCCCTTCAACATTATACACTAAGATGAGACAAACTTTTGTGACGATCCTGGACAAGTGAAAGTAATAGTGAAGCAAGCACAAGACATCCTGAAAGGACAGTGGATAGTATCAGTGTGATGATAGCAGCAACGGCCGAAGGCTCAGTCCTCCCACTTGGACTGAAGGTGCAAGTTATAATAGGAATCAAAGTGCTTGGTTTGATCTAACAATGTTTGAATCATGGTCTGTTGAAATTGTCTTGCCTTATGCCCGGCAATTAGAGGGACCTAAGTGATTATAGATGTCCATTTCTTCGGTCATCTAACGTGATTAAATTGTGCCAGGAACAGGACATTAAATTTGTGCTTCCACCACCTAATTCTACTCATTAGTGTCAAGCACTTGATGTGGTCTTTCTTAGCCCTTTAAAACTTGCTTGGAGAAATGTGCTAGATGATTGGAAAAGGAAGACTAGAAGACTGGTGCAAAAATCCCAATTTTCCTAGGTTGCTGAAAATGTTTTTGAAAATATAGCTATCACGTCCAAATCAGATGTAATATCTGGGTTCAGAAAAGCAGGAAGTTTTCCTTTCTGTCCCGATAGAGTTATTTCACAGCTTCCAGAAGAAACCGATAACAATGCACATGGCACCAGCTCAACAGAAGTTTCATGGGCATCAGCCTTCGAAATGCAATTGAAACAGGTTCTCTTTAATGAAACAAAAGAAAAGCCGCGCCAAGCAAAGCGTTTAGCGTTAACTCCAGCAAAAGTAATTGTTATTAGCGACTTCAATGAAAATGATACTGACAGGGTTGCAAGCATGGAGTCCCTATCTGGAACATCTAACAGTGATCTAGAACAGCACGAGTCAAATGCAAATGAAGAAATGGACAAGGAGGAGCATAAAGATTGGCATGAATTTAAAGAAATTTATTTCACCAAGGTTCAACTTCTTATGAAAAAAAAAGGTTCAGGATTTTTATAGGTAAAATTGAAATAGACTCTAGTGACACCTATGAAATGACATTTCTGAGAAAGAAAGTACTTGATGGTAATGTTTATTTTGTCTTTCCAAAAACTGACGAAGCAAATGAGGTAGAAAGAGCCCAGGTTATTAAAAAAGTTGTTCCGCAACACAGAAGGTGAGGTATATTTATTTTTGAAGGAATAGATGATTATGACATTGAGTAAATACCTTTCGCATTTATTATGACATACAATAACTAAAATTAATATTTGTTTGTCAAATTTCGTGAATGCAAGTGTTCTTATAGCAAAAATCTCAAGTTTAATATGCTTGTAAAAATTTGTTTAGTCTAGAAATTGTAAAATTTTGTTACAAATACAGCAATACATTTTTTAAAAATCATAATAGTGATCGGATTCACTCCACTAGAAGTCTGATTCCGTTCCTGCATACAAAATACAAGGTGCTCGGATTCCCCCCAACTGAGGAGGTGAAACCGGTCAACAATTAACTTAAAATAATAATTGCAGTTATAAATCAAAAATAATGTAATACATGATTATATCGTTATAAAGGTTGTGAAATTAACATACTGAACTTTTATTCCGAAATCAGAATAGTAAATGGGCGAAATTTAAAAAAACTGCTGTTTCTGATCGGATTCACCTCATTTTACGGCCCTTCACGATTCAGATGGTCGCCTCATTACACTTTCAGCCAACATACCTAGATCATACTACCCGAACCAGACAGCTAGTGAAGAAAGATCCATACTTACTAACATCAGATAGAAAATCTGCCAGGAACATGAACAACTATACTGGTGCCCAAAATTAAAGCAACAAACCGCTATTTCCCCTTTCTGTGTCTGTTCGCGATGTATTCATAGAAACTGTCAACATATGTTCGTACGATGGTGTTCTGCACGAAAGGTGGCATTCCGGTCAACCACGTCAACGATGATGTCAGGGCAGCTATCAAACGGGGCAGTGTTTTTCGGCAGAGTGCCCTTTATTGTCGGAGACCTGCTGTATGTGTACCCCTGGCGCGTCTTCACAGAAGGGAACCTCTAGAGTGGAGTCATCATAATGCCATCTCGACGGTCGAACAGTGGACCAATGTTCTTTTCACAGATGAGTCCCGATTTGGTCTGGAGAGTGATTCTCGACGGCTTTGCATTTGGAGGGAACGTGGAACTCGATTTCGGGACCCAAAACTTTTGAAAAGAGACCGGTATCGAGGAGGATCACTACTGTTGTGTGCAAGGATTATTTTGACCGCATGAACACCTCCTTATGAAATTGTATGGGTGAATCGGAAATGTTGAGCTGCTGTCAGGTATCTTGACGATATTGTAGGACCTCATGTGCGATCGTTGCGAGATGTTCTGGGCTCAGACTTGGTACTTATGGATGATAACGCTCGACCTCGTAGAGCACAGGTGTTTGATTGAAGGACATCATCTCTACGCCAGTGACTGATATAAGTTTTTATTACACTATTGCAATTTCGGCCTTAGGCCATGTCAACTGCTGATGTTATAGCTTTAAGCCATGTCAACGTAACGCAAGCTGTCAACATTTGTATGTCGTTGTCAGTACTGTTAAATACATTCGTGACGTTGTTACACAGTGCGAGCACTCGTATTCAAACATCGTAAAACAAATGTTTGAATAAGTGTGATCGCACTGTGTAGCAACGTCACGAAAGTATTTAACAGTATTGACAACGACATACAAATGTGTCAGCTTGCGTTACGTTGACATGGCTTAAAGCCATAATATCAGCACTTGATAATGGTCTAAGGCCGAAATTTGCAATAGTGTAATAAAAACTTATAACAGTCGCTGGTGTAAAGGTGATGTCCTTCAAAAAAAAAAAATTTATTACTGTGAATCCCAGCTACAACAGGTTTATTTTACAGGTGTTTGATGTTTTCTTGGAAATGGAAGATATCGCAACCGTGGCGTGGCCTGCTCGCTTTCCCGATGTGAACCGCATAGATCATGTCTGGGATGCACGGGGAGATGGGCTGCATCACGTCAGCTTCACCACCCACTCTCCAAGACTTGTTAACAGCTCTGCAGGAGGAACTGTCGTTATTGCCTCAACATGAGACTGATGACGTCATTCACAGCATGCCCCGTCGTTGTCATTTCTGTATTGCTGCCAGAGGTGGTCACACCCCTTACTGAGCACATTAACCAGTTATCCGAATGTGTGTGCAAACCCATTAAGTTCGAAAAACGAAAAACATCTTAGTCTACCGTTATGCATGTTGCAGCTCCTTACGTCCTGTATTCTTTACATTGTTTCTGCTTTACTATCATCTGTGTATGCTGTTTTGGAGCAAAATAAACGCAGCCTTGCAAAATTTCCATTTGTTGTCTTAATTTTGGACGCCAGTGTATATTTCCACCATTTACGGAAAACAAACATTTAGCGAAAACAAGTTTCTTTCATATTATTTTAAGAGGGTTTCTATGATGTAAATATACGGAGCTTTTGATTCAGTACCGACAGTCCCTTTTAATTAAATACTCTGAAATATAGTTTTATATTGATAAATTCCAACAACAATATTTTGATCTAAAATTATCCTATTGTTGCAAACTTATCTCACAACAAAGTCTTGTTACCAGCCATTCTACCACGGTGAAAAGGCTCACTGAGGCTGAAAAAACGTTATCGGTCAAGGTTCCGTTTACCTGCACCCAAAGTTCCAGTTTCAATAAGAGTTATTAGTGTCAAATTGTACATTGAAATTAACACCTCACAGAAATCTTTCTCCACTGATGTTTAGAATAGAAATAACGAAAAAACAAAATCACGATATACTATCTGTTGTTTTCGCTGCGAAATAGGGGAAGAAAGACTGAAGCCTACATTCAGAACCTTCAACGATCTGAAACACTGACTAAAAGATCTGTCTGAATGACTAGCGTGAGAATTGTAAATAGATGCCTGTAATCTGTCTCAAACTGCTAAAATCTAAGTTCTCACAAAATGTACCAGCTTACAAACGTTGCCTGGTAGAGTGTGACACACGCTGCTCCGACGCTGCACATGAACTGCGCCATGGCCACTGGACTCATCACCTGCTGCAGGAACTGCACCAAGCTGCGCAGAAAAAGAGGAGGCAACACTACTCAAAAAACACTCGTGAACTGTTCTTACATAAACAGGGCTTTCATGGTTTGTAGCTCAAGTGTACCCCATGAAATATAGCAAAAATTTTAAATATTTCCAAGTGTTAATATTGATTTTTCTCCAGAATACTCGAAACACCGATGTGTCTTCGTAATTACATAACGAAGAAATATTTACCAATGTTAGCAATTGTGACAATAAAACAAGTATTAAAATAGAGATTGCTTCTTCCCTAAAATAACTGCAACCAGACAATGTTAATAGCACTATTGAATAATATTTAGTAAAAAGAATAGTAGCTTTACTCGTTTAGGACCGATAGAAGTACCTCAGAAAGTACGATACAACACAGCGGTGTCCGTGTTATTCCAAATTACGATGCATAGTTTCTTCAGACATGCATGCATTGAAATCAAATGGCTCTGAGCACTATGGGACTTAACGTATGAGGTCATCAGTCCCTTAGAACTTAGAACTACTTAAACCTAACTAACCCAAGGACATCACACACATCCATGCCCGAGGCAGGATTCCAACATGCGACCGTAGCGGTCGCGCGGTTCCAGACAGAAGCGCCCGACAGCATGAACACGGAGGATGGCTACAAGTTACCGATGGAATGGCTTCTAGCGACTCCAGCTCAGCGGACCACATGTGTTCGTCAACCAGCAGCACCACTTTACCTGGGCTTAACAGCGTAAGTAGCAGCCAAGGCAGGACTGCCGTGCAGCTTCAAGGCTTCGCTGCAGGAGAACCTTAGCACTGGATACAAGCTGCCGATTTGCTCTCGGCCATCAATAGTCTACTAGAGTTACCTACCAGTCACTTACTACAAGATCACAGGCAGTAGCCTTGATCCTGTATTGGCTACCAGTCACCTACTACAGTTAGTTTCCAAACATCCTACCGCAATAGCGCAATCAGTAGCCCTCCGGACAGCCCTCCTACTCAATAGCAGTCTAACTTCAAATTATACAATGATATCCTAGACAAGCGACGTCAGTAGCCACGTTATAATCGAAATAGACTGACAGATTATGGGGCAAGGCATTCACCAGTATCCAGCAGCTAATCACGGTGAAGAGGAGCGCTGCATAGTCGGTCGAAACATAGGCATTTAAGTTCTTTGGTGAATTATAATGATGTGGTCTTATACCCAAAATTATTTTATTCGAAATGACCACACAAACCAAGTTCTGGCCCGCCGTGGTTACATAAAGAATTAATACCTTGAAACACTACAAGTCCTTACATGAAATCCAAAGCAATAATACAGCCAGAATGGAACACCAAACAAGATCCAAATTGAAACGTCCTGTTAGATTAAAACAGTATATCGGACCGAGACTCGAACTCGGGACCTTTGCCTTTCGCGGCAAGTGCTGTACTAACTGAGCTACCCAAGCGTGACTCACGCCCACTCCCCCCCCTCACAGCTTTACTTCCGCTAGTATTTCGTCTCCTACCTTCCAAATTTCACAGAAGCTCACCTGTGAACCAAACAGAACTAGCACTCCTGGAAGAAAGGATACTGCGGAGACATGGCATGTGCTCTTTCCCGCTAATGGTAAAGGTCCCGAATTCGAGTCTCGGTCCGGCAGACAGTTTTAATCTGCCACGAAGTTTCATATCAGCGCACACTCCGCTGCAGAGTGAAAATCCCATTCTGGAAATAGTCGAAATTCACAATATTGCTCACCAACAAGAGGACAGCTGCCTCTTAAGGCGTAAATGCAAAGACTGAATACGAGACTGGCGTCATTCCACCGTGGGGCGGGCAGCCTTATCCCGCTCCAGAAACCAGGTGGTTATGTAGGGTGACGTAATGCGGCGGAGGAGGACGGTTCCCTCTCACGTTGCGGTGTGTTCACTGCCTGCTGGTCCTCTGTGGCGCAGCTGGTTGTAAGAGCACATACATAGTACCGCCATTGTAGACAGAATGGCGGAGGATGTTCCCCTACAGGAAAATTCTATATAACTAAACTAACTTGTTTATTCTAAATGCACGTAACAATGTACTAAAACAATGTAAGCAACTTTCCCATTGGAACGGAGAACAACGTTTTTGTTTTCAACAAATAGCATTATTAGCAGCGTCTGGGTGCTGTTTTATTTCTTTGTAATAATTAACTTATAATACTACGTAGCCATGGTATCACCAAATCCGTTCTGCGACAGTATGTTGTGTGACATCTTTTTACAGTAAATAGCACTGAATCTAGCCGCTGCTGAAACTCGACTGAAATACGAGAAGTATCCAAAAACTAACAGGAATTTCAGCTTTTTTTGTTTTTTGGAAAGAATTTATTAGTTCGACTTCATCAGCGTTACCCTTTCAGAAAATCCCATTAGGTATTATACTCTTATCCCAATGGTTTACCAACGGCTGAAACACTTCTCGAACTCGATTTTTACGAGAGTCCTTAGCCATATGAGCGATACTTCTTCAATATCAGCTGTGCTTGTCCCTTTAAATTTTCTTTACTCTTGGGAAAAGAAAAAAAGTCACATGGAGCTATGTCTGATACATGCGGAGTTGGGTCATTATTACAGTACTCTTTTTAGCCAAAAATTTGCAAACGAGAAACGAAGTGTGGACAGGTGAGTTATCATAACGTAAAGGCAATTAATTGTTTACCCACAAATATGGACACTTTCTTCAGATATTTTCACGAAAACGGCTCTGAACTTGTAAGTAGTACTCTCTGTTGATCGTTCGATCTTGTGGCAAGAAGGCATGGTGAAGTATCCCGTTAAAACAACAGATCACAGTGAGCTTAACACATTTTACCGTACGTGACTGGCCTTTTTTGGTCTCGGATATCCAGAATGCACCCACTGGGACGATTGAGCCTTAGTTTCGATTTCATATCCGTAATCCCGCTTTTCACCCCTGTTATGACA
The DNA here is from genome assembly GCF_023864275.1 of Schistocerca cancellata. Lineage (NCBI taxonomy): Eukaryota > Metazoa > Arthropoda > Insecta > Orthoptera > Acrididae > Schistocerca > Schistocerca cancellata. Next base: position 347,964,300 of record NC_064633.1, on the reverse strand, counting down.
CATTTCAGTAGCTTCCTTGGACTTCGTCTAGCGATTCCTGAGCAGCTTGCGCTCGACGCTGTTTTTTTTCCGAAATTCAACGATTTTCGAAAGTTTATGCTCAGAACTTCCCAAACAATATCATGGAATGACTCAGTTCATATGCGAAAATCATCAGCGACTTCTCTGATTGAACCGGCCGAAGTGGCCGTGCTGTTCTAGGCGCTGCAGTCTGGAACCGCGAGACCGCTACGGTCGCAGGTTCGAATCCTGCTTCGGGCATGGGTGTGTATGATGTCCTTAGGTTAGTTAGGTTTAACTAATTCTAAGTTCTAGGGGACTAATGACCTCAGAAGTCGAGTCCCATAGTGCTCAGAGCCATTTGAACCATTTCTCTGATTGAGATTCGGTGATCGTTCATAACCTTACCTTTCACGTTTTTTTTCTTTTTTTTATTATTAATTCAGCGCTTGATGATGTGCCAGGGTGTCCAACGCGTTAGTCCTCTTCTGCTTCTTTGCGGTGCTTATACCACTCGTGAACCGCTGTTTTACTCACAGCACACTTGCCCAATCATTATTTTACATTTCTAAACTTCTGCTGAAGTTTTTTACGTCCTTATTAAAAAAAGTTATTAATACAAATTCTCTGACACATTCGTATACAACATAAGTAATCTTCGAATCATTAAAGTAAATGTAACTTCTTTGACAGCCGATAACAGAAAGAATATCCGATATGGTTAAAACTTTACAGATACTCCTCACACACATTTAACAACACAACAAGTAAAAAAAAAAAAAATCATGCGAATTGGAGTAATACAACACACAAATCCGTGCGGTTCTAGGCGCTTCAGTCTGTAACCGCGTGACCGCTACGGTCGCAGGTTCGAATCCTGCCTCGGGGATGGATGTGTGTGATGTCCTTAGGTTAGTTAGGTTTAAGTAGTTCTAAGTTCTAGGACTGATGACCACACATGTTAAGTCCCATAATGCCCAGAGCCATTTGATCCAACACGCCAAAGAACAAAAATTCTCGTTACCTTTTGGTCACTCGCGTACCCTATCATCTATACGGATTAGAGTCGTCGAATTCGTGACTGGATTTGAGGCGAAAATTTATTAATGCAAATAGACTCATATGTACTGTTCAACTTACTTGAGAATTTCCTGATGCGTCGTGATGCAGTTTCGAAGCTCCGTGTACATCTCGTCAGACATTGGTTTCCTCTCACACGTGCCACAGTCCTCTGCTCTACAACTGTAGAGCCGCCCAAATTCGTTGTCGGTTTCCTGTCCTCCGCCCAGTTTCGACAGACGAACGTTGAGAATCTGCAGCTGGGCGGCCACGTGAACCATGCCCGTCACGAAGAACATGTCCTGCCCGATACTGATGAAGCACCAGTAGAAAATCGAGTGGCACTGCACGAAATAGATGACAACGTATAGAAAGAAATTGTAGCAGTCAACTCCGTGGAGGGTGAAGAAAGGCAGGAGTCTCTTTTCCGAGCCGGTGGCCCAGGAGATGACGGGTATCATGTACCAGCCGAACGCCAGGAGGTTAAGGTAGGCGATGGGCCAGAAGGTGAGTCGCAGCGTCTTGCGGTGGGCGTCGGTGAAGACGGCCATGAGGCTGGGGGTACTCTCGCAGTGCGGCCGCTGAATCCTGATGACGTCACGCAGCGCCGCGACGAGCCGGCTGTAGGCGGGCACGTGCGTCGAGAGGTGCGCCAGCTTGAGCACGCCGCCGACCAGAGTCATGGCGTTCATGAGCGCCTGCGTGATCTCGTGCATGTCGCCGCGCGCCGAGTACATGAGCTGCAGCGCCATGGCGATGCTGGCCACCTGGCTGAGGTAGACGGAGGCGACGTGCAGCGGGAACAGCCGGCCGAGCCCGCGCGGCGCCGAGGGCGGCCACACGCCCGCCAGCTGCAGCAGCCGCACGTTGCTGCGCAGCACGTCGTCCGGAGACACGTCCGGCCGCTTGCGCCCTCTTGCTGACATCCGCTCCGGTGTGAGCCACTCCTGTCAACTGATATTAGTTTACATATCACAGCAGTTCACTTATAGAGAGGCTTAAACATGGTGTTGTCCTGGGCCAGTTCCTTTTCTCATTGTACAGTGTTACAAAATCATACTGAAAAACTTCGAGGGGTCGCCTTGAGGGACAAATTCTGGATCGGAACCTCGGTCTGGAAACGTCGTCCAACGACACAATAGAGCGGCAAAGTTATAGGTGCCGGCGTCTATTGCTAGGACACCACTTCTACATCTACATCCATATCCGTACTCCGCAAGCCACCTGACGATGTGTGGCGGTGTACCTCTATCGGTTCTCCCTTCTGTTCCAGTCTCGTATTGTTCGTGGAAAGAAGGATTGTCGGTATGCCTCTGTGTGGGCTCTAATCTCTCTGATTTTATCCTCATGGTCTCTTCGCGAGATATACGTAGGAGGGAGCAATATACTGCTTGACTCTTCGGTGAAGGAATGTTCTCGAAATTTCAACAAAACCCCGTACCGAGCTACTGAGCGTCTCTCCGGCAGAGTCTTCCACTGGAGTTTATCTATCATCTCCGTAACGCTTTCGCGATTACTAAATGATCCTGTAACGAAGCGCGCTGCTCTCCGTTGGATCTTGTCTATCTCTTCTATCAACCCTATCTGGTACGGATCCCACACTGCTGAGCAGTATTCAAGCAGCGGGCGAACAAACGTAGTGTAACCTACTTCCTTTGTTTTCGGATTGCATTTCCTTAGGATTCTTCCAATGAATCTCAGTCTGGCATCTGCTTTACCGACGATCAACTTTATATGATCATTCCATTTCAAATCACTTCTAATGCGTACTCCCAGATAATTTATGGCATTATCTGCTTCCAGTTACTGATCTGCTATGTTGTAGCTAAATGATAAGGGATCTTTCTTTCTATGCCCGGGTTCCCGGGTTCGATTCCCGGCGGGGTCGGGGATTTTCTCTGCCTCGTGATGGCTGGGTGTTGTGTGCTGTCCCTAGGTTAGTTAGGTTTAAGTAGTTCTAAGTTCTAGGGGACTGATGACCATAGATGTTAAGTCCCATAGTGCTCAGAGCCATTTGAGCCATTTCTTTCTATGTATTCGCATCACATTACACTTGCCTACATTGAGATTCAATTGCCATTCCCTGCACCATGCTTCAATTCGCTGCAGATCTTCCTGCATTTCAATACAATTTTCCATTGTTACAACCTCTCGATATATCACCGCATCATCCGCATAAAACCTCAGTGAACTTCCAATATCATCCACAAGGTCATTTATGTATATTGTGATTAGCAACGGTCCTATGACACTCCCCTGCGGCACACCTGAAATCACTCTTACTTCGGAAGACTTCTCTCCATTGAGAATGACATGCTGCGTCCTGTTATCTAGGAACTCTTCAGGCCAATCACGCAATTGGTCTGATAGTCCATATGCTCTTAGTTTGTTCGTTAAACGGCTCTGGGGAACTGTATCGAACGCCTTGCGGAAGTCAACAAACACGGCATCTACTTGTGAACCCGTGTCTATGGTCCTCTGAGTCTCGTGGACGAATAGCGCGAGCTGGGTTTCACACGACCGTCTTTTTCGAAACCCATGCTGAATCCTACAGAGTAGATTTCTAGTCTCCAGAAAAGTCATAATACTCGAACATAATACGTGTTCCAAAATTCTACAACTGGTCGATGTTAGAGATATAGGTCTATAGTTCTGCACATCTGTTCGACGTCCCTTCTTGAAAACGGGGATGACCTGTGCCCTTTTCCAATCCTTTGGAACGCTACGCTCTTCTAGAGACCTACGGTACACCGCTGCAAGAAGGGGGCAAGTTCCTTTGCGTGCTCTGTGTAAAATCGAACTGGTATCCCATCAGGTCCAGCGGCCTTTCCTCTTTTGATCGATTTTAATTGTTTCTCTATCCCTCTGTCGTCTATTTCGATATCTACCATTTTGTCATCTGTGCGACAATCTAGAGAAGGAACTACAGTGCAGTCTTACTCTGTGAAACAGCTTTGGAAAAAGACATTTAGTATTTCGGCCTTTAGTCTGTCATCCTCTGTTTCAGTACCATTTTGGTCACAGAGTGTCCGGACATTTTGTTTTTATCCACCTACCGCTTTGACATAAGACCAAAATTTCTTAGGATTTTCTGCCAAGTCAGTACATAGAACTTTACTTTCGAATTCATTTAACGCCTCTCGAAAATGGCTCTGAGGACTATGGGACTCAACATCTATGGTCATCAGTCCCCTAGAACTTAGAACTACTTAAACCTAACTAACCTAAGGACTGCACACAACACCCAGCCATCACGAGGCAGAGAAAATCCCTGACCCCGCCGGGAATCGAACCCGGGAACCCGGGCGTGGGAAGCGAGAACGCTACCGCACGACCACGAGATGCGGGCTAACGCCTCTCGCATAGCCTTCCTCACACTACATTTCGCTTCGCGTAATTTTTATTTGTCTGCAAGGCTTTGGATATGTTTATGTTTGCTGTGAAGTTCACTTCGACAGCGATGTGACTTCGTACACTGTAGGCGGAAAGTCTAGGTGTGTAGTTTGTTATTCAGTGACCGCGACTGATTGCCTCGATTGACAGAGGAGAAGATGGAGTAGCTACTGCATAGCCAAGCCTTATCTCCTATGAATGAAATGCTTTGATGCGTCGGTGGATGGCGCTTCTAACAATACCACCACTTGCAAGTAGGTTAGAAATCAGATTAATAATGTTGCTCACGTAGCATATGTTCGCTTTATCGGGCAACAACAAAGTTATTGGCTGTGGATGGTATCGTCAGAATGGGAATAATGAAGTCACTGTGAAAAAGTCTTTAATTTTGGCACTTATCTTGAATGGATTCCCACGTAGATTTCGTCGAAGTTGTTACGGCTCATCTTGTTCATTCTAGGGTGATTCCACTTTGACTGCTAGAAGGTCCAGATCTGTATTTTAGCAGTATTTGAAGACCTAACAAATACGTTTTTCAGGAAATTCTTAATGATCAAACAATCCCAGATCAGAACAATGGTATGGTAAAAATAATTTTTGACTTGGTGTTCACGACCCACATTTTTATTAAACTTCTTGTAAATTCACATATACTTCTTCTTAATTCATCATCAAGAAGACAGTTTTGTATCAATCTTCATATATTTAATTTCCACTTTAACCAAACACAAGACTTGACTGTTGTTTTACAGAGCGAAATAAAAGCTTAACTTCTGCAAAGTGAAACAAAGACTGCTCTGTGCGCATTCGCGCCAAAACGGTTACAAGTAAGTCAAAGATTATGACAATCTCACAGAAATGAATACACACAAGAACCATATCACTGTAATATATCCGCGGGACTGCTACGGTCGCAGGTTCGAATCCTGCCTCGGGCATGGATGTATGTGATGTCCTTAGGTTAGTTAGGTTTAAGTAGTTCTAAGTTCTAGGGGACTGGTGACCTAAGATGTTAAGTCCCATAGTGCTCAGAGCCATTTTTTGTAATATATCGATACATCGGAGTACCTATACATTAATAAAACCAAATATGAATATTGTCACAAAAATATGTCTGTTACTTCGCAGAAAAGCAGTACGATATTGCTGGCATCGAGAACTGGGTTTGGAGTGCCGTAATGGTCACGTAAATAAAGAACCATTACACGCTTTCGGATGCGGGTTTCCATCAGTAGTTTATTTTTCTCCTGGAACCCTCTAAAATGTGCTTTTCGTTATAAAGGACATAAATAAATTGTGGGCGGAAAACGGTGTCCGAAACCGTCCTCTACCATGGCAATAGAATATCACATTCATAGGAAACAAGGCCTGTCTATACGGCACCTAGCTACATCTTCTCCATGGCGATCGTGGCAATCAGTGATGATCACTGAATAACAAACAACATTGCGAGACGTTCTGCCTACAGTCCGTCAGCGTAATAAGTCACGTTTGTTGCCGATGGGGTGGCCTAGTCGCAGACGTCAGTGCCCGTAATTCCGACGCTCTATAGTGTTGTTGGATGAAGTTTCCAGAAAAAGGTTCCTATACTCAGTTTTTTTCCTGTCGCAGTTTGTAGATATAGTTTGGTAACACCCAGTATGTTAATGATGTGTGAACTGTTCCCTCCCAATGCTACACACTGACGCTCATCAGCTATATCTAAGTGCAAGTCCAACAAACCTGCTCCCAGCCATACAGCATGTAAATGCTGACTTATTGCCCTATCGTAATGGATGTAGAACATAGTTTGGAAACTTAAACCACCTAAAAACTAAACAATCTTATTCCCTCACAAAAGATTCATTAACACTCAACTGAAAGACTCTCTTTCACACATTATCCTAAAGGGCACAAAATTACTTTCTCTTCTTCACCATAGATCTTGGGGATAATTGTGGACTGTCCCTTACACTCGATTGAACACAGAATTGTAGTCTTAAGAAAGTATGAGCATCACTACAGAAATGTAAAGAAGTATATCGTTTCGAATTTAAAATGAAGCTTGACTGTAGTGGTGCTACTCTCCAAGGACTTTTGCATGAGACCTCATAGGGGCGAGAATTGGCAATGAATGCTTGTGTACGATACACATGTGATGTACGTTACTTCGGCCACAGCGCTCCTGCTTATGAAAAGTTATCATGGCTATGTGCCGATAAGTGTAAAGACTATTACAATTTATGTCTGCTCTATCGTCTTCAAATTCATTTCACTCCCTCTTATCTCCAACTGTTACACTATAATCTCAACAGCATAGCAGAAATATTTGTTCTCAATAAAGTAAAATTCTCTCCGTATCATCACATAATCCTGCCAAATTCTATAATTAATTTTCTGTAGCAGCACCTTGGAACAATCTTCCTCAAAATATAAAAGAAATTAAATTCCTTCCAAATTCCAAAAGGCAGCTAATGGCCCACCTCCTATCACAATCGCCATCTCTCCCATATTACTTGCCTGCAGCTTACTGTCATAGATACCCCCTCCACCACACCATCTCCCTCCAGCATGTCTCCAGAGTTCTTTATTTAAATTCTGTTCTTTGCTAACAGCCACTGTTACTTTCATTTCACTCTTCTCTTTCTTTATCCCTTCCTCTTCCGATAATATTAAACATAGTTTTGAATGTGCTGAACTGATTTATATCATTTTTACTTCCCTTTCATTTTTATTATTCTTATTAGTGTTAGTGTTGTTGCTGTTTCTATGAATATTTTTGTAATATTACTGGTATGTGTTTCCCTTAAGGCTCTAATCTGGTCAGGCTAAATAAGCAATAAATAAATAAAATAAAGTCACTGTAAGGCAAAGAGTTTGTTAGATTACATGATGATGTAATATTAATAGGTAAGGGGGAGGGAGGTAAGATAGTGTTTAAGCTTTAAAATCAGAAGTAATGAAACCATACAGATGTAACAGATATATAAGTATAAGTGTCTACTCTGAATATCTATCGAGTGATCTTAGCATACTGTGTGTGCCACCAGACTTGAACTAGCAGTGTTTCGTGACGTGTCTACCACTTTTTGTTTAAGTTTTGCGCTAAGAGCTAAACTATAAAATTACATATATTTATTTAATGGCAACAGCAAGGACGGAAAATGAAACATGTAACAGGGCAAAAAGTGCAACAAGGAAGTGTTTCCTATTTACCTTCTTTTTTAAATATACAATCACAAGATTAACTTATTTTAGCTGAGACATGCTACCTTGATATCACGGGTAGAAGCGTCAATTTGCATACTACAGTGTTGTATGTTTTTAATCACGATTGTAGGCGGTGGTTAAATCTGATACACTGATCATCATAAAAAGAACAGCTCCCAGAAAGACAAGGCCAATTTTGATCATTGACTGCCGAAAGGTGTATGATACCATACATTCGAAACGATTACACTTTCAGCTGCGATGGACCAACACTTATTGCAACACACAGCCACAAATCGGACTTGTTAATGTGGCGTCAGAGCCCCACAGTTCCGAATGCAAGAGTCTGAAAGTCGTGGCATGGAATTTTACAGCTCTCTGATGTAGTCCTATGACACACCATCCCATGCTGACTGTGCATAAGTATGCAGTTCTGACAGATTGGTGGGTGGAGGTGGAGTCGTGATGACACGTTCCAAGGTACCCCACACATTGTTGATTAAGGAGAGTTCCTGCGATGCTGTTGGCTATAGTGGAGTATACACAACCACAAGTGACACTTTGGAGGTGGCAGCGGTGTGAGAGTGTTGTCCAGTTGAAATCGGATATGGGAGTTACCGTTCATGAATAGGTACTACTTGCAGGGTCCCCTCCATTTACTACGCAGCTGTCGTGGAACCCATTAGGAACACAAAGAGCACTGGCATCATATGATATCATTCCATATACCATCATACAAGGGTGGAAGGGCGTTTGATGGGAGACATACTTCCCACGATGCTCTCCATAGTGCCTTCAAGGAAGAAGCGCGACTCATTGCTAAAGGTAACCCACTGCCAATCAGCTGGAACCTTTCTCAGTCACTGCTGACACCAGTCGAGTCAGAAACGAAGTTGCAGGGGTGAGAGTGGCAGCCATCAAAATGCTCAGCATGTGGCACCAGGCAACCACTGGCCAATCGTGCTGGTATTTATGGGATGTGACATAAAAGGCAGGACAGCAAGCTGATTTGCCCCTATCGTTGATGTTGAATCTGTGTACACATGGTGGACAATTCTCCCTGTAGTGCATGTCGAATATACACTCCTGGAAATTGAAATAAGAACACCGTGAATTCATTGTCCCAGGAAGGGGAAACTTTATTGACACATTCCTGGGGTCAGATACATCACATGATCACACTGACAGAACCACAGGCACATAGACACAGGCAACAGAGCATGCACAATGTCGGCACTAGTACAGTGTATATCCACCTTTCGCAGCAATGCAGGCTGCTATTCTCCCATGGAGACGATCGTAGAGATGCTGGATGTAGTCCTGTGGAACGGCTTGCCATGCCATTTCCACCTGGCGCCTCAGTTGGACCAGCGTTCGTGCTGGACGTGCAGACCGCGTGAGACGACGCTTCATCCAGTCCCAAATGCTCAATGGGGGACAGATCCGGAGATCTTGCTGGCCAGGGTAGTTGACTTACACCTTCTAGAGCACGTTGTGTGGCACGGGATACATGCGGACGTGCATTGTCCTGTTGGAACAGCAAGTTCCCTTGCCGGTCTAGGAATGGTAGAACGATGGGTTCGATGACGGTTTGGATGTACCGTGCACTATTCAGTGTCCCCTCGACGATCACCAGTGGTGTACGGCCAGTGTAGGAGATCGCTCCCCACACCATGATGCCGGGTGTTGGCCCTGTGTGCCTCGGTCGTATGCAGTCCTGATTGTGGCGCTCACCTGCACGGCGCCAAACACGCATACGACCATCATTGGCACCAAGGCAGAAGCGACTCTCATCGCTGAGGACGACACGTCTCCATTCGTCCCTCCATTCACGCCTGTCGCGACACCACTGGAGGCGGGCTGCACGATGTTGGGGCGTGAGCGGAAGACGGCCTAACGGTGTGCGGGACCGTATCCCAGCTTCATGGAGACGGTTGCGAATGGTCCTCGCCGATACCCCAGGAGCAACAGTGTCCCTAATTTGCTGGGAAGTGGCAGTGCGGTCCCCTACGGCACTGCGTAGGATCCTACGGTCTTGGCGTGCATCCGTGCGTCGCTGCGGTCCGGTCCCAGGTCGACGGGCACGTGCACCTTCCGCCGACCACTGGCGACAACATCGATGTACTGTGGAGACGTCACGCCCCACGTGTTGAGCAATTCGGCGGTACGTCCACCCGGCCTCCCGCATGCCCACTATACGTCCTCGCTCAAAGTCCGTCAACTGCACATACGGTTCACGTCCACGCTGTCGCGGCATGCTACCAGTGTTAAAGACTGCGATGGAGCTCCGTATGCCACGGCAAACTGGCTGACACTGACGGCGGCGGTGCACAAATGCTGCGCAGCTAGCGCCATTCGACGGCCAACACCGCGGTTCCTGGTGTGTCCGCTGTGCCGTGCGTGTGATCATTGCTTTACAGCCCTCTCGCAGTGTCCGGAGCAAGTATGGTGGGTCTGACACACCGGTGTCAATGTGTTCTTTTTTCCATTTCCAGGAGTGTACATATCCTACATGTCGTGTCTGTGTGCCTTCCTATATTAAGAGGCAATGGTGATATCTGAATATTATTGGAACAAGCAGTACGACATTAGGAGCATCCAGCCCCCCACAGCCTCACGATGCAGACCCTCTCGAACTCGACCAGCTGAGCAGATGTGTCACCTTGGATTATTGCATGTTCAGGTGATGCTTTAGTGACCGACCCCAGTGACTGGTACGGTCGTTTGGGGTCCTCTTACGTCAACCGAAGGGCATCACAATGTGGCAACAGTCATTCTCTCCAAGAGTGCGGCTAGCAGTGCCAATTTAATCATGGACATCGCTGATGGTGTGCATAATACTCACCCAGTTTGCAGTGGATCAATTGGGTCCTTTCGGGTGCAGCTATTTTTATAACGAATAGTTTCCAGCGAACGTGCATCTGTAACTCTTTGTGAGGTAACTCTGAATGTATGAGCCGCCACTGACTTGAGACAACACAAGTAGGTACATACCAGCAGTGGCGGCTGTTTCCAAATGGAAGTTCTGGCAGACAAGCACAGCTCATGCTATAAGTGGTGACACTGCAAGATGGAGTTGACTCCCACCACAGTGCTGCACATGAGTTGGCATGCAACAGTGCAGCCATTAAAGTTCAAAAGTATCTGAATTTTGTGTAAATTAGCATGACACTCAAAAGCAACTGAATGATCGGAATGTGGTGTATACTGGCACTACGTTCAAAACTATCCAAACGATATATTTTAATACTGCTCTAATATTTTTCATAGTCAACAATCATACTATAGACGTGGGTTAATGTATGATGCTAGAAAAAATAATTCTTTGGAAAGTAACGAACAGCTCACGATTCTTGCGTATACATTTGACTTGGTTTGATGTAAAATGCCATGCATCCTGATTCCTTTGCGTAGACAGACCGGTATAGGCAAGTTTGATCTCACTGATTGGATCGATAAGTTTTACCTTGCTAACATTGACAAGTATGGGCACAGACACATTTTTGTCAGGTTGACGACATGTGGCATACTTGGTGACTCGCTGACTAAGTGAAAAAATAGATAATAAATCAAGGTAATGAATCGTAACAGGTCACTGAATTGGTTGTTGCTGTCTTCTATCCATGTGTCATCAAGACATTTTGTGCACACACATACAGCTTCAAAATGTAAGTGTGAAATATTTTACAACAAATAGTCCTGATTTTTGCTTATCTTTTTTCGTATTTTTTATTCTTGCAGACAAAAAGATGTCCAGTGGGAAGTCATATACTAGAGCGAAAGGAAGTTATTGATGTTTTTGCGTTGTATGACAAAAATGAGTAAAATTTTAATAATTTCCGCTATTTCTGACAAGTGTTAATGATGAATTGATAAGAAATTTGGAGAAGAATGTTATAACTTGAATGCAGCTGACTACTATTATTGCCATGATTATGTAATATTTATAACGGCTTTCCTAACATTCATTTAGTCTTTTACACTGATGACGTTATCTCTCCGTATCAACACTCTTTTAAGCAATAGAGTGTGAGTATGAGGTGTCACATTGTTGACCCTCCTATTAAACTGAATCGTACAAGATATAAAAGAGGTAATGTGATGAAAATGAAAGATCATCATTAATTATTATGATTTAATTAGTTTTTACGCAGTAAAATCAGCTATAGTCAATATTTATCTTTACCTTATAGTGACCGCACGCTAGGGTATTAACTTTATCTTCCAGTACAATACATCTGACATCTACTGCTGATAATGCTGAGTTATGCTGCCATGGAGTAGCTATAATGTTTGAGTGACTTAGAAAGCACAGCATATCCTCATTGAGTATTAGTACTGTTAACTATGTTATCTGTCGAGGTTTCATGTAGTTTTTAATGTGTTACAGCTGAAGATGAGACTGCTCTGAATTGCAACATCATACACCAGCTACGCAGGCTTGCAAAACTTAAAGACAAAATTAACTATACCATACCAAGCATCGCATCTCGAAGGAACAGGGACCATACACAGAAAGAACTGATAGAGTATAATACAGATGGAAACTGAAAGACATACGCAACGGGACGAACAGAAATGACTCTTTAGTCTGATGTGTAGAAGGCTTACGGGTACGCGACAAACACCACGAGAGGCTGCCACCAGACAGATACAGCAATTCGTCAGCTGCCCCTAATTTCCGAGCAGCAGGATAGAGCTCACAAATTCGGACATCTTTTTGCTACCACGCCATGTCCAACACTTCTGTGCTATCGTGCATATTTGGCCTGCATCAGTTTCAGCATTTCAAACATACTCCACTGAACTCACTGTGGTTTATGGTAGTCAAATGGTTCAAATGGCTCTGAGCATTATAGGACTTAACAAATGGCTCGGATCACTATGGGACTTAACATCTATGGTCATCAGTCCTCTAGAACTTAGAACTCCTTAAACCTACCTAACCTAAGGACAGCACACAACACCCAGTCATCACGAGTCAGAGAAAATCCCTGACCCCGCCGGGAATCGAACCCGGGAACCCAGGCGCGGGAAGCGAGAACGCTACCGCACGACCACGAGCTGCGGACAGGACTTAACATCTGAGGTCATCAGTCCCCTAGAACTTGGAACTACTTAAACCTAACTAACCTAAGGTGATCACACACATCCATGCCCGAGGCAGGATTCGAGCCAGCGACCTGCACCTGCGACCAGAGCACTATGGGACTTAACATCTGAGGTCATCAGTCCCATAGACTTAGAACTACTTAAACCTAATTAACCTAAGGGTTGGGTTGTTTTTGGGGAAGGAGACCAGACAGCGAGGTCATCGGCCTCATCGGGTTAGGGAAGGACGGGGAAGGAAGTCGGCCGTGCCCTTTCAAAGAAACCATTCCAGCATTTGCCTGGAGCGATTTAGGGAAATCACGGAAAACCTAAATCAGGATGGCCGGACGCGGGATTGAACCGTCGTCCTCCCGAATGCGAGTCCAGTGTCTAACCACTGCGCCACCTCGCTCTAACTAACCTAAGGACATCACACACATCCATACCCGACGCAGGATTCGAACCTGCGACCGTAGCAGCGCGATTCTGGACTGAAGCACCTAGAACCACTCGGCCATAGCGGCCGTCTTATGGTAGTCCTCTGGACGTTACAAAAAGCAGGACATAGTTCTCAATAGAGTATATTGATCACCAAGTACAGCAAAGCATACTCTACAACGTTTTCCCATGCTTCCCCCAAGTTTGGTAAGGAGTTATTACGGTAGGGTGTTCCGTTACTCTGCCAACGTGGTCGACAGCTCATGGATGGTCGCTGTTTCTTGAGGACGTGCTGTAGTACGTCTTGCCAACGTCTCCCACACGTGCTCGGTAGGAACAGGTTGGTCAGTCCATTCGTCGAATATCCTCTGGTTGCAAGAGCTCCACCACCAGCATTGTTCGATGCGGTCGCGTACTGTCATCCACTAAAACGAAGTCAGGAGTGCTCCCCAGGAAACACGCACAGCCGGCCGGAGTGGCCGTGCGGTTCTGGGCGCTACACGCACATGGCACATGGCGGATGAGTACAATGTCACAATAACGTTGATTGGTTAATATTCTGTGTTTACGGATGTGGAGGTCAGTACAGTCATGCAACGTTATTCCATCCCACACCATACCACCTAGACTACCAAAACTACTATGTTCGAAAATGTGCTTGGTTTATGTGTTCACACCTCTCTCCGTACGAGGACACTCAGCATTGTCGAACATGATGTTTAGTTATTGTCTTTGAATAAAAGTGTTATTTCAGTTTGTCTCATTGCGTATTTGTTTCAGTTATATTCTGTACTGCACTGTACTCTACGTCCCAAGTTTCATCAAGGTACGTTGTGTGTCGGTGACACAGTATGCAAATGTTACTTTCATCGTAAGATTTGCACAATAGTGTATAATATTTAGCTGACCTTAATATCAGTTTCGGAGGTGAGGGAATGATTTTTTTATAATGAATTTAGACATGGGAATAACATTTTTAGGTTAGTAATTCTGTCGACAAGTGCACTTTGATCTCTAAGTGGGATGGGCAGTAGTGTGCCTGTGTGTTTCATAATGCTATAGAACGTATTTTTACGTATTTCTATGAGTTTAATGCGTGCTAGAGTTACGTTCATATGGCATTAACAAATCCAGATACTTTTGAATAGGGTAGGCTGAGCACATTGATTAACAATAAAATATTGTGCTGTCATTGGCTGTTTCATTTTAATGAATACTGGAAAAAATTTCCGCCAGCGCCATTTTGCATTTTTAACAATGTTGATTGGCTATTTCATTTTTAACTAATGCTAAAAAAAATTCCGGCTATCGCCATTTTGTATTTTTTTCAGCTCTGATTAGATGTTTCATTTTTAATGAAAGCTTAAATATTTTTAAAAACTTCCAGATGAAATACAGAGATGGAACGTTGCTGCCACGATATTTCCGTGCAGAGTCTCCTGGACTTTTCCTGTGAAACTGGTGAAAATTCGCTGAACTGCCCTGTTAAACACCCCGTGGTGTTTTCAATTGTCACAGGGCACGCACAGCTTTCAGCGCATATGCTTGCACTGCCTGACAGGGCACTGCAGCGCGTGCCATCCATGGTGATAACTTGTCACATCGATATCAGATCGATCGTTTTCCAATAGTAAGATCACAGAACGACGCCGGTTACCCAGAGCACTAAGTTTTTCTGTGAGAGAATTTCATGATGAACCTAACGGGAAGGCGCCGTCGCGGTTGATAAGGAACGGAGACAGTCGTATTTCCATTGATGTTAATGACGGAACTCCAAAAAATTTGACGTACGGGCCACAATTTTTCTTCCATTGAATCTCAGCGTTCGGCCAGTGGAAACACAGCGTTTCGCGATAGCGGATTTCCTGTTTTCGAGGAGGCGAGTATGACACCAGTATTCCAAAATATTCTCCTGGACAGTGCACGTTTTTTTGTTTTATATGTGATTTGCCACACTCACACTGAATCTTATAATCACTCACCTTGCGCAGCTATAAGCCATCCTTGATTGATTCGAAAAGGGCTGACATTTTTGATGGAAGACGATAGATCACATTACGTCTTCTTAATACTCTGCTAGTTTTTACCGACGCACGTTTCATGAAATATTTCGAGGAAAGAGCACTTGTCTCAGCACTTTTAAAACCAACAGTGTTTTGGCGATACGTTGATGATACGTTTATAGTTTGGCCTCGTGGTTTGGACAGCCTCCGTAAGTTCGTTAAACGTCTCTACTGTAAGCGTGAAAACATAAACTTCAACATGGAGATGAAGACGGAAGGTTTTTTGTAATTTTTGTCGTCTCGATACGACGTACGAGCGGTGGAACCCTCGGTCTTTCGAAAGCCCGCTCATACAAGCTACGTAAGTCACCATCCGTCACAAACAATGGATGTTCTGAAGGTCACGATACACCAAGCCCACACCATCACACATGCCGATAATGTGAAAGCGTAGCTAGAACACCTATGAACTGAGTTCCTGAACAGTGGATAGTCGTCTTAGCAAGTACAGAAAGAGCTGCAGCGTGCAAACGGCAGAACAAGGAAGAAGATGAGGCCTCCAAACCGATACCTTATCTGCCATATACACGAAATATGTGTGTAAAATTAGGCAGAGTATTAATAAGACATAATGCGATGTTTCGTCCTCAATTGGAAAATCTCGGCGCTCTTGGGATCAGTTAGGGACCAGGACCACTTACAGCTGACTGAGATGTGTGTTAATAAGAGTCAGTGTGAGTGTCTCACTCATACACCGTCCAGTCAGATTGATGTGACTACGACCTGTGTTCGCCGTCAACGTTCAATAACCACTTAAAGATGGCAGGTGGCAGCACTAGCAGTGGAGGCAATATAAAGTGTGTCTGGAGGATGTGGAAAACAGTGCAGTCGTTATCGCAATGCAGAAACGGAACGATTTATCTGATGTCCCAACGGGCACGGTCATTGGCTTTCGTTACAGGGCTGGAAGTACGGGATGTTTAAAAAGTCTCTTCGCAGTGCCGTATGATTGTCAGCCGGTTATTTTCAACAAGATGGTGCAACCGCGCATACAGCTCTCGTTTCAGTGTCACTGCTTGCTGATGTTTTTGGTGATCGCATAATTTCACAGGGACTCTGGCCTCCACGATCGCCTGACCTAACACCACCTGACTTTTTCTTCTGGGGTGCAGCGGAAACAACTGTCAATAAAAACCGTCCAAAATCCATCGATGAATTGAAAACTGCAATATCCACTTTCACTGCTTCTGTTATAGAAGAAGTGCTGTAGCTTGTGTTTCGAAACATGATTAGACAAATTGAACTGTGTATTCAACAATAGGGGGGACACTTAATGTGAAAATTTGTAAGTAAAAATGAATATTCAATAACTTAATAACATGTATTTCACCAAGTTTCATTTCGGTATATTCACTGCGGCATACGGCACGTGCGGCTAACAATCATACGCCACTGCGGAGTGAGACTTTTTGAACACCCTGTATTTCCGGAACAGCTAACTTTCAAATGGTTCAAATGGTTCTGAGCACTATGGGCCTCAACATCTTAGGTCATAAGTCCCCTAGAACTTAGAACTACTTAAACCTAACTAACCTAAGCACATCACACACACCCATGCCCGAGGCAGGATTCGAACCTGCGACCGTAGCAGTCCCGCGGTTCCGGACTGCAGCGCCAGAACCGCTAGACCACCGCGGCCGGCTGCTAACTTTGTAAGCCATAGTTCACCATAGTTAACGTATACCGTGCAGGTAAAAAATGCGCTGTCAGAAACTGGCGCCGAGGGAACTGTGAAGCTTCACGGTCCATAGATGACGGGGATGAACGACGGCTGCAGAATCTGTAGTGGTGAACAGACTGAACGGATGTGCAACTGTTGAACAACAGCCGGCCGGTGTGACCGAGCGGTTCTAGGCGCTTCAGTCTGGAACTGCGCGACCGCTACGGTCGCAGGTCCGAATCCTGCTTCTGGCATGGATGTGTGTGATGTCCTTAGGTTAGTTAGGTTTAAGTAGTTCTAAGTTCTAGGGGACTGATGACCTCAGATTTTACGTCCCATAGTGCTCAGAGCCATTTGAACCATTTGAACAACTAACCGCCCAAATGAACCAAGGGGCTACCAATAATGTCTCCTTAACAACCAGTCAGCGAACTTTGCTGCATTTGGGCATCCGCAGCAGGCGCCTGGTTCACATACCCGTGCTGGCCCCTGTTCATCGGCAAAGAAGGCTGGAGTTTGCACGCCAGTACTGCAGCTGTACACCCATTCAGTGGAGGTCTTTTCACATGAATCACTTTTTATGCTCCACGGCGTGAAAATTCTGAAAGCAAACACCCTGCAACAACAAACGGTCCAGGCCAGAGGAGGGAGCTATGTGGCCTGGGGAATGTTTTCGTGGTATTCTCTGGGTGATCTCATCATTGACCATTTCTACACCTAATTATAATTTGTTTCTTCTCGGCAAGATGGCATCTACTAACAGGACAATGCAAAGTGTCACACGGCTCGCAGCTTACCGTATTCCCATCGCCACCTAACTCCCGGATTTAAACCCAATACCGAATCTATGGAACCATCCTGATCTGGCTGTTCCCTTCATAGATCGCCAACCGTGAAACCTAGCGCAGCTGGTCCCAGCACTGATGTTGGCTTCGCTCCACATCCCTGTTGATTCTCTCTAGAATCTCACTAACTCTCGTTCTACACGTCTCACAGCAGTCCGAAGTGTAAAAGGTAGTTATTCAGGTTTTTGACAGGTGGTCACTTTAATGTGACTGGACAGTGTGTACAGGGTGAAAAGTAGTTAAACCGGCAAACTCTGGGAGGTTGAAGGGGACATCAAAACAAATATTTTTCCCTAATGTCATTTTTTCCTAGAGGATGATTTCTCCGGCGGCAAATTATTTAAAGCAACAAATACTTTTCCATTTACTTATGACCAAGAGACAACACATTAACACAACCTTATTTCAATTACGGTATATTTTCAAAAATGTCTCCATTGACACGTAAACGAAGATTACACCGTCGCATATTGATCTGTCTGACACGGGCAAAAACCCCAGGAGTATTCTGAATTGTTCGTGCTGCTGCTGCTACTATTCGGGCAACCAGACCCTCTTCTGAGGCAACAGGAGTTGCGTAAACAAGGTTGCGTGTCTCTCCCCACACAAAAAAGTCCAGAGGGGACATATCTGGGGATCGAGCAGGCCATGGTACAGGACCACCTCTGCCAATCCACGTTTCTGGGACGCACACGACGACTGAAATGTGCCGGCGCCCCGTCTTGTTGGAACCACATGCGTTGTCTTGTAGGGAGCGGGACGTCTTCCAGCAATTCTGGCAATGCTCTGGCGAGAAAATTGTAGTAGTGCCTGCCATTTAATGGCCTAGGTAGCAGATACGGCCCAATTAAACAGTCCCCAACAACACCGACCCACACATTAACGAAGAACAGCACTTGATGAGCGCTAGTAACTGTGGCATGTTGGTTATCCTCACTCCAGACATGAGAATTGTGCATGTTAAAGACTCCATCACGCCCAAACGTTGCTTCATCTGTAAACAACACAGAGGATGGAAATGTAGGATGTATTTCACACTGTTCCAGGTACCACTGCGAAAACTGTGCTCTGGGTGGATAATCAACTGGTTCCAGGTTGTGGAACAACTGAAGAACGTAATACGGCCTCCACCGGTTTAAATAATCTTCATAGGAAAAGATGACATTTAGGAAAAATATTTGTTTTGATGTCCCCTACAACCTCTCAGAGTTTGTCGGTTAAAATGCTTTTCACCCTGTATACGGAAAAATACGCTCACCGTTCAGGAGAGTATTGTGGAACACAAGTGGCAGAATCTTCTCCTCGAAGAAAGCAAATTCACTATCGCAGGACAATGTATTTCGAGTGGCCATACTATGAGATCCAATGAAAACAAAATTGTAGCCCTTACGTCAAACTTTTGTATCTGCATCATCGATGAATATGTGAAAATAGCGACTGACTCCATTATCAATCGGGACGGTAGCTTCCAGTTAGACCCGTCGTGGAATCCTGCCAAGAAAACTTCGCTCTCTGCTTAGCTGGCGTCGCTCTGTGATTTTAGCATTGATGTCGACGAGGCAGGATTTCGCCTTGGAGGAAGAGCGGCACAGTGCATTGACTTGTAGCAGAAGCTCATGCTCCATTACAGCATATGCAATGTGACAACTTGGTACGCCCCACATGTGCTGACGGGGTCTTAAATAGGGGGCTCAGCTTATTTTCGCCAGTATTCAGCTGAAGATGGCCAGAAAACTCTGCACCGAAATATCACGGCAGCAAGTAACAAACATCCTGCTGTTCATCCGAAATTTTATGGTGCAACAGCAGAATAACTTTGAAAATGCTCCTGATGAAGCTTGTGGAAATGCTGCAGTATAATTTGATGAGTCGGCCGGAGTGACCGTGCGGTTCTAGGCGCTACAGACTGGAACCGCGCGACAGCTACGGTCGCAGGTTCGAATTCTGCCTCGGGCATGGATGTGTGTGATGTCCTTAGGTTACTTAGGTTTAAGTAGTACTAAGTTCTAGGGGACTGATGACCTCACAAGTTAAGTCCCATAATGCTCAGAGCCATTTGAACCATAATTTGATGCTTTTGAATACGATGGGCTTTGGTAAGAAAAAAGACTCGCTGTAATTGGCTGTAAAAGTTCTTTACCGCCACCTTGCATTTTAAGTGCTATGAGTAGCTGCCACCAGCTAGTTGTCCATTTTAAATATATTTCATTGAAAATAAGGACATGGCTTGAGACGTCATGATGATGATGCCGAAGATGATGAGACATGGCTTGTGATGTGACAAACGTAAAGTATTCCACAACGCCCAATGCAGACAGAAAGCACTGGAGTCCCCATAGCATTCCCATTAACGTTTTTACTACCTTTAGGCCGTCATATCTCAGGCTGATTGTCTCAGCATCTTATTCAATTCGTCAACATTCTCTTACCTACGTCTTACTGTTGTGCTGTTCTTTTTATAAATTCTTTTCAAGTATTATCCATTCTGTTCAATTGATATTCCAAGTTCTTTGGCCTCACTGAGAATATTACATTGCCGTCACCAAACATCCAAGTATTTACTCCTTCTCTTTTTTCCCGTTAAAAGTTTTTACTTCATTTTCTTCATAGCTTACTCAGTTCCAATACTGAATAACGTGGGGTGACTATTTAACTTAGTGATCCCCAGTTCTCACGTTAAGTTTGTCACTATTCTCGTTATTTTCTGCTACTTCTCCTTACTTTCGTCCTTCTTCGACCTACTCTCCATCCATATTCCACACTCATTAGACTGTCCATTCCATTCAAGAGATCCTGTAATTCTTCTTCACTTTCCGTAAGGATACCAACGTCATCGACAAATCGTGTCATTGATGTCTTTCACTCTGAATTTTGATTCCACTCCCGAACTTTTATTTTATTTTCATTATTGGTTGTTCGATTTGTAGACTGAACAGTAGGGGTGAAATACTGCTTTCCTATCTTACACCATTTTAATCTGAGTGCTTCGTTCTTACTCTTCCATTCTTATTGTTCACTCTAGGATTTAGTTATGTATCGCATATTACATTTCTTTCACTGTGGCTTACACCCAGTTTTCTTAGAATGTCGAGCACCTTGCTATATTTTACACTGTCTAACAGTATTTCTAAATCTACATAGTCTGTAGAAGTGTAATCATTTTTTAAATTCCTACTTCCATTATCAAGTATAACATTTCCTAAAGCAAACTTCGTCATGTAAAAGAGGCTCAAATTTGTCTAAATCTGTAAATGCTATACACATCAGTCAGCCCTTCGTCAGTCTCTCTTCAACGCTAAATAGTTGGGCTAGTAAGGCCTCGCTGATTCCTACATTTTTCCGTAACGCAGTCTAATATTTCTCAGTTTTCCCATTCTTCCACAAGTAATTCATGTCATTATTTTGGAACAATGAGTTATTAAATTGATGGTTCGGTAATTTTCACACCTGTCTGAACCTGCCATTTTGCATTAGGAATTATTAGATTTTTCCTTATGTCTAAGAGTATTTCACCTGTACATTATATTTATATTGCTTATCAGTTAGAAAATTTCTGTCGTGGGTAGCTCTCCCAAGGATATCATTAATACCGAGTGAATGTTGTAAACACCACGGGCCTTGTTTCGACGTAGGTGTTCTCGCGCTCTGTCACAGTCTTCTCGCAGTATATCTCCCATCTCATCTTCAAATATTTTCTCTTCTCTTTCTACAATATTGTCTTAAAGTCCGTTTCCATTTAAGGGCCTTTTCAGATGTTCCTTTCACGTTTCTACCTTCCTTTTTTTGCGTAGTACTGATTTGCCATCCTAGTTCTTGATACTCATACATCTGCTCCTCTTGTCTCCACTTTTTTTTAATTTCCTATATGCGGCATTCATGTTTGGCAGGACACAAAGTTACAATCCTTACGCCTGTTTCTGTAAATTATTACGTAATGCTCCATTTGAAACAAATTCTGATTCTTTCTATTTATCCGGTCCCATCCTCATAATTTCTTACCGTGTTGCAAATCCTTCAGCCTTTTTGCAGTTCATAACAAATAAACTATGCAAAATTAGAGAAATCAAGATACCAGCCGCATTCGGGGTTGAAATAAATTCAGTGGTGAAAGATGAAAATTTTTGTCGGACCTGGACTCGAATGTGAATCTCTCACTCAGAACGGGCGGTTGCCGTAACCGCCTCGGCCGTCCGGTCGCGCTATATGACAGACCGAAATCCGCACTGTGTCACACGCTAGTAGCGTCTCTGTCCATTAACCTTACTGCTCGCAGCATTATCTGTATTACTGCAAACGCTCAGACGTGGTGTGAATCTGTACTGAAGGTATTAGGAGCCTTCTCCGCTCATTACTCTATATCGGATGCAGATGCACGTCACGTCCCAACACTTGCAGGAATACAAATTATACTGCGGGCAATGAGGTTAATAGACAGGGACACTATTAACATGTGCAAGGCTGAGAATTTGGGTCGCCTCTGAAGCATAACTGGGATCTAAGGTAGTTACGGCAACCACTCGTATCACGCAGGAGATCTAGTTTGCAGTCCCAGACCGGCACAAATTTTGAACTTCCACCACTGAATATATTTTAGTGCCCAATTTCGGCCGATGTTTTGGTTTTCCTTATCTTGCGTATACATGGCCGCTCTATCACAGGGTGGTGTCTGTCCTGTCAGGCATATCCGCCAGAACATACACCGCACATATATACGTTACATTATAGTTAGAGTTCACATCTGCCCCCTGGAATGTTTTACAGTTTAAATCTGGTTTAGAAATCTCTTTTTAATGTTACATAACCTATCTTAAGCAAACCGAGGGTTCCATTATCACTAAGTAATCTAACTGAATCCTTCTGGTACCCTCACGCCTCTTCCTCATATACACACTTCTTTCATGATAATGGAACCAATTGTTAGGAAAGATTATATTGTTTCATCCGTATCTCTTACGTACAATATTACCAAACAAAATTTCATTACAAGGAAGTGAAACATGAACACTCTGAAACTATCATTATGTTTTATTAAGATATTATACAGATTGTGCGTTGTATGGGAACATTATCACACAGTCATATTAATGTGAGAGGAATGGTTTTGAGACCTTCAGAACTCTTTGATCGACTTTGAACCCTTATAATGTAACGTGCGGCCATTGATCTTAACAGCATGAAATCACAAGCCATATTCCCCTCAACTATGACATCATCATCACGACGTCACAAGCAACGCCAGGTTCTTCCGTGATGTAATATTCATGGCGTCACGATCGAAACCCCTTTTCTATGAAATCAGATTGACGGAATATTCAAACACACCGACGAAACAGGCAATCAGTATGTAGCCTGAATCTACAAAAATGTATCCAAACAATCTGAATTTTTAGCCTTTTTCGAAAGAATCTGAAATACGTATGTTATTTATGAAAATAGATCAACTTCGTCTAATTTTGTAAGTTGTTGTCATGATCAGAAAAGTATATGAATGAAGCTTGCAATGTTCAAAAGTATTTGAATCACCTGTTATTTATTAAATATACGTAAGTACACACACAAACACACACACACACACACACACACACACACACACACACACACGCACACACGTTGCTTAATTAAGGTTCCAGCATTGTAGTCTTCATCAAGATTGCTTACGTCAAAAATTGTATTCGTTCATCAGTAAAAAAGGCTTCCCATTTTCTTTCACACTTCATTAAAAAGCGCGTATGTCATATACTGTATTGTATCATCAGTAAATGTCATCTCATATGTGCACACATAGCGTCGGAAATCACATAATGGGTGTAACTTACAGTGTCTCCACATCTGTATTATTTATCAACAATACTTGAATACTTCAAATTCTGTCTCATCAGCTTCATATCAGTAAATTTAATATTTCCCTAAAAATGTTTATGGCAAATACTGTACTTTACTGCTTCATAAGTAAATCTCATCTCTCTATGTCTGTCTGTCTCTCTCTCTCTCCTTCTCTCTCCCTCTCTCTCTGTTTTACATTTCACAAAAAGTCTTTGTGGAAAATATTGTACTGCTTGATCAGTAAATTTCATCTCTCTCAGTAATGGTTACTTTCTATAACAGTACAAACGACTTGTGGCTAAAAATAACGTTGTAAGCAGGCAGCTGAAACTTAATTTTAAGCCCAAATAAGGATATGTACAGAAACTAACATGACCACCATTCTCGTATAACTGTAAAATACACATGTTGACTGAAATACTATATTAAGAACGCAAGCAGTGATAGCTGACGGAAATAAGTAGGCAATCTGAATTACTATCCTATAACTGTCAGCTATAGGAACAATGCAGTTAGTATGTATCATTCACTTGACATCTGAAACATGAGTGCACACTCTCAAACGAAGTGACAAAAATGCTATTTCCTTGTCTATATTGTCTTCGATATTTATCTAAGTATGTAAAGATATAGTCACCTCGATATTAGGCGTTATTGAGGTAGTGTACCCTAGGTAAGGTCGAACTTTCGTCACATAATACTTTGGAAGTTTTTCAGTAATTCTTCACCTCACTAACCAACAACGCATGTTCCACACTAGAAAAATGTGACCCATGTTACTGAAGATATTGTAGCTCTTTTATTACATTTAATCTGGGATCTACATGTTTATTCACCAATATTACATTTTTCTGACACTTTCGCTCAAGAAACTGTACTAAAAGTGATGCATTGTGACAAGATATTTAATGCCCTGCATCACTTGAACTACGTATTTTCGTAATACACAAAGGTAACTTCATAATGCTCCAAACAAGAAATGTAAACAAAAACTATGGCCAAAGACAGTGATGGATGAGGTTCTGCTCAGAGAGGAAAGTTCTTCATCTCAACAATATGATCTTTAGACGAAAGTACGTAACGATTTAGAGGCAAAACATATGCAGATTGCTTTTCGTAATACTCAAATATAATAACAGATTTATCATCACGAATAAAATTCGATCTTTGCACCAAAATAAAAATGTATGTATTATTAGAAAATTTGTAAATTTTGAGTAAAACATATATGTGATACTGCTGTCGTAACTTACTTTCTACAAAATTTTTAAAATAAAGATGGCTCATTATTGGTTATACTAACACTTTAGCGGCGCCCATCGACAAGGGAAGTTCGATTAACGTACCAAGATTTGCAAGGCACGTTTGTCCCACAGATTAAATATTTCCACATCTAAGCTCTCTGTATTATTTATCAAAATACAGGCAATTAGCCATTGGCTTATTGACACTATTGACATAACTTACAGATTAAAAGCACTTATCGACTAGCAGCTTAGTTCGATTTTTGTATCACACTTAGAGCGAATCAAAAAATGTCTGTATTATTTATCAAAAGAGATAAATATTTGTTTATAACACCACTATATTACAGCAAAGCTATAAAAATTGTCTTTTCCGTCGTCATGTAACTACAAAATTATATAGTGTATCCTCATCAACCTTAAATGCGTAGTAGATTTTACTCTAAATTGATGATGGTCACCATTGGCAGGGTGACTTTAGATACCTCTCAGTCACACTTACCCAAGATACGCGAGGAGCAGTAAAAGTCAATTACAGAATGACTGTCTTTACTCCAGATACTGCTGGGTGAGACAGTGATGGTCGGTTGACATGGTGAGTGAAAATACTCCTTTTGTCGTGGTTACTGCCATTAAACCAATCACATGGTAGATAGCGTCGGGGGGGGGGGGGTGAAGTGACGGTCAGATGAGAAGGTGATTACCATTACCCTGAATGCATATGAAAATATAACAAATTACCTCATATAGCACCACGTTACAGATAAGCTTCAAATGAAATTTTAACGAAATGTACCACGCACAACACACTGCAGCGTCGTCACCTCTTACATAATCATGACGGGACTCCTACTTATGCCTGCCAGTTTATAACAAGTTTCTACATATTTGTAACTTTGCTAACAAAGCATACATACACATTTCACTATTTACCCCTTAACACTCCCCCGCATTTGGTGAGGGGGCAGGGGCCGGACTGGGAGGGAGTAACTCGTGTGTGACATGAAGGGGAACTATGCTGAAATGTGTATTTATGCCATTATCACCAAACTTATAGATGATTCGAGACATTTTCGCTCTAAGTTTAGGACGCATAACAGATTTCGAACCTAGATTTTTGAAATTTTGATAAAAATTATCAGCAATGGAGGCCAAAGAATTCTGACATAAGAAGTTGCCCTCATACCACCAATGGCCTTGTCGATGATGGCGGAGGAGTGGACAGAGGTGGGCGGCACTCTCTTGCCCCTGGGATGGATAACGCACCTAAGTAACAGAAGAATTAGCAATTATCAACGGCATGGGGATGTTAGAGGCAACGGTATCAACTGCATAAAAGACATATCTATAAGACATGCGGCCTGCAACTGAAAAAGTGGCATAATGATCTCTCCATTGGAAAAAAGATTCTGGATTAGTACCACAATCCTATCTCCAAAAGGGCAGTGCTAAAAGGGAGAAGCCCATGAAAAAAATAAGGACTAACCAACGAAAATGTAACATTCAAAGAATCAGGGAGTAGAATGTCAGAAGTTTGAACGTAACAGGAAAGACAGAAAATCACAAAAGGTAAATGTAAGGCTCAATCTAAATACAGTGGTGGGCAGTGAATAGAAATGGAAAGAAGATAAAATATTTTCAGACGAAAACAGCAGACAGGTATAAAGCATGTGCCATTCCTTATGACCACTAAAGTAGGGCAGAGAGTGAGATAGTGTGAAAAGTTCAGTGACAGGGTTGTTCTCATCAGATTCGACAGCAAACCAATGCCGACAACAATACTTAGATATACATGTCAACGTCACACACAAAATATGAAGAGATAGAGAAAGTATGTGATGGTACTGAGCAGGTAGTTCAGTATTTAAAGGAAGATGAAAATCTCATAGGGCATAAGGGATACATAACATTACATCGGAATTTCTAAGATCCTTGGGGAAAATGGCAACCTACGTCTATTCAGCCTGGTGTGTAGACTTTGAGACCGATGACATACCATTAGGCTTTCAGAAAAACATCTTCCACGCAAATCCGAAGATAGCAAAGGAAGATAAGTGCGAGAACTATCCCACAAGCAGCTTAACAGCTCTTGCAGCCAAGCTGCTGACAATAATAATATATATGAAGAAACAAGCAGTCTTGGTTCCCAATGACACGTTTCACCTTCATTAAGGCATCTTCGTATTACTGGGGGGGTATATGAGACGCGGCGCATAAAAATATCCCAGCAGCTACTTGTGCCTTGTCAAAGCTTTAAAAACACTGCACGGTGTTCTTATTATGGCATGTGGCGCAGTTCAGTGCAAACCAAATGGAATCAGGTCTACAGTAAGTGTTTACAGCAATAACTTGTCGGAGGTGTAATGCATATCCTGGCTTCCCACACCACACAATAATATATAGGAGAGTGGAAACGAATATTGAGGATCTGTTAGATGACGATCAGCTTGACTTCAGGAAAGGTAGAAGCACCGGAGAAGTAGTCCTAACGTTGCACTTGATAATGGAAGCTAAACTGGAGAAAAATCAAGACACACTCACGGAATTTGTCGACCTAGGAAAAGATTTCAGCAGTGCAAAATGGTGCAAGATGTTTGAAATTCTGAGAAAAACAGGTGTAAGCTATAGGGAAAGTCATGTAATATACAAATACGAACACGAGTCAAGAGGGAACAATGAGACTGGAAAACCAAGAACGAAGTGCTCAGATTAAAAAGAGTGTAAGACAGAAATGTAGTCTGTCGCCCCTACTGTTCAGTTTATAAGTCGAACCATTAACGATAGATATGAAAGAAATTTTCAGGAGTTGGATTTAAATTAAGGTGAATGGATACTAATGTTAAGATTCGCTGATGATATTTCTGTCGTCAGTGGAACTGAGAAAGAGTTACAAGATCGGTTGAATTGAATCAATAGTCTGCTGAATATAGAAAATGGACTGAAAGTAAATAGGAAATACCAACTCAATGAGAAGTAGCAGAAATTAGAATAGCAAGAAAATTAATATCAAAGTTGGTGATCACTAGGTAGAGGAAGTTAAAGAGTTCTGATCTGTTGAGATGAAAATAATCCATGGTGGATTGTGTAAGGAAGACGTAAAAAGCAGACTAGCACGACCAAAGAGGGCATTCCTGGCGAACGGAAGTCTGCTGGTATAAAACATAGGACTTAATTTCAGGGAGAAATGTCTAGGAATATACGTTTGGATCACTGCATTGAATTGCTGTGAATTATAGGCTGTGTGAAAACAAGAACAGAAGAGAATCGAAGCACCTGAGATGTGGTGCCAAGGAAGAATGTTGAAATTTAGATTGTAAGGAATTAAGAGGTTCTGCACAGAATCTGTGAAAAAAGGAACTAATCGTAATCTCTGACAAGAAGAAGTGACAGGAAGAATGAACTTGTATTAAGACACCAGCGAATAACTTTCTTGGTACTAGAGGGAGCTGCAGAGGGTAAAACTGTAGGAGGAGAAAGAGACTGGAATACATCCAACAATTCAGTGAGGGCATAGTGTGTAAGTGCTATTATGAGATAAAGAGGTTGGCAAAGGAGAGGAATTCGTGGCAAGCCACACAAAACCAGCCAGAAGACTGTGTCATGATTATGTAGAGAGGACAGCGCTAAGATGCGTATGTATGCTTGGTCAGCTACATGTCAGGTTGGGTATAGAACAATTTGTTAGAGTTTATCATTCATTCAGGGTACTGATAATAATGTGATTTTGGTAATGGTAGTCACTATGTCAGTCATAAAAGGGCTAATGGCACTCATCCATCACTGCGTCATGCAGTGGTACCTGCAGTAATGGTAGTCTTCATGGTCGAGGGATAGTGGCGATCACGCTGTCAATTGATCATCACTGCTCCACACTAGTATCCATTATTTGACGTATGGAGTAATCTGTTACAATTTAGTTGTAACAGAGCAATGTAAGGGGCAGTCCGTTATAATTTTGTTGTAACATGTCAGTGTATGGGTCGTTTGATATAATTTTGCCTGAACATGTCGATGTATACAGGGTGTTACAAAAAGGTACGGCCAGACTTTCAGGAAACATTCCTCACACACAAATAAACAAAAGATGTTATGTGGACATGTGTCCGGAAACGCTTAATTTCCATGCTAGAGCTCACTTTAGTTTCGTCAGTATGTACTGTACTTCCTCGATTCACCGCCAGTTGGGTCAATTGAAGTAAGGTAATGTTGACTTCGGTGCTTGTGTTGACATGCGACTCATTGCTCTACAGTACTAGCATCAAGCACATCAGTACGTAGCATCAACAGGTTAGTGTTCATCACGAACGTGGTTTTGCAGTCAGTGCAATGTTTACAAATGCGGAGTTGGCAGATGCCCATTTGATGTATGGATTAGCACGGGGCAATAGCCGTGGCGCAGTACGTTTGTATCGAGACAGATTTCCAGAACGAAGGTGTCCCGACAGGAAGACGTTCGAAGCAATTAATCGGCGTCGTAGGGAGCACGGAACATTCCAGCCTATGACTCGCGACTGGGGAAGATCTAGAACGACGAGGATACCTGCAATGGATGAGGCAATTCTTCGTGCAGTTGACGATAACCCTAATGTCAGCGTCAGAGAAGTTGCTGCTGTACAAGGTAACGTTGACCACGTCACTGTATGGAGAGTGCTAGGGGACAACCAATTGTTTCCAAAGCATGTACAGCGTGTGCAGGCACTATCAGCAGCTGATTGGACTCCACGGGTACACTTCTGCGAATGGTTCATCCAACAATGTGTCAATCCTCATTTCAGTGCAAATATTCTCTTTACGGATGAGGCTTCATTCCAACGTGATCAAATTGTAAATTTTAACAATCAACATGTGTGGGCTGACGAGAATCCGCACGCAATTGTGCAATCACGTCATCAGCACAGATTTTCTGTGTACGTTTGGGCAGGCATTGTTGGTGATATCTTGACTGGGCCCCATGTTCTTCCACTTACGCTCAATGGAACACGTTATCATAATTTCATACGGGATACTCTACCTGTGCTGCTAGAACATGTGCCTTTACAAGTACGACACAACATGTGGTTCATGCACGATGAAGCTCCTGCACATTTCAGTCGAAATGTTCGTACACTTCTCTACAACAGATTCGGTGACCGATGGATTGGTAGAGGCGGACCAATTCCATGGCCTCCACGCTCTCCTGACCTCAACCATCTTGACTTTCATTTATGGGGGCATTTGAAAGCTCTTGTCTACGCAACCCCGGTACCAAATGTAGAGACTCTTCGTGCTCGTATTGTGGACGGCTGTGATACAATACGCCATTCACCAGGGCTGCATCAGCGCATCAGGGATTCCATGCGACGGAGAACATTTTGAACATTTCCTGTAACAAAGTTTTTGACGTCACGCTGGTACGTTCTGTTGCTGTGCGTTTCCATTCCATGATTAATGCGATTTGAAGAGAAGTAATAAAATGAGCTCTAACATGGAAAGTAAGCGTTTCCGGGCACATGTCCACATAACATATTTTCTTTCTTTTTGTGTGAGGAATGTTTCCTGAAAGTTTGGCCGTAGCTTTTTGTAACACCCTGTAGATGTGAAATATGGTAATAATTCCTAAATTTTTCTGTAACACCGGCGGGGTCAGAGATTTTCTCTGCCTCGTGATGACTGGGTGTTGTGTGATGTCCTTAGGTTAGTTAGGTTTAAGTAGTTCTAAGGTCTAGGGGACAGATGACCATAGAAGTTAAGTCCCATAGTGCTCAGAGCCATTTTTTTTTCTGTAACATGACAATGTCTGGGGCAACTTCTTACAGTGTTGCAGGAACATAGAGCTGTATAGTGGTAATTTCTTACAATTTTTGCAATGACATCATGATGCATCGGAATTTTTTTAGAATTTTGCTGTAAGATGACAGTTTATAGGACAACATGTTACAGTTTTTCAGTAAAACAACGATGTGTAGGAGCAAAGAGTCTGTTGTCTTCATTGTCTGACAGCATAAGTTAGCATTATCAGAAGAAGAGAACAGAAGTTTTTTGCAAGATGAGGCTAATACCCTAGCATGTCGGTTACTGTAATGTTTGGCTGACTGTGAAAAGTAGTTGAAAGTGGGCAGTTGAAACTATATCAATCCTAGTTTCTTATCTATACATGTGTGTGTTACTAATTTCAGTGTGCTATTTCACTGAAGTGTTACTTAGTTTGCACAGTATGAAAGTTTTTGTAAGTGTAGATTCATTCAGTCTTTAGCGCAACAGTTGCTTACTGAACAGTCAGCTACGTAGCTCATTAACGCATCAGCGTCCAATGGTGACACATCAGGAGGGTAGCAAGTCAGATATCTAGGATTGCCTTCTTTTATAGTTCATTCCTTCAGTTAACCTCCCTAGGCTGGGTAGAATGTGTGCATGCTGTGTACGAACGTAGGAGGAGCCGGCCACAGTCGCGAACAGCTGAACGTGCTGTTGGCTACTGTCAATCACCTTCAGACTGCTACCTCGGAGTGAAATGGTGGCGGAAAATCTGGCGCGTCGCATGGGACACCTCACGTGTCACTTGTTTTACCCACGGGCTCAGGTTCCGAGGCACCTCCTAGTGCACACGACGTGGTGGGTCCCCCTTACAGCAAGGTGAGTGGCAGGTTGTAAAGCGTTCACTTCACTCGAGGCAGAGGGTCATTTGTGGAGATTGGCAGCCTGGCCTCACCTATTCACCCTGTCAATGAAAAGGTGGCCGCTCCTTCAGCACGGTCCGTGAAGGCATACGGGGGGAGGGGTTTACTGACTATTGGGAGCTCCAATGCCAGGCGCGTTATGGACTCCCTTAGGCAGGTAACGTTCAGGGCTGGAAAGAAAGCCAATGCTCACTCGGTATGTCTGCTGGGGGCCTCATCCGCATTGTGGAGGAGGCCTTGCCAATGGCAGTAGAGCGTGCAGGATGCAGTCGTCTGCAAGTTGTGGCTCACGTCGGCAGCAACAACGCCTGTCACATGTGTTCTGAGATGATCCTCAGTTCGCTCAGGCGGCTGGCGGAGGTGGTAGAGACTACTGGCCTCACCGGCGGGGTACAAGCAGGGCTCGCAGTTTACAGCACCGTTCATGGAACTGATCGGAGTCCTTTGGTTTCGAGACGACAGGAGGGTCTCAACCAAAGACTTCCTCGACTCAGTGACGGTCTGGGCTGCAGATTTCCGGACCTGCGGCATCGTATGGAATTTGTATGACTCCCCTTGATAGGTGAGGGGTGCACTGTACAAAGCAAGCAGCTACTCGGGTAGCACAGTATTTGTGGAGCGCACATAGAGATTTTTTAGGCTAGGCGTTAGTTTGAGGTGCTCTGGTGAACACTCGCCAATCGATTCACAACAAAGAAATTCAAATGGTGTTCAGAATAAAGACACTTCAACTCTCATAATTCTATCATTAAACTTGCGAAGTATTCGTAATAAAGTTCCCGAATTACTGCCTTCCAGGAAAGTTCTCGCTTCAAAGTTATTCGCGGAGTGAGTGCTGGCGGAAACCCTAAGTGTAAAGCTCTAAGATATTTAGCGAGTCGTGAAATGTATATAGGCGAGACAGATTAGGAGCCATAGGAGGGGAAGTTTTCATTGCAATTTACAAAAATATTGTGTCTATTGAGGTAGAAGTTGAGTGTGACAGTGAAGTCGTCTCGTCGCGTGTAACAGTTGTAGGTTAAACTAAGTTAATTGTTGAATGTTTTTACCGGCCACACGATTCCGCTGTGGCAGTTCTAGAGTATTTCAAAGAAAGTCTATGACCAATAGCGCGTAAATACTCAGATCATGCAATAATAGTTAGAAGCGACTTTAATTTGCCGAGTATAGGCAAGGGAGACGAAAATTTAATAGTCATGGGTGACTGGAATTCGTCAGTAGGAAAAGGGAGAGAAGGAAGCATAGTAGGTGAATATGGATTGGGGGGAAGGAATGAAAGAGGAAGTCGCCTTGTAGAATTTTGCACAGAGCATAACTTAATCATAGCTAACACTTGGTTCAAGAATCATGAAAGGAGGCTGTATACATGGAAGAAGCCTGGAGATACTGACAGGTTTCAGATAGATTATATAATGGTAAGACAGAGATTTAGGAACCAGGTTTTAAATTGTAAGACATTTCCTGGGGCAGATGTAGATTCTGACCACAATCTATTGGTTATGAACTGCAGATTGAAGCTGAAGAAACTGCAAAAAGGTGGGAATTTAAGGAGATGGGACCTGGATAAACTGAAAGAACCAGAGGTTGTAGAGAGTTTCAGGGAGAGCATTAGGGAACAATTGACAGGAATGGGGGAAAGAAATACAGTAGAAGAAGAATGGGTAGCTCTGAGGGATGAAGTGGTGAAGGCAGCAGAGGATCAAGTAGGTAAAAAGACGCGGGCTAGTAGAAATCCTTGGGTAACAGAAGAAATATTGAATTTAATTGATGAAAGGAGAAAATATAAAAATGCAGTAAATGAAGCAGGCAAAAAGGAATACAAACGTCTCAAAAATGAAATCGACAGGAAGTGCAAAATGGCTAAGCAGGGATGGCTAGAGGACAAATGTAAGGATGTAGAGGCTTGTCTCACTAGGGGTAAGATAGATACTGCCTACAGGAAAATTAAAGAGACCTTTGGAGAGAAGAGAACCACTTGTATGAATATCAAGAGCTCAGATGGCAACCCAGTTCTAAGCAAAGAAGGGAAAGCAGAAAGGTGGAAGGAGTATATAGAGGGTTTATACAAGGGCGATGTACTTGAGGACAATATAATGGAAATGGAAGAGGATGTAGATGAAGATGAAATGGGAGATAAGATACTGCGTGAAGAGTTTGACAGAGCACTGAAAGACCTGAGTCGAAACAAGGCCCCGGGAGTAGACAACATTCCATTAGAACTACTGATGGCCTCGGGAGAGCCAGTCATGACAAAACTCTACCATCTGGTGAGCACGATGTATGAGACAGGCGAAATACCGTCAGACTTTAAGAAGAATATAATAATTCCAATCCCAAAGAAAGCAGGTGTTGACAGATGTGAAAATTACCGAACTATCAGTTTAATAAGTCACAGCTGCAAAATACTAACGCGAATTCTTTACAGACGAATGGAAAAACTGGTAGAAGCCGACCTCGGGGAAGATCAGTTTGGCTTCCGTAGAAATGTTGGAACACGTGAGGCAATACTGACCTTACGACTTATCTTGGAAGAAAGATTAAGAAAAGGCAAACCTACGTTTCTAGCATTTGTAGACTTAGAGAAAGCTTTTGACAATGTTGACTGGAATACTCTCTTTCAAATTCTGAAGGTGGCAGGGGTAAAATACAGGGAACGAAAGGCTATTTACAATTTGTACAGAAACCAGATGGCAGTTATAAGAGTAGAGGGGCATGAAAGGGAAGCAGTGGTTGGGAAAGGAGTGAGACAGGGTTGTAGCCTCTCCCCGATGTTATTCAATCTGTATATTGAGCAAGCAGTAAAGGAAACAAAAGAAAAATTCGGAGTAGGTATTAAAATTCATGGAGAAGAAGTAAAAACTTTGAGGTTCGCCGATGACATTGTAATTCTGTCAGAGACAGCAAAGGACTTGGAAGAGCAGTTGAACGGAATGGACAGTGTCTTGAAAGGAGGATATAAGATGAACATCAACAAAAGCAAAACGAGGATAATGGAATGTAGTCAAATTAAGTCGGGTGATGCTGAGGGAATTAGATTAGGAAATGAGACACTTAAAGTAGTAAAGGAGTTTTGCTATTTAGGGAGTAAAATAACCGATGATGGTCGAAGTAGAGAGGATATAAAATGTAGACTGGCAATGGCAAGGAAAGCGTTTCTCAAGAAGAGAAATTTGTTAACATCGAATATAGATTTAGGTGTCAGGAAGTCGTTTCTGAAAGTATTTGTATGGAGTGTAGCCATGTATGGAAGTGAGACATGGACGATAACTAGTTTGGACAAGAAGAGAATAGAAGCTTTCGAAATGTGGTGCTACAGAAGAATGCTGAAGATAAGGTGGGTAGATCACGTAACTAATGAGGAGGTATTGAATAGGATTGGGGAGAAGAGAAGTTTGTGGCACAACTTGACTAGAAGAAGGGATCGGTTGGTAGGACATGTTCTGAGGCATGGAGGGATCACAAATTTAGCATTGGAGGACAGCGTGGAGGGTAAAAATCGTAGAGGGAGACCAAGAGATCAATACACTAAGCAGATTCAGAAGGATGTAGGTTGCAGTAGGTACTGGGAGATGAAGAAGCTTGCACAGGATAGAGTAGCATGGAGAGCTGCATCAAACCAGTCTCAGGACTGAAGACCACAACAACAACAGGCTGGGATGCATGTGGGTTTATTGCGGGGTGTACAGACAGACCTTCATGCGAAATACTTTTGAACATGTTTTCTGGAAATCAGTTTGAGCAGCTAGCTCGGCAGCCCACTCGCAATGGAAAAATCTTAAACCTTATAGTTACAAATTGGCCGGAGCTCATCGAAAATCTCAGTATACAAACGGGGATCAGCGATCATGATGTCATGATAGCAACTGCGATTACGAAGGTTAATAAATCAGTCAAAAAGGCTAGGAGAGTGTTTCTGTTGGAGAGAGCAGATAAGCAGTTATTAACATCTCACTTAGACAGTGAACTGGCATCATTTAATACCAGTAAAATGGATGAAGAGGAATTATGGGCAAAGCTAAAGCAGACTGCAAATCGTGGTCTGGAGAGTTATGTGCCTAGTAAGTGGATAAAGGATGGAAAAGACCCGCCTTGGTTTAATAACGAAATTCGTAAGATGCTGAGAAAACAGAGGCTGTTGGATTCTAGGTTCTAAAGAGGACGCACAAACGACAGCAAGCGAAGGTTAGTAGAGACTCGTGTGTCTGTGAAAAGATCTACGCGCGAAGCATATAGCAACTACCCCCGTCATACCTTAGCAAAAGATTTGGCGGAGAACCCGAGAAAATTCTGGTCGCAAGTAAAATCATTAAGCGGGTCAAAGGCATCCATTCAGTCCCTTGACCAGGCAGGGGTGGCAGTTTAAGATAGCAAAACGAAACCTGAAGTTTTAAACTTCACATTCCAGAAATCGTTCACGCAGGAGAACCGTGCAAACATACCATCATTCGATCATCGGACAGACTCACGTATGAACGATATACAAATAAGCATACCTATCGTAGAGAAGCAACATAAAGATTTGAAAACAAATAAATCAGCAGTTCTGGATGGAATCCCAATTTGATTTTACGAAGAGTGCTCTACAGCATTGGCCCCTTACGTAGCTTGCATTTATTGTGTATCTCTCGCCCAACACAAAGTCCCAAGTGACTGTAAGAAAGTGCAGGTGTCTCCAGCGTATAAGAAAGGTAAAAGAACGGACGCGTAAAATTACAGACCAATGACCCTATCTTCTGTTTGCTGCAGAATCCTTGAACACTTTCTGCAGGACCTGACGATCATTTTGCAGGAAAATGCTCAAACACGTACAGTGCAAGCTACTACTGATTTGTTTGACTGATGGGGCTGCTAAGTGCTATACCATCTACTGCAAGCACCTGACTTAAGCCTCGTGAGTTCAGCTCGATTTCTTAAATCTTTGGAACACGTATCTATTTTGTACGAGCTGTAAATAAATAGCTGCCACTATTTAAGTCCCAACCCTCGTATTTGCCACACTGCCCCATTATAGACTGTCAGTGAAGGTACAAGCATTTGAAAAAATATATGTCAGTGGATAGAAGACTTCTTAAATAATAGAACTCAGAATGTTGTCCTCGACGGAGAGTGTTCAGAGACAATGATATCGTCAGGAGTTCCCCAGGAAAGTGTGATAGGACTGCTGTTGTTCTCTTTAAACATAAATGATTTGGCGGACAGGGTGGGAGAACCCTGCGTTTGTTTGCTGATGATGCTGTGATGTACGGTAAGGTGTCGAAGTTGAGTGGCTGTAGGGAGGTACAAGAAGACTTAGACAAAATTTCCAGTAGGTGTGATGAATGGCAGCTAGCCCCCAATGTGGAAAAATGTAAGTTAATGCGGATGTGTAGGAAGAACAAACCTGTAATGTTCGGATACAGTATTACTAATGTCCAGATTGACACAGTCAAGTTGTTTTAAGTATTGGGCGTAACGTTGCAAAGCGATAGGAGGTGGAACGAGCATGTGATAACTGTGGTAGGGAAGGCAAATGGTCATCTTCGGTTTATTGGGAGAATTTTTGGAAAGAGTGGTTCCGATGTGAAGGAGACCGTATGTAGGATACTGATGTGACCTACTCTTGAGTACTGCTCGAGTGTTTGGGATTCGTACCGGGTCTGACTGAAGGTAAACATCGAAGCGACTCAGAGGAGGGCTGCTAGATTTGTTACCGGTAGGTTCGAACAAAAAACTTAACTGTTATTGAGATGCTTCAGGAACTCAAATAAGAAATCCTGGAGGGAAGGCGGCGGTCTTTTCGGGAAAATTTAGAGAAACGGCATTTGAAGCTGACTGCCGAACGATTCTGCTCCCTCCAACATATATGGCGCGTAAGGACCACGAAGATAAAATACGGGAAATTAGGCTTCATACGAAGGCGTACAAACAGTAGTTTTTCCCTCGCCCTGTTTGCGGGTGGAGCAGAAGCGGAAATAACAAGTACTGGTAGAGGGCACCCTTCATCACGCACCTTACGGAGGCTTGCGGAGTATCTATGTAGATGTAGATATAATATAACTCACTCCCTGACAAAAGTAAATAAAGTAGTAAGTTACATCAGTATCACCATGTGTGTTTTGATAAATAATAACAACAATTTTCTTAATTTCGTTTACATCTAGTAGAATGATCGAGCAGTTCTCATCAAGAAGGGCACTTCAAGCTGCAAGTCAGCTCAACAGTAGTGTCCATGTGAGTTTTGTAATTTTATAGAACACTTCTCTAAGTATTTTGATAAATAATGCAGACAGTTTCATTTTTGTGCAAACAACAAATTTTTATTCATATTTAGAGAACCTATGTACTATAGTAAACAGCCTACGTCACATTTGCACTTGAAATCTTCACCTATTCCACAAATAACTTTATTTTGATACAAAAAATCTTTATATATTTGAGAAATAATTATATTTTACGGTAAAGATCGTATTTATGAGATATGGAACTTTCCTCTGTGTAATATCATATCCTTAACCATCCTTCCCCATGCTGTGTGTTTATATTTTTTATATGGGTCATTACTATGTTACCCCATTTTTACAGGGTTTGATGTCAGAAGTGTCAGAAAGATTACTATGTTACCCCATTGTTACAGGGTTTGATGTCAGAAGTGTCAGAAAGATGAATAAACATGTTACACATATAGGTCCCAAAGCAAATGTAACAAAAAATCTATACTAACATTCAATAAAATTAATTATAATTTTGTAGTGTGCAAAATGATGCAGTATCTTCTTCCCCATTACCATCTTTGTACCACCAGCACATTGCCTCAAGTAGGCCTCAGGTCGAAACCCCAATATATTTATGTATTTTGATAATCATTACAGATGACATTGACACGGAAACACCACTGTGGCACCTAATTTTAAAGCCCACAGTCATGTTTTAGGTATCTAATTTAAGTCACACATAACGACAGTCTTGAATTCTTGCAGCAGATTAAGGTAATAGTACAGTAATTCAGAATGCGTATTTATTTGTCTCAGCTGTCACTGCTTACCTGCCTAGTATTTTATTTTTAGCCATATGTGTTTCGATCCGTTATAGAAAAAAAAAAGCATTGTAGAGGGAGATGAAATTTTCCTGATGGGGCTGTGCAGTATTTTACACAATTTGTTTTGTGAAGTATAAAATATATTGAGATTAAATTTACTGACATGTCATGGTTTTAGGTGTTTAGATTATTTTTTTATAAATAGTACGGTTGTGCAAGGACTCTAAGATACGAAAGGCATTAGCCATTCCGCTTCTTTACTTTCATTTATTCACCTTTAATTATGCGTCTCGAGGGGAGTTGAATTAGTTCGATGGGAATCATGACATCACAGTGACTGTGAATGCTGATTTGATTTCCACTTCTTAATCTTCTTGATTCTAACTTGGTACTGGACATTTCAGTTTTATTTACAGGTGAGCTTTGAAAGTGAGGAGTGCTGTGAATATGAGACAGGTGACTTGCAGCTAAGCCCAGCGATATGAGACACAAGGAGCGATGAGCACATTGCCCTTCATAGGCGAGGAGACCTGAAGGTATGGTGGCTCAGCACGTTGGGGTTGAAAGCTGCTTTTGTGAATGGTGAGAAAGCAGAGGAGCTATTGTCCACTTTACAGTATGGCCTGTGGGATGGCTGAGATAAGAGTCTCTGTTTCAGAATTCTGTTAGAGAGTGGTAGGTGCAAGGAGCTTATTAAAGGAAACAGTTGTGTGGATGAGCAACCCCTGGTTTTCCTAAAAACATGACAAAACAGCTTTGTCCTCCTTAAAGTTGAAAAGTTGCAGCAGAGACAGTGACTAGCGTTGAAGACAATATTTTAACATTTTCACTGGACCTGCAGTGTGAGGCTAGTTGTTGGCTGAATGAGCATTGATTGGTGTGTCAGAAGTGCCGACAGGACGGCGTAACACTAAGGGGAAGAAATTCAGTTCATTGACTTATTGAAGTTTTGCCCCTTCTAGGTGGAACATTTTGTCAGAAAACGATTATTCCATTGGCGGGCTGTGCTAACTTTTGAGAGAATTGGTGGATGCTTTTTCTTGGCGGAAAGAGAGGAGCAATCTGCTTGTCAGAAACTTAAAAAAAAAATCAGCGCAGACAAGTTGCGGTCAGGAGGTGGTAAGAAGAGTAAGAAGCGGTGGAGTCATCTGGAGTCCAATGTTCGAGTCCACAGCTGCTGGATCGTAATGCTGATCCTCAGACAGAGAGCTGTCGTGTCTCCACTCTGTTTGCATTACACTGAAGATTGTGGTAAGCGTCGCTTACAGCCCTGGCATATTAGGAGAAGCGATAGTCTGTAGTTGAAAATTATCATAGCTTTCACTGTCTCATACTCGTCAGTGCTTCCTCATCTTTGGGGTGGATTCTTAGGTCCCTGTTTCAGACAAACAATCACTGTGATCATTACGGTCAAGTTGCAGTACATTTCACAGAATCAGATGCGAGATTATGAAGCAACCCCACCTCATATAGTAACTTTTCCAACTCAGAATATTAGTTAACAGTTCTCATAGTAATATACATATTGAAAAAGATTATAGTCAAATGGATGTTTTTAATTATTTGTAATTAGAATTGCCTATTGTAACGAGCCGTAAGTACAGTTAAGTACTGAGTTTATTAAAACATCCAGTCCCTTCAGTGGTAGATATTATGCCAATTCCCTCACCTTCAGATCCATTGCTAAGGCCTAAATGAATTATAGCGTTAGTAAATCCATTGTGTACACTGAATTCAACAATGGGTCTCAAGGGTGTGCCTCATTCATGATTCAGATACAATTAAACTTCACTTATACACAAGCAGTGATTGCTGTTATGCGCGCTAAGTATTCTCTGATGATGTGTGCGCACTTGTGGGACGAAATTTACTAATGAGGCATTACGGTATTTGGCATACAAATTATTTCAGCGAAGTATGAAGCAGAGAGGGAGATGCAATTTACTCACGAGGCAATACATTATTTGACATATACGTTTTTGCTAAATGTTTCACAATGTGTGTGTGTGTGTGTGTGTGTGTGGTTGTGTATGTGTGTGTGTGTGTGTGGTTGTGTGTGTGTGTGTGTGTCGGGGGGGGGGGGGAGAGAGAGAGAGAGAGAGAGAGAGAGAGTGAGAGAGAGTATGTTTTAGCAGATGAGCTTAGTATGAATCGTTATACGCAGATTTCCATCTGTATGTGTACTCCATGATCCACCATACAGTGTTTGACGGTGAGTACTTTTTACACCACTTTCACTTCTCAACTTCCTCGTTCCGGTTGGATATGGTGAGCGGGAAGAACGACTGTTGACAGCCCCCATTTGAACTCTAATCCCTCTTGTAGCGTCCGCCACTTCAATTGGATGAGAGTCTTTACAAGGCTTTTTTGCCTAACAACCTAACCTATGATGAAACACACTGATGTTATTTGTGCCTTTTCTACTTTTTCTGCAAATCCTACCTGGTGACAGCTGCAAGAGTGAAAAGCAATACTCCAGTATCGGTAGGACGTGGGTTTTGTCAGTTGCATTGTAAGCGACTCCCCTTGCTTTCTAAAATAAATACATAATTAGAATTCTGGCACTTCCGAAGAAAGTGTGGCCCTAATTAATTGCAATGACTCGCTGTTTTTCTTATGAGTGGGTTGGTGGACATCACTTTGATTCACACACTGTATCAACTCCAACCCAAATTCGTGATTATTCAAGTAATGCTGTGGTCGTATGTGAAAGTGTGGCAGACCTAGAAATTCTTTTCAATAGAATCATTGCAAAGGAATGAATGGTAAAAACCGCACATACGTGGTGAAGTACGCAAAAAAATTTGAAGTTTTAAAATTAAATTTTAATTGTTACTAACACTAGATGCGGTGTTATACGGTATTAGCGGGTGGCCAATGTTTCATGTAGAGTACTCACCTAAGTGTAATGGAATAACTTTTCCCCGTGTCTGGATCCTATAGTTGAAATACATTGTGGATCTCCATCGGCAGTGGGTCAGGAGCTAGCGTTCACTTTCAATGCGTCAACCATACTCCGCGGATGTGACGTATCATTGGTCAGTTCCATGAATGCAAGTGCTTATGGCATCTTCCCGATTTTAGATGGTCGTATGTTTAAATGGTTCAAATGGCTCTGAGCACTATGGGACTTAACATCTATGGTCATCAGTCCCCTAGAACTTAGAACTACTTAAACTTAACTAACCTAAGGACATCACACAACACCCAGTCATCACGAGGCAGAGAAAATCCCTGACCCCTCCGGGAATCGAAGCCGGGCGCGGGAAGCGATGGTCGTATGTTACTTTAGATCATGTTAATGTTATAAACTGCAAATTAATTTCAGAGTCCTCGATTTTTCAGGTCCCCTCAGATATCAGAATCTCATTTTTGAAATGCTGATGACCCATCTTATATGTCTCATAGCAAACCTATAAAACCAATCAATCTTACAAACGTATTCGGTAACAAATCAAGTGCACGATGGAATAGGATTGAATAACAAGACACTCTGAAGTAACAGTTCATAACTTCAACGGCAGAGCACCACTGCAGAGTCAAATGTAGGAATAAATATCCGAGAATAATTATTAAGTTACCACAGTGAGGCAAGGTGTGCTGACGAGACCAATAAAACTGGGCAGATGCACTTACACACCCAGAGCCATCACATTATTGGCACAGACTCGGCCCTTTAAATGACAAGGCTTTCGGAACTCAAAGATGCTTTCAGCCTCCTACCTTCTTGCTGACGTCAACACAGAGATGCACCCAATCTGACGCATACCACAGCCGCTGTCTGCGGTTGTTATCTACTGGGCCATCGCCTATGGTGAGACTGGTGTGCAGCCAGCCCTCCTACACTATGTGCCATTGACTCTTGACCGACTTGGTGAACATCTGCTGCAGTGTTGGTCAATCTACGTTGAATGATCAAGACCTAGTCTTCTTGACAGCTGACGTCCTGGACAAAAGTCAGCAGTCTCCATCCACCCCATCATGCGACAGGCTATCTTCAAGAGCGCTAATGTGGCAGCCGTACTGTAACGCAGAACGTTTGGCAGGCGACACCTTCTCGTCCTCACTTTACTGCCAGCACAGTATGCAGTCCTGGTTCACTGTCCTGCAGGGTGACGTCACGTCTTCCTGACGAGGTGACAGCATTTCTTTGCAGAGTGCGCTTATGCCCGGTCACCACAAAGACGCTTTATAATTCTGTACATTCGACCAGTCACCACCTTCACTCCATACCCATCCTGCTGCTCACAGTGCAACCCCAGCTGCCTGGATTGCATTTCAACAATATAGTTCACAGGTGGGACAACGCAATCCAGCAACACCTGTAGTTTAATAGATAAGGTAACTGAACGAAATAGGCAGCGATACGAACAGACCGGACACTCTTATTCAAAGAGAATAATTACACTGACGTCACCACGACTCAAGATGGTCCCCTGGATATAAAAAAAAAAGCAGGATATGGCTCTTAATAGGGAGCGTGATCACGACAGACGGCAACGTGCTTCCATGCTGGCCACAAGATTGGTAAACGAATTCTCGTGGGAGGGCTTCCCATTCTTCGGCCAATGAGTTACACTCACCAGCAAATGTTATTGTGGAGCTGTTCTCCTTCTGAGTGTACTTCTTTTCAGGCATGCCTTCGACTGTGACCTAATTTTTATGGATGACAATGCGCTACCGCATCGAACAGTGCCGGTGTAAGAGCTCTTGGAAGGAGAGGATATCAGGCGAGTGGATTGCCTTGCCGGGCTCCCAATTTAAATCCAACTGAGTACGTGTTGGATGCATTAAGGAGATGTATTGCAGAATGTCCATATTCATCAACAAGCATTCAGCAGGTGTCAACTGCGCTAGTGAAGGAATGGGATAAACTACCACAAGAACTCCTTGCCAACTTTGTGTCACGCATAAAAGCACGTTGCAGAGCACTCATTACAGTCCGTGATAATCGCACACCTTACTAAGAACTATGTCCTTCCTTTTGTAATATCCAAGAGACCATCACAAATAGTAGTGACTACCTTGTAATTATTATCTTTGAAAAAAAAAGTCCTTTCTCACTGCA
This sequence comes from Schistocerca cancellata, assembly GCF_023864275.1. NCBI lineage: Eukaryota > Metazoa > Arthropoda > Insecta > Orthoptera > Acrididae > Schistocerca > Schistocerca cancellata. The sequence continues at coordinate 347,920,756 of NC_064633.1, read as the reverse complement.
CGTTTCTTTCAGTACTGTATTGTGCCTTACTATAGCAGTTCTGCTTATGGTCCCAGATCCATCGAGCTACGTTACTTGACAATGACACATCACGCGAAAATTACTCTTTTGTTTTGCACGCCAATGTAGTTCCGCTGTGTTCAAGTTACCTACATCTTTTAGCTACTACGCAAACTTCAATAATTACGGAAGTTTCCTAACTGAGCACGCATCATGCATACACCTTAAAATTTCCACCCAAACCATTTATTTATTATAAGAATATCGTTAATTTCTTGGGGATTTTGCCTGAGGTTTCTACAAATTCCTAATTTATAATCCCCAACCACATTTATATAAATTTATTTCTTGCCTATTTTAATCTGTACTAATTGCCAGTGAATCCCGCATCTCTTTTTCCTGTACTCCCGTGTGACGATATAAATTGTTGATGCCTTAGGAATTATGTTTATCTAATTTATTGTTTTGTATTTATTTATCTTTTCTAGCTCTCGAAGTTTAACGTTTCCACTACCGTATTCAGTAATTCTCTTGCACCTATTTTCAAACATACTCATAATATGGTCACAAAAGATCACGTAAAACATAAATATTGTGAGTGTACCAATAAATTGGTAATCCCAGAAAGATACAAACAATCCTTGTCTTCCTGAAATCGATCGTCTGGAGAGGATTGTGGTGGCCTGTACATGCTAACCTCCGCTGCAAAAGTGTTCTGGTTGTCTGTGTAGGACGCTAATGCAGGACTGGCTGACACTTCAGGCGACTGCAATGGCGGGGACCCGACGTCAGTTCGTAACATTCAGTACCATTTCTCACCGCACTGTGCTACTATGCTGGTGTCCAAAATCAAAGCTACAAATGGAAATTTTTCAAGTTTGCGTTTATTTTGTCACAAAATCGTACAAACAGATGACAATAAAGTAGAAACAACGTAAACAATACTGAACGTGAACAACTACATTACGCATAAAGATGGAAAAAATGTCCTTTGTTTTTTCCAACTTAACGGATTTGAACACGTATACCGACAACCGGTTAATGTGCTCAGTATGGGACGTGATCACCTCTGGAAGCAATGCTAGCCTCAAAACGACGGGGCATGCTGTGAGTGACATTAATCAGTCTCATGATGAGGTAATGACGTCCATTCTTCATGCAGAGCTGCTCGCAAGTGTTGCAGAGTGGTTAGTGGATTCTGACTTGATGCACCCTGTCCCCCTAGTGCATCTAGTTCATCACAGAAATACAAAAATGCTCTAAAGGATTCAAATCTGGAGAGCGAGCATGCCACCCAATGCGTGCAACGTCGTCCGTTTCCAAGAAAACATCAGCCACCTGTGCTTTAAGGGGCCGAGCATTATCGTCTTTCCTACAGCACCGCGCAACAACCGCACATGAGGTCCCTAGGTCTCCTCGCGATACTTGGCAGCAGTTAAACCTCGCCGATTCACCCATACAATTTCATGAAGAGGTGTCCCAGTGTCAACATAATGCCTACCGGCTCCATTAGGGATTCTCTTCGATATCGGTCTCTTCACAATGAGTGGATACCGGAAACGTGTTCCACGTTCCCTCCTGATGCAAATCCATCAAGAATCACTCTCTAGTCAAAATTGTGGCTGATCTGTGAAAAGAACATAGGCCCACTGTTACCATCCAGGTGGTATGTTGACGACTCCACTCTAGACGTTCCCTTCTTTGAGAACGTGCCAGAGGTACTCATACTGCAGGTCTCCTACAATAAAGGCCATTCTGCTGAAGCCTCCTGAACACCATTTGCCTCAACAAAACACGTCCAGTGGATGCTGAGAGGTCGATGCCAATTGCCGTGCAGCACTAATGCTGTCACAGCCAAGTAGCAGTCCTCTCTTTCTGAAGTCACACGTGGTCGGAACCACCCTGGTCATCGGGATATAATTATGGTCTCTATAAACTGCCGCTACACCCAAAAAACAACAGAATCTTTCACATTAAGCCATCGGGCCACAACAGTTTGCAACTCTCCTGTTTCCATTCTTCCCATGGCCGTTCATCGCAGAGCCTGGTAGGTGTGGTCTACACTGCCCCTTCTGTGCCTGTATACACAGCGATAATGGATGTGGGGCTACCCAGCAAACACTACCCTTTTCATGGGTGTCCTTGCGTCATCGTTGGCATGGTTGTCCGTTGACCAGAACGGCATCTTCCGTACAGAACATGATCGTACGTACATCCAATGACAGTTTGTATGATTATATCGTGAATTAGACACAGGCTAGGGAAATAGGTCTTTGTTGCTTTAATTTTGGACACCAGTGTATTTTATGATCCTGTGAAGACCAATTAATGTCTACTGGACCAAACAAGGGGAGCTGCACAGCGTGCTGTGTCCGAAGCAGCTGCAGGAATACCCTCTGGAAGCTAATGGATAACGTCTTACTAGCATTCCGTATCCTCATATCGAACCTCCTGCACAAATCGTAATGTTTAATGCTGGATAATATGGCTTGTTAGCCCCATGACTAGTTTTCAGCAGTTACTGCCATTGTGTACCTGTGCTGGATTGCAGCGCTGAGAAAGACGAATGTACGGCCTTTATTGGAGTATAGCTACTCGAATCGTCAGATGTTTGAATTAGATAAAAATTTTATAATTTTGAAGGTCACATCCGACTACCTTTCGCTACCGTACTCACAGAAACGTTTCTAGTTTACATCATTCTGCTACTTCTTGCTTCCGTACACTAAATTACATTCTCCCGTCAATGCCATAGCGCCCGACTCCGAGACATCTTGTAAGTCATGTTTGTGGAGGAAATATTGATCTCCATACTTAGGCCTCCCAGGCTTAAAGTTCTTTTCGGTACACTGCGCTTCATTGCTCTGCAGTAAATCCCAACTATGGCAGTTCCATTCGTACCACTGCACATGCACAGAAGTAGCCCATAGGCCCACATCAGTTTCCAGTCAATCGCTTCTCTCTCATGGTATCAACAACGTACATGTGGACACGGAGCTCTACAATGACATGAGTGATCTACAGCATACAGTAACATTTCGCGTAGAAAATTAGGAGTCTGAAATCTCCTTAGAGATTCCTATCCACCACTGCTATCGAATACATGTTTTTATACTGCAGACGATTTAACCTCTCTTCAGCGTTCGCAACGAAATAAATGCAGCAGCTTTACGTATTTACTTTCATTTAGGTCGGGTTGTCATTTGTAAACGCCAGTATACCGCGACTAACCGTGACTGCTGTATTATTAACATGCACTATCTGAGCAAACGTATCTAGACACCCCATATAATGCTGAACTGACTATTAGATGTGACTAGAGGAAGATCGCCAATATAGAAGGTGGTTTGGAGTGTAGTGTTGGCAGTAGAGAAACAGTGGGCCTAACAGCAAGATGGGCCTGTCAGGAGAGCTCACAAACTTCGAATGTGGGTTAGCCATTGGATGTCACACGAGTAAAAAATCCAGCAGGGAGACGGCAAACCTTGTAAGGATCTCAAAGTTAACTGTTTGCGATGTGATCTGAAGTGGAGACGCGAAAGAGCAATAACAGCTGAACCACGACTAGGCAGACATTATGTACTGACGAACAGGGCCGTCGAGCATTCCGGACGGCTCCTGTAAAAAACTGCGTGGAATCAGAGAAAGAAATGAGTCGTGAGTTCCAAAGTGCTGCCAACATCCCGTCTAGCAAAATGACTGTGGGCAGGTAGTTAAAAATAGTGGGGTGCAATGGTCGGACAGCTCCTCATATGCCACACATTTCTGTAGTCCATGCCAAGTGACGTTTGATGTGGTGCAAAGAGTGACACCATTCAACAGTGGACGACTGGAAATGAGTGATTTGAAGTGATGTATCACGCTGTACCCTACGACAATCCGATGGAAGGTTTTGCGTTCGGCGAATGCCTGGAGAACACTACCTGCCATCATGAACAAAGCAAGAGCATTTGGACTATCAGACCAATTGTGTGATTGGATTGAAGAGTTCCTAGATAACAGAACGCAGCATGTCATTCTCAATGGAGAGAAGTCTTCCGAAGTATGTGTGATTTGAGGTGTGCCGCAGGGGAGTGTCGTAGGACCGTTCTATTCAAAATTACATAAATGACCTTGTGGATAACATCGGAAGTTGACTAAGGCTTTTTGCAGATGAAGCTGTGGTATATCGAGAGGTTGTAACAATCGAAAATTGTACTGAAATGCAGGAGGATCTGCAACGAATTGACGCATGGTGCAGGGAATGGCAATTGAATCTCAATGTAGACAAGTATAATGTGCTGCGAATACATAGAAAGAAAGATACTTTATCATTTAGCTACAATATAGCAGGTCAGCAACTGGAAGCAGTTAATTCCATAAATTATCTAGGAGTAGGCATTAGGAGTGATTTAAAATGGAATGATCATATAAAGTTGATCGTCGGTAAAGCAGATGCCAGACTGAGATTCATTGGAAGAATCCTAAGGAAATGCAATCCGAAAACAAAGGCAGTAGGTTACAGTACACTTGTCCCCCCACTGCTTGAATATTTCTCACCAGTGTGGGATCCGTACCAGATAGGGTTGATAGAAGAGACAGAGAAGATCCAACGGGGAGCAGCACGCTTCGTTACAGGATCGTTTAGTAATCGCGAAAGCGTTACGGAGATAAACTCCAGTGGAAGTCTTTGCAGGAGAGACGCTCAGTAGCTCGGTATGGGCTTTTGTTGAAGTTTCGAGAACAAACCTTCATCGAGGAGTCAAGCAATATATTGCTCCCTCCTACGTATATCTCGCGAAGAGACCATGAGGATAAAATCAGACAGATCAGAGCCCACACAGAGGCATACCGACAATCCTTCTTTCCACGAACAATACGAGACTGGAATAGAAAGGACAACCCTTAGACGTACTCCGAGTACCCTCCGCAACACACCGTCAGGTGGCTTGCGGAGTATGGATGTAGATGTAGATGTAGATACCTGTACAGTGCCAACAGTAAAGTACAGAGACGGTGGTGCTACGGTATTGGGATGTTTTTCCTCGTTAGGGTATGGACCTCATATTGCGATTAAGGAAATGCTAATTATGGAAGAATATGAACACGATTTATAGCATTGTGTACTGCGTACAGTAAAGGAACAGTGTGGATACGATGATTCTTTGCATCAGTACAACATACACCTTGTCATAAAGAGCATCTGTGAAGCTATGGTTTGTGGACAATAACATTTGTGGAGCGGCCTAACTGGTCAGAGTCCCGTTCTGGACTCAATGGAACACCTTTGGGGTGAGCTACAACGTCCAGTTCGCTTCAGACCAAAGCGCCCTCACTACCTTCTCTGGTTATGACTCTTGTGGAAAATTGGGTCGCCATTCCTCGACAGACATTTAGACATCTCTCTGAAAGTGTCCCCAGTAGATTTAATGCCATGAAAAGCGAAATGTTGACGCACTTCATTTTTCACCAACTGCGACATGGTCGCGTAACCAAACGGTGATCCAATACTGTCAAATGTTTTTTTTTATTTTTCCAGTCTTTGATCACAATATCATTTCTTTAGAGAATTGTTATTGTGATCAAAGACTGGAAAGATAAAAAAAACATTTGACACTGCATTTTAATGCCCACTGATGGATGCTCAAATACTTTTCATCAGCTAGTGTGTCATAAGGGAAACTGAGATTAAGATGTCGGCAATTCATGTGAGGATTATTATATTTGTTGTTCCTTACTTTCAGTGCAGTATTTTACACAGCTAAATTCATCTGTCAGTCAAGTGCATCATAGAGAGTCGAAGAACCACTAGCTGCACAGGAATACTCCTGCCCTTTACAGATCCCAATATCTGTCGCAGAGAGTAAGTTAAAATGTTATCGTTTCTTCGAATAAGGGCATCCGTGAGATGCCTGAATTTCAACAGAAACGAAAGACACCGAGTGTATCCCAAGGAAGCGTAATAAGATCTCCGGTGTTGCCAGTGTTCGCCGAAGGGGTAGCGTCCAGTCGAAAGGCCTGCGTCGACCATTGAGCTACACACACTAATACGAGTTTTCAGGTAGGAACAGCAGCGTTATCAGTCTGTTCGCTGACATTTACGCTATGTACAGGAAAGCATCGTCATTGAATCATGATACGAAATCCAAAAGAAATTGGACAAAATTTCAACTTCGTGTAATTAAAGGCATCTCTCTTAAAATCCATACACATTATAGAAATTTATATATGTACGTATGTTCCACTTCTCCTGATAACCACTTGACCAGTTTCAACTAGACTTAGTACACATGTCACTTACCGCGTGGAAAGAATCGCTGTGTGGATAGGAACCACCTAGCTACCAAAAGGGCAGGGTGCAGAAGAAGTGTACCCAATGACACGCGAATACACGTACTTCGTGCAGCACCTGACAATGAGATCAATAACAAACTTTACAAATAATTTCGAACTTTTATAAACTTTTTTCACGCTGAAAACCTCCACAAAATGATCAAAGTTTAGCTCCTACTGCATTTCCGCTGTTCATACAGTAAAACTGCCCCATAAGGCATGATGTATTAATGTATTATTTCTTTACTACTAACTGTATTTGAAGACAATATTCACACACTCCACTGAATGTACCTGCAAAGTTGTCTTTGTAAGACATATAGTTCAGGTGATATGACGTCTTAAACATTGAGCTGCGTGAAATGAAACTGCAGGGCCAAATTCGCTAGAGATACAGGTGAAATTTGTATACAAATACGTGTGAGATACACCGGTATTAAATATATGTGAAATACACGTGACATGTGTGTACGAAGGCAAAGATGCGAGTAAAAAACACCTCCTACAGCCCCGGATCGATTTCAAGCAAACTTGGATCACATATTACGCACTATACGGGAAGAAATACTCTAGGAGCAAGAACCAGAAATTTCCTGTTGAGGTTTGGTGATAACGTGGAGAGAGAAGGGGGGAGGAAGAGATGGTAGACAGAAAGAGGGAAGGAAAACGTGGACACAGGAATGGGGAAACGGGAAGAGGGAGAGGTGGGGATGGGGAGAATGGACAGAGAGAGTGGGGACGAGCGGATGTACAGAGAGAGGGGGCGTAGCAGATTTAAAGAGATAGGGACTGGAGGAGATAGAGGGATGGACAGAGAAGGTGAAGGGAGAGAAGGGGGGGGAGGTTGGGACTGTTTGGGGAAGGAGACCAGACAGCGAGGTCATCGGTCTCATCGGATTAGGGAAGGAAGGCGGCCGTGCCCTTTCAATGGAACCATCCCAGCATTTGCCTGGAGTGATTTAGGGAAATCACGGAAAACCTAAATTAGGATGGCCGGACGTGGGATTGAACCGTCGTGCTCCCGAATGCGAGTCCAGTATCTAACCACTGCGCCACCTCGCTCGGTAAAAGGGAGAGGGCCAGGAGGATGCGCGCTGACAGAATTGAGTAAGTACATATCCAAGTAAAACTGGGTGCTCAGTTGGTATTCAAGTATACAAGGTAAAACTAAACTCTGTCCAAACAGACCTTTAAGGCCCAACGGTAACGACTGACCGCCGTGTCATACTCAGGGCAACAGGCATCAGTGGATGCGGATATGGAGGATATGGATGCGGGTTGTTAGTTTTCGTGACTGGAGCCGCTACTTTCCCATAAAGCAGCTCCTCAATTGGCCTCACAAGGGCTGAGTGCAGCCCGCTTGCCAAGAGCGCTCAGCAGACCGGGCGCTCACCCATCCAAGTGTTAGCCAAGCCCACAGTGCTTAAGTGATCTGACGGTAACTAGTGTTATCACTGTGACAAGGCCTTTGGCATGTATCCAAGGTAATGCCCGCAAAAAAGAGAGTGAATAAGATAAAAAGAGTATTAATGAGCTCGACACACTATATAGAAATCATACTAAGAACCAACGTTAAACGAGATGAACACGTAAAATATGTTGTAGGGAAGGGAAGGGGTAAATTTCGATTTACTGGTAGTGTTCTGGGAAAGTACAAAACATCTGTAAATAAAACCTCATACAAGACGCTTTGTGACCGGTTCTAAAGTAGTACTCCGTCGCTTGGGATATTTTTTAGGTACGAACGGCAGTAGGCATTGAACGAACTCACAGCTTGGTTCGCAACAGGTCGGTGTAGCCCACACAAAATAGTCACAGAGGTGATCGGAAAACTTAAATGAGAATCGCTGTAATAGAGACGATATTATTCTGTCAAAACCCTCCCGGACAAACTTACGGAACTTTTATTCGAGAGAGACTGGCCATCGATGCTATGCCACCGTCATATACGAGGGGCGTTCGGTAAATAGTGAAATACATTTTTTTCTGAAAGCAAATTGTTTTCTTTTTTCAGGATTCCAGTACACGATATTATTCCTCTCTCTTTTGGGTACAAAACTCTATTCTTCAATATAATCTCCATTCAAAGCAACAGCCTTACGACGCATTACTAGAAGGGCCTTTATGCCCGCATGGTAGCATTCTATTGGTCGACGTCGGAGCTATCGTCTTATTGCATCAATATCCTCCCCGTCATCCATGTGCTGCTTCCCGCAGGGTGCATCTTTCACAGGGGCAAACAGATAGAAGTCGGATGGAGCGAGATCAGCGGTACAGGGTGGATGAGAAAGAGCGGTCCAGTGAAGTTTTTTGAGTTCCTTTCGGCTTCTGTGTCGTCCAGTTGTGCAGCGAGGTTTTTGATTGTGATCAGTCGATCACCTCGAATGAGAGTGTCCGCACGTTCCAACATGACAGGAGCCTACAGCTGTGTGCGGTCGTCCGACACTCAGGAGATCGGATAGGTTTGAGCGACTTTGTTGCGGTGATAACAGGCGCCTCGCCCAACGACTCAGTGTGCTTTTGCTCACTGCCAGTCTCCGTAGAACTTCTGCAGGTGCCTACGAATACCTTCGATACACTGGTTTCCCCCCTCCCGCCCCCAAAGAAACTCAATGACAGCTCTCTGCTTGGAACGCACCTCCACTACAGACGTCATTCTGAATGCTGCTTACAGCGCCACAACCTATCGGAAATTCATAAACTTCTAAACTCTATGGGATGAAGCGGTAATGTTACACGATGTCTCACAAAAAATTCCACATTTCTTCAGCCGAAATTGGCGGAGAAAGAAACGTGTTGCATTACTTATTGAACGCCCCTCGCATCTGGCGTTCGTATCATACGACAAGAGAGACCAGGATGTGAAGAGAGGCGCATAGTCAGTCATTCTCTCCTCGCTTAATACACAAATTCGAAGGGGAGACGAAATATCTAATAATGGAAGTAAGTACTCTCCACCACACACTGTACAGTGGTCTAGCGAAAACCAACAATGGAAAAAGTTTCTGGTGAACCTGGACTGTAAAGTGCTTACCTTAAGAGGTATTAGCGCTTCTTGAGCTTCGGTAATTTAAACGCATCTCTTCTACGACAAGCCCTTTCCTTTCCAATATTTTGGAAGGAGGCAGTATAGACCACAAAGAAATAAAAACATGTCCAGGAACCATGGGCTCTAGAATGCATACCTTAAGAGTTATGATCACTTGTTCAATAGAAGAGATGTGTTTCACACTAGAAATGAGCAAGTGCTCATAGCTCTTTAAGTATGCGTTTTAGGACCCTTGTTTACGGGAGTTTTTTTCTTGTTTTCGTTCATGCTACCTCCTCCCAAAATATGGAAGGCAAAGAGCTTACAGTAGGAGAGACGTGTCTCACAGTATCGAAGATAGCCAAGTGCTCATAACTCTTGATGTTCACATTTTAGAGCCCTGTTTACCAGGTGCTTTTCCCTGGTTCGGTGTAAGGAACCCGTCCTTAAATACTGCAAAAGAAGTTTAGTTAGTTCTGTGTACGTACTAATCGTACTAAACAGTAAATTGTCTCATTTCACTGGCGTTTGCACCGCGAAGAGATACGCTACCGCTCCTAAAATTAACACAACCAAAGCAAGCAGTTAAAACGTAAAACAGTCGTCGTAATACACAAGTTAACTCATAATAAATGCAAAAAATATCCAGTGTAGGTTATGGAAACAAACGACTTCTTACAGAATTCGCTGTGAGAGGCGGTCCCGATGCTTTCACAGCCTACCAACAATCAAACAATACTGCTTGCTAACTGACAGTACCAAGTGTTAAGAACCGCCTAAACGGTGTCTCTAGCATAGCATCCTTAGCCGTCTTCAAAATAATATTTTATCTTCTCGGCTATGGCAGAGCGGCACGGCGTTTCCTTCGTTCGTGGCAACGCAAGCGACGAATTTCCGGCGAGCGCCGTCGCGTGACGCCTTTGTCACAAGTTTTCGTCGCCGAATACGCGATTCTCTTTGGACACAAAACGCTGACACGTCTCATTGTGGTAGTTGAGATAAAGGCACCTGTAATTAAATGAAAATTATTTTGATGCCTGACATGAATTAATTTATTCACAAAAGTAAACTGCGTTTTATATTCATCAAGCATCACGAGATGATTTTGAAGGGGAACTGTGAAATCCCGTTGTGGGAGACGTTCAGACATTCTGTGTATTTATTATTCATTTCTGTCCTCTTTGATGTAATCATTAATAGGCCTAATATCTTACTTACCAAAGGTCTTTCATGTTGAAAGTTAACGAAGATGTATCGCTTTGAGAACTCGGCCATTGGAAATTACTTATTATAAAACACCTGTTCTGTTTAAAATGCTAAATTGATCGTATTTTAGACAAATGATTCTCTATCTCCATTTTTACTCAGAGTGAAAAATACGCTTTATTACTCCTCAGAAAAGTTAAACTATGCTGAAACTTCCTGTTAGTTCTTGTTCCACTGTCTAAAATAACTTACGGTTTCTTGCTAAGCTTACTAACTGCTGAAACACATGAAACGTAAACATCTTGCTTCCCAGGATATTTCGAAATAACATTTCATTAATGGCCTTCTCCCAGCACTTATTGTTGTTTAAGGAATGGTTTAATGAACACCTCGGGATTAAAATAAACAATAAATGATATCTAGGGTGTTTGAGAAAAGGCGTTTTGCTCTGTAAATTACAAAATAATAAGTAAAGGATTATTTATTTAAATAGGTAAACTTAAGACACTTAAGTCCTCCTGCGAAGCTGTAAACATAGTTTAATGGTTATTTTCCAGATTGTTACAGAAACAAGTTACTTTTTTCGAATAGAGCACGTATAAAATATAACACTCTTCTAAGAACTAACTTTAATCAAAATTCTATCATTTTAATTAGGAACTAGAAATATTCAAATTCCACATGCTGTACATAGTTATCTGTGTTGATAACGATTTTCTGGTGGACTAAATGCGACGTTGCTTGTGTCATGCACTGAGAAGTTTATTCGATGCATTGTACGGTTAGGCCGTGTCCTTAGCTGTCGTGTAAAGGGCTCATCGGAATACACGAACGAACGACGTTCGGTCTACCACGGACATTGGCGTGGGGATTTTTTTTAATTATTACAGTAGATACACCAAATGGCTGCTTATAATAAGTAATCTTTATTTACAGTTACGACAGACTCTTTCTGCTTTATCGCCATTTCAAGTATGTCTAGATTGATGTGATGTCCATATTATGTCGTTAGTGGACTGTTTTGTAACTGTCACTGCATTAATGAGATCGTAAATGTTGTTGTGAAGATGTTGAAATTAAATGTTAATTACGATCTTGTTAAAGCAGTGACAGTTACAAAACAATTCACTAACGACGCTGTATGGACGTCACATCAATCTAGACATACTTGAAAATGGCGATAAAGCCGAAACAGTCTGTTGTAAGTGTAAATGAAGATTACTCATTATATGCAGCTATTTGGTGTATGTACTGTAACTATAATGTCGTTACCAGACATATATTACGCTGCTGGCCCTAAAGAAGAAAATTTTTATGATTACTTGCCATAGGTTTATTGGACCACAACGTCAAGAACTCGGTACACATACACGGAGATATCGAAATACAAAGAGTTTGAACAATGATTTTAAATTGTTTTGTTATTTTCACATAGGTCCTATACTCTTAATAAAGAAAGTTTGATAATCAACTGTACTGTAACAGAAATAGAATATAGAAAACAAAACTCAACAGAGATTGAGAAGCATACACCTAGTGATTAAGCTGCTTCAGATAAAACACTAAATTTCACACACACCCTAGTATCTCGTATAAAACAAAAAAGGGCTTAGTATATTTGATGATCTTCACGACACAACAATACAGGAGCACTTGCCTGCAGTAAACGGTTTTGCTTCGAAGAAACTCTAGGGACAAGCAGTTGGTTTACATCTACTTCTTTTTGCTGACAGTCACAGAATGGTTTATCCTTGATACCTATCCGATGTCAGAGGGTAGAAGTTAAACTATGGTTGTAGCTATCAGCTTCCCACTCACCTGATATTTTCGAAATTAGTGGGAGCTTTTGACTACTGACTGGACTGCAGACTGAAAGGCACCAATCCTCTGCCCATTCTTTCTCGCCCAGTTTCCGCATCCATAGCCCTTTACTGGAGGATGATAGACTGATTCTCATTATGGAGCCACCGAAACATTGGTTTCCATTGTCAACAGGTCGACGTTTCACTGTATATCGAGCCTACATGGGCTAGGGCTCATACAAAGGAGATTCTCTTAACTCTTCGTTTATTTGACGATGATTCAAGTGTATTTTCCGTATTTTAGTTTTATTGTTGTGTTTTGGATTTTCAACAGAAGGCAATACAATTTTCGAATCTGACACTGTCACCAAGTTCTGGAGCTCCGAATGACACTCAAATATGAGAATCTTTCGAATCGCTATTGCTTCCGCTGTAAAAATTGGACAGAATAGGCGACAGACGAAGTTGCTTGGGATATTTCAGCTTGGGGACAAAAAATGGACATCTTACTGCTGAAGTCCCTTGATATCGAGATCAATCGGTATACAGCTCAACAAAGAGCGGGTAATAAAGGTGAATATAGGTTCAGAAATTTTAATTGTATGAGTCAAAGCAATTTTTCGTAGAACTGTAATAGTGAATACTAAGACCTGCCAATTGATATTGGAATCGAATTCTGAATGGCGTTAGCTCTCTGTTAGAATCCAATTGTCTATTGTACACTTTGGGTCTGTTGCTGTCACTAGTAAAAGCAAAGGATCCGTATTTCCGATGTAGACGTTATGAGCGGAAGACTGTCGCTCATTTGTTGTAGGAGGGTGGTTAGTCTGCTATTGGGCTTGTTGCTACACACTAGTGAAATCAAGGACACAGTAAAACTTCTGCTCACACACACCTTTATTCTCACACGTCCATTTTACAGTTACAGTTGAAATATATCCGCTGCAGAGGGCAGCACAATGTACAGACTTAACAGAACACCAACAGATGGCGTAGGAGTCTTCATTCCCCGACATCCTCCCCACCCTGGTCCATCTCGAGGGGGATGACCAGCTGGACCGGTCGACAGATCTTCATACCATCTGGCTGGCGGAGGATGATGCACCGTACTTTACTGTCTCTGCCATGCCGCACTTTTTCTACCACAGCCCTCTTCCACAAGTGCCGTGGTTTGCTGTCTTCTAGGAGCAGAACAACCTCTCCAATTCTCGGTTTCCTTTGCGAAGGGTATCCCTTCACCTCTTGATATTGTCTTAGCAGCAGGAGGTATTCTGTCTTCCACCTGCGCCAGATGTCGTCATTGACCTTTTGTCTGAGTCGGAACTTCTTGGCAAGGTCCTTTCTAGTTGCTGGCTCTGGCCCACATGGAATTGTCACTAATTTCCCACCATTTAGAAAGTGAGCTGGCGTCAATGTAGTGTCGCTCTCTCCTTGAGTGATGGGTCGTGAGTTTATTGCGGCTTCTATGCTGATCAAGGTGGTGTTTAAGCTCTCTTCATCCACCTGGGAGCGACCAAGAACTTTCCTCAGGCAGCGCTTGACTGAGCCTATCATGCGTTCCCACCAGCCTCCCCCTCGCAGCTTGTTTTGTAAGGAGCGAGACGCGCTTCAGCAGTTGTGAGGTTGCAGGAGAGAGGCATATCCTTCTTTCGAGGCAGAGATGCAACTCTGTGGCCATATTCCACACAGTATGATTCTCGGAATTCCTGATAAATAGGGTGGTCCATGGGTTTTAATGCTCGCTCTTGATGTCCTGTTATCTCGATTGTCTCCAGGTCCCAAAATCGGCGCTCTGACTCATCAGATATATCACTGCAGCTGCCCTGAATAAAGTTGACAGTTGCTCTGTTGATGGTGGTGCTAGATCTGTTTCCAATGAGAACATATCCAAAGATTGTTGGGAGAAGAACCAATGATGGTGATACCTTGATTGGTTGTTCCAAAGTCACGATTCTCCAGTAATAATCAGCTCCAATCAGGATCTCAATAGGTAGATCTTCATTGTCTCTTTTAGGATCTGCGAGTGGTGTACCACCCCTCAAGGCCATATCTCCTACATCTTGTGGCACTGTTGGTTGCTGTGAAAAATTATTTGTGCTTTCAAAGGCTGTTATTGATATGTGGGAATTAGTGGAGCACCCCATCATATTAAACTGCACCTTCTTCCTTGAGAGTGATGAACTGTAACTGGATTCGAAAGTAGTTATCTCGAGAGTAGTGATTCCAATGACACTTAGTTGGAGAGATTCGATCAGTGAATGGTGAATGAAACTCGATTGACTCCCTGTGTCCAGGATGGCACGTGTCTGTTTGCTCTTACCAGTGGGTCCTGTGATACTCACACGAGCAGTCTGCAGGTATGTGAAGTTAGAAGTCATAGTTTCAATTTTATTTACTGTTGTGGTATGGCTACTACAGATAGAAATGTGATGCTCCCCCTTACATTTCGCACAGGACGCTTTTCCCCGTTTGAAACACTGATTTCTGTTGTGGCTACGTCTCAGGCATAGAAAGCAACGGTTCATTGTCTTGAGGGCGTCGATTCTTGCCTGCAAGCTTGCAATCTTTTGGCAGTCTTGGCCCCAGTGCCCTCTTTCGCCGCAATACACACAGAAGGGCTCTGAATTCTGTTGTTTCTTCTTGTCCCTCTTCGTTTTAACCTTTACATGGAAGGCAGATGCTGTTGGTACGTAATTTTCACGTGGTACAGTATCTCCACGAATTTTGCGTGTGTTGATAGCTCCTTCCACCTCTTCATTTAAGAACTCCATAAGGTGGGTGAGGTTCCCTTCTTCAATCTTTTGCCTTCGGGCATGAACAAGCCAATTTTTGCAAAATTCTTCAGGAAAGGCTCGAAGAAGTTTGGGTGCAAGCACTCTCCCATAAGAGTCCACATTTTCTCCTAGTGCTCGTAGTGCTTGGATGCGCTTATGGCACTCAATGCAGGTGGAATTGAGAGCCTCTGGACTGCCTGAAGTCGAAGTGTTAAGATTCTCCAAGAAATCCAGGTGACTTTGGATAATTCTGTTCTTATCCCCATATTTGTATTTCAAAATTTGCTTAGTCTGCTCATATGTATCAGCTGTAACAGCAATGCCATCGACCAAGTCCTTAGGTTCCCCATCAAGGTAACCACGGAGGAATACATGCTTGTTCATTGTTGACACCATCGGATTCTCGTCTATGGAAGCTGTGAATTGCTCCCAAAATCGAGGCCAAGCTTCTATGTCCCCTGAAAATGGGTGCAGTTTGATAGTAGGCAATTTTATGTCCATACAGGCGTGTTGTTGAGCCGCTGACGTCGCGTTTCCGTCTCCTGAGCGCGCTCCTCCTAAAAGGCCTTTCGCCTTTCGGAGGGCCCGTTTGCATTTATCAGTATAATCCTCACAAGCTTCCGTGTCGGCTTCGTATTCAGAGTCATCCAGCAAGTCTTATATTGTATCGTTGAGTCGGGTCAACTCTTCTACTGTTTCCTGAAGGCGTTCCTGGAAGTGTTCTACTTCTTCTGCAGCTGTAGAACAGTCGAAGGCGTTTATTTGGCTGACGAAACGCGTCGCATTCGATCGCAAGGTCGTCCGCTTCCGGCGCAGCCTCCCCAAGTTCGTAGCTACTGCTTCTGCCATGGTGAGTTGGTGCTACCTCTACCTGGTTCTTCTCAATATATTTCGACATGGTCTCGTGGTAAATGACCTTCAGCTCTTCATTCCCTCGACAGGGCTGCTGACTCTTTTGGCAAAAAACGTTCTCGCCAAGTACTGAAGTCGAATTCTGAACGGAAGCGTAGCAGCTTCCACTAACAAGGCAGTCGTCGGAGTCGGTCGCATTGCTGAAAGGCGTATCCGCAGGCGTCGTAATTGTACTATGTCAAGTTTATGAGACGCAGCTGTAGCAGCAGGCCGATTTAAGATACATCCATAATCGATGATTTGGCGGATGAGACACTTTTACGTAACGAAGAAAATGTTATGGTTCACTCCCCACCAAGTACCTGCAACATACGTCAGTGCGTTAGCTCTGATTCCTGTTTTTTTGGTAACATGAAATATTCTATTAGCCCATATTAAGCGAGTGTCAAATACCACACCTAAAAATTTCACTTTAGTCACTACGGGGAAAGGGAGACATCCTGATAGAACACTTGAGCTAATTGAGCGTATCCTTCTGTGATTGAAATGAACTATAGATTTCGCAGATCAAACTGTTACTCCATTGGCATCATACCAGCGTGTTAATGAGTAAACGATTGTGTCTGAAATTAAGCAAACAGATTCAAGATCTTTAAATGCAGAAAAAAAGACATTAATCATATGCATACTGAACGACTTTAACGCCTGGTGAAATGCTGTTGTCCATATCTCATGCGTATTTTAAAAATAAAAGAGGGCTGAGAATTGATCCTTGAGTTACTCCTCCTGGCGTTGTAGGAGGGATGAGTTCTTTGTTTTGGAAACTTACATATATAGTTCTATTGCCCAGGAACGTTTGAATGACAAATACAAAATCTTTGGGAATGCCCATATCGCTTAACTGTTATAGCAAAATCTTGATTTGAACGTTATTATATCCATTCTTCCCCCTCCCCCCCCTCCCCATGAACCATGGACCTTGATGTTGGTGGGGAGGCTTGCATGCCACAGCGATACAGACTGCTGTACTGTAGGTGCTACCACAATAGAGGGATATCTGTTGAGATGCCAGACAAACGTGTGTTCCTGAAGAGGGGCAGCAGCCTTTTCAGTATTTGTCGGGGCAACAGTCTGAATGATTGTCTGATCTGACCTTGTGACATCAACGAAAGCGGCCTTGCTGTACTGGTACTGCGAACGGTTGAAAGCAAGGGGAAACTACAGCCATAATTCTTCCCGAAGGCATGCAGCTCGACATCAAGGTTAAATGATGATGGCATCCTCTTGGGTAAAATATTCAATAGGTAAAATAGTCCCCCATTCGGATCTCCGGGCGGGGAATTCTCAAGAAGACATCTGGAGAAAGAAACTGGCGTTCTACGGATCTGAGCATGGAATGTCAGATCCCTTAATCAGGCAGACAGGTTAGAAAATTTAAAAACGGAAATGGATAGGCTAAAGTTAGATATATTGGGAATTAGTAAATTACGATAGCAGGAGAACAGAACCTCTTATCAGGTGAATACAGGGTTATAAATACAAAATCAAATAGGGGTAACGCAGGGGTAGTTTTAATAATGAGTTAAAAAATAGGAATGCGAATGAGCTACTATGAACAACATAGTGAACGCATTATTGTAGCCAAGATAGACACGAAACTCACACCCACCACAGTAGTACAAGCTCCACAGATGAGTAGGAGATTGAGGAAATGTATGATAAAATAAAAGAAATTATTCAGATGGTTGAGGGAGCCAAAAATTTAACAGTCATCAGGGACTGGTATTCGATAGTAGGCAAAGGAAGAGAAGGAAAAGTCGTAGGAAAATGCGGACTGGGGGAAAGGCATGAAAGAGGAAGCCGCTTGGCAGAATTTTGAACAGAGCATGATTTAATCTTAACTGACACTTGGTTTAAGAATCATGAGAGAAGGTTGTATTCGTGGAAGAGACCTGGAGACACAGAAAGATTTCACATTGATCATTTAATAGATAGACAGAGATCTAGAAACCAGGTTTTAAATTGTAAGACACTTCCAGGGGCAGATGTGGACTCTGACCACAATTTATTGGTTACGAACTGCAGATTAAAATTGAAAAAACTGCAAAAAGGCAGGAATTTTGAGGAAATGAGACCTGGATAAACTGAAAGAAACGGAGGTTGTAGAGGACTTCAGAGGGAGCATCAGGAAACGATTGACAAGAACAGGGGAAAGGAATACAATAAATGAAGAATGGGTAGCTTTGTAAGATGAAATACTGAAGGCAGCAGAGGATCAAGTACGTAAAAAGACCAGGGCTAGTAGAAATTCTTGGGTAACACAAGAGATACTGAATTTAATCGAGGAAAGAAGAAAATTTAAAAATGCGATAAATGATACAAGCGAAAGGGAATACAAACGGCAAAAAAAAAAAAAAAAGGAGATCGACAGGAAATGAAAAATGGCTAAGCAGGAATGGGTAGAGGATAAGGCTGTAGAAGCATATGTCACTAGGAGTAAGATAAATATTGCCAACAGGAAAATTAAGGAGACCTGCAGAAAAGAGAACCACCTATATGAATATCAAGAGCTGAGATGGGAAACCAGTCCTAAGCAAAGAAGGGAAAACAGAAAGGTGGAATTAGTATATAGAGGGGTTGTACAAGGGATATTTACTTGCGAGCAATGTTATAGAAAGGGAAGGGGATGCAGAGGAAGATGAGAAGGGAAATATGTTATTGAATTAAGGATTTGATAAAGCACTGAATGACTTAAGCTAAACAAGAACCCGGGAGTAAACAACATTCTGTAAGTTTTCTCTACTGATAGACTTGGGAGAACCAGCCATGACAAAACTCTTCCATCTGGTGAGCAAGATGTATGAGACAGGCGAAATACCTCCAGACTTCAAGAAGAATATAATAATCCCAATTCCAAAGAAAGCAGGTGCTGGCATGTGTGAAAATTACCGAACTAACAGTTTAATAATTCACGGCTGCAAAATACTAAAAAGAATACCATACAGAAAAATGGAAAAACTGGTAGAAGCCGACCTTGGAGAAGATCAATTTAGGTTCCGGAGGCAATACTCTCCCTATGACTCCTCACAGAAGATATGTTAAGGAAAGGCAAACCTAGGTTTATAGTATTTGTAGATATAGAGAAAGCTTCCGACATTGCGTACTAGAATAATCTCTTTCAAATTCTAAAGGTGGCTGGGGTAAAATACAGGTTGTGAAAAGCTATTTACAATTTGTGCAGAAACCAGATGGCAGTTATAAGAGTCGAAGGGCACGAAAGGGAAGTAGTGATGAAAAGGGAGTGAGGCAGAGTTGTAGCCTTATGACCTGCAGCCGTCTAGAACTAAATTAGAATTATATATTAATACCTTCAGCTGCTGACGGGCATCGATATATATTCCAACGGGGAGATGTGAAGAAGTATGCACTGACAGGGACTCGAACCCGGGATCTCCTGCTCACATGGCAGACACTCTATCCCACTTCTTTTTTTTTTTTGTAATTTGAATTTGTTCGTTATAGTTCGCTGTAATTGTTCGTGGCGGACGTCCCTTGACACTCGTCAAAGTTAGTCGTTTTTCCATTCACTCGGTTTTTATATTACAGAGGAGAGCTAACCCTCTGACCGAACACGCTGAGCTACCGCGCCGGCATCCAGCTGTACCATCGAGGGCACAGAGGACAGTGCGACTACAAGGACTATCTGGCACACGCCGGGGCGCACATTTTCACCTGTCCCTGTTGATATACAGGGTGAAGCGAAATTCGCGCACTCGGGCTTCGCATCTCGATTCTTCACATGCCAGCGATAAAAAAAAAAGTCTGTCACAAAATTACGTCCGACGAGTACATCCGGCAGAAAAAGGACGTTAAAGAGTGGCAATCCGGCAACACTGTAACGAATTGTATAGTAACTATCCCTGTCATCTCATACGAGTTCCGCTGTACAGTTGGTGCAGTGGATACACTTTTGGGTTAGCACGCAGGAGGTCGAGGGTTCTATCCTGGGTTGGGGCGCACTTTTTTTATTTGCTAATTCTATTCTGAGGTTTCATACTGTAATACACACCGTTTCTTAGTTGACATGTATCCTAAATTTACAACATTTTGTAACGCTGAACATTACAAATACGTGGTTAGACAGATAAGAATAGGACAGAATAGGACAGAATAGCTACAAAAAAAATTATCAGTTTCGAGAGGCTAAAGATGATAGCACTGTGCAATAACACATCTACTTGTCATTTCTACTACATGTAATATGAGCGTTCATACGTCGCACATTAGCAACCAGTGGCTATAATAATGTCCATATTAATGACCGCATGATCTTCACAACATAATACGTTGTCCTCAGAAAAATAGATGCTCAAAGCGACCTCCCTGAACGTCCAAACATTGTGCAACTCGCCGGATCACACAGCTCTGGACCCTTCGCAGCAAAGCTGCATCCACAGCAACAAAAGCAGCATGAATACTTGCTACCAATTCATATACATTCATCGGTGGAGTAGAGTATATGTGCTTCTCAATTCATTTAAATTCATCGGTGGAGTAGGGTATATCCGCTTCTTCAGGTGCCACCACAGTAAGAAATCCAGGGGATTTATGTCAGGTGAAAGAGGTGGCCATGCAATTGGATCTCCACATACAAGCCATTTCCTAGAAATGTTGTACGCAAATACTGTCGCACATTAATTTCAGTGTGTGGAGGTGCTTCATCATGTCGGAAACATATCCTCTGCCGAACATATAATGGAAAATCTTCCTGCTCACCAGGCAGATAGTTTGAGAGAAATGTATCATACTTTCGAGCAGTCAACCGGTCAGGCAGCATGTAGGGGCCCAAACACCTGTCGCCCAATAATCCGGTCCAGACACTGATACCAAAGCAAACTTGATAGCGACGGTCGTGGGTGACGTGCGGGTTAACCACACACCAACGGCGGTCATTGTGCACATTGAAGACACTCTACCGAGTGAATGCTGCTTCAAAAAAATGGTTCAAATGACTCTGACCACTATGGGACTTAACTTCTAAGGTCATCAGTCCCCTAGAACTTAGAACTACTTAAACGTAACTAACCTAAAGACATCACACACGTCCATGCCCGAGGCAGGATTCGAACCTGCGACCGTAGCGGTCGCGCGGTTCCTGACTGTAGCGCCTAGAATCGCTCGGCCACCCAGGCCGGCAATGCTGATTCATCCGACCATATTCACAGCGTTCACGATGTCGTCGTTGGCTACCTGATGTTGTTGGAACTATTCGCAGAATTGCATCCGCTGATGGCGATCTGCAGAATGCAGGTGTTGCACGAAAGCATAATGATAGGGGTCCGGTCCATGGTAGTGCAGCACGTTAACGACCTTGCATTGCGAGACACGTGGCTGTCTTGCTACATACACTACGTGTACTTCACTGATGTTCTTGGTGTATGACCTCCAGAATAGCTTCCTCTGTAGCTGTAGTACGGCGAGTCGGTGGAAGACCTCTGTCACGCGATTGTGAAAGAAGAGAACCTGACTCCTGAAGGTGCAGCTCCAGATGACGAAACACATATTTATCTGAATGGCGTCGACAAGGATATCTAGCAGCATATTCAAAGGTTAGAACACCAGCCAGGTATCAGGTGCACCAAGGAAGAGAAACGTATCCACATATTCATCGTTTATGCATGCCATACGTCTGCCACACTGGTTTAGAGCTTTACAATGAAAAAATTAGATACGTGTACGCATGTACATTGCAGTCTGTCACAGGAGCGTTACTCCGCTCGCAACTACTCCCTGCCTGGTGGACAGTGCATGCAGTATAAACACGTCATAATTCCTGCACGCTGTTGCACCTAGCGTGCATTACCCCTCTGACAGATACTGTTCTGCATGATTCATCCCAACACTGCTAATGGTGAAATGTTCAGTTGCGAATTACACTATCTCCCTAACGGTAATAGATGTGATATTTCAACAATGTCATCCATAATAATAATAACAATAATAACAATAATAATAATGCATTGACATACCTACTGCACAGCATGCGTTTACCAGACTCAGTGTTGAAAGGCATAATTAATGGGACCATGGTGATAACAGATACAAATGGTAACTGAGTTTGGACATTATTTTCAAAGCATGTTGCTAGTCCTACTGGCCCTAACGAAATGTAATCGACCTCAAGGAGGCAAGAATAATAATTGGTACCATTGCAGAAGGGTAGAAAGATAACAGGTTTCGACCTAGCAGATGAAGTGGTGCCAATAAATTCACGCCCAGACGTGGAATGGGCTTCTTTCAAAGCTGACCAATCTTCGATTTCTATGATTGTAGCATGTAAGTGCTAATGTTTTCTAGAGGACCTACTGCAATCGCTGTTGACTATTAAGATGCCAGATACCTTACCACCTGGACTACATTTAACAAAAAAAAAAAAAAAAAAAAAGACGTATACTTCAACCCGGAATCGAACCCTCGACCCCTGCATGCTAACCCAACCCAAATCTCTATCCACTGCAGCAACTGCACACCACAACAAACATGAGCAGGCAGAGGTAGCTACCATACATGTGGTTACAGTGTTGCTAGATTGCCACTCTTTAATGTCGTTTCTCTGTCGGATGTACTCGCCGGACGAAATTTTGTGACAGATTTTTTTTTTTATTTTTTTTGTCTCTGGCATTCGAAACCCGAGTACGCGAATTTCGCTTCACCCTGTAGATCAACGTCCGTCAGCAACTGAAGGTATTAATATATAATTCTAATTTCGTTCTAGACGGCTGCAGTTCATCAATGGTCTGTTCTTTCGGACATGTCCATATCTTCCACGAGTAATGAGAGTGTTGGGTAGGGACACTACGAATGTAGTGTGCGGACATATAAGGTGAGAATGTGGGTTTCGTGGGAGGCGTGAGCGACATAGTTCCTGCAGTCGCAGTATCCTCTGTACCCTCGGTGGCTCAGATGGATAGAGTGTCTGCCATGTGTAAGTAGGCTGTTTATGTTTTCTTATTGGCAACGTTACGTAGCGCTCTGTATGAAAATCGCTGGCTGTGCTGTGTGCAGTCTGTGGCTAGTTTGCATTGTTGTTTGCCATTGTAGTGTTGGGCAGCGGCAGCTGGATGTGAACAGCGCGTAGCGTTGCGCAGTTGGAGGTGAGCCGCCAGCAGTGTTGGATGTGTGGAAGGAAATGGCGGAGTTTTGAAATTACATATATTATGACTTTTGATGATATTAAGGTAAATACATTGTTTGTTCTCTATTAAAATCTTTCATTTTCTAACTATCCCTATCAGTAGTTAGTGCCTTCCGTAGTTTGAATCTTTTATTTAGCTTGCAGTAGTGGCGCTCGCTGTATTGCAGTAGTTCGAGTAAGGAAGATTTTTGGTGAGGTAAGTGATTTGTGAAACGTATAGGTTAATGTTAGTCAGGGCCATTCTTTTGTAGGGATTTTTGAAAGTCAGATTGCGTTGCGCTAAAAATATTGTGTGTCAGTTTAAGCACAGTCATGTATAATTGTTCTAAGGGGACGTTTCACATGTAAGCACGACATATCGTGGTCAAGTCCCAGTCGCGGCACACATTTTCACCTGTCCCCGTTGATGTATATCAGAGCCCGTCAGCACCTGAAGGTATTAATATGTAATTCTAATTTCGAGTTGTAGCCTGTGACCGGTATTATTCAATTTGCACGTTGAGCAAGCAGTAAAGGAAACAAAAGAAAAATTTGGAGTGGGAATGGAAGTCCAAGGAGAATAAATAAAAACTTTGAGGTTTGCTTTTGACATTGTAATTCTGTGAGAGAGCAGTGATCTTGGAAGAGCAGTTGAACGCAATGGACAGTATCTTGAAAGTAGAATATACAGGGTTATTACAAATGACTGAAGCGATTTCACAGCTCTACAATAACTTTATTATTTGAGATATTTTCACAATGCTTTGCACACACATACAAAAACTCAAAAAGTTTTTTTAGGCATTCACAAAATGTTCGATATGTGCCCCTTTAGTGATTCGGCAGACATCAAGCCAATAATCAAGTTCCTCCCACACTCGGTGCAGCATGTCCCCATCAACGAGTTCGAAAGCATCGTTGATGCGAGCTCGCAGTTCTGGCATGTTTCTTGGTAGAAGAGGTTTAAACACTGAATCTTTCACATAACCCCACAGAAAGAAATTGCATGGGGTTAAGTCGGGAGAGCGTGGAGGCCATGACATGAATTGCTGATCATGATCTCCACCACGACCCATCCATTGGTTTTCCAATCTCCTGTTTAAGAAATGCCAAACATCATGATGGAAGTGCGGTGGAGCACCATCCTGTTGAAAGATGAAGTCAGCGCTGTCGGTCTCCAGTTGTGGCATGAGCCAATTTTCCAGCATGTCCAGATACACGTGTCCTGTAACGTTTTTTTCGCAGAAGAAAAAGGGGCCGTAAACTTTAAACCGTGAGATTGCACAAAACACGTTAACTTTTGGTGAATTGCGAATTTGCTTCACGAATGCGTGAGGATTCTCTAGCGCCCAGATTCGCATATAGTGTCTGTTCACTTCACCATTAAGAAAAAATGTTGCTTCTTCACTGAAAACAAGTTTCGCACTGAACGCATCCTCTTCCATGAGCTGTTGCAATCGCGCGGAAAATTCAAAGCGTTTGACTTTGTCATCGGGTGTCAGGGCTTGTAGCAATTGTAAACGGTAAGGCTTCTGCTTTAGCCTTTCCCGTAAGATTTTCCAAACCGTCGGCTGTGGTACGTTTAGCTCCCTGCTTGCTTTATTCGTCGACTTCCGCGGGCTATGCGTGAAACTTGCCCGCACGCGTTCAACCGTTTCTTCGCTCACTGCAGGCCGACCCGTTGATTTCCCCTTACAGAGGCATCCAGAAGCTTTAAACTGCGCGTACCATCGCCGAATGGAGTTAGCAGTTGGTGGATCTTAGTTGAACTTCGTCCTGAAGTGTCGTTGCACTGTTATGACTGACTGATGTGAGTGCATTTCAAGCACGACATACGCTTTCTCGGCTCCTGTCGTCATTTTGTCTCACTGCGCTCTCGAGCGCTCTGGCAGGAGAAACCTGAAGTGCGGCTTCAGCCGAACAAAACTTTATGAGTTTTTCTACGTATCTGTAGTGTGTCGTGACCATATGTCAATGAATGGAGCTACAGTGAATTTATGAAATCGCTTCAATCATTTGTAATAGCCCTGTAAGATGAACATTAACAAAAGCAAAACGAAGATAATGGAATGTAGTCGAATTAACCAGGTGATGGTGACGGGATCAGATTATGAAATGAGACACTGAAGGTAGTAGGTGAGGTTTGCTATTTCGGCAGCAAAATAACTGATGATGGTCGAAATATGGAGGATATTAGATGTTGACTGGCAGTGGCAAGAAAAGCATTTCTGAAGAAGAAAAATTTGTTAACAACGAGTATAGATTTTAGAGCCAGGAAGTCCTTTCTGGAAGCATTTGTGTGGAGTGTATCCATGTCTGGAAGTGAAAAATGGACGATAAACAGTTTAGACAAGAAGAGAATAGAAACTTTTCAATGTGGTTCTAAAGAAGAATGCTTAAGATTAAATGGGTAGATCACATAACTAATGAGGAGGTACTGTATAGAACTGAGGAGAAGAGAAATTTGTGATACAACCTGACTAAAAGAAAATATCGGTTGGAAGGACACATTCTGAGGCATAAAGCGATCACCAATTTAGCACTAGAGGGAAGCTTGAGGAGTAAAAATTGTAGGTAGAGACCAAGAGGTTCAGTAGGATGTATGTTGCACTATTTACTCGGTGATGAAGCTTACACAGCATAGAGTAGCATGGAGAGCTGCATCAAACCAGTCTTTAGACTGAAGACCACAATAACAACAACACATACCCATTCTTAAAGGCTATAAACGCTGCTGCAAGAAGTTGTCTATTGTTGAATGCCCAGAGAAGTTCGTACTGAAGACTGGATATAATGTCTAGGGTTTCCTTGCCCTAGCGATATCCAAACTGATTTCTGGGAGCATATTCTAGCATTCCAGTTGCCACTTTAAACGGGCGAAGATGATGGTACTCTTTTATTAACTTCGTTTACATAGTTCTGTCCATGACGACTATTCTTGATGTTTTTCTGTTCTTTCTGTACCACAGTGAAGATCAGTCAGTAAAATAATATTGTCTTGTTCAGGATGGAAGTTCCCACTGTTGTTTCGTCTTATTTGTTTTTAAACTTTGGACTTTTTGAAATCTGCTTTATGCAGAACACTATTCCTTTTTTATTCCCCCAGACAAGTTTCAAAGCCTATGTGTCTTCTATAGATCAAATTTATTTCTGTATAGTATAGTACAAAGTGTATAATGGTATATCTATTGTAGGCCTAAAATTATAACACGTGTTTCTTGTTTAGTTTGTTCCATTGCTCACCTGAAATAGTTACATTGATAGTGGAAATGCATATGTGTCCTTTTTTGTCGTTTTGACAGCATGCCACCATGCAAAGTAGTCATGAAAAAATACTCAGCATTTCTAAAGTCTCTTTTTCGTGGGTGCTGGTTTCTTAGATTACTGTGCTTACTGTTTCCTGTATCCAGTAGTTCTCGCTTTCTACTGCTATTGAGTACAATGTTTTCACGTCGGTTTTATGTAATTTCTCTCTCACATTTACTTCACACTTATTTTCCACAAATTTGAGCAGACATATCTGTTTTCATATTCATTGTGATGTCACTGGTCAGTTGTTCATCGTCTGCCTTGTGCATACCTTTGCGCTAATTTTGGATATTTCGCTAGAATTATTGTGATGAATCTGTTAGATGAGAACTTAAAACGCGTAAAAAGTGAGACAGGAAGAGAGAGCCGGAAAGAAGTGTGGGGTGGATTGCGATTCAGAAAACATGTTTTACAGATATTTGAGGCTGTTTAATTAGTATGTTGGATATGAGAAAGTGTCTTTGTGTAGGTAACTGCGTGTTGCAGGGAGTGTTTTTTGCATTGTTTTATTTCCATTCAGGACTTACTTTATTTGTTTCACCTCTTTTGGACGTAATATTTCTCCTCTATTGCGAGTTTTTTATAGATACTATTACTTCTCTGAAGATATTGAGAGCGGTATCAGTGTTGTTTTGGAGTGTGGTTGTCTTGTATGAGTGACCTGCAAAAGTTTGTAGAAGTGGAGTGTGTACTGTCACTTTTAAAGGCTTTGAAGTGTTCAGAACACCTCGTTTTGCAAATTCTGCATGTTTGGCATATGTAGACAGACTGGTACAAGCTACAATTTAATTGATCGTTTCCAGCTTTGGAGAATTTGTCTGTGGAGATGTTCTTAGTGTTTCGATTTTTCTACACTATGTAGCGTGTGCGGAATGATATAAGGCAAGCAATGAAGAAGTGAGCAGTGACAACAACATAGCTCCACTCAATGAATATGGCTAGAGTAATGTCTATCCAAATCACATTTCGTCGACCATATGTGTGAAGTAAATGTGAGAGTGAAATTACGTGAAAAACGGTGAGAAATCAGTGCACTCAACAGTAGATATCTATCAGAGATACACAAGAGGACGGAAAATGTAAATACAATAACATACAAAACCATTACCCGTGAAAAAGTAAGTTGCAAAAATGCACAATATTTCTTCATGACTTCTTTGCTGTTGACATGCAGTCATAATGACCAAAAAGGGCACGAAAATAGACATGAAGAAAAATGTGTGTTTACTAGCAATGTAATTTTCAGGTGAGCAATGGGAATAAACGAAACAAAATTCACATGTTATAATTTCTAGGTCTGTAATAGATAAAAAATTATAAACTTTGTATTGTATTTTACAGATATAAATTCGAGCTGCAGAAGATGACACGTAAGTGTCGATACATGTCCGGGTGAATAAAAGAGAAATAGTGTTTTGCTTAGGGCTGATTTAAAAAAAAAAAGCAAAGGCACGAAGATATTTCACACCATAAAAATGTGCTTTACATCACACAACACAAAACTTCTCGTAGTGAATTCGCTGTGCGTTATACCAATAGTGCAACAAGTGGACGTCACACGGAAAGTATCGTCGTCTTCGGATAGTCCTTCACAAAGGTGATACATCGATCGCTTTACTACAGAAGTGTGCTCCGATGCCAGTGAAAACAAATTTGAATCAGATAGCGAGACATGAAGAGGCGTCTCGGATTACAGTACCCTCCATCCATCCAGAAAGCCAGCCAGCCCGTCTGATGGACCGCCAGTGTTACTGGCCGCCGCTGACAGCGGAACAACGAAAATACCTCCCTAATCTGCTTGCAGGGTACATTGTTTTTTGAACGTGTTGCACTGCGAAGAACGATCCTGTAAAAGGAAAAAAAAAACAACGAAAGGAAACACTTTTCTTCGAAGTCTGTAATAATAGCAGTGAGTCTTGTTGTGGTGTGTGTGTGTGTGTGTGTGTGTGTGTGTAGAGTGCTATGAGAGCTGAGTGAGATCGTATCAGCGCAGAGCCGCTAATAAAATTTTATGCGGTATCGGGTTTACATTTCCCTCTAAATTACTCTCATAAATAATAATAAAGCGGAATGAGCATAATAAAGTCCCATTGTTCGGGGCCCGGATCCACGTAACTAGGTGGGGCCTCGCGGGACCTCGGCCGCGCGTGCTGGCCTCATCCCCGCGCGTTCCCAGTTCGCGCGCCACCCATTGTCATCTCGCGCTCTCTCACTTTCGTACTCGCTCCTCGGAAACTTTCGAACTCCTCGCTGAAGATGGAGCGGCGGCGCAGGACCGAAACCTCCCGCCGTCGCACTATTTCCAGAAAGAGCTTTCCGATAACGCGTGACGTAGGCATTCCACGTGAATACGGAGAGCAATTTTAGGGGCCGTAATCAGATCAGCAGAGGCACCACGGAGCGCAACGGTACGGTACTGTACACTGGCAGTATGGGCCCGCCTGCCATTGTCTTAGCTCTTTCTCGTAACGAGCTAATAGCAGCCGCGCATGGTGGTGGAGGAGAGTGAGGGGAAGGGGGGGGGGAGGGGGCCTGCTAGAAGATAAGCGCCAATTGGCCGCGTCCAGAGTGAGCGTTCTTCGAACTTTCAACGGCGTCTGTTTCTGACTGAGGGCGCTCACTCCCACATACATGAGAAAAAAAAACTGCGGCCTTACATCTAACCCTTCGTCTTGCAAGTGTCGGAGAGGTTTCCCTTGCTTACACGTAGAGTTGTAAAGCTATCGCAATGTACAGTATACTACCATAGGTAAGCGTAGACTACTACGGTAGTTTTCCTAGTAGCTTTGGAGCGTCAAGGTCGCATCCGTGTTACCAGTACGCTAGGTGTTTTGCGTACCTATCGGGCTCTACCTCATAATGATCACTTTCTTTACGTATGCGATCAGTGTCTTACTAGATTCCCCTAAAAACTGTGTAAGTTAACACATCATGTTGCGAACCCTCTCCAAGAACGTCACGTGCAGTGACGATGCGTGGGCGGTCGCGCAAGGCGGAAAACAAAGGATGAATCGAGAGAGAGCCACTATTAGGAGGCTTGCGGAGTATTACGTAGATCCAATTGGTGGATATGCAATCAGAGAACAGATTCGGAACCTTTTGACTAGAAACAAACCGCTTCCGTACCCATAATTTGTATATCAATTTTATTTCGATGTACCTAAAGGTTCAACGTCGAATTAAACCATGTTAATAACTACAGAAACGAAAGAAACTTTGTAATACTAATTCCCTGCGTGCAGAGGAACCGAAATTTGTAAACAGATTCAGCTACCGCCATTTAGACATGAATTAATAAATTGTTCAAAATGACGGCGGTCATTATAAATATTCAAGTTCGTCTTCTTCTCGAGGAGCGTTCTAACACAGAACTTCCCACCGTCCCAATGGCTGAGGCTGTGCAAGGTTAGGAAACTTCTGCTGGAGAAACGAAGTGGTCGGGCCTATGGCCCAGCAGGCGACAGCTAGCAGCCTGACCACTCAGCAAGCTTGAACAGGAACTGCTTCTTTCAGCCGTAGACACACTAGTGTGAGGTGCCGACCTGGTAACAAAGGCCCTGAGCATGGCCGTTCCACCCCATTCTGGAACGTCTTCTTGGAAGGTCCAGCAGCTACCGTTTCGCCCGCGACCGCTTATTGCCCACAGGTAGCGATGCGACGGTAAAGATTAACGGTTCGTGACTGCGGGCACTGTCTAATAATGACGCTCGGATTCGATCGCCGTTTCGGTCGTTTGTCGATCACGAGTATTTCGCGATTCTACGGGAGAGTAGCAGAGCCACCTACGTGGTGAGGTTCAGCGAATTCTGCCACCACCACTCCTGTTGCCGGAACCTAGTTCTTATAGCTCAATATTCTCTCTCCGAAATGGTCTCGGTTAAACTTGTGTAGCTGCTGTAGGTGAATGCTACACTACTAGCCATTAAAATTGGTACACCAAGGAGAAATGCAGATGATAAACGGGTATTCATTGGACAAATATATTATACTAGAACTGACATGTGATTACATTTTCACGCAATTTGGATCCTGAGAAATCAGTACCCAGAACAACCACCTCTGTCCGTAATAACGGCCTTGATACACCGGGGCATTGAGTCAAACAGAGCTTGGATGGCGTGTACAGGTGCAGCTGCCCATGCAGCTTCAATACGATACCACAGTTCATCAAGAGCAGTGACTGGCGTATTGTGACGAGCCAGTTGCTCGGTCACCATTGACCAGACGTTTTCAGTTGGTGAGAGATCTGGAGAATGTGCTGACCAGGGCAGCAGTTGAACATTTTCTGCATCCACAAAGGCCCGTACAGGACCTGCAGCATGCGGTCGTGCATTATCCTGCTGAAATGTAAGGTTTCGCAGGGATCGAATGAAGGGTAGAGCCACGGGTCGCAACACATCTGAAATGCAACGTCTACTGTTCAATGTGCCGTCAATGTGAGCAAGAGGTGACCGAGACGTGTAAACAATGACACTCCATACCATCACGCCGGGTGATACGCCAGTATGGCGAAGACGAATGCACGCTTCCAATGTGCGTTCACCGCGATGTCGCCAAACACGGATGCGACCATCATGATGCTGTAAACACAACCTGAATTCATCCAAAAAAATTACGTTTTGCCATTCGTGCACCAAGGTTCGGCGTTGAGTACACCATCGTAGGCGCTCCTGTCTGTGATGCAGCGTCAAGGGTAACCGCAGCCATGGTCTTCGAGCTGATAGTCCATGCTGCTGCAAACGTCGTCAAACTGTTCACTGCTAGTGATACGAGGCCGTTGGGATCCAGCACGGCGTTCCGTATAACCCTCCTGAACCCACCGATTCCATATTCTGCTAACAGTCATTGGATCTCGACCAACGCGAGCAGCAATGTCGCGATACGATAAACCGCAATCGCGATAGGCTACAATCCGACCTCTACCAAAGTCGGAAACGTGATGGTACGCATTTCTCCTCCTTACACGAGGCATCACAACAACGTTTCACCAGGCAACGCCGGTCAACTGCTGTTTGTGTATGATAAATTGGTTGGAAGCTTTCCTCATGTCAGTACGTTGTAGGTGTCACCACCAAAGACAACCTTGTGTGAATGCTCTGAAAAGCTAATCATTTGCATATCACAGCATCTTCTTCCTGTTGGTTAAATTTCTTGTCCGTAGCACGTCATCTTCGTGGTGTAGCAATTTTAATGGCCAATA
Organism: Schistocerca cancellata; assembly: GCF_023864275.1. Lineage (NCBI taxonomy): Eukaryota > Metazoa > Arthropoda > Insecta > Orthoptera > Acrididae > Schistocerca > Schistocerca cancellata. The sequence goes on along the minus strand of NC_064633.1, from coordinate 347,889,099 downwards.
GTGTATTTGATGAGATGGAGTCCACGTAAGTCTCTCTATAACCTAAAATACAGAGCAAAGGTAGCAGAAACGCCAAGGCACTGGACTTCCAAATGGTCCATCCTTGTACAACATTGCTGTTTTTATATCAACCTTCGGCTCAGTAACAGATTCACATCTACAAACGCCATTACCAGTCTCTCTGTTGGTCCTTTTCTTGCTTACAATGCGTTTCGGTAAGCGAATTTCATCTTCATGTGGTATATGGGTATGTGTTACTATTTGCTGCATCAGTATGATATAAATTCAGAAAAAATGAATACATGAAGTGCACAGAAGGATATTTCGATTACAAACTACAACTCTGTGGAACATCTGTCCTTATTGGAAAAAAAAATGTAATTGCTTCTTAAGTAGGACTTCCTTCCTCGACCACCTAAGTATCATCTACAATGCACTTCTCAGTGTTTTGGAGAGTGTAACTGTAGCTGTAGATGTAGATGAACTGAAAACAGAACTCGGTAACAGGTATCTCAAATGAAGAAAGACTAGAAAAAATAGAGATCGGTATGGGCCACGTCCTAAGGAGGCAGGAAATAAATGACAGAGCATGAGTTAGAGGTAGATCATTATCAGGTATTTATACCTGAAGAGAATTTGTTACTAATGTTTTATGGGCATTTTTAGAGTGAAGTCTTTTTGTGTCCCACATCGCTTCTGACTTGTCTGGATGCTACAGCAGAGTTACTCCAGATGGCGTTCACGGTGATAGCTATCGAGAGCCCGAGGATTTTGTTTCAAATGAAGTGGCATTAAAATCAAGAAAATTCTGTTAAATTATTCTTGTCTCCAGCTCTTAGATTGCTTACTGTGCTGACAGTGTATAAAGGGTATTTAAAAAGTTTAGTATAGTCCTACACAAAGTGGTATTAATCCGAAAGCCAACAGGAATTTAGACTGTCAGTGAATGGAAGTCCATCTCAACCAGTTTCGGAGGAAACATGATGCTGGTAACTTTACAAAATGAACATTTGGAGTCGGCTATATCGCAAAAGGTTCATAGTGGCAAATATAAACGCCTGTCTTAAATGGGCTAAGCGAAACAGCAACTGGACAATAACTGACCGAAAACGTGTGGTGAGGTATGAAAAATCACACGTTAACCGCTTTTCAAGTAATTCAAGGCGTTTAGTTCGCAGTGTGTGGAGGGCGTAGTTCTGGACGGAGGTGATTCTGTGATATTTAGGGGTGTTTCTCGTACCATGTCTTGTATCGAATCATCGGTTATAGTAAACTTCAACCTTCTTTATTCCAACATTCTAGCTGAACGTATGTTGCCTATGATTGTAAGCCAAAATTCATGTAAAACTGTATTGTCAGACTAAGAGGCCCGCGATCATTTGCACAGCCCATATTTGTATAGTCTACATATAACTTTATAGTTCGACTTCCGGTATCGAGTTCAGAATTGTACGGTTCTCCTTAATAGGTCAGGCGTGCACTACGCGCAGGAATCGGCTACTAGAGTAGCAGAGTACGAGTAGCTTACACATGGGACTTCTTTAGATCAGAGAAACACTCCCTTGGGACCAAAGACGATGTGCCTGACAAATTTGCCACGATGTCCTCCGGGAATGTTGTCGTCATAGATTAGAGTTAGAAAAGGTTAATATGATTTCACTGAACTGCAGGAGCATCTAAGGAAAAGCTTTTACAGACCACCTAGGCCAGGAGCTCTAGGGGTGGAGCGCTTCAGACAGAATTTGCAGGGTATCTTTAATAACTTTCCTAATCATGCTCTTGCGTTAGGGGGTGACTTCAGCTGGCAGGGATAGATTAGGGGTGTCATGCTATCAAAACTGGTGCCAGACACAGGGTTTCGTATGACATTGTTCCCGATGTCTTGTCCGAAAATTACTTTGAACAGATGGTTAGAGAAACAACTCGTGAGAGTAACGTAGTAGACTTCCTGGCAACAAACAAACGTGATCATATCGAAACAGTTAACACAGAAAAGGGTATCAGTGATCGTAAGGCCATGACAGCATCTATGACAATGGGTCTTAGAAAGTATTTTAACCAAGTGAAGAAGATATGTTTGCATAGCAAGAGTGACAGGATACAAATTTAAGAGTATCTGAGCAGTCAGCATCAAATATTCAGTAATGAGAACAAAGATGTGGAGAACAAATGAAAAAAATTCAAAGGCATCGTGCAATATGCCCTAGACAAGTATGCTTGAGTAAGATCTTAAGGGATGGGAGACACACACCACGGTTTAATAGCCCTGTTAGAAAACTGTTACGTAAAACAAAGAGAACTTCATCTCATATTCAAGACAAGTAAAAACCTTGCTGACAAATGAAAGCTGATAGAAGCTGAAATGAGCCTAAGGAGAGCAATGAGAGAAGCGTTTAATGGCTTTGAAAGTAAAACTCTGTCAACCGATCTGAGTAAAACCACTAAGAGGTTTTGGTAAAATCAGTATGTGGGTCAAAATCAAGTATTCATTCACTCAGTGACCGTACTGACACTTAAACGAAAGATAACAGAGAGAAGACCGAAATACTGAATACGATCTCCCGAAATCGTTTCACTGCGGACGATCGTAACACACTCTCTCCTTTCAATCATCACACGAACGTCGAAATAGCAGATACTGAAATAATCGATCGCGGAATAGAAAAACAAGTACAATCGCTTAGTAGTGAAAAGGCCTCAGGACCAATGAGGTATCTATCAGATTCTACAAAGATTATGCGAAAGAACTTGCTCCCAATCTAGCAGTAATCTATCGTAGATTGCTTGATCAACGAATGGTGCCTAGCGATTGGAAGAAAGCGCAGGTCATTCATGTTTTTAAGAAGGGCCCTAGGAAAGATACAATTATAGACCTATACCGTTGACATCAATCTGTTGTAGAATTATGGAAAATATTTTATGCTCAAGAATTATGAAGTTTTGAGAATCGAAATCTGCTCTATAAAAATTAACAAGGATTCCACAAATAGAGGTTCTGCGAAACTCTGCCTGCTCTGTTCCTCCATGAGATCCACAGCGCCGTAGACAACGACGCTCAGGTAGGTGTTGTGTTCCTTGACTTCAGAGGTATGTGACACAGCCCCGCACTGTCGTTTAGTGAAAAAAATACGTTCTTATTTAATACTGGACCAGATTTGTGACTGGGTTCATAAGTTCCTTGCAGACAGAAGTCAACGCGTCGCTCTTCACGGAAAAAATCGACAGATGTAGAGGTAATTTCCGAAGTACCACAAGGATGTGTAATAGGACCGTTACTGTTCACAATATACATAAAGGATCTAGTAGAAAGCGTCCGAGTCTCTTTAAGGCTGTTCGCAAATGAGGCGGTTGTCTATGACAAATTAAAAATGACAGAAGACAGTAACGGTTTGAAGAATGATCTCCAAAGCATTGATGAAATGTGCGTGCTCTGGAAGTCGAGCCCGAACGTAAATAAATGTGACGTATTGCGCATACGAATGAAAAGAAATCCTCTATTGCACAGCTACGCTATTGATGAAAAACCGCTGGAAACATTACCTATCGTAAAATATCGAGGAGTAACTATCCAGAGCGATCTTAATTGGAATGACCACATAAAACAGATAGTGGGAAAAGTAGATACCAGACTCATATTCATAGGAAGAATCTTAATTAAATGCTGGTAAGTTCCTATCGGACCAAACTTCTGAGCTCATTAGTCCCTAGGTTAACATATTATTTAAGTTACGTTGAGGACAACACACACACACACACATGCCCGAGGGAGTACTCGAACCGTGGCAAGGCCCTTCAGTAAATGCAACGCAGTATATGTAACTCAGCCACGAAGGAAGTTTCAGAATGAGATTTTCACTCTGCAGCGCAGTGTGCGCTGATATGGAAATTCCTGGCAGATTAAAACTGTGTGCCGGACCGAGACTCGAACTCGGGACCTTTGCCTTTCGCGGGCAAGTACTCTACCATTTTTTTTAAATGGAAAAAAGATCTTTATTGGTACAAACTTAAATACAACAGAAATGCCATCCTTCCGGCGAAAATAACACAAGACAATATACTCGTACAAGGCAATTTTTTTTATGAACAAGGTGTAGGGAAAAAAAAGAATAATAATTCTGATGTAATCTAAGAGGTGTGAAGCAATATACAGTGGAGTGAGGGAAAGGCCAGTGTTTTCTGGGGTAGTGCATTAATGAAAGGAGGCGCGTGTCCATGCGCCTACTCCACTGTGGGTTACAATGTAGAAAGTAGCGCGGGGAGTCTCAGATGTCAGCAGGGAGGGCGGGAATGCTGTCGGCGTGTGGCACCATCCAACTGAGCGGCGGTGAAGTAAAGATCGCATGTAGGTAATTGGCGAAGAAGGCGCGGTAGCGCGGTCGCTGTTCGACTTCACTGTGGGCGGTTTGTAAGTACTGCCAGAAATCAAGGTGTGATTTGTCGCCATCAATATACATGTAGGCGATCGTCCATCCCTTGACCCATACAATCGCATGCTTTTTGGAGGCGGGGAAATAAGTATTCTCAGGATGGATAAAAGTCCGTGGGTCAATCGAGTCCGGCAGAACGCGGAGTTAACAGGCAACGAACTGTCGGGCAAGTTTCCAGACGTCACTGGTGGCAGCACAAGTCAGTTGATGGACATCGCCATCCACGAGGTGGCAAATGGAACAAAGTGGAGAGTCCTTTAGCCCGATGGCGTGAAGGCGATGATTTGTGGCGAATTTTTCATTTGCGACTTGGTACCATGTTGCCCGGACGTTGGAGGGAAGAAAAGCCTGGTGGATGTGACGCCAAACCGTTGGCCACCGCGTGGACGGATGTCTCAGTTCGATATTGTTGCTGGATATGGAACGAAGGAGTGGGGTGTAAAAATCTTTCGGTCGAGGAGAACGCGTGGTCGTTAAGTGTGTGTGAGCATAACTGAAGTCGACGATGAAATCAGAAATGTGCGTCAGATGGTGCTTGATGTGTCCGACTGGTACTGGTGGTGTTATGGTCGCGGGCACAAGAATTTCCAGCAAGCTGCGCGTAAGGTGGTGCCCCCGTGCCACTGCTTGTGCATGGTGGACATGTACAAGGACGCCGCGCGGAATCGCACATTGACAAGACCGAGGCCCCCCGATCGCGGGGGAAGGGTGAGTGTGTCGTAGCGGACCTTAAAGATCGTACCGGCCGTAAGGAAGTATCCGAGGGCAGCCTGGAGGCTGCGTCCAATAGTTGATGGCAGCGGGAGGACCTGTGCGATGTGGACCATTCTGGCCGCCACATGTTGATTGAGGTATTGGACACGTTGTAAAGAATCGAGTCGTCGGAGAAGATTTTGTCGCACCGTCGTGCGGATAGTTTGGAGTGCACGCCGAAAATTGATGGCAGCGGAGCGGCGCACGGTGGAGGTGAAAATAATACCAAGATATCGTAGTTGTTGTACACACGGGAGAGGTGCTAAGTCGTCGTGTGAGAGGCCGCGTCCAATGGGCATCGCCGCGGATTTAGCCACATTAATGTTACTGCCCGCTGCAGTGCCGTACGTTGATGTCAAATCAAGTACCATGTGTGTTTCACTCCGTGAGCGGATGAAGAGGAGGAGGTCGTCCGCATACGCACGACATCGAAAACTGTGCTGTCGCAAAGTGAGACCAGAAAGGTGTCTCGTCAGACTCCCGATGAGTGGCTCCAGGCTTATGGCATACAGTAGGGTCGAAAATGGGCAGCCTTGCCGTACGGAACGCCGGATCGCCACTGGTCCCGCCACACGGCCGTTAACCTGAATCAGCGATTCGGCGGTGCCGTACAGGCGCCGGATCACGTCGATAAAGGCTGGTGGAAAACCCATGCGGTTCATCACTGAGAACAGAAAAAGATGCCTCACTTTGTCGAATGCGCTGTCAAAATCAATGGCAACCACTGCGGCGCGGAGTCTGCACGCCGCTGCCAGTGCAATGAAATCGCGACATTCTCCTGCGGCCGTTTGTATATTAACTGAGCCGCCCGGAGTTGTCTGTTCCGGGGATCTTGCGGCATCGCGTTGCCAGTAGGCGTGTAAAAATTTTACAGTCTGCGTTAAGCAGAGTCAGGGGAAGGTAATGTGCTGTCGTCACACCTGGTGTCGGTTTGTGGATGGGTATAATAATTCCCGTGACGAAGGACGGCGGTACGGCGTTCCCCATCGTCAGCAGTTCATGAAACATCGATGTCCACCGTGACGCCATTAGTGTGAAGAAAGCGCGATAAAATTCTATCGGCAATCCGTCGACACCAGGTGAGTTATTCAGAGCACCTTTTTTGATTGCATCGTGGATTTCGTCACGCGTAATGGGCTCCATCAGCTCGTCCGCTTCGTCGCTGGTGAGGGTGCGAGTTACGTGTGGTAACACAGACTCCTCAGCGTGGTTGTTGGTAGTCTCCTCCTGGTACATTGTGCGGTAGTGGTCGACAAAGGCACTGACGATTTCGGCCTGGCAAGTGACGTGCTGGCCGCGACAGGTGGTGATCTCGGTGATGAGTTGTTGTCGTCGATGTTTCCTATCGGAGGCGATATGATGCATGGTCGGATGTTCTTGTTCCGCCGAATCTTGACGTCGGGTTCGCACCATAGCCCTCTGCAGTCTACGGCGTGTCAAAGTTACAATTTGCGCCTTAATCCTGCTACGTTCCCTCTGGGTGTCGGGGGTGGGCGGTTGGGCGTCCAGGTCGCGGAGAACGGCGTAGAAATAGTCGGTAGTGTGCCGGCGCCACATAGCAACTTCCTTTCCATACTGAATCAAAGTACGTCGAATGGCAGGTTTGGCACATTCCAGCCACCAGGTCAAGGTCGTGCAGTATTTAGGTAAGCGACGTTCACAGGTGGCCCATGTCTCGGTAACACGTTGAAGACATTGGGGATCATGAAGGTGGGAGGTGTTTAGCTTCCACGGTGCACGACTACGCCAGACCACTTGCTTGGGGAAGAGAATGTTGCAGATGTAGGCACAGTGGTCCGAAAAGGCCAGGGGCCAAAGTTCGGCACCTTGGACTGCAGGTGTGAGTTCCCGAGAGACGTAAATTCTATCAAGGCGGCTCGCGGAGTGGCTCGTCTGGTAAGTATGTCCAGGCGCGTCGCCGTGCCGAACTTCCCAAGTGTTGCGGAGCAACAGATCTCGGACGACAAGACGCAGTTCTTGACAGGTGTTGTAGTGGGGCACTTGATCTTTAGGGTGCAAGACACAATTAAAATCACCCCCAAGCAAGTAATGGTCGCAACGTCCAAGAACCAAAGGAGCGATTTCTTCTGAATAGAAGAGTGTCCTGTCGCGTCTGCGGGTGGAGCCTGACGGAGCATAAATGTTGATGATACGCGTCCCCATGACGGTGACGGCCATGCCTCTGGCGATGGAAGGTATGTGATATCGGCCACTGTAATGCCTTCTCTGGCGTAGATGGCTACACCGCGTCCCAGGTGGTCACCAGGAGAAGGATAAGTGTTATATCCCGCGACGTCTGGAAGTGTGGCCAGTTGTACTTCCTGTAGTAGTGCGATATCGACGTCCGACGCCCATATCATCTCTCGCAGCAGTTGAAGTTTCATGGGGGAGCTAATGGTGTTAGTATTGATCGTCGCTATTCGGTAGCTTTGGAGCCGTACCCCGCCGTGGAGGGGAACTCCACCGGCGGAGAATGATGAGGTACGAGGCAACGGTGAGTCGTGCCGTACGCCACCTGACGGCGTTATCAGCGTCGTAACGATGCTTCCGTCTGGGGTAACTCTGTCCCCAGCATGTGGTCCGGGTCCTCATCGATGTCCTCACTCCACACCATTGAAGGCGTTGTCGTTGTTATGGTCGTACGTTCCACTTCGGTCGTAGGGGCGGAGGACGTCTCGGCGGCAGTCGCATCTGTGGAGTCCATTGGTTCAGGAGCACCTGAGCGAGCCAGTAGAGTAGGCATCGACGTATCCACAGTCGGCGTCATGTTGTCGTCATTCGTATCGTCGTGTAGGTTCTCCGAGGCCTCGTCGGGTCGGACGGCCTCTGGAGCATCAGGGGGAGGCCATCCGTCTCGTTCCGAGACCGTACGGCGCCTTCTCTTGCGCCTCTTAGGTGAACGTTGTTTGCGGGTTCGTCCCTCCGTGTCGGAAGACGGAAGGGAGTCGCGTCGCTCTGAGAGGAAGGCCGTCGCGGGAACGTCAAATGAAGGGGCGTCCATATGTTCAGGCGGGTGGGTGTCGGAAGTCGTTGCTGTTGGTAGTGGCGCCGGAGTAGCGTCAGGCTTTGAGCGCGACGCGTCGGCCCCAGCGGTATCCGTAGCAGCTGGAAGGGTCACCGGTGCATGGTCCGATGGGCGGCGGCCGGTGGGAGGAGAAGAGAGCGCCGATGCGTGGGTGATCGGTAAAACCGTCGTCGGAGCCGGAGGTGCCACGGTAGCGGCTGGCAATTGGGTGATTCGTCGCTGAAGACACTCAGATCTGAGGTGGCCTTCTTTGCCGCACCCGGAACAGGTCTTTGGTTGGGCGTCGTTTATGACAACCGCGCGGCACCCGCTAATTTGCAGGTAAGATGGCACGTGGCGATGGAGGTCGATGGTGATCTGCCGTACACCGTTAAGAACAGGGTACGTTTGGAATTGCGCCCAGCGTTCGGCAGTGTGGCCATGTACAGTGCCATAGGGGCGGAAAGCCGCGATAACGTCTTCCGCTGGAAGCTCGAACAGGAATTCGAAAACTCGTATGGTGCGCATTCCTAAGCCGGCATGGTCGACAGTGACCGCTCCGACATTGCCGTCGGCGTGGCAAAAGCGTAATCCATGGTTGGTGTCACGAAGTATTCTTTCACATACCGCGTCATTGACGACTTTGACGTACACAGTACTGCTTAATATGGACAAATGGATGCCCAAGATGTCAGAAGCTGGGATCTTAGCAACGTCGCGTAGGAAGCGTTCCACTTCCAAGGCCTTTGGTCGTGCGTAGTCGTTGGAGAAGTTGAATCGTAAAGTTGATTTTCGAAAACGGTTAGCCATGATTCTAGTGCACGTAAGCGACACGTAAGTGACGGCCGCTGAAATGTAAACAACAGCGAGCGCGCGCGCTCCGCAGGCGGAAACAACAACACGTCCGCACTGCACGGCGGCGAAAGCCGGACTGACCATCTCAGCTACCCAAGCATGACTCACGCCCCGTAGTCACAGCTTTACTTCCGCCAGTACCTCGTCTCCTACTTTCGAAACTTCACAGAAGCTCTCCTGCGAACCTTGCAGAGCTAGCACTCCTGGAAGAAAAGATATTGCAGAGATATGGCTTAGCCACAGCCTAGGGGATGTTTCCAGAATGAGATTTTCACTCTGCAGCGGCGTGTGCGCTGATATGAAACTTTCTGGCAGATTAAAACTGTGTGTGGTAGAGCACTTGCCCGCGAAAGGTAAAGGTCCCGAGTTCGAGTCTCGGTCCGACACACAGTTTTAATCTGCCAGGAAGTTTCACGAAGGAAGTATTTACAAGGCGCTTGTTCGACCGATTATTGGGTATTGTTCACCTATCTCGGATAGCTACCAGATAGGACTGATAGAAGAGATAGAGAAGATCCAACGAAGAGCGGCGCGTTTCGTCATGGGATCGTTTAGCCGGGGCGAGAGCGTTACGGAGAGCCTCAACAAACGCCATTGGCAGACGTTACAAGCGATGTGTTTTGTATCACGGAGAGATTTACTATTGAAATTCCGAGAGGGCACCTCCCGGAAAGATATGGACGCATATTACTTCCGCTCACAAACGTCTCACCTAATGACCACGCCGGCCGCGGTGGTCTAACGGTTCTGGCGCTGCAGTCCGGAACCGCGGGACTGCTACGGTCGCAGGTTCGAATCCTGCCTCGGGCATGGGTGTGTGTGATGTCCTTAGGTTAGTTAGGTTTAAGTAGTTCTAAGTTCTAGGGGACTTATGACCTAAGATGTTGAGTCCCATAGTGCTCAGAGCCATTTGAACCATTTTTGAACCTAATGACCACGAGGAGAAGATTCGAGAAATTAGAGCCAATACAGGAGCTTACCGACAATCTTTATTCCCACGCGCTATTCACGAGTGGAACAGGGAAGAGGGGATCAGTTAGCGGTATCAGAAGTACCCTCCGACACACGTCATTAGGTGGCTTGCGGAGTATGATGGTTAGGTAGATATATACGTACTATACATTTTAGCAGTATTCAAATATACAGTAGGTACGTGTTTTTCTTTTTAGAATTTGTTTTATAGAGCGATAGATGAAAGTATTGCACCTGGAATTGTTTTAAATATGGGAAAGTTTCAGCAAGTATGGAACCTAAGTGCTGGGCAGTTTTGTAGCCTTCTTTTGGAACATTTGGCTTGCAGGAGGACTTACGAATGTGAACATTAAGATTTGTTTCTGTGCGTGCTTTGAAGTTCCAGCGTGGGGAGTTGCATACAGCTGTCATCTCAAGGTCACTTAGTGGTGAGCTTAGCCTTTGAAAAAGTTCCATAAGGTATATTAAGGGCAAAAGAACGGGCCAACCACGGGTTGCATAACGCTGGTCTGTTGCACTGAGTTGGGGTCTGAAATGCGTATTGATGTCGGTGTGGTAGTGCGGCCTACAAACGTCTGCGCAACCAACATATGGGATAACGCACAGAAGCGCTTATTGGGGACTAATGTAAGACAGCTAACTTGAGATTAGACGCACTTGTAAATTCCGTTGAGATACACAGAACAGCATATGAAAACACACCACAGCATGAAACATTAGGAATCTCATTACTTTTATCCCATATTCATCACTTAAAAGTAGGTCCTATGCAAACATTTTGCGTAAATATCTAGTTATAGCTCTAAGTTAAGGAAATGGTGCAGATGAAATAAATGATAGTGGAAATTTACATTCCACCTCAGTAGTAAGTTATATCTATCATTTCTTTAGTTTAATCTACTAGAGGCGAAAATACTAACCGTTATGTTGCAAACTATTAATTTAAAATTACGTGAGAAATAACTGATTGTTTTTATGTTGTGTCACATCAAATTAATATGCTTATTGGTGTGCTTCATACAAGATGTCATTTACTTGAATCGCGTCATTGGGTTTGAAAACTGTAAATTTTATACTGAGTTAAGATGCATCACTAGTGACGAAGCGACAGTTGAGAGGCAGTAAAAAGCGACAACCTGTGACAGATGAGATAGCTATTGTAGCGGGAGAATACAAAGGACGCTGGAAGGGTTGGGTAGTACTTGTTTCTTGGGAATCAAAAAGAACATTTCATGCTAGCAGGTGGTGGAATGAACAGTTCGTTCTGGGAAGTAGTTGACTGAAGACTTGGTGTAAGTGCAGTACAGACCACTCTCAGTTTTTTCTCCTCTTAGCTTTTATCCACAAAGCGAATTTCTTTAAAATAAACGTTTTGATTTGAAACTGTACTCTACAGTGTCATCCGTTAATTAATCAAATTGACTCCGCCTATTTAGATACATTTTTATACTGCAGTTAACAATATTTGTAGGTACATCGACGGAAAAAATCGCAGCACCAGGAAGGAGTTGTGCGACATAAACGAAAGTTGGTAGTCGTCTTTCTACATCGTCTGTTCAAATTTCGAACCAGTCGCATAAAAGTGGCACTTGCAGCGCTGCTATGAAGATGCAAATTATGTCTGCTTCTGATACACGCTGTAACGTTCGTGAGCGTTAGTCACCTTTGAGACTGGACGGGTGAGTTATTAGTCAACAATGCCTTTAAGGCAACAAAGACACTATTATCAACGCCTCACTGCGTTTGAACGAGGTCGTGTACTGAAGGTTTGAGAAAATGGATGTCCCTTCTGAAATACTGCAGAACGACTTGGCAGGAGTATAGCCACTGTACATGATTGTTGATATCGGTGCTCACGAGAATGTGCAGTCGTTAGTGATGGGGAGCTCGTGAATGAGTCGTTCAAATAAACGCTTCACTCCAGTGAAGTGTGAACTAACCACTCAATTTCAATGAACTGGTACTTCAAACTCTCCACAGATAGCACACTCCACTCTTTTTTTCTAGTTCGTTCACTCACTCTCTTCCCCTCTCCCTCTACATTGGCGCTACATCACTCATTCTACCTTCACTTCAGTCCTCCCTCTACTGCCTGTCGACGAATCACGCGGTGAAATACACTGACAACAACAGTTGCACTTTGCTTTCCCATCACCTAAATGAGCGAAGAAACCCCAAATTTCACTACTTCTACGCGATCGCGAGTTGGTAGCCATTATATATGCGTGAACAGACACAAAAATTGCTTTCTGAATAAAATAAAGAGGGATTTTACCTGAAATTGTACCAATGACTACAGGTGACAGTTTACGTTTTGAATTTAGAGGGTTATTATTCTAAAAAAAAATAAAATCTACAGGAAAACTTCTGAATAATTACTTAACGTAGGTTCAAAAATGGTTCAAATGGCTCTGAACACTATGGGACTCAACTGCTGAGGTCATTAGTCCCCTAGAACTTAGAACTAGTTAAACCTAACTAACCTAAGGACATCACAAACATCCATGCCCGAGGCAGGATTCGAACCTGCGACCGTAGCGGTCTTGCGGTTCCACACTGCAGCGCCTTTAACCGCACGGCCACTTCGGCCGGCACTTAACGTAGGTATATAGACTTTGTGACAGTGGTAAACATACTCATTCTATTTTGGATTAAATTTTAAAAGGAACATAAAATTGGACTGAATTTCGTTAGTAGCCCTAGTTTTCAGTCCATAAATACAACAAATAAGGTTTCACTTGGCAGATGAAGACTCTTTTTGGCGCTTCATGAGAAAAAGTCGAGCAAGGTTAAACGTAATACCTTGTTTATATGTGACAGGCTTCTTTATTTATCTTTCCTTTGTCCTCTTCGACTATGCAGTATTTAAGTTAACTCAGACGCTGAAGACGCAAAACGTTGCGTGGATGTACTTCATAGTTCGGCCATCTGTTGGTAAAATTATGAAGTATTACGAAGCTTTATTGTACGAGCGAGGCGAAGCGAGCGTAGCCGTGGCTGAGCGGTGAACTGGGCAACTTCGCCAGGCTTCCGTACTTCATGAATGAACTACTTCATTTGAACGCTTCACGGCAAAGAGTGAAATGAATGAAGTACTTCACCGGAATGAACGAGTTCGACCCATCTCTAGCGGTCGTAAGAAGACCGGGCTGCGGACAGCCACGTGGTACATGCAGACATGGACGACCATCGTGTTCGGAGTGTGGGTCTAGTGCATCGTCCTGCATCTGCAGCAGCAATTTGAGCAGCAGTTGGCACCATAGTGACACGACGAACTGTTACAAATCAGTTACCTACTCTGAGCCAGTCGTCCTGTAGCGTACATTCCACAGACCTCAAAGTACCGCCACCTGCGACTTTAGTGGTGTCAAGCGAATGCTCGTTAAAGGACACGGTGGAGGTGTGTTGTGTTTTCTGATGAAAGCTGGTTCTGCCTTGGTGTCAGTCGTGGTCAAGTGTCCGTTAGAAGGGTCTGCAACCAATATATGTGTTAGACACACTGGTCTTAAACCTGTACGCCAGTCTGATGATTCATCCTCTCGTGCTGTAATTCATGAGCAGCATTGAAGAGGGTGTTTTCCAACACGATAACGCGCGCTCACATACCGCTGATGTAACCCAACACGCTCTACAGATTGTCGACATGTTAGCTTGGCCTGTTCGATAACGAGATCTGCCTCCCACAGAGCGTACATGGAACATCATCGGACGACAACTCCAGCGTCATCCTCAACCAGCGTTAATCGTCTCTGTATTGACAGACAAAGTCCAGCAGGCATGGAACTCCACCCCAAAAAGTGACATCCAGCAGCTCTGCAACACAGCGCATACACATATGCATGCTTACATTCAGCATTGTGGCTGTTAGATTCATTATTAATGTACCAGCATTTCACATTTGCAATGGCACATCTCGCACTTACATTGATCTGTGATGTTGCAATGACAATCACTTAAATATGTTACTACACTGATGTTCTTCCGAAATTTCGTTACTCTACATTGCTTATTTTTTTGATCTGCATTTTTTTCTCTTCGGTGAATAAACTTTAATTTAAGGGAGGAACTGTTCTGCTTCGGATCATGGAAAAATTTGTGGTGAGGTACTATGGGACCAAACTGCTGAGTTCATCGATCCCTAGGCTTACTCACTACATAGTCTAACCTAAACTAACTTATGTTAAGGACAATACAAACACCCATGCCCGAGGGAGGACTCGAACCTCCGACGTGATAAGCCGGGCGAACCGTAAGAAGGTACCGTAGACAGCGCGGCTACCCCGCGCTGCATATTGTAATTTACTTGTTTAACGAAGGTTGTATAAAAGACAGACTGCAGCATCCAGGATCCTACGAATGAATCGTAGCCATACATTTGCTTTACCTACAACTGAGCCTATGAGGTCGTTCTGCAACATACCTCTACGCTTTGTTACTCCAAAATATTCAAGACCTGACACCAGCTGCAACTTCTTAATCCTTTCTTCAGAAGAGATCACGGTTGTTCATATACTGAAGTTCACAATCTCTCATTTCCCCCCGTGCGGTTCTAGGCGCTGCAGTCTGGAACCGCGAGACCACTACGGTCGCAGGTTCGAATCCTGCCTCGGGCATGGATGTGTGTGATGTCCTTAGGTTAGTTAGCTTTAACTAGTTCTAAGTTATAGGGGACTAATGACCTCAGAAGTTGAGTCCCATAGTGCTCAGAGCCATTTGAACCATTTTTTTTTTTCGTTTCCCCGTCTGAACAAAGCGCAAACTGACATTATGTCTAGATCTAAATGGATATTACTCAGAGTTTGTCAGCTACAATTTCCTTTTATTAGAGCACCTTCGAATATCTTGAGACTGCAGATATTGCTTTTCTTCCAGTTCATTAATGTAAGGCGTTCATTGGCGGTTTTATTATATACCACCAGGACGCATCAGATATTAGGGAAGATAGGGAAAAGTTTATGAGCTGTGTACGATAACTTATATTTAGTTCAGGTACATACTTGCCCGGTAGCACCAACACTTAACAGGGTGAGACACCCAAAACTCGCACAATGAAATCCCGGTCGGAAGTTTAGTGTGTGTTAGATAATTGTCGTGTACTTTGCTTAACATGTTGAAATTTTCAAGAGTCAGCATACAATGTTGACGAAAAACTGGTAAGATATCTATTATAAATGCATAAAGAGGTAATATGTGTTTAAAATTCAGGCTTAACGCTTATCTTAGTCGTTTAGTGCTACTACTCAAATATAAGAATTTTAAAACAGCCGACTGGGGCAAACTCGTCAACGTTTGAGCACTGCTTATTTCAAAACAACTACCGTCGGTAATGTAGTCAATGAGCTCATCTATCAAAACCTTTTGCAAAAGGTGGCACAGAAACAGCTAAAACGAAGAAGAAAAATTGCCAAGAATGTAGAGCATAGTGTCCTGCATATGATGAACCTCCGTTTGACCCTCCACCAGAAGACTCGATAGTGTGTTGCAAATGCTGCACATGGTGGGTTGAAGACTCCTCAGGCTTTTAAGCGGAAATATTTGGTCCTATTTTCGTTAATGAGAAGTACTGATCCAGAACTATATTAATTTATTAATTTTCTGCATAATAACCCTTTCATTAAACAATACTGAATAAAAATAAAAAATGCATGGCAATGTTTAATTAAGTAATTGGTAGCTTTGTACTTTCTAAGAATGAAAATGTAGTTAACTTTTCAACATATATATATATATATATATATATATATATATATATAAAACAAAGAAAAATATCCAAAAAATATAGCACTGTGACCTGGGTATGATGAACGTCCGTTATATATATATATATATATATATATATATATATATTTTGTTTAAAATGTTCCTGTGATATCTGCTGCAAAAGGTTTTTATAGGTGAACTCATTGACTACATTACGGGCTACAGCTCCTTTGAAATAATCTATATACGTATGTATTAGGTTCGTCCATAAGTTCGTAGCTTTATTGTTTTGCATGGTGGTATTCCCGCTGCTATGGATTTATTTATCGATCGTCATTTTTTATTTCTAGTTCAGTGTTGCTATTGAACTTTACGTATTACGATTTGGAGAAATTGAGTGGGGCAGTGGACGCTAGAAAATGAAATGCTTTTCCCGTTTTAAGAAGGATCGTTTTGACATGAGTGGCTCTGCACGTTGAGGAAGATCTTCGAGGCTTGATGAAGGTCATTTAAACGCGTTAATCCACATTTGTCCACGTCTGGGTACTCAAGAACTGACACATGTGATGAACTGTGATTTTTCCACCAACGAGCGACGTTTGCATTCAAAAATGGTTCAAATGGCTCTGAGCACTATGGGACTTAACATCTTAGGTCATCAGTCCCCTAGAACTTAGAATTAGTTAAACCTAACTAACCTAAGGACATCACACATATCCATGCCCGAGGCAGGATTCGAACCTGCGACCGTAGCAGTCGCGCGGTTCCACACTGTAGCGCCTAGAGCCGCTCGGCCACATCGGCCGGCGTCTGGTGGAACTGTGACAGAATGGTGTACTACAAATTTCTATCCCGAGGTGTTTCCATCACTTCTGACGTTTATTGCGAACAACTGAGACGTCTTGCAGACGCAACCCAAGAACAATGACCAGCAACACTGTGTGAAATGAAGCTACTTCATGATAATGCCCTCCTGCATTCTGCTTGAAAGACAAAAAACACTATATAGGAGTTGGGTTCGGAAGTCATTCCGCACGCATGTTTTTCACCTGATCTCGCGCCCTCAGGTTTTCACCTCTTCCCCTCTCTATCGAACAACCTTCAAGGAACTTCCTGTTTGGATGAAAATGCGCTCCGAAAATTGTTCGACGAGTTCTTTGCCTAAGAACCACATGATTTCTGTAATCGAGGAATCGAAAACGTACTCCTGTGTTGGTAGACTGATGTAAATGGTGAAGGAGTGAGAGAGAACCGTGCTGTGATCTGCGGAATATCTGTGTAGTTGTAGATATTACTGATGACTGAAGTCTCTGTATGTGTGGCTATTGCGAGTACAGGTGCAATGTGACACTCTTGCATTTGCTTTTAAAATTGGCAAAATAAATGTATTTGAATCAAAATAAAAATTTATGCCACTAGCCAAACACAGACTACTGCCAAAAATGCATTTATTAAATATGGTTAGGTGCAGACATCGTCAACATGCCGCACTCATCTGTTTTTCGGTGTTTGTAGATTAGTATAACCAGTATTACGTGCTGCATCCAACCTATCAGAAATTTCCGATCCAGTCGAAAATATGTTTAGATATCCCATAGGAATGCCTTTCCTACACAGAGCGTCGGCGTGATGTATGTAGCATTCGTACTGAACGGCAGCCTCGGTGACGTATCGCCGCGAGGGAGCCAGCGCTGCCTGTCGGCCCTGATGTGGCGGTCGCGGGCGCGCCGCTTCGCCCGTGTGAGCTACGTGCGGACTCGCACACGTCGCGACGTGCGGCCGGTGGGCAGCGGCCAGAGGCGCCCTGGGGCACTTCGGCAAATTGCGGCGCCGCCGGCCGCACGCACTGTCCGCTCTGCGTACACGCACACAGCACGCACCGCATCGCCTCGCCCCACGCAATTCATTAGCGGCGCGACACGCGACACGCACCGACGCGTCCTCGGCTTCGCGCGCTCACGCACCGGCGCTCTGGAGAGCAGGGATTCCCGTTGGTCACTACAAACCGGTCCCGCGCGTTGGGATTACTGCAGATGGCACTGAAAAACTACCGCATCTCGTCGAACGCCTAGAGAAACGAAACGGCAGTGTGAAACGAAAACTACCGCTACTTCAATCAAGAATAGCGTGACAAAAATGATATAGCAGACGTAAAACTGCTGTATATCTAAAAGTAATGATACTCCGAGGTATCGATGGTTAAGGTGATGGACCATACGTAGTTGTGTTTCTTTCAGCTGTTGGCGACACTGAGCTATCTAAGGCCGTGTACTGTATGGGTTGGATTGGATTGTTCGGGGGGAAAAGACCAAACAGCCAGGTCATCGGTCTCATCAGATTAAGAAAGGACGGGGAAGGAAGTCGACCATGGCCTTTCAAAGGAACCATCCCGCCATTTGCCTGGAGTGATTTAGGAAAATCACGGAAAACCTAAATCAGGATGGCCGGACGCGGGATTGAACCGTCGTCCTCCCGAATGCGAGTCCAGTGTGCTACGTGTACTTTATGAAGCAAAGATGTAATCGTACAATAGTTCCATTTGTGCGAGCCGGTCGGTATGGTCGAGCGGTTCTATCCGCTTCAGTCTGGAACCGCGCGACCGCTACGGTCGCAGGTTCGAACCCTGCCTCTGGTATGGATGTGTGTGATGTCCTTAGGTTAGTTAGGTTTAACTAGTTCTAAGTTCTAGGGGACTGATGACCTCCGATGTTAAGTCCCACGGTGTTCATTCCCATTTGAACATTTGTGCGATTAATGTATTAATAAGGCTAAGAACTCAATTTTCACCATCTTGGCTGTAATTTTACGATGACGTTACACAGCCTCTCAAATACATCAGAATAAATGAACGCGATTTGTTTAAATACCGTGGAGAAAACTGGTTTTTATTTACCGGGTGATCAAAAAAGTCAGTATAAATTTGAAAACTGAATAAATCACGGAATAATGTAGATAGAGAGGTACAAATTAACACACATGCTTGGAATGACATGGGGTTTTATTAGAACAAAAAAAATACAAAAACTCAAAAATGTCCGACAGATGGCGCTTCATCTGATCAGAATAGCAATAATTAGCATAACAAAAAAATGGTTCAAATGGCTCTGAGCACTATGGGACCTGACTGCTGTGGTCATCAGTCCCCTAGAACTTAGAACTACTTAAACCTAACTAACCTAAGGACATCACACACATCCATGTCCGAGGCAGGATTCGAACCTGCGACCGTAGCGGTCGCGCGGTTCCAGACTGTAGCGCATAGAACCGGTCGGCCACTCCGGCCGGCAATTAGCATAGCAAAGTAAGACAAAGCAAAGATGATGTTCTTTACAGGAAATGCTCAATATGTCCACCATAATTCCTCAACAACAGCTGTAGTCGAGGAATAATGTTGTCAACAGCACTGTAAAGCTTGTCCGGAGTTATGGTGAGGCATTGGCGTCGGATGTTGTCTTTCAGCATTCCTAGAGATGTCGGTCGATCACGATACACTTGCGACTTCAGGTAACCCAAAAGCCAATAATCGCACGGACTGAGGTCTGGGAACCTGGGAGGCCAAGCATGACGAAAGTTGCGGCTGAGCACACGATCATCACCAAACGACGCGCGCAAGAGATCTTCCACGCGTCTAGCAATATGGGGTGGAGCGACATCCTGCATAAACATCGTACGTTCCAGCAGGTGTTTATCAGCCAGGCTGGGGATGATGCGATTCTGTAACGTATCTGCGTACCTCTCACCCGTCACGATAGCAGTTACAAAACCAGAATCACGCATTTCCTCGAAGAAAAATGGCCTAATAACGGAAGATGTGGTAAATCCAACCCATATCGCGACTTTCTCGTCGTGCAGTGGAGTTTCCACGACAGTTCTAGGATTTTCGGTAGCCCAAATTCTGTTTTGCTGTCTAGCGCCATCTCTCGTACATTTTGCGAAGTGTCAATTTTTATCTCTCTATCTACATTATTCCGTGGTTTATTAAGTTTTCAAATTTATACTGTCTTTTTGATCACCAGGTATTTATTAGGGTGTTGCTATTGGCAATCCGGTTGTGGTTCAACCGGTTCCATCAACAATGAGGTCACAAAAGTCATGGGATAGCGATATGCACATATAAAGATGGCCATAGTATCGCGTACAACAGGTATAAAAGGGTAGTGCATTGGTGGAGCTGTCATTTGTACTTAGGCGATTCATATCAAAAGGTTAACGACGTGTATGCGGCCGCAAGACGGGAATTAACAGATTCTGAAGGCGGAATGGTACTTGGAGCTAGACGCATGGGACATTCCGTTTAGCAAATCGGTAGGGAATTCGATATTTCGAGATCCACAGTGTCAACCGGTTACCGAGAATACCACATTGTATGTATTACCTGCGCCAGGCACAACACCAAGAACAACGGCGTCTGAGTAGAGTTCTGAATGCTAACTGATAAGCAACACTGCGATAAACGACCTCAGATATCAGTATGGGACATACGACGAACGTATCCTTTAGGACAGTGCGGTGGTTTGACGTTAATGGGATACGGCAGCAAACGGCCGACGCGAGTGTCTTTGCTATCAGCATGACATCGCCTGCAGCGACTCTCGTGGGCTGATAACCGTATCGGTTGCATCCTGGGTGACTGAAAAACCGTGGCCGGGTCAGATGAGTCTCGTTTTCAGTTGGTAAGAGCTGGTGAAAGGTTCCGAGTGTGGTGCATACCCCTTGAAGCCGTGCACCCCAGCTGTCAACCAGGCATTTCGCAAGCTGTTGATGGCCCCATAATGGTGAGGGCTGTCTTTACAAAGAGTGGACTGGGTCCTCTGGTCCAAGTGAACCGATCACTTACTGGAAATATATTCGGCTACTTGGAGCCATTCATGGACTTTACGTTCCCAAACAACGAAGCAGTTTTTATGTATGACAATGCACCATGTCACAGGACCAGAAGTGCTTGAGAATGATTCGAAGAACATTGGAAGGCTCTTGTGGCCGAGCGGCTCTAGGCGCTTCAGTCCGGAACCGCGCGACTCCTACGGTCGCAGGTTCAAATCCGCCCTCGGGCATGGATGTGTGTGACGTCCTTAGGTTAGTTAGGTTTAAGTAATTCTAAGATCTAGGGAACTGATGACCTCAGGTGTTAAATCCCATAGTGCTCAGAGCCATTTGAACCATTTGAATTTCAAGAACATCGTGGGCATTTCGAGCAAATGATACAGCCACCAAGATCGCCCGATATGAGTGCTGCACAGGCAACACTTTCACAATTATGGACGGCTGGAGAGGCAGTATTTCTGCGGGGATTTTCAACGCCTTGTTGAATCCATGCCACGTAGCTCCACTACACCGCGCAAAAGGAAGTCCGACACGATATTAGGAAGTATCCCATGATTTTTGCCACCTCAGTGTACAAAATCATCAGCAAACCTCATAGCGTTTATTTCTTCTATCCCAACTTTGATTCCTTCTCCAGATTTTTCTTTGGTTTCATTTTCTGCTTGCCCTGTGTACATCGAAGTTAGGGTATAACCCTGTCTCATCCCTTCTCAACCACTGCTTCCCTTTCATGCTATCCGACTCTTATAACTACTGTCTGTTTTAGGTACAAGCTACAAATAACCTTTCACTCCCTGTGTTTTATCCACGTTACCTTCAAAATTTCAAAGAGAGAATTGCTGCCAACACGATCAAAAGCTTTCTTGAAATCTACAAATGCTATAAATGATGGTTTGTCTTTGCTTAACCTATCTTCTAGGATAAGTCGTAGGGTCAGTTTGGGTCACATGTTACCACATTTCTTAAGAACCCAAACTGATCTCCCTCAATGTCGGTTTTTATGACTTTTTCCATTCTTCTCTCAATAATTCGTGTCAGTATTTTACAATCACGACTTAATATACTGATAGTTCGGTTATATTCACATCTACATGCCTTGTAATTGTAATTGTTACATACTTCATGAAGACTGAGGATATTTCCTCAGCCTCGCACATCTTACACAACAGGTTGAATAGATTTGTCTTGGATAGCTCTCCTATGAAATAAATCAGAGTAATAAAATCGTTAAATCGAGCAACGTTTTTAATTTCATCTCAGATTACAATGTTTGAAAATTTGGTACGTGAAGTATGAAATTACAAAAACAGATAAACTGAAACACAGCTGATTGGGACCCATAGTAGATCGTATTGCTAAGATGAGATTTCCTAGGACTGCTTTTTAATACCGTGGTTTTTAAAACTCCAATGGCTCAGAAGTACATTGCTTTTATTTACGCCCTCCTTCTATACTTTTCGTCATCTATTCATACTAATTAATATCTACAGGTCAATACTCTCTTATTATCGTGTTAAGTAAATAATCTTTTACCTTGCAATTATGGCGGGGAGTTTTCTTAAGTGACTTTTCGTATTTGAATTATTTCCCGAAGACTTCAAATCCTTAAAAGAGTTTTTGCACCTCATCTCATTATTACTCGGTTGATGAAAATACTGCCAAGTGCCACATGAGGCAGGTGCAGTTCCTTCTGCTCTTACAGGAACTCCTGCAATTTATCTGCTTAGACAACAAAACAGAAAGAAAATTGTATTTTTTGGGAGATCACAGTCACGTTAGAATTTTTCAAATGACTTGACACTCGTCATCTACTGTACGTTTATGCCAATGTCTACTACTCCACTTTCGACCTCAGATCATTTTAAAATGGTTATAGGAGCTGGAAACATAGCAGTAGTCAACATTAATAGAGAGAATGAAAGTATGAGCCTCTACAGCTCGTGCCAGTATGTGACGGATGTGATAAAAACTCAAGAAAGTAGATTCATGCTTACTCTAAAGCTGACATGAGCCTCAAAGGCTTACAGTTTTATTCTTTCTATAATTTTAGGTGCGTTGTGTTTTCAGCACCTGTATCTGCTTGAAAATTACATACGGTGGTAACTGTAGTAGTGGATATTGTAAGAAAACAGTACAGTCGACGACAAGTATGAACTGATTTAATAAAATAAAAGAAATAAGTCACTCTGACCCGTCAAAATAAAGGGGTTCTAAGAGACTGAACCGCGAACAACATGATGACAAGGTTAGTAACGCATCGCAAATGTTTTCGTACACTCACTGTGTCGCTCACATGGACACAGTTCATTCTATTCTCGGCCTGTTAGTGCTAGCGCGTTCAATTTTGTTGAATGTGTAGTAGTTGAGTCATGTGATTAAGATTTTTGGGTAAATAATAATAATTTAATGAAGCATTTCTAGGATCCTTCGGTACGATACCTACTCTAAACTACTAGCGTGGAAAAACAATATTACCTCAAAGTATCGAGTGAACATGTATCGGCATCGAGACGAAAGTACTCCTGGATTTTCCCGTGGCTCCTGGCACGATGTTCACACAGATAAAGGCGTCACCTACAATCTGTAGATTGACGTAGCAATGTGATTTGTATAACTGTACACGAGAGTTGGTCATAAATTCTTAATTACGATCTCAAAAATGAAATTTGTATTTTGCAGATGACCAAGTCATTTTTGGAGAGGCTGACGATGGCATGAATTACATTCTTAGAAAGTGTTATGACCAGAAATCATCTGGCCATAATTGTGAGTTATTTGCTTGTTCTGGGAGACGGCTCACTGATACTATTACGTCTGAAATATTAGTTTATTATGTAAATGAATAAAAATATTTACTTAACTTGAGACAATCCTTTGCCACAGGAGTCCCTGTTAATTTACAACTGTTATTGACAACTAAAGAATCACTTGATGCACTAATTAACAAATTGTTCTCTTGAAGTACAGCATTCAACATTTATACAAATACATTTCCATCTGAGACTTGTAGTTATATTCGATTATCTTGACTGCTTCAGCTGAGGTCACGAAATACCTCAGAGCACTCCCACGCTCGGCTCTGTATTAACCTCTGTGCGAGAGTGCTGCTTCCCTGAGAGGAAAAACGTGCCTTTTTCACCTCCCTCATTCGTCATTGAGGATTGCAGTGACGCGTTGTCGACTTTGGAGAGGCGCCACGATCTTCAGCCCAGAAGAAGTTACACAGAGAATATCAGAAATCTAGATAAAACGAAATATTTCCTTTCTCGAGGAGTGAGTCAGGACCTTGCAACCGAAGCAAAGGTGATAGCAAGGCCATGCAGTTTAGCAGGCACGACCAGCCATCGTAATAAACCACGACAAGAGCACACAATATTTACCAGTAGTGTAGAGGCTACGGTGAGGTTATAACCTGACGTTAGAATGAAAATGTGCACAAGGTAGGCAAGGTAAAGAAGCGATCCAACAAGTAGGTGGAGTTTCATGGAGCACACGTTCTTGATTAGAAACTTAAATGATATTTAAAGGTAAAGCGACATATAAAGTTGAAATATGGGAAATATCTGAAAGAGTTACAGGAAACTTACTGTCTACATCTACGTAATTACTCTGCTATTCATTATAAAGTGCCTGGCAGAGGGTTCAATGAACCACCTCAAGCTGTCTCTCTACCGTTCTACTCTCGTACGACACGCGGGAAAAATGAGCACTTAAATTTTTCTGTGCGAGCTCTGATTTCTCTTATTTTATCGTGATGATCATTTCTCCATATGTAGGTAGGCGCCAATGAATTGCAGTCTTTGGTTTGCTCTACCCACAATATCATCTATGTGATCGTTCCAATTTAGGTTATTTGTAATTGTAACCCCTAAGTATTTAGTTGAATTTACAGCCTTCAGATTTGTGTGACTTAACGCGTAATCGAAATTTAGTTGATCTCTTTTAGTACTCATGCGAATAACTTCACACTTTTGCTTATTCAGGGTCAATTGACACTTTTCGCACAATAAAAATATCTTATATAAATTATTTTGCAAGTCGTTTTGATCATCTGATGACTTTACAAGACGGTAAATGACAGCATCATCTGCAAACAATCTAAGACGGCTACTCAGATTGTCTCCTATGTCGTTAATATGGATCAGGAACAATAGAGGGCCTATAACACTTCCTTGAAGAACGTCGAATAGTACTTCTGTTTTGCTCGATGATATCCGTCTATTACTACGAACTGTGACCTTTCTGATAGGAAACCACGACTCCATTCGCACAACTGAGGCGATACCCCGCAGCATGCAGTTTGGTTAGAAGACGCTTCTGAGGAACGCCGTCGAAAGCCTTCTGGAAATCTAAAAATATGGAATCAATTTGAGATCCCCTGTCGATAGCACTTATTACTTCACGAGTATAAAAAGCTAGTTGTGTTTCACAAGAACTATATTTTCTGAATCCGTGCTGACTATGTGTCAATAAATCATATTCGAATACAGTATATGATCCAATGTCAATGGAGATGGGATTTTGGAGGTGTTGTTATAGGTTGACACAACGGAATAAAATTAAAAATGAAGACGTACACTCTAAGACAAAACTAAAAATACGCATCACTAAGGAATAATCAGAATGGGACGGAAAATCAATAGATGTGATGTACATGTACAGACAATACAGACAGAAATTACAATTTCCGAAAAATTCGATGTTTTATTCGAGAGAAAGTGTTTCTCAAACTGAGGAAGTCAGTAACACGTTGGTCCACCTCTGCCCATTGTGCAAGCAGTTGTCCGGTTCGGCATTGATTGATAGAGTTGTTGAACGTCCCGCTGTAGGATATCGTGCCATATGCTTTCCAATAGGTGTGTTAGGTCGTCAAAATCCCGTGCCGGTTGGGGGCGCTGCCCATAATTCTCCCAACTTCCTTAGCTCGGGAGAGATTCGGCGGCCTTGCTGACTAAAATAGGACTTGGCAAGCTTGATGACAAGCACTAAAAACACTCGCCGTGAGCGGGCTGGCATTACTCATATCTTGCTGAAATACTCGCCCAAAGCAGGCAACACAACGTGGCGTAGAATATAGTCGGCGATGTGCTGTATGTACTTCAAAAGTGCCGCGTATGACAACCATGGGGCTCCTACTATGAAATGAAATGGTATCCCAGACCGTCAGTCCTAGCTGTCGGGTCCTACATTGGGCGACAGTCATGTCGTTATCCCACCGCTATCCTGGGCGTCTCCAGACACATCTTTTCTAGTCATCCCGGAAGACAATTGTATTCCAGTCGAAGAAATTCCAGGCTGAAGACGTTTCTGGATGTACCCCGGACAGCAGTGGGATATCAATCTGATTGTCGCCCCCCATAAAGCTCGACAGTCAGGAGTGATGCTCTAGGGTATCATTTCATTTCATAACGGGCCCGCTTTGTTGGTCATCCGCGGCACCCTTACATCACAGTGGTACTTTGGCTATATTCTGCCGTCAGTTCTGTTGCCCTTCACGGCAAGCCATCCTGAGCTTACGTTTCACCAAGATAATGCTCGCCTGCGAGAGATTCTGCTGCTTGACTTCATGCTTGCCAAACCCTACCTTGGTCAGCACGGTCGTCAGATCTGTCCCCAGCTGAGAACGTTTGGAGCATTATGGGCAGGGCCCTCCAACCAGCTCGGCATTTTCACACCTAACGCGCTAAATGGACACAATTTGCCACGTCATCCTACCTATCGTTGCCAAACCGAATAACTGCTTGCATAAGGGTCAGAGGTCGACCAACGCGTCACTAACTTGCCCAATTTATGAATCTCTTCCTCTTGAACAAATCTTAAAATTTTTCTGAAATTATAATCATTGGTTTTTTTCTCCCTTAATACATTCGAGGCAAAGCGATTGACCATAGCACCTGAAAAGGTGGTGTGAAGGACTTTCAGGAATCGTCAGTATTTGTTAAAATTTTTTAACTGTCGTGATCGCTATAAAAAATAAAATTACGCTTTTGCGGATTACTGGTCCCGTTTGATTAACAACCATCTTCATATTATGCTTACTATAGAGTCATTATCTATTTACGGGACTGGCCACAACACCACCAGTTGCTAAGTGTAACTGAAATCATGCTAAGGAATCAGTACCTAAGCATGGCCAACAGTATGGTCGGAACTCAATGGTAAAGCGGAAATAGGCCGCACTTTTTGCTTTTGGCTACTCTAGTGGCTTCATAGAGTACTGTGGTGGAGAGATTTCAATGTGTATCATAATTAAAGCTGTACCGGTATGACTAATCCTTGTACTGTAGCTCATTTGTCAGAACATAAAGAAATCATCAGAGTTTTTTAATAAAAGGAATTGTTGTACACGATGTTGAAATAGAGTGAAACATTTTGAGAGGTAGCCTCCTACCCTTTTTCCTTGAACTGAAGTTAGTTAATGAAGTATGTGGTTTTAGTAAAATTGCCTGAATATTTGTCCCATAAATACAAAAATGGTTGAAATGGCTGTGAGCACTATGGGACTTAACTTCTGAGGTCATCACTCTCCTAGAACTTAGAACTACTTAAACCTAACTAACCTAAGGACATCACTCACATCCATGCCTGAGGCAGGATTCGAACCTGCGACCGTAGCGGTCGCGCGGTTCCAGACTGTAACCCCTATAACAGCTCGGCCACCTCGGCCGGCCGTAAATACAAATTTTAGACGCAAGAATAACTGCTAATGCTATCTGATCACGGTTAGCTGAAATATTCAATAGCATGAGATGCAGTCATTGACCAGAAGTTGCGTGAATGAATATTTTAGTGAAAGTAAGATCACAATTACATCTGGTGATATTGTAGCATTATTGAAAAGTTAGATGTGACCTTCCTTACAGGAGGACGACGTGCTATGTGGATGAACCATCCCACACTAAAGTCTAACGTCTACCACAAAGAACATGAAACATGTGAATTACGTCGAATGTAATGTAGGACAGCACGAAGCTTCGCAGGTCGGCAGGCCGAGCGGTTCTAGGCACTTCGGTCTGGAACCGCGTTACCGCTACGGTCACAGGTTCGAATCCTGTCTCGGGCATGGATATGTGTGATGTCCTTAGGTTGGTTAGGTTTAAGTAGTTCTACGTTCTAGGCGACTGATGACCTCAGAAGTTAAGTCGCATAGTGCTCAGAGCCATTTTTGATGACATTCACCCTGCTCTATATTTAGCTCTCGCTTGACACAAATGAAGTCAGAAACAGCGGTGGTTTGCGGTCAGTGGAATGAACACCACAGGATATCTGACTCGGAGCTATCCTCGAAGTAACCGATTTGTAACAGTTTGTTGTGTTACTGTGGTGCCAACTGCTTCACAAATAGCTGAAGCAGACGCATTACAATGCGCCATAGTCATACGCCGAACACGATGGTCTTTGCTTTGTGTAGTGCCACGTGGCCGACGGGAGCCTGGTCTTCTTGTGAGCGTACTTTCTCGTGACCACCGCTGCAGGCAGACATGTATAGTGGCTACATTCCTGCCAAGTCTCTCTGCAATATCGCACATGGAACATCCACATTCTCGCAGCCCTATTGCATGACCTCGTCCAAACTCAGTGTGGTGTTGATAATGGCGTCTTCGTCGCCTTAAAGGCAGTCTTAACTAACATCAACTCACCATATCCAGTTTCAAACTACCACCCACGACCGTTGTAACGAGTGTTGAGGCCAAACCTGATTTGCATCCTCATACTGGCGATGGTAGCGCAACTCTTATGCGATTGGCGCAATATTTGAATAGACATAATCTTTCAGCAGGCTGCAGTGGCCTATCGGTTCTAGGCGCTACAGTCTGGAGCAGCGCGACTGCTACGGTCGCAGGTTCGAATCCTGCCTCGGGCATGGATGTGTGTGACGTTCTTAGGTTAGTTAGGTTTGAGTAGTTCTGAGTTCTAGGGGATTGATGAGCTCAGAAGGTAACTCCCATAGTGCTCAGAGCCATTTGAACCATTTTTGAACAATCTTTCAGCCATAGAAACACACCTGCCATCTTACGGTTATGTCGCACAATTCTTTCTTGGTGCTGCGATTTTTTTCCGTCAGTGTTTCTGTTTCTTTGAGTATACTTGCGACGCCTACTTACGTAGCTTTGTAATCTCCCCACGCGTCCTTGTTTTTTATTACTATACTGATAACAGTTGTGATAAAGGTACAACAAAAGTTAAGTACACCTTCTAACAACCCTACCACAACAAAGATCAAAAATTAATTATGATTGTAGTGTTTCTCACGTTGCTAAATATTGCATTTTCTGGAAACAACAAAGTTATATTATGTCGGAGGTGTCATTAGAGCACAGTTAATAAAGTCATTTCTTGAAATAATGGATAAACTAGGCACTCATCTTTTCGTGTTTCTCACGGTGGTCTCGTTGTGAACTCATGGCTCCATCGTCGAAAATTTAGGTAGTGATGATTCCAAGCTCAGATGCAAAGAGGCCTAGGTGTTATTCTAAGATATTCAAAAGGTTTATAGATGTGTTTCATAAACCATTTTTGAAAATTAAACTTTTGCAAGTTAGGACAATGGTGATGTAAAAAAGTAATCAGCACTCCGAATTTAAGTTACACTTCTTGTTTATTACATCACTTCAGAATATAAAACATACTTGAAAATATCTTCCTCACTGTTAAAGTTCACATTTCATAAACTGACTACAATTTGCGTCTTTTTAACATGACGGCCAAAGCTTGACTCACTAATAACCGCTTACGCACCCAAAAATCAGAGTTACAAGTACGTCAAAGACCATAGTGACAAAAGAAAGAATACACATAAGAATAATATCATTGCAATAGATACATATCGATGTATCGAAGTACCTCTACATTAATGAAATCAAATCTGATTGTTGTCACAGAAATATGTTAACTATTTTACAGAAACACAGTAGAATATTGCTGGTATCGAGAGGTTGAGGTGAGGTGCCGTAATGGTTATGTAATTCAAGTACCATTACAACCTGAAACTATGAGAAGAAGCTAATGCTTAGGTCAAGGACAGGACAGGAAGTTACTACGTGGGTGCCCATTACAGCAATAGCGGACAGCATCAGAGGAGACTATTACAATGGTCTCTACATTGAGGAGGAGCCACATAAAAGCACTCTTGTCTTGCAAGATACAAGGAGCTCACTATACGTCTAATTTTCTCCCTCATTTTTAACGCAAATACGCTTACTCACTTTGTAAGGAGAAAAAGTCAACGACTCCCGGAAGTTGGTAGGCCTCTCCTCCCCCCCGCACCCCTAGCTCTCTCTCTCTCTCTCTCTCTCTCTCTCTCTCTCTCTCTCTCACACACACACACACACACATACACACACACACACACACACACACACACACACACTTGCACCCAGAGCAGTTCCGTTCCGACTGCTGGCTATCAAGTTTTTGTAATTAGCCGCAGTCTGCGACAGCCCTGCGCCAGCGACAGGAGGCGCCTCGGCGGGTGTGAGCCGTCTCCGGGTACTCCCCGCGACTCGGCAAACTCGATCCTCGCTGCTGTTAATTACTTTCTTAGACGCCGTGCCGGGCCTAATTGGGTTGCTGTGGTAATGAGTTAGGCGGCCCGCCTCGCCGGCAGATGCGCGCTTCGCGACCCGCCGGTGACGCCTCCGCAGCCTGCGTCGCCGGCGAATGTAGCCCAGTGCGTCTTGCGGAGGGCGGGGGTGGAAGTTACCTCTCACACCCCGCCTGTTTCCTTTGTCGCACCTCTCCTCAGTTTGGTGGAGGCTGGTGGGCCGTTTCCCTCGTCCACAACCACCTGCATCTGCCTCTATACGCTGCAAGCCACCTTACGTGTTTGGCGCAGGTACTTGTAGTACAACAAACGTTTCAGCCCTCCATGGAACTTTCTAGACACATTTACACCTACGACACACCCAAACATGTCTGCGGTGAGAGTACACTCTATGCTGACGATACTGCGACACACAGGGTCTCTAAACAACTACATATACAATCTAAAGCAATGTGAAGTGCATTGCAGAGAGTACGTCCCACTGTACCCGGTATTAGGATCTCTTCCCGTTCCATTCATGTGTGGAGCATGGGAAGAATGATTGTTTACACGACTCCGTGTATGCTCTAACTAACCTAATCTTACTCTCATGATCCTTCCTAGTGCTTCAGGTTGGTGCGGGGTCTGTGGGGAGGGGGGGAAGGCGGATTTGTACACCACTGGCCATTAAAATTGCTGCACCACAAAGAAATGCAGATAATAAACGGGTATTCATTCGACAAATATATTATACTAGAACTGAAATATGATTACATTTTCACGCAGTTTGAGTGCATAGATCCTGAGAAATCAGTACCCAGAACAACCAACTCTGGCCGTAATAACGGCCTTGATACGCCGGGGCATTGAGTCAAACAGAGCTTGGATGGCGTGTACAGGTTCAGCTGCCCATGTAGCTTCAATACGACACCACAGTTCATCAAGAGCAGTGACTGGCGTATTGTGACGAGCCAGTTGCTCGGCCACCATTCACCAGACGTTTTCAGTTGGTGAGAGACCTGGAGAATGTGCTGGCCAGGGCAGGAGTCGAACATTTTCTGTATCCAGAAAGGCCTGTACAGGACCTGCAACATGCGGTCGTGCATTATCCTGCTGAAATGTAGGGTTTCACAGGGATCGAATGAAGGGTAGAGTTACGGGTCGTAACACATCTGAAATGTAACGTCCACTGTTCAAAGTGCCGTAATGCGAACAAGAGGTGACCGAGACATGTAACCAATGACACCCCATACCATCACGTCGGGTAATACGCCAGTATGGTGTTGACGAATACACGCTTCCAATGTGCGTTCACCGCGATGTCACCAAACACGTATGTGACCATCATGATGCTGTAAACAGAACCTGGATTCATCCGAAAAACTGACGTTTTGTCATTCGTGCATCCAGGTTCGTCGTTGAGTTCACCATAGCAGGCGCTCCTGTCTGTGATGTAGCTTCAAGGGTAAACGGAGCCATGGTCTCCGAGCTGATAGTCCATGCTGCTGCAAACATCGTCGAACTGTTCGTGCAGATGGTTGTTGTCTTGCAAACGTCCCCATCTGTTGACTAAGGGATAGAGACATGGCTACATGACCCGTTGCAGCCATGCGGATAAGATGCCTGTCATCTCGGCTGCTAGCGATACGAGGCCGTTGGAATCCAGCACGGCGTTTCGTATTACTCTCCTGAACCCACCGATTCCATATTCTGCTAACAGTCATTGGATCTCGACCAACGCGAGCACCAATGTCGCGATACGATCAACCGCAATCGCGATAGGCTACAATCCGACCTTTATCAAGGGCGGAAACGTGATGGTATGCATTTCTCCTCCTTACACGTGGCATCACAATAACGTTTCACCAGGCAGCGCCGGTCAACTGCTGTTTGTGTATGAGAGATCGGTTGGAAACTTTCCTCATGTCAGCACGTTGTAGGTGTCGCCACCGGCGCCAACCTTGTGTGAATGCTCTGCCAAGCTAATGATTTGCATATCACAGCATCTTCTTCCTGTCGGTTAAATTTCGCGTCTGTAGCACGTCATCTT
Organism: Schistocerca cancellata; assembly: GCF_023864275.1. NCBI lineage: Eukaryota > Metazoa > Arthropoda > Insecta > Orthoptera > Acrididae > Schistocerca > Schistocerca cancellata. The sequence continues at coordinate 347,856,991 of NC_064633.1, read as the reverse complement.
CGTTGTGTAGCAATTTTAATGACCAGTAGTGTAGTGTAATGATGGAAGCAAAATCGCAGCATTAAGAAGGAGTTGTGCGACGTAGGTAAAAGTTGGTATGCGTGTTTCTATATCTCAAAGAGGATGCTTACTCAAATTTAGCACCAGTCGTGTAAGAATGGCATTGGTAGCGCCACCACAAGGATGAAAATCAGATTTGCTTGAAATACACGCGGTGACGATCGTTAGCGTTAGTTACCTTTGAGACTGTAGCTGATCTTACTCAAGAATGACTTTAAGACGAATAGACTCCATTATCAGCACCTCACTGAGTTTGAACTAGGTCGTGCAATAGGGCTACGAGGAGCTGGATGGTCCTTCGGCGATATTGCAGAAAAACTTTCGAAAAATGTAGTGACTGTACATGATTGCTGGCAGCCGTGGTCACGAGACTAGAAATCAACTCTGTAGGAATCAGCATGGGTTTCGAAAAAGTTTATCGTGTGAAACCCAGCTCGGGCAATTCGTCCATGAGACTCAGAGGGCCATAGACACGGGTTCCCAGGTAGATGCCGTGTTTCTTGACTTCCGCAAGGCGTTTGATACAGTTCCCCACAGTCGTTTAATGAACAAAGTAAGAGTATATGGACTAAAGCATATGGACTATCAGACCAATTGTGTGATTGGATTGAAGAGTTCCTAGATAACAGAACGCAGCATGTCATTCTCAATGGAGAGAAGTCTTCCGAAGTAAGAGTGATTTCAGGCGTGCCGCAGGGGAGTGTCGTAGGACCGTTGCTATTCACAATATACATAAATGACCTTATGGATGACATTGGAAGTTCACTGAGGCTTTTTGCGGATGATGCTGTGGTATATCGAGAAGTTGCAACAACGGAAAATTGTATTGAAATGCAGGAGGATCTGCAGCGAATTGACGCATGGTGCAGGGAATGGCAACTGAATCTCATTGTAGACAAGTGTAATGTGCTGCGAATGCATAGAAAGCAAGATCTCTTATCATTTAGCTATAATATAGCAGGTCAGCAACTGGAAGCAGTTAATTCCATAAATTATCTGGAAGTACGCATTAGGAGTGATTTAAAATCGAATGATCGTATAAAGTTGATCGTCGGTAAAGCAGATGCCAGACTGAGATTCATTGGAAGAATCCTAAGGAAATGCAATCCGAAAACAAAGGAAGTAGGTTACAGTACGCTTGTTCGCCCACTGCTTGAATACTGCTCACCAGTGTGGGATCCGTACCAGATAAGGTTGATAGAAGAGAGAGAGAAGATCCAACGGAGAGCAGCGCGCTTCGTTACAGGATCATTTAGTAATCGCGAAAGTGTTACGGAGATGATAAACTCCAGTGGAAGACTCTGCAGGAGAGACGCTCAGTAGCTCGGTACGGGCTTTTGTTGAAGTTTCGAGAACATACCTTCACCGAAGAGTCAAGCAGTATATTGCTCCCTCCTACGTATATCTCGCGAAGAGACCATGAGGATAAAATCAGAGAGATTAGAGCCCACACAGAGGCATACCGACAATCCTTCTTTCCACGAACAATACGAGACTGGAATAGAAGGGAGAACCGATAGAGGTACTCAGGGTACCCTCCGCCACACACCGTCAGGTGGCATGCGGAGTATGGATGTAGATGTGGATGTAGAGAATGTATGGTCGCAAAAGGACCGGGCTCTGGAAAGCCACGTTGCACTACCGAGAGTGAAGACTACTGTGGTCAGCATATGGCTATAGTGCAACGTAATACATCTGCAGCAGCAATTTGAGCAGTAGTTGGCACCACACTGATACAACGAACTGTTACAAATCGGTTACTTCAAGGACAGCGTTCAATCCACTGACCTCAAGCCAATGCCATTTGCGACTTCAGTGGTCGCAGGCGTGAGCTCATTAGAGGGCAGGGTGGCGGCCTGTTGTGTTTCCTGATGAAAGCTGATTCTGTCTCGGTGCGATTGAAGGCGATGTGTTGGTTAGGAGACCAGCTGAGGGCCTGCTACCAACCTGACTGCGTGTCAGACCCACTACACCGCACCTGCAGTAATTGTCTGGGGTGCGATTTCGTATGACAGCAGGAGCACTATCGTGGTTATTCCACGCGTCCTGACTGGACATTCGTTTGTCGGTCTGGTGATTCGACCTGTTGTGCTGCCATTCTTCAACAGCATTTCAAGGGATATTTTCCAACAGGATAACGCTCGCCCACATACCGCTGTTGTAACCCAAAAAACCTTACAGACTGTCAACATGCTGTCTTGGCCTGCTCGATCACCAGATATATCTCAGAACGAGCACATATGGGACATCATCAGACGACATCTCCAGCGGCATCCACAAGCAGCATTAATCGCCCTCGTATTGACAAACCAAGTGAAACAGGCATCGAACTCAGTACCACAAACTGACGTCTGGCGCCTTTATAAACAACAATGCCTGCGCGTTTTATAAACAACAATGCCTGCGCGTTTGCATGCTTTAATTCAATACTCTGGCTGTTAAACCGGTTATTAATGTACCAGCATCTCACATTTTCAATGGCTCATCTCGAGCTTACATTAATCTCTGATCTTGGATTCTTAATCACTTAAATATGCTATCTAAACAAACGTATTGCCGAAATTTCATTACTCTACATTAATTTTTTGTGGTGTTGCGTCTCTTTTCCGTCAGTGTAACTACATCTTCGAAAAGTCTGAAGTTACTGTTAATATTGTCCACAACGTCATTAACATTGGGTACACTCGAAGTTACTTCTAAATCTGACGACGATTCTCCAAACAACATAACACGCTGCTTTCGTCCTATAAAAAAATCCTCAAATCAGTAATAAATTTCGCTCGATACCCCATGTGACGGTGCTTTTTATCGTAAGTGTACGTGCGGTACCGAATAAAATACTTATTTATGGATTCTTGCGTCGCTTCGTGATAGAAGAATTTCATGTTGAGGGTTGAATAACACTTAGGCGGTTTTTTGTTCTACTGATTTTTGTTTGTATGAACTAGTTTTCGGATTATTAGGCCATCTTCAGAAAACTACTGGCTATTGTTTACAAGGCCCTTGTATACAATAACCAGTAGTTATCTGAAGATGGCCTAATAAGCCAAAAACTGGTTCCTACAAACAAAAATCAGTAGAACAAACAACAAAAGGTCCTTCCAAACAATAGCCAGTAGTTATCTGAAGATGGCCTAATAATCCGAAAACTAGTTCATACAAACAAACATCAGTAGAACAAAAAACCGCCTAAGTGTTATTCAACCCTCAATACGAATAAAATACTTTTCAGTAACCGATAAATACTTCATCTACCTGACTGCCTTGATACAACGCTTTCAGTATGGCATGTGTGAGAAGTGCGAATTGGATTTTACAAGACCGACGTTCGCGGAATACGTGCTGGAGGTGATCATCCTGTTCGAGATACCTCATTATGTATAAACCCACAATATGTTCTAAGATTCTACAACAAATCGATGTAAGGATACTGAACGGCGGTTTTGTGGGTCACTTCTCCTACCGTTCTTGTAGACGGATGTCACAAGTGCTTGCTTCCAACTACTGGTGACCGTTTTTTGTCCAAGGGATTTGCGATACGTTATAGTAAAAAGAGTAGCTAACTCAGCCTCAAATTCTGCATAGGATCTGATCAGGACTCCATCGGCCCGGTCACTGTAGCCGAGCGGTTCTAGGCGCTTCAGTCCGGAACCGTCCTGCTTCTACGGTCGCAGGTTCGAATCCTGCCTCGGGCATGGATGTGTGTGATGTCTTTAGGTTAAGTAGGTTTAAGTAGTTCTAAGTCTAGGCGACTGATGACCTCAGATGTTAAGTCCCATATTTCTTAGAGCCATTTGAACCATTTTGATTCCATCGGGCCATGCAACTTCGTTCAGTATTAACGATTTCAACTGTTTCTCAACGCCACTGACACTAATATTTTCTTCATTTATCTTTTCAGTGATACGAGAAGTAAACTGGGGCAGTTCTCCTGAGTTTTACATTGTAAAGAAACATTTGAAAACAAAACATTTCTTCTTTTGCTTTACTATCCTCTGTTTCGGTTCGTGTCTCAACCACAGATTACTGGATACAAACTGTGGTGCCACGAAAGCGTTTAAATACGACCAGAATTTCCTTAGGCTATACGAACAATCATTTGACAATATTCCGCTATAGTAGTCATTCAACGCTTAACGTGCTGTTCTCTTCAACACTAAACGAGTTTCGTTGAGCACCTCTCTAAGCATACGCTTTTGGTTATACCTGTGGAGGGTGTTTAAGTAAGTAATGGGACACAATTTTTTCGGAAAACAAGTCCATTTTATTAAGGATTCCATACACCACGTTATTCACCACTCTTTTGGCTACAAAACCATATTTTTCAACATAGCGTCCGTTCATTGCGACGTCCACGAGCCATCGTCCTGGAAGGGGCTCTATGCACACGTTGTACCACTCTAAGGGTCGACGTCAGAGCCAAGTCTTGCTGCATCAGTAACAGCCCCGTCATCCATGTCGTGCTTCCCGCGAAATGCGTCCTTCATTAGACCAAACAGATGGAAATCGGAAGGTGCGAGATTCGGACTGTACGGTAGAAAAGAGGAAAAAACAAATGACGTTTCGTGAGCTGCTCTCACGTACACAAACTTGTGTGAGGCCTCGCGTTGTCCTGGAGAAGGAGTTCATTTACCTTTTTATGGCGACGAACACTCTGAAATGAGGATAGCACAACACATTTCCGAACTGATCGATGCAACATGACGGAGGATTTCAGAGATAACTCCTTCACAGTCCCAGAAGACCGTCGATATCAGCCGCTATCGGTGCGATTTGGAACTTTTTATTCGGAGGAGAGATAGCGTGGCGCCACTTCATGGATTGCCGTTTTGTTTGTTTCGAAGTTATAAACCCAGGTTTCATCGCCTGTGATGATGTTCGACCAAAAATTTTCGCGATAAGTTTCATATCGTGCAAGCAATTCCGCACAGATGGTCCTGCGTTGCTCTTTATGGTCTTCTGTTAAGCGATGACGGTGCCAGCTGGCACGTTGCTTTGAGTACCCCATGTGATGGAAGAGTGTGTCAGCACTACCAACAGAGAGTCTAGCTGTGCAGCGAGGTGTCTGATTGCGATCCGTCGATCACCTTCACACGTGCCAGTATTGCAGGAGTCACAGCTGTGTGCGCACGGCCTGCACGCGACAGATGGAACTGGCTTTATGAGACCTTGTTGCGACGATGACAGACGCTTCGCCCAACGACTCACCGTGCTTTTGTTCACTGCCAGGCTCCGCAGTATTCTGCACATGCCTATGAATGTCTGTGAGGCTCTGGTTTTCCACCAACAGAAACTCAACGCCAACTCTCTGCTTGGAAAATAGCTTCGCAACAAACGCCACTTTGGAGGCTAATATGTATAGCGCTGCCACATCGGAAGTTCGTGAAACTGTAGGTCCTGAAACGGGATTATGTCACACAACAAATATCGAAGTTTTTCAACCACAATTAGGCAAGAAAAATGTGTTGCATTACTTATTGAATGCTCCTCTCATTACGCAATAGTCTGCTTTCTTTAGAAGTTCCTTTCAGTAATTGTATCCAAGGAGGCTCCACCTCCCCCCCTCCCCGCCCCCCACACACCCCAGGTAGTAGTGGTCGAAACTGGAAGAGATGTCCCTGTAACAAAACCAGTACCTGTTGAGATATGGGCCAATCTGTCCACTCATTCCCATCTGTAAGCTACGTGGAAGTAGACACTGTAGGTAGTGCTCATAAAATGGCTCTGAACACTATGGGACTTAACATCTGAGGTCATCAGTCCCCTAGAACTTAGAACTACTTAAACGTAACTAACCTAAGGACATCACACACATCCATGCCCTTGGCAGAATTCGAACCTGCGACCGTAGCGGTCGCGCGGTTCCAGACTGAAACGCCTAGAACCGCTCGGCCACAACGACCGGCGTAGATAGTGCTGCATTAGGTTACGACACATCCTGACATTACATTACATTACATTACACGCACTGGTCACATTGTCTATCGGTTGGGCATATACCAATGCCGTGAAACACCCCCATAGCCAGGAATCCAATGGATTGAGGTATGGTGAACGGGAAGACCACGTTGTCGTACCTTCGTGACCGGTATATTCCCCATAAAATATTGCAATGAGGTATTCTCGCACGATCCGTAGGGAAAGGGGTGGTTGTCCTACAATCTCCTGGTCTCCCCATACAATTTTTACCCTCCCTTCCCCATGCTTCCCTCCAATACTACATTGGTGATCGCTTCATGTCTCAGAATGAGTCCTTTCAACCTATCCCTTCCTTTAGTCAGTTTTAGCCAAATATTTCCTTTCTCCCATTTCTCTTCAGTATCTCCTCATTGGTTACATGATCCACACACGTAACCATCAGCATTTTTCTGTGGCAACACGTTTCAAAAGCTTTTATTCTCTTCTTGTCTCAACTTTCTATTGCCCGTGTTTTACTTTCATACATGACTACAATCCAGGCAAATACCTTCAAAAAATATGTTCTAGCACTTAAATCTATGTTCGATGTTAACAAATTTATCTTCATCAGAAACGGTTTTCTTATAATTGCCATTCTATATTTTATATCCTCTGTACCTTGGTCATCGTGTTATTTTGCCGCCCAAATATAAAAACTCATGTAATACTTTTGGTGTCTCGTTTCGCAATCTAATTCTCCCAGTATCGCCTCATTTAATTCACTTACATACCATTATCCTTGTCTCGCTTTTGTTAATATTCATCTAATATCCTCCTTTCCATTCTGTTCAATAGCTTTTCCAACTCCTTTGCGATGTAATCACAAACATCAAACTTCTTATTTCTTCTCCCTCAATTTTAATTCCTTCTTCAAAATTTTTCTTTGCTTTCAAATACTGCTTGCTCGAAGTACAGATTGAATAACATCGGGGATAGGCTACAACGCTGTCTCTCCCCCTTCTCAACCGCTGCTTTCCTTTCTTGCACTTCGAATGTTATAAGTTTCTATACAAGTTGTAAATAACCGTCCTCTCCCTGTAAGTTACACCTGTTAACTTCCAGTCGACTTCTACAAAACTCCAAAAGCCATATACTAAACTTAGGTCTGCCTGGTCGGCTTCTACCAGTTTTTCCATTCTTCTGTAATTAATTATTGTTAGTATTTTGCAACCATGACTTACTAAACTAATAATTCGGTAATATTGACACCCGTCAACCCTTGTTTTCTATGAAACAGGAGTTATCATAGTTTTCTTGAAGTCTGAGGGTGCTTCGCCTGTCTCATACATTTTGCACACCAATGAAAAAGTTCCGTCACGACTGGTTCTCCCAAGGATATCAGTAGTTCTGATGGAATGTCGTCTACTGCATGGGCCTTCGTCCAACTTAGATCTTCCAGATCTCTGGCAAATTCTTCTCGTGGTAGCCTATTTCATTTTCATCTATGTCCTCTTCCCCTTCTATATATCACCTGCAAGTTTATCTTCCTTATACAACCCTTCCATACATTCCTTCCATTTTTCAGCTTTCCCTTCTTTGCTTATTGTGGGTTTTCCCTTTGAGTTTTTGATGTCCATATAGCTGCGTTTCTTTTCTTCAAACGTTCTTTAATTTTCCTATAGGCAACATCTATTTTTCCACTAGTTATACAGGTTGGTCCATTATCGTGACTGGCCAAATATCTCACGAAATAAGCGTCAAACGAAAAAACTACAAAGAACGAAGCTCGTCTAGCTTGAAGGGGAAAACCAGATGCCGCTATGGTTGGCCCGCTAATTGGCGCTGCCATAGATCAAACGGATATCAACTGCGTTTTTTTTAAAATAGAAACACCCATTTTTATTACATATTCGTGTAGTACGTATAGAAATATGAATATTTTAGTTGGACCACTTTTTTCGCTCTGTGATAGATGGCGCTGTAATAGTCACAAACATATGGCTCACAATTTTAGACGAATAGTTGGTAACAGGTAGCTTTTTTAAATTAAAATACAGAACGTAGGTACGTCTGAACATTTTATTTCGGTTGTTCCTATTCTGTTGGCAGAAGAGCCAACACCGTGTTGCTAGAGGAGGCCGAAATGCACGAGTTAAAGCTCACGCAGACTGGCGTGAGGTCTGGAACAGTTAAGAGAATGTATAGTAGCAAATAAAGTACGTAGTTGATGTAATACTTAACTTTAATCCATAATTGGAGAACATCGGTCTGAAGGTACAGGCATCACTAGTTAAATGTCTATTGATAATGGCGACTTGCTAGGTCGTAGCAAATGACGTAGCTGAAGGCTATGCTAACTATCGTCTCGGCAAATAAGAGCGTATGTGTCAGTGTAGCTTCGCTAGCAAAGTCGGCTGTACAACTGGGGCGAGTGCTAGGACGTCTCTCTAGACCTGCCGTGTGGCGGCGCTCGGTCTGCAATCACTGACAGTGGCGACACGCGGGTCCGACGTATACTAGCGGACCGCGGCCGATTTAAAGGCTACCACCTAGCAAGTGTGGTGTCTGGCGGTGACACCACAGTTCCATTGTGATACTTGTACCTTTGTGAACTTATTATTTCTGAGAACGCATGCTGTTACAGCGTGATTACCTGCAAACACCACACTAATGCAATAAATGCTCAAAATGATGTCCATCAACCTCAATGCATTTGGCAATAAGTGTAACGAAATTCCTCTCAACAGCGAGTAGTTCACATTCCGTAATGTTCCCACATACATTGACAATGCGCTGACACATGTTGTCAGGTGTTGACGGTGGATCACGATGGCAAATATACTTCAACTTTCCCCACAGAAAGAAATCCGGGTACGTCAGATCCGGTGAACGTGCGGGCCATGGTATGGTGCTTCGACGACCAATCCACCTGTCATGAAATATGCTATTCAATTCCGCTTCAACCGCACGCGACCTATGTGCCGGACATCCATCATGTTGGAAGTACATCACCATTCTGTCATACAGTGAAACATTTTGCAGTAGCATCGGTAGAACATTACGTAGGAAATCAGCACACATTGCTCCATTTAGATTTCCATCGATAAAATGGGGGCCAATTATCCTTCCTGCCGTAATGCCGCACTATACATTAACCCGCCGAGGTCGCTGATGTTCCACTTGTCACAGCCATCGTGGATTTTTCCGTTGCCAAATAGCGCATATTATGCTGGTTTACGTTACCGCTGTTAGTGAATGACGCTTCGTCGCTAAATAGAGCGCGTGCAAACAATCTGTTATCGTTCCGTAATTTCTCTTGTGCCCAGTAGCAGAACAGTACACGACGTTCAAAGTCGTCGCCATGCAATTCCTGGTGCATAGAAATACGGTACAGGTGCAGTCGATGTTGATGTAGCATTCTCAACACCGACGTTTTTAAGATTGCCGATTCTCGCGCACTTTATCTGTTACTGATGTGCGGATTAGCTGCGACAGCAGCTGAAACACCTACTTTGGGATCATCATTTGTTGCAGGTCTGCCTGACGTTTCACATGTGGCTGAACACTTCCTTTTTTCCTTAAATAACTTAACTATCCGGCGAACGGTCCGGACACTTGGATACGTCGTCCAGGATACCGAGCAGCATACATAGCACACGCCCATTGGGCATTTTGATCACAATAGCCATACATCAACATGATATCGATCTTTTCCGCAATTGGTAAACGGTCCATTTTAACATGGATAATGTATCACGAAGCAAGTACCGTCCGCACTGGCGGAATGTTACGTGATACCACGTACTTATACGTTTGTCACTATTACAGCGCCATCTATCACAAATCGAAAAAAGTCGTCCAACTAAAACGTTCATATTCCTTTACGTACTACACGAATATGCAATAAAAAATGGGGGTTCCTATTTAAAAAAAGCGCTGTTGATATCCGTTCGACCTATGGCAGCGCCATCTAGCGGGCCAATCATAGCGCCATCTGGTTTCCCCCTTCAAGCTAGACGACTTTCGTTCTTTGTAGTTTTTTCGTTTGATGTTTACTTCGTAAGATATTTGGCCCAGTCACTATCAATGGACCACCCTGTATATGATTCTATATCTTTACTTCTGTCGTCTAGCATTCCTGCTGAGTTATTTTACACTTCCGGTGAATACCATTTTCAGACGTTTGTGTTCTCTTTCGCCAGCTTTATTTGTCGTACTTTTATATTTTCTCCCTTCATGAATTGAATTCAGTATCTTCAGTGGTAGCAAGAACTTCTACTAGGCTTTGTCTTTTTCTATATTGGATCCTTCGCCGCCTTTACTGTTTCACCCCTCAAAGCTAATCATTTAACTTCTATTGTATTCCTTTCTCCTGTTTCAGGCAGTCGTTGCCTAATGCTCTCTCTGAAACTTCCAATAAGCTATAGTTCTCTCAACTTATTCAGGTATTCTTAATTTCATATCTTTCTGCAATTTCTTGAATTTCAATTTACAGTTCACAACCATTAAGTTGTGATCAGAGTCCAAATCTGCCCCTGGAAATGTCTTACAGTTTAAAACCCGGTTCCGTAATCTCTGTCTGACAATTATATTATCTGTCTGAAACTTTCCCATGTCTCCAGGTGTCTTTCATGTTTACAACCTTCTTTCGTGCTTCTTAAACTAAGTGTTAGCGGTGCAGATCTCTACAAGTTAACTTCTTCTTTCATATCCTCCACCGAGTCCGTATTCGCCTTCTATTTTTTCTTATTTTTCCTCTTTCTCCTACGATTCCCAATCCCGCATTACAGTGAAGTTTCCCTCTCAGTAAATTATCTGAATAATTACTTCTGTCTGAGATACATTCTTTCAATGTCTTCATAACCAGCAGGGCGAGTTGGCATATGAACTTCTACTGTAGTGCGTGTTGGCTTCCTTTCTACGGCGGCTACGACAGTGCATCCACTATGCTGTCCGTAGCAGATTACCCACATTCCTGTTTTCTTACCCATCATTAGATCTACTCCGGCATTTCCACTATTTGATTTTGTATTTATAACTATCTACTCGTCTGGGCGGAAGTCCCATTCATCCTACCACTCGACTTCACTAATCGGCGCTACATCTGTCTTCAATCCATTTCTTCCCTTTTTAAATGTTCTAAGCTACCTAGGGGATCAAACATTCCGCTCTCCGATCCGTAGAGTGCCATCTTTGTTTTTATTAATGCCGTCGTCCTCCTGAGTAGTCCCGGAGCAGAGATTTAAAAGGATGGCGGTTTTACCTCTGAAATGTTTTAAGTAACAAGATGCCACCCTCATCTAACACTACAGCAGAACTGGATGCCCTCGAGAAAAGTAACTGCTGTACTTTCCCCTTGCTTTCAGCCGTTCACAGTACCAGCACAGCAAGGCCATGTTGATTGACCTTACCAGATCAGTCACTCGTTCAGACTGTTACCACTGCAGCTACTGAAAACGCTGGTGTCCCACTTCAGGAACCAAACGTTTGTCTGTCCGCTGAACAGATACCCCTCCGTTGTACTTGCACCTACGGTGTGGCTATCTGTATCACTGAGGCATGTAAGCCTCCCCACAAAGGAAAGTCCATGGTTCATGCAGTGATAACACCTGCTGATATGTCTGGTAGAGTGCATGGCCCCATGAGACTTTCAGAGTGAACTTCTGCCCATACATTTATACTGTAGCAATCCTGATACCTCACCTCTACGACATTTCAAGTATTCACATCTGCCCACACTTGCTTATTCTGTAATTTACTACCCAGTATATTATCAATCCTGTATCATCTATAATTAAAATATAGGATCATCACAGGTAAACCCCGTAAACATCCGCTTGCACGATCTACCTCTCCGTTATCTATTTTTGCTTGCAGTTCGTGAGTTACAAGGCAGTAATAGTCCAAGTCCTTTCTCTTATCGTTATTTATCCTGGAAGTTATATAATTTATGGATGGCATGGTTTCACGAGATTTCGCTTCAATCATACATAAGTGCTTTATTTTAGCTGCGGAAGTATTTCTTGGCCTAGATCCAGAATCCTGTTAAAGTTATATCACAATCAATGAAATTCTATACCGAGACGTATGATACCTAAACTTTTAGGAGCAGCAGGTTGAAAAGCCACAGTACCGTTGTGGTCCACTGAAAAACATGACTGGAGGTTTTAGCATGAAAGATGTAGTTGATAGAGTTATTATTATGCGTTTTTCGGAATAGTAGCAGCATCAAGCATTCACCAAATCTATACCACAACAGGAGTTGACGTGCAAGGTTACGTCGTCATACGTATCAGCTTCTCCAACCACCATGCCAGAATTATTAAAGTTAAAAAAGGTGCAACTCGACTAAATTAATTGACAGGGGATACTGGGAATTCAGTTGCAACATGCTTCAAATTTTTAGGAAACAGTTAATTCCCAGAACGTAATGCAGTCTATAATTAGTTCCTCCAACTAGTTTTACAAACGCTATCGCACATGCATAGACAAAAAAATCATGCCATTTCCACTGATCAACTTTAATTAGACCACTTTCTTTCTGACGTCACAACTAATCATCCAATAACAAAATATTATCCAGTATAGCAGCCAATGCTTCAAAATATCTGCGAAGTCTTTCTCTCATTGACAACAGTTCCGTGGTTTTATTTTCACTATTAATAGCATTACTATATCGAGACAGTACTCGCCAACGCTTATTGTTTTAACTACAGCTACCTTTTTTATTCATGCCACAGTGATACTGACTTTACTGTGGTTCAGCGTAACGTCTACTTGGTAGAGAAGGAATATCATGTTTAATGTGAATTTCCGACCAAAATGTCATTATACTTTCTTCACTTGGCTTAGCCAGAAGAGAATAGAAACTGTCTCCCCTATTAAAAACCATCAGCAGAAGCTGGAATCGTAGCCAGACCACAATCATAGGAACCTATCATCACACAACAGACCACCAAATGTTCTTCTCTGACACTCATTTTTCTATCTTTATTCTAGATTCAAACACCTAGCAGCTGGTAAGAAAAACCGATACGTATCATTTGATTTTATTTAGTTAACAATCCGATTACGTGTTGGGTTCGAATCTCCGTCACAGAACTTCGCATCATGCACTTCATCTTTAAATGCATACACACTTTGTTACTGCTGAATTGAGGTATATCAGACATCTTTCGTGGTTAGTTAACAGTGATGAAAGGGTCTTGATAGGAGTCCCGGTTTATTACAAAAACTGTCGTCTTTTATTTTCAAGTTTAGATTTGGTTACTGACATTGGCGAAAATTTCGGTAATTCATGACTCTTCACAGCTAGTCAGCAATATGATTAGATTAGATTAGAGTAGATTAGATTAATACTTGTTACATAGATCATGAATACGACATTTCGTAATGATGTGGAATGTGTCATTTTAATGAAAGATTTACATACCGGTATTCAGTTTCCTTACAACAATTTTTACCCAATCTCTCACTATTTTTTACTTTTATCTCTCTCTCACACACACACACACACACACACACACACACACACACACACGCGCACACACACACACACACACTTTCTTTTTTTATTTTTATTTGTTTGGTGTGCTCGAATATCAGCGAGGCACGAAAACGTCCGTGAATGAGTTTCTTAGTTTTGAGTACAGTTACGAAAGAAATATAAAAACAACTATGAGAGTTACTGATTTATGATGCTTAGTTTGCAGTCAGTTCTGAGTATTATTTGTAGCTACGCTCCAGTCCCTATACCTTGTTACAGAAATGCGAATCAGACGCATTACGTATTCCAGGCCGTAGCAGCCGCGTCTTTGAGACGTCAGCCATGGTCACTTCCCAGCCTGCTGTAGGTTCTTCCTGCTTGTACTGTAACTGAGATTTGGCAACAAGGAAAGGTATGTTTGGCAACTCTGTGATCGACGAGTTACTTCCTGGTGTGCATGGAATTAAGCCTCAAAGTTCACTTGAGTTTTCCTGTAATTTCCATTGAATAATCTGAGTTACTGTCGCTTGAGGTGTAACAAAAGATTGTAAATTTACTGTTTTGTAAATTTACCTGTGAAATATCGTCTGTTATGGTTCGCCGTTCCAGTCTCGCTGAGTAAGAGTTTTTTTTATCGCTTCTGTAAAATAGCTATATGAAGTCAGATCAAACATCGACAAGGAAATCGCAAGAAAATGCTTTCAGCTCATAGTGCAATGGTGAAAAACTTACAACGCTGCACCACAGGTAACGCTTCTTTCCGCTGCTGACAAGCAAATTTTGGATTTCTAGGAATACATAACTTTATTTATGAAATGCCACATTTGCATACCTGTTGATTATGACACAGCATACCAATTAAATACAGACCCAATCGAAATCTAAGTCAGTAGTATTTACTAATTCGTGCCGATATAAGCACGCTTGTATACAGATACTCAGTTTTATTAAAGAAGACTTTCGTCGTACTGTTATCGTGGGTAGTTTTATTTCATTTCTTATAATGAAGTGCACAATTTCCGAAAGGCCTCTTTTAGTGTTGTTAAATCAATACTAAACATGAGATGGAAATTAATTATCAACTATACAGGGTGTTACAAAAAGGTACGGCCAAACTTTCAGGAAACATTCCTCACACAAATAAAGAAAATATGTTGTGTGGACATGTGTCCGGAAACGCTTAATTTCCATGTTAGAGCTCATTTTAGTTTCGTCAGTATGTACTGTACGTCCTCGATTCACCGCCAGTTGGACCAATTGAAGGAAGGTAATGTTGACTTCGGTGCTTGTGTTGACATGCGACAGATTTTCTGTGAACGTTTGGGCAGGCATTGTTGGTGATGTCTTGATTGGCCCCCATGTTCTTCCACCTACGCTCAATTGAGCACGTTATCATGATTTCATACGGGATACTCTACCTGTGCTGCTAGAAGATGTGCCTTTAAAAGTACGACACAACATGTGGTTCATGCACGATGGAGCTCCTGCACATTTCAGTCGAAGTGTTCGTACGCTTCTCAACAACAGATTCGGTGACCGATGGATTGGTAGAGGTGGGCCAATTCCATGGGCTCCACGCTCTCCTGACCTCCACCCTCTTGACTTTCATTTATGGGGGCATTTGAAAGCTCTTGTCTACGCAACCCCGTTACCAAATGTAGAGGCTCTTCGTGTTCGTATTGTGGACGGCTGTGATACAATACGCCATTCTCCAGTGCTGCATCAGCGCATCAGGGATTCCATGCGACGAAAAGTGGATGCATGTATCCTCGCTAACGGAGGACATTTTGAACATTTCCTGTAACAAAGTGTTTGAAGTCACGCTGATACTTTCTGTTCCTGTGTGTTTCCATTCCATGATTAATGTGATTTGAAGAGAAGTAACAAAATGAGCTCTAACATGGAATGCAAGCGTTTCCGGACACATGTCCACATAACATATTTTCTTTCTTTGTGTGTGAGGAATGTTTCCTGAAAGTTTGGCAGTACCTTTTTGTAACATCCTGTATATGCGAATTCTCTGATGTTATCTATAACAGTCTGACAATGCACATGCAGTTTATTGATTACATGCATGTAGAAAACTTGTTCTGAGTTAAAGCAGTCAAACAAGGTTTGAAGAAGAATAAAATGCCACTGCCAGACGACAGCTAATGTAGGAAATACTTTTCTGACTATTTTGGCACTATGCGCTCGCCCCATACATAATACAAAAGCTTCGAGATGCATCTGCTGCCTGGCCGTCCATTAAACCTGAAAAGAACAAAATGTTGCAGAAGTAAGCCTTTTTTCCACATGCCGCTATTTTGGGTTGAGAAGTGAAGGGAATTATGTTTAAAGTTCCATTAGATTGATAACTTCATAAGACAGCAGAACTGCGTTTTAAAAATGTAGCAGCGAATGTAACAGAACTCGCGACATATTATCTACAGTGCGCAACGCTTACCGTTACGCTAGTAGCTGTTATGTAGCTACAGCGTCTCCGGAAGTCAAGAACAGTTCCCCCAGAACTTCTGCATTGCACAGTGCTGTGAGATATTGCATATGGCCAGATCTAGACTTCTGAGAGACAGACAGTTACAGCTTTTCTTTTGCACTGCACGACGTTTTCAACAAATGGGAAGGAACTCTTCCTACTTAAATTTCTGCATCCTACACTGTTGGCAGTTCTGTGTAGGTGGCAGTTACGTGATTTTATTTCGGTGATTACAAAATAGAGTCGAATGTATGCACTGGGTCGCCGAGGCAGTTAGTTCATGGCGGTTCGGTCAACCAGGTAAATGAATGTACTGAACATGCTGCAAACCACCACAGGGAGCCTGTGTGTCAGAATTCTCATCGAGTGTGCCGCAACGGTGTTATGATAGAAAAATGAGTCTCAGAGAAGAACCGTTAATGGACATTCGCGTTTCTTTTTTTTTTTTCCGGCACGGTAGCTCAGCGTGTTCGGCCAGAAGGCTGCTCGCCCTCTGTAATAAAAAAGAAAAAAAGAAAAAGAAAAACTGAGTTGAGGAATCAACGATCAACTTGAAAGGATGTCTTATGACGTCCGCCCTGACCAAACGCAACGAGCGATAGAGAACGAAATGAAAGAAAGAAAAAAAGTGGTCTGTTGGATTGATGATAAGTTCGTAGGATGGTGGTGTGGGTTCGATCTAGCTTCTGCCGATGATTTTTAATAGGGAGAGACTGATTCTATTCTCTTGTGGCTACACCAAGTGAAGAAAGTATAATGACATTTTGGTTTGAAATTCACATTAAACATGATATTCCTTCTCTATCAAGTAGACGTTACGCTGAACCACAATAAAGTCAGGAGTGGCGAAATGTGGTAACTCTATCACCATTAACCTTTCTTATACTAGTTATTTATTTCTAGTGACGAAACAAACGCTATGTAGGGTCACAGGACACTTATTCCATCTTTTATTTGAGCTTCTGTGTGTCGATAAATTGGTTCTGAGCTTGGAATGCAACTCAGACCGCCCTTAACGCGGAATTTGATCCCTTCGCGACAATACAGCTCGACTACAATTTGTTGTTTGTTCAAAACTGTCCATATATTGCGCGTGAATGGGTTCAAATCCTGACCCGGCATTAAAGTTTTCATTATGTTTTATCAGGCTCTAGCATGAGAGCACCTAGCTGCTGGTGGATAATAATTTTGATCTTTAATGCATTTTCATTCGTTGTCGACGCTTACGGTATCTGACGTTTTTGGCTCCCAGTGAGACACAGAATTATTTGAGAGATCACTGTAAGTTCAAGGATGTTATTCCGATCTGCTGGTGGAGAAAAATTCGGTAGCTCACGTCTCTTTGTGTGTAGTCAACAACGATATGTGTGGGATGCGGGCCGGCCGCGGTGGTCTAGCGGTTCTAGGCGCACAGTCCGGAACCGCGCGACTGCTACGGTCGCAGGTTCGAATCCTGCCTCGGGCATGATGTGTGTGATGTCCCTAGGTTAGTGCGGTTTAAGTAGTTCTAAGTTCTAGGGGACTGATGACCACAGATATTAAGTCCCATAGTGCTCAGAGCCATTTGAACCATTTTTTTTGTGGGATGCGATTCCCAGTCAGCACCGAACTCTTCGTCATATTATTTCTAGTTCAAACATGCCCACATGTCGCTGCTGGTGTAACAAACCCATATTTAACGTTCTCTCGCAGTTCGTTAACAGGGACAATAGTTGCTGGGTAGAAATTCGCGTCCGTTAAAAATGTTTTCGCTATATAATTTAAAGTTGATATTCGCTAACTGATACTGTCTAAAATCGAGGTATACACTCTCTTACTGCGTAGTCAGGAATGACTGTGAGTTTCCGTCAGTCACGAAGTCTTAGTCTGCATGACCTGGGTTTGAATCCATATGTAGAACGAGACGGTTCGTCGTGACATTTGAAGTTCATACATATTCTCAACTTGCTGCTCGTGAATAACTTAAAATTCTAATGTCATTTTGAGTTAAATAACAAGTACGGTATGTTGCTTTCAAGAGGAAATCATGAATACGACGAACTTACTACGTGCATTACCTATCTGACGTAATAATGGGAATGGTAACATTTCAGGTATGTCATTTATTGCAATAAATGTGAGCTTACAAGCCTTAAGGACAGTTTTATCTGTGATAAGGTGTTCCCTGATATTTGTAGTATCGTGGTATTACTTTACATCTTGAGTTCTTGCGATACAGAGCAGAGTTTTCTAGTGGTGACTTGTTGGAACCATTTTCATTAGTAGAACGTCTGTACCAAGGAGCGATTAGAGGACCTGCTAGACAGGTGCGTTATGCGGGTTGTATGCGAATCAGGCGAAATGCAGTTCAGGTCGTTCGGATACTTTTGAGCACGACTGTACATCGCCAAGGACAGTTACCTTAATATGTGGCATAATTTTAGATTGACACGTTCACGAACTCCTGAGGAAAGATGTTTTGAACATACCGACACATAGAGAGACAGGCAAGTGGACAACAAATTGATCCTATACGGTCCGCAACTCGTGGTCGTGGGGTAGCGTTCTCGCTTCCCACGCCCGGGTTCGATTCCCTGCGGGGTCAGAGATTTTCTCTGCCTCGTGATGACTGGGTGTTCCGTGATGTCCTTAGGTTAGTTAGGTTTAAGTAGTTCTACTTTCTAGGGGACTGATGATTTCAGATGTTAAGTCCCATAGTGCACAGAGCCATTTAAACCATTTTTTTTTTTTTGATCCTATAAGGGTTCCGTTTTTATCGA
Organism: Schistocerca cancellata; assembly: GCF_023864275.1. NCBI lineage: Eukaryota > Metazoa > Arthropoda > Insecta > Orthoptera > Acrididae > Schistocerca > Schistocerca cancellata. The sequence goes on along the minus strand of NC_064633.1, from coordinate 347,838,312 downwards.
TTGAAGTACGGAACCCAAATAATTAATTATCCTTAAAGTACTGTAAATGTTTGTGCACCATAAAGTCAAACTTAAAACACCACTCTTTAGAAACATGTTCACCCTCTTCATTTATATCGAAAATCTTCTTTGTAACACCAATTGCTAGTTTATACATACATGCCCTTTTAGATTACTATAATAAAATAATTGTTTATGCACAATAAGAAGAGAAGCTACTTTACAAAGGATGTTGCTATCTATCCTGCAAGTAACAAGAATAGTCATATCCTGGCTCCAGACAATCAGATAATGGCCAGCTGCAGTGACCGAGTGGTTCTAGGCGCTTCACTCCGGAACCGCGCTGCTGCTACGGTCGCAGGTTCGAATCCTGCCTCGGGCATGGATGTGTGTGATGTCCTTACGATAGTTAGGTTTAACTAGGTCAAAGTTCTAGGGGACTGATGACCTCAGATGTTAAGTACCATAGTGCTCAGATCCATTTGAACCCATCAGATATTGATGGAGGAGTTAATAAGGTTGTTTTAAACTTATGGTTGTTGTTTTCATTTAACTTTACTATTGAGAGTTAGTCCTAGATGTTATACTGTAGTAGTAAAGGATTCAGTGGTAAGACTAAAGTCACAGGTCTGTAAACGACAGAAAACATATCTTGCACTAAGCGCGCTAGTCTTACGAGCTGCAGTTCTGATGTAACACGGGGTGCACTACGATGTCTACGATGTAAGTTCGTTCAGATGAGGCTGGAGGAAGCGTTTTGGTGTGTCAGAGGTGAGTGAGACAGCAACGAAAGTGTTGTCGCCTTGTCAAGAGACTGAGACGTTGCTGGCACACCAGCTGAGGCAAGACAAAGCTTTGGGGCATGCTTGCAGGTGCGTGTAACATGTCTTGTTCACAGTGACGTGAGGACAAAGGCATAGGGAAAATGTAATAACGGAGATATGATGTCCTGAGGGTACGTACCTATGGACTGTAGGCAGGAGCCTGGGGTGCTAGAATGAGGTGTTGTACCTGTCTGGTGGACACGGGTGTTCTGCACGAGGTTAGGTTCGTGTTTTATAAGAGGAGGTTTCACTCATAGTTTGTTAGGTTTAAGTAACAATGGGTGTTTGAATATGCTTGTCCTCATTTCATTTCCTCTCATTCAAGGAAATTCATATAGAAACACATCGTCTACTGGATTCAGCTAACAGTCTATTGGTCAACTTGTAACGACCACTCTTACTTACTTTCTAGAAGCATTGCTAGGTCACCAGTAGTTCTGAAACAGCTGCCAGATATTGGCGACGAAGTTTTGGAGACATTTTTCTTGTCGGGGTTGTGTTGCTGAAGGCAACATGTAAGTTAGTTAAACCATCAAAAATGCTCCTACCGGAGCACAAAAGAATGCAAATACGTTTCTGTTTATTGAAAACACTCAGCCGCCTCATTTTACCTTCCTTTTCACCTTTAAAAATTTTCCCGAAAATTTTGGCATGCGAACCTATTCACGCTGTTTCTAACATGTAACGCACCTGAAACTCCCACACGCTCCCCTAATGATAATTCACGCCCACTAGACCATCGCTGTAAGTCGCTCCCAGGTGTCCGTTCTCAGTCACTCATTCAGCCCAACTCATTGTCATTACCTCCTTGTGTCTCTCTGTCACTGCCTCCTATGTCACGGCCACAGTCCTCTTCGTTCTGTCCTAGTACTACAGTCTCCTCTCACCCTTACTGTCTCCCTCTTGCTCTCTCTTACTGCAAATATCTCATTCTTTTCTTGCTACTGCTGCTGTCTCTTCTCACTCTCTCTCTCTTCCGCCTTGTCATTGTCGTATACTCTGTGTCGCATTATCATTGGTTCTCGTCCACTTCCACTTTCTCTTTCTCTTTATTTCTCTCCCTCTGGTAGTCTCTCCTTCACTCTTTTCCCAGCAATGTTCTGTCAGTTTGAACTATGTCCTACTTTCACTGTCTTCCTCGCTGTCTCTGACAGTGGCATTGTGTCCTTCGCTCGTGCAATAACACAACAACTGTTTACTATTTTCCAGTATTAATAACTTTTCCGTCCCTTTGCCACTGCCACTGTCTTCTTCTTTCTCAGCTTAAAAAAGCTCGAATATGTTCGCAGGTCAAGATTTTTGGGAAAATTTTTAAAAGTTGCTGAGGAAGGTAGAACGAGGCAGCAGGTGCCTTACTTTTCAGTCAGTCTAGCAAATAAACACAGACATATTCGCATTTTTTGTGCTCCGATACGAGCATTTCTCCGCTGGTTCCCTTTTTTTCCCTGCTGCAGTAGGACATGTAACTTATATGAAAAGAAATATATTGGTCACTAACATTTAGGTAGTTTACTTATGTGAAACTGAAATTATGTATAACTAATATTATACTTCAGACTGGATTTCATGTGAATAAAATGGTGGGCTTCAGCACTACAACGTGGAGTTCCCAGGTGATAACAGAGTCACTTAACACAATATTTCCCCGCGCGACATCAATTGTAAGCTGTGTGTTCGCCTCACACCAGATTTCAGCATATTTATGAAAAAGGGGGAGATTGCTCATGTACATAAATGCCTTGAGAGCATACCGTTAAAATCTGAGCAGTTTTCTGCGGTTGTTTGTTATTTAGATTTTGCCTCATACCATATTTTACATGTAGGAGTAGGGTGACTTTTGAAGGTTGTTCAAGATCAGGATCTTAAAAACACATCGTCAAGGAATACAGTCTTTTGTTGTGCTTATTCTCTGCTCAATTTTGGTCTACTGGTGAGGGCATAAATATAGTAAAAAGTCCCTTGGCCTCACCATGAGCTCTATCAAGGCTACCTTAGACCACCGATAAAGCCCGTTTTTATGCGCGGTGCTTTGGAACATATTAGGTACGCAAACTGTCACATGCATGCCCATATGGCTCATTTGTAATTTTTTTTAATTGAATTGTGAAGCTAGGTTCGATTGTTGCCTTTTTTATAATCAGCGGTGACGCCAGATTTTATTGGGTTTTAATGGCTGTGTAGAGAGTGATCGTAAGTTTGGAAAATTGACTTTTTCTTTTTCTTTTTTTTTTAGTAAATATTGAGAAAATAACCCAGTTCTTCCCCTCACCTGTCGGTCCGCTACATTAGAATCGAACAGCACATTTTCGTTCTCTCAAATCCCTTCCGGCGCGAGTCGTCTGCGACGCGGTGTACACGGGAGCGCCTCTGCGCGCCGCGGCCCGCTGGCGCCTGAACCAACAGTAAACGCTGCTGTTAAAGCAGCTTTGCTCTTCACTCACCGTTAGGCGGCCCGGTCCTCGGGCGCAGCCGCGGGGGTGCAGCGTGGGAACCTAATCAAAATTAATCACCCGCGATCCCGAGTCTCCGCGGCCGGGGACCGCGCGCCCGCGTGCGCAAACACCGATCTCAAATTAGCCGCCGAAATTAAAGCAAATATTATCCCAGGGCTACGCCGCGCCGGGCGGAGCAGCCAAATTAATTTCCATATTAGCGCCCAGCTGGCTCGCAGACAGTCCCTATTTAGCCCGATTTGCGTGTGAGCTCGCTCTAATGGCGCGGCGCCCGTAGACGGCAGCCCGGCCGCCCAAGCAGTATCGCCGCTGCTCGCCGAGAATTACGCGCACACTTCGAAATTAACCCACTTGGCTTATGTCTCTCGTGTCCCACTTCTCTCTTGTCCAGCTCTCTTCCATTGGATTCCGATAGCGACCACACCAAACAAACTTAAATGCTATAGGTCACTAAAAACATGGAGGTCCATCTCAATATATGTGGTTCATATGATCCCTGCACAATTTCCTTCTTTCCTATACTATAACAGTTCGATTATGTTGGTGCAGCTGCTAATCCCGCCACTCTCATTATAATTCCTCACATTAAACGTTCGTTAAATCTTCGGCACACGGATCATGCATTCGAAAGAAGAGCGTCCGGAGTTTATGTCGTCATAACGTGGAATACGAGGCCCTCGAGAAAGAAGGACTGTGACGAAGGAGACAATGCCACTGTCAGAGACAGAGAGGAACACAGTAAAAGTAGAACATAGTTCGAAGTGACAGAGAGAAATAAAGAGAAAGTGGAAGTGGAAGAGAGCCAATGATAGTGCGAGACAGAGTACATGACAATGACAAAGAGGAAGAGAGAGATAGTAACAAGCACAAGAGACAGTAGCGGTTGCAAGAAAAGAATGAGATATTTGCAGCAAGAGACAGCAAGAGGGAGACAGTAAGAGTGAGAGGAGACTGTAGTAGTAGGACAGAAGGAAGAGGACTGTGGCTGTGACATAGGAGGCAGTGACAGAGAGACACAAAGAGGTAATGACATTGAGTTGTGCTGAATGAGTGACTGAGAAAGGACACCTGGGAGCAGCTTACAGCGATGGTCTAGTGGGCGTGAATTATCATTAGGGGAGCGTGTGGGAGTTTCAGGTGCGTTACATGTTAAAAAGAACGTGAATACGTTCGCATGCCAAAATTTCTGAGAAAATTTTCAAAGATCAAAAGAAAGGAAGAATGAGGCAGTTGAGTCTTTTAAATCAACAGAAACATATTTGCATTTTATTGTGCTCCGATAGGAGCATTTCCGCTGGTTTAACTACCTTACATGCTGCTTTCAGCAACTTTATCCTAACAAGAAAAATGTCTCCAAAACCTCGTCGCCAATATCTTGTAGCTATTTCAGAACTACTGGTGACCAAGCAATGCTTCTACAAAGTAAGAGTGGTCACGTCACAGCACATCACAGCACGCGCCGCTCTACCTTTTACGAGGGTCAGCAGCTGTCTCCAGTAGGGAGCAAGTAACTATTTCAGATTAATTTAAAAATTGTTGACTGCTCGTTTAAGCGCATTCCAACTCTCGATAGCACACAACAAAGTTAAGACCTTTAGTGGGTAACTTCTCAACTACACATCGATTTCCCGTTCGCTCAACACGGAGTCGAGCGTTTACGAAATGTAGCGGACAAGTGGACTAGTGCGATTCCCATATTTACCGTGGAACCAGTTGGAGTAGCACGTTGGGGAGTATTTGCGAATGTGCAGAGCAATATCTAGTGCATCAGATATTCTGAACGTACATTTGAACGTAGACCAACAAAATGGCCTAACACCACCTAATTCACATGAACGTGCCATCTCTCTCCAGTACAGACGCGAGGTGACTTTCAATTGAAGCCCATATATTTCTGAGCACAAGTAAACTAAAGCCGGCTGCTGTAGTCGAGCGGTTCTAGACGCTTCAGTCCGGAACCGCGCAGCTGCTACGGTCGCAGGTTCGAATCCTGCCTCGGGCACGGATGTGTGTGATGTCCTTAGGTGAGTTAGGTTTAAGTAGTTCTAAGTCTAGGGGACTGACTCAGATGTTAAGTCCCATAGTGCTTAGAGCCATCTGAGCAAACTAAAGATCCCTCGAAAACTCGTCTTTAATTACGTGAAATGCATTCTCAATTGCGAATATGGACTACCGTCAACTGAGTAATGGAATGGCGGCAAAATTTTTGCCGTACCGGGACTCGAACCCGGATTACCGGCTTATAGCGAGTGGTCGACTTACCATTTGGCTACCCGAGCACGTCTCAAAGCCAGATCCAAACTTCTACACATCGTCTACTTTGTGTCCACAACCTGCTCCCGTACATTCATTATGTATGTTCTCGTACAGGTGAGACATTTTACGTGAAAGTCGCTTGCCCGATGTTGCGGATAAATAGGATATTGCATTGCCTGTGTTATTCTGAATTACGATGCTACGTTCCTTCGGAAAATTGTACGATTCGTTGTAATAAAATGACGAGACACGTCATACTTGTGGCTACAGAATTATTGCACCTAGCGTATGATGAGAGTATGCCGTTTGAGGGCAAGACGACCCATAAAAAACGTAATGTTTTTGGTACAGAATCTTATATGAAATTTCCGTTAGTAGCATAGCTACCATTAAAGCTTTCATAAGAAGGTAACATGCTAAGCATGGTCATCAAACATTCACTCTCACTGTAGCGCACTGAGTAGCGTCCAAGAAGGGTCAGGAGTTAAGTGATATGTTGGTGGTGCGTGTCCCACTGGATCCAAATGCTTTTTTTTAGTAACCTTCGCGTTTACTATTAAGTTCTGGTACTTCCTTATTAGTTTAAAATAGGCAGATTCTGTATAATTCGATATCATGTAAATATAAGTATGCTCTTTCTTTGGAGTGAGTTTGTTCCATTGGCTTAAACTACAAAACAGCTTCCACTACTTGTAGTAAGATGTTTTGATCTTTCTTCTTTTAAGTTTTGTATTTCATTTGTTGTACAGATTCTACTACTGACAGGAACAGTGATCATGTAAGGATGACCTTACGGTTTTACTAAAAAGTGAGAATCATGACATAATTTTTTTCTCATGTGGAGAACTATTGTCAAGTTGTATCTCACCATTTGTAATACTACTATTATAAACCGACTTACTTTTTGCTGTATAACATGTTGACGGATATTAAAATTTTTATTTATGTATACTACAGACTGAACAACCTGACTAGTGTGTGAATAAAGGAGGAAATGTACATTTTAATAGAGCTAACATAGCAATTTTACGTTCAGTACACCGAGTTCAACGTGCTGCTGAACTCTCAAAAACCATTTACTCCGTAAACAGTGTGAGAGCCAGATACAGCCGATAACTGCCGCTGGAGCGCGATGCGATCTCATAAACTACATTTGGCCACACGCGCCGTATGCACAAGTCTCATGGCTTTCGAGCGTCCAGCTGCACGTTGAACACGGCGCACTCAACGTTGACGTTCAAAAGCAAGGTCTAAAACATTGTAACAATAGTGAGCATTCTACAAGGGGCGAACAGAAAGTTCCCATTCGAAGGCCTTACAGTACAAAATCGATATGCGAATTAGGCAGTCACCCCACTAACGCACCAGTTAGAAGATACCTGTTTGGTAAAACACCGTGTCCTGCTGCATGAAGAAGCCCGTAACTGCCTTCTGCACATGCTCGTCCAATACGAATCGTCGGCCCATCAAGACCTTTAGGGGTCCGAGGGCGTGATAACTGCACGAGGAGAGATCAAGATTATAGGGCGGCTGCTGGAGTGTCTCCCATTTGAGTTGGCGTGACCCCTGCGTTATGACATTTGCGATAGGGAGATGTGTGTTTCATGAACTTAGCGTATCATTCCACAACAGGGACTTTCGACAGACATGCTGCCCCATACATATTATTCGCTATTTGATGGCTGTCTATGGGTTTCTTGCCAGCCAAAAAACTATAGCACGTTGGACCCGTTTCGCCGCATTAGGTAATAACGTCGCCATAGTTCATGTTTCCGCATTAGCTGCAAGTACGTCGGCAAGACACGAATGCCACGTTAATACACTGCACATACAAATGTTGTCCAGAAAGTAAGTTCCGATCGGTCGCGAAATGGACACCACAGTGAAAACCCGATGAAGCTTTGCACTGATGTGTTGGGTAGTGTCTCAAGACGCTCTTTTTAGTTGTGAGCGCACTGTGAGCGAGTAAAGGTGCTTAGATCAACGATGTCTCCCGCCAAGTAGGATGGCCCGCTCAGAGGCTTCGCCTTAATGAATGCAGCCCACCTAGCACAACCGCCACATACTTCTTCATGGCAATTCTCAGCGGCACCCTGTCCGCCCCCGGTAGCTGAATGGTCAACGTGACGGATTGTCAATCCTCTGGGCCCGGGTTCGACTCCCGGCTGGGTCGGGGAATTTTCTCCGTCCAGGGACTGGGAGTTGTGTTGTCCTCATCATCATCCTCATCGACTGCAGGTCGCCGAAGTGGCGTCAAATTGGAAGACCGGCACCTGACGAACGGTCTGTCCGATTGGGGAGTGGGGGGTGGGGAGGGGGCCTAACCATACGATTAAATAAATAAATAAAGCCACACTCTGCAGGGGCAGTGAAGACGCTCCTGCAACCTTTTCGATGGGAAGTGTTCGATCACCCACAACACAGCCCTAATTGGCTCGTCCTGAGTATCATGATACGCTGGTTTCGAAGACAACACTTGGGCGCAGGCTACGCGCTGTAGACCACAATTATCGAACATCACAGGCGGCTGCCTTCTATGACGGTGGTGTTGGAAATTTGGTATAAGGCTCCGACAAATGTCTAAGTCGGAGCGGCGACAATGTAGAGAAGTATCTGTAAAGTGTAGCTAACTCTTGCAAATAAAATGTTTCTCATTTTCACTGTGGTTTCCATTTAGCGACCGATCGGAAATTACTTTCTGGGCAACCCGTCGGAGCTTAGATACCGGCATTGGGGTCGCGCTGCGTTGTCTATAGGCCGCTGCAACGTCCCCAAATTGAAACTCTTCTATCGGTCCTTACATCTTACGAATCATAATCACAAAACGCACTTAGGCCCGCAACTCCGAACTATCATAAAAACACGTTAAGGAGAGACGTTCAGGAAAATGACCGAAAATGTCCATTTTCAGTTTATTTTTCATTTATTGGTAGAACTCATGAACAGTAAGTTTTCCGAAGTTTCAAGGATGAAATTGCATCCGAAGTGCCAGAAAAATAATTAAATGTGTGACTCGACCTTCCTGCCACGCTGACTTTTGGAAGCAACATTTCAGTACCAGCTAGGTGAACAACGATTTCGTGGATTAGTTTCAAACAAACTTGCACGGGCTGTATCTAGATGGATGTGATATATATATACTGTTTGGTTTTGTAGATCGTCTGTGACTCTATTCCGTATTAAAAACAATAAAAAAGCAGCTGCTTAGTTTGTCAGGAAGCAATTCTTGTTTTCCCTTGCGTTAGTGACGGCGATGGCAAGGCATTCATACAGAACCTTTCCAGTGTTAGTGGCTTGAAAAGTGAAGTATGGGTTACATATTCACACATGGGCTCAACAGATGAACATCTCATTCATTATCTGTGCCACATTAACTGGTGTAAATATCTATAGGCTCAGAAGGAGAACAACCCTACATTCACAAGAAGATACTTCCAAATTGTATCCTGGATGTTGTCAAGCCCACTTACAGGTTTCCGGTCGATCCTGAACTTCTAAAAAAAGATGTTCATGGCAAAATGCAGAATCCAAATGAGTCTCTAAACGCTGTAAAACCAGATTATTACCTGCTACGGTTGTCAGATTTGCAACCTATCCGCAGTTGTTATATTTAATAATGGTAACGTAGCTAGGATGAAGGTACACTACTGGCAATTAAAATTGCTACACCACGAAGATGACGTGCTACAGACGCGAAATTTTTACCGACAGGAAGAAGATGCTGTGATATGCAAATGATTAGCTTTTCAGAGCATTCACACAAGGTTGGCGCCAGTGGCGACACCTACAACGTGCTGATATGACGAAAGTTTCCAACCGATTTCTCATACACAAACAGCAGTTGACCGGCGCTGCCTGGTGAAACATTGTTGTGATGCCTCATTTAAGGAGGAGAAATGCGTACCATCAAGTTTCTGACTTTGATAAAGGTCGTATTGTAGCCTATCGCGATTGCGGTTTATCGGATCGCAACATTGGTGCTCGCGTTGGTCGAGATCCAATGACTGTTAGCAGAATATGGAATCGGTAGGTTCAGGAGGGTAATACGGAACGCCGTGCTGGATCACAACGGCCTCGTATCACTAACAGTCGAGATGATAGGCATCTTATCCGCATGGCTGTAACGGATCGTGCAGCCACTTTTCGATCCCTAAGTCAACAGATGGGGACGTTTGCAAGACAACAACCATCTTCACGAACAGTTCGACGACGTTTGCAGCAGCATGGACTATCAGCCCGGAGACCATGGCTGCGGTTACCCTTGACGCTGCATCACAGACAGGAGCGCTTGCGATGGTGCACTCAACAACGAACCTGGGTGCACTAATGGCAAAAGTCATTTTTTAGGATGAATCCAGGTTCTGTTTACAGCATCGTGATGATTGCATCCGTGTTTGGCGACATCGCGGTGAACGCACATTGGAAGCGTGTATTCGTCATCGCCATACTGGCGTATCACCCTGCATGATGGTATGGGGTACCATTGGTTACACTTTTCGGTCACCTCTTGTTCGCATTGACAGCGCTTTGAACAGTGGACGTTACATTTCAGATGTATTGCGACCCATGGCTCTACCCTTCACTCGATCCCTGCGAAACCCTACCTAATGGACGACAGCATGTTGCAGGTCCTAAATGGTTCAAATGGCTCTGAGCACTATGGGACTTAACATCTATGGTCATCAGTCCCCTAGAACTTAGAACTACTTAAACCTAACTAACCTAAGGACATCATACAACACCCAGTCATCACGAGGCAGAGAAAATCCCTGACCCCTCCGGGAATCGACCCCGGGAACCCGGGCGCGGGAAGCGAGAACGCTACCGCACGGCCACGAGCTGTGGACGTTGCAGATCCCGCACGGGCCTTTCTGGATACAGAAAATGTTCGACTGCTGCCCTGGCCAGTACATTCTCCAGATCTCTCACCAATTGAAAACGTCTGGTCAATGGTGGCCGAGCAACTGGCTCGTCACAATACGCCAGTCACTACTCCTGATGAACTGTGGTATCGTGTTGAAGTTGCATGGGCGGCTGTACCTGTACATGCCATCCAAGCTCTGTTTGACTGAATGCCCAGGCGTATCAAGGCCGTTATTAGGGCCAGAGGTGGTTGTTCTGGGTACTGATTTCTCAGGATCTATGCACCCAAATTGCATGAAAATATAATCACATGTCAATTCTAGTATAATATATTTGTCCATTGAATACCTGTTTATCATCTGCATTTATTCTTGGTGTATCAATTTTAATGGCAAGTAGTGTATTTGAGATAATAGGTTATAAGGCAGGAAACGTCGCTCAAGATATTTTAAGAAAAATAAATTTACAGCGCCTCTCTACTGCTTAAAAGTCACTTGAAGACCTGTTAAAGGAAACAAGGCAGAAAACAAGAAATCAGAAGAGAAGCCGTGAAGGGAATGCTGACCCTGAATACAAATCTGGGGCCTTCTGAAGGGGTGACGTAAGCAAAAATGTTAGTTTGTACTTTAAACTGCATTTCCTGAAAATTATGTTTTATAGAGTATATGTACCTTCTGCACAGAATCTATGAAGGCTAGACTTATGAAATTTTGTACACTTATTTCTACAAACATAATAAATGGTATCTCAAGATTAAATTGTGAAATGCAATGTCCAAGCCGAGACATTGAGAAAAATGCTTGAAATTTTGCATGAATTTTATATTCAACTCACAGAATTGTAACTACAGACAAATATTGAAATTCTTCTAGTTGATATATTCAAAAAAAGCCTCATAGTGGAAGCTTACAAAATGAAAAAAAGATTAAAAAGAGAAAATTTTGTAGAAATCTCATGAACAATTTCTGAAAAAAACACAGTATATTATTTTTTGGAAATAATTTTTTTAAATTACTTAAAAAGTTAAATATATGTAATCGAAGAACTTAAAAGTAAATGTGTTGATTTCATGTAAATGATGATACAAAACCTCACTGTCGCATCTTTAAAACTGTTGATTTGGTGTATTTTTTTTTAAATAGAGTGGGTTTTTCATTAACATCCCCCCCCCCTTAACGATCAGCTGGACGTTCTCATGAATATGCTCTAATTCTGGCACTAATTTAACGATAAGCGAATAAAAACGCCGTGTCATTACGGAACCCAGCCAACAAGATTTTGTCTTCCGAATACGGGAATGACTCTTCTACTGTCATTTTTGCGCCACTGCTGTCACACAGAATATAGGTAAGATGTCTCTGGTTTCAGAAACTTTTTTCCGATCGAAAATATTTTATGATCCGTGACAGAGTTCATATAAACAAATAAAATCCATTAGTGCTGCCGGACTGAATTAAACAGCAAAAACAGTAGCGAACTCTACAGACATTACTGATGAGTAACTAGGCAAGCTGCTTTACGTGTGGTGATATTGCACAAATCATCAGTGATCACCGATAAATTTCCCATCATTGTACGCCAGCTGAGTAGCACTAGGTCCCCTTATCAACGATAAGCCAGGATTACTAGAAGTTTGGTCTCCCGACTGTACAGTTTGGTTTCTCCAGGCAGCAGTATAATTTTGACTAAAAGGAAAGAAAATACCGAGAATATCATAAAACACAGTAACAACTGAATTAAAAAAATAGACTACAGACCGCAAGACATGACTGAATACCAACACTACCAAGACATTAAGAGCACTGCCCACTGCGAGAATCAGTGCCACGTGGAAGCGTTGGAAGCATTGACACAGTAAGGTAAATATATAAGCGGAGCATCGTCGAATGGGATATCATGTGGTCGCAACAACACTTCACTCTGTTCAGTAACACAACACGTACACTCCCCACAGGTAGGCAACATTTCAGTTTTTGGGTGGGAAATCATGTTCAGTATAGGATCATGTCCCGGAAAAAAAGTAATATGATTCCAAACCCTCGGTTCTGACCAAGGTTTTGGAGGTTTTCCTTAGTTTGTAATGGGAGCGCCATAACTGGTAAGCCCCTCCCATATTTTCCGAATTTGAATCCCCCATTTAGCCCACTATCAGCTAGTTTGATAACTGGCTGAATAAAAGTGCGACTCTTAATGGGCCGTATCTCGAACAGCCCGCTCCACTCTTTGGAGTAGAAACGAAAAGAGAGGGGCAATCATTCTAGAAACGACGCGAGCCGCAAATAGAGAAATCCACTGACATAAGTGACTTTGACATAGATCAAAATGTTATGGCTCAGCGCTGGGGAAGACCATCTTGAAAACGACAAAGCTGGTATACTGATCGCGTGCTACTGTCGTAAGTATCTGTAGAAGGGGGTTGAAGGACAGTGACACCAGGAGAAGGGGACAGAATATTGGATGTAGACCCCTCATCAAAGAACGTTGAAGGCCAAGGCCTACCCGCTCTGTAGAACCCTTAGTCTGCTGGTTTCAATAATCGAAGTACATTACTAAATAAATTAGGAAATTTTTCAGTGAACTACCAATGCATGAATTTGCGCGATAACTGAAATTTATAGTGAGCAAGTGAAACTTGAACAATAATAATCCATTCTTATTTACTTAAATTTGTGCTCGTTGATGTCTAATTTTTGTTTGGTTGTCCGTCTAGTTGGGAGATTCTCCTTCCTACAAGGCAACTGGGTTGTTGTTTGGAAATTTGTCCTTTGAAATAATATAATGATGCAGGTTAATTTCTTCAACTTAACGTTTTAACGAAATTTAAATCCTCCACTGCAGAAAGGTGACAGTACTTGTTTACAAACTAATAAAATCATTTACAAAACGAATTTATAGTCCAGTACCTGGTGCGTACGTCCGCGTCACTACTCGACAACAGACAGGCAGATCCCAACTATATATATATATATATATATATATATATATATATATATATATATATAGTTGGGATATACATACATATAAGGGCTATTCGGAAAGTAAGGAACGATAGGGCGCGGAAATGGAAACCACAGTGAAAATCTAAACTGTTTTATTTGCAACGGTTAGCTACACATTCCAGCTACTTCTCTACACAGTCGCCGCTCAGACTTACGTGTCGTAGCGTTGTACTAACTTTTCAATTGCCTCGTTATAGAAGACAGCGCCCGTGCTTTTCGACAATTTTCTACTCTGGACTGTAGCTCGTTGTCTGTGTAAAAATATTGTCTTCATAGCCAGCGGTTCATTTGAACAGAGATGAACCTCAGGGGTAGCCAATTACGGGCTGTGTTGTGGGTGATCAAACACTTCCCGTCGAAAACGCTGCAGGAGCATCTTCGTTGGTCCTGCAGACTGTGGCCGAGAATTGTCGTGTAGAACGAACCCCATGACAGCTGTGTTACGTGGATTGCATAGCTTCAGGAGAAATCTTTCACCAAGCCCTCATACTTGGTGGGAGACGCTAATTTCTAGCCATCTTTACGTTCTCACTGTGGGATCAGAACTGAAAAGAGGGACATGATGCGATCGACAGGCACACTAGACACAGTGCCCAACGCATCAGTGCAAAGCTTCATCAGATTTTCATTGTACTTTCCATTTCACGACCCATCGTTCCTTACTTTCCGAACAACCCCCACTAAGGTGTACAACTTTGCTTCCGCCGGTGGCGAGAGGTGGCGACAACGGTAAGTAGCGGTTGGAGGAAACAGATCGGAGACGTCAGGCAGTTAGCTTGGACCTCAGTCAAAATAACCTCATTCAAACATTAGTCGATTTTTGTATGCATTATAAGTTGTTCTTGATTGAAAATGTCAGTTTACGAGCCTAATTCTCGTCGTTTGAAGGAGGTATTACTGTTTGGTTTCAATATGAAGAAAACAGCGAGTGAGTCTTATCTAATGCTCTCTAGTACATATGGTAAGGACGCTATTAGTGAAAGAACGTGTCGTGAGTGGTTTCAATGCTTCAAGAACGGTTATTTTAATGTCGTATACCGGCATAGTGGTGGAACAGAGAAAGTTTTCGAAGATGCAGAACTGGAGACATTTCTGAGTGAAGACTAGCGTCAAACTGAAGAATAATTGTCACGATTAGTGGTAGTGACACAGAAAGCCATTTCAAAACGTCTCAAGGCTCTGGGCATGATTCAGAAAGAAGTAAATTGGGTCCCGTGTGAGCTGAAACCAAGAGACGTTGAATGGCGTTTGTGTGTTTGTGAACAGTTACTTCAGAGGCAAAACGGAAGGGATTTCTGCATCGCATTGTGACCGGGAACGAAAAATAGGGTTCATTACGATAACCCTAAACGCAAAAGCTCGTGGGAATATCCCGGCCATGCTTCCACGTCGACGGCCAAACCGAATATTTACGCCTCCAAGATCATGATCTGCATTTGGTGGTACCAGCTCGGCGTCGTGTACTATGAGGTGTTAAAAGAAAGTGAAACAATCACAGGTGCTCGTTATCGAACGCACTTAATGCATTTGAGCACAGCATTAAAAGCAAACGGCCGCAATACAGCGAGAGGCACGATAAAGTGATTTTGCAGTACGACAACGCTCGACCCCACGTTGCAAACGTTGGAAACGTTAAAATGGGAAGACCTACCTCTCCCGCCATATTCTTCAGACACTGCTCCCTCTGACTATCAGTGTTTCGGGGCACACCGTTCAGCGTAAATAACTAAACATGAGGTTCCATAGCTGACGAACACTACATGTTCCCATGAAAATGACTATTGCAGTGAGCATGGAATCATTGAAAGGTGACAGAGGATCAATGGAAATGCCTGATCGGATGAATCGCGCTTCTCGTTACACCTGGTTGTGGTGGTGTATGGATACGCCATCATACAGGAGGACGTCTGCTGAAACATTCACCGCCTCAAATTGGCAGGTTATTGGAGTCAGTATTATGCTACGGCGGACATGCACGTTAGGTTCCATAGGACCTGTGCTAGTAATCGGAAAATCTCCATCTCTTCAGTTCTGATGTCTTCCCAGAAGGCGAGGGCATCATCGAGCTTGATAATTGCCCATATCACAAGGTCAGAATCGCGCTACAGAATCGTGGCTTTGAGTAATATCATAGGGACCTCATTCTCACATCTTGGGCACCAAATACTCCTAATCGAAACTCTATGAAAAGCATCTGAAACACTATCGGGAGCCAGTTCCTCGCCCACAACCACCAGGCTGAAACGTACGAAAATTGCGTGACCAGTGCGTAGCATCTGGTGTCAGATGCCTCCGGAAACCTACCAACGAATTTTCGAATCCATCACACGAAAGACTGTTGCTACGTTGCATTCCAAAGACCAACATGCAATTAACCAGGTGGTCGTAATTATTTGGCTCATCTGTGTATTTCGTAAATGTCAAGCTATAAACTACGTAATGAAAAGTGTATTGGAATGTGCTGCAAGTCCCACCATTTACTGATTAATAGCTGTGTTTAATACAGAGCTTGCAAGTACTTGTACACACAATTTCAAAATGACATCAACTCCAAAGACTGTGTGAAATATAGAGACCACACTGACAATGCTTTCTATGAAGATGTTCGTATTATTCCACGACTCTTCGAATGATTGCCTCTGTGGATCATACGGGGTATAGCAAATAATGTGAACAGTGGTAGTAATGGCATGGTTGTGTCTGAAGGTCAGCAACGCAGGTAAGGTACGTGTTCCGCTGGACTATTCGTGTTCAGTACGGACTAGGCATCAATGCAGGTTATTTACGAGTAGCGCATACTTCGTATTTGCATTCAGAGGCCGAGGTCGACGTGCAGTGAAAGACCTAACAGAGTTCCAAAGAGGTCAGATTGTGGGGACCCGATTAGCTGGAGCGTCAGTAACCAAGACAGCCAAGTTACCGAATGTTTCAGGAGCAACTGGCTCAACAGTCATGACATCCTACACAAAACATGGAAAGATATCATCGCGTAAACGTAACAGTGGGCGCAAATCAAAACTAAATGACAGAGATCGTCGCGCGCTAACACGAATTTTGTCAAAACAACACAAAACTACGGCGACTAAAGTGACTGCAGAGCTCAGTAGCCATCTTCGAGACCCCGTATCTTTAGACACTGTCGGCCGAAAACCCATAAAGCGAATATTCACTGACGAGCTGCTATACCAAACCGTTAGTGACACAACCAACGCAAAGAACCGTGAAACATGGTGTCAGGAGCTAAATCCTGGACGGATGATCAGGGGAAACACGTCATATGGTGCGACAAGGGAACGTTTTCGTTATTTCAAACATTGGTTTACGTCTGGAGAACGCCAAAAGGAGACTACAATACTGATTGTTTTATTACAACGGTGAAGCATGGAGGTGGAAGTCTGATGTTGTGGGGAGCCATATTATGATACTCTGCTGGTCCCGCCACTGCTCACAAAGGCTGTGATCGGCCAACGATTATGTGAATATTTTAGGTGATCAGGTGCTTCCCATGATTCAGATGTTGGTCCCCAAAAATGACGCCATGTTTCAGGACGATAATGCACCCATTCACATAGCCAGGACAGTACAGTCGTGATATGAGGGACAGGCAACTGAACTGCAGTGTCTTCCCTGGCCGTCACAGGCCCCGGACTTTAATATTATCGAACCCTTGTGGGCGGTATTGGAGCTCAGACTAGGGCGCAGATTTCCGCCTCCTTCGTCACTGCATGAGTCAGAAGAGCTTCTGATCGAAGAGTGGCATAACAATCCACTGGCAACTGGGGGTCAAATTAATGAATCATTCCCAAGTAAGTACAGGTGTTCACTTTGTTTTTTCCTATCCCCTGTATGTTAGTGTCCGGCTGATATGTTCATCGTCCCCCAATTGTTCCTCTATTATAGACAGTACACAGTGCTGTAAATCGTGTTCATGCCATTCCGCATTTAGGATTTTCTTAAACGCAATGGGGGATCACACCATAACAACTAAAAACACCTACATACCGTAACAGCACCTACTTCACTGTTGGCACTACACATGACGGCACCTAATGTAATGTAGTTGGTTTTCGGTAATATTAAACTGTATACTACCTCCATTGAGACGTACCTACAACTCTACGTAGTTAAATATATTATATTTATCCATCAACTTGTGAATGAATTCCATTGGGGGTCTAGTTTATTGAAGTCTTCTACTAACACTTTGACCTCTTCCCTTTGGTCCATTCAAAGTAAAATTATAATAAAAATAACTTTGCAACCGAGACAGTCCATTTATATAGTTGTATTACACTTAATATATTAATGATAAGATCATGCTCCAGCCCAGACTGATGTCGTAAGATGAGCATTACATCTGTAAACATTGTTCACAGTGAAATAACAGCTGTCCATCCAAAGGCAGGATTTATATGAATGTGACAGACTGAGAAGAAAATGAGTAGACGTTCAGGCGGTCTTGTATTGAAAAATCACTTGTCTATGTCATATCAGAGTTGCTAATAAAATTACTTTCGTTGTTTCCAGTGAAATCTGTAATAATTTTTGCATGTATATCAGTAATAATCACCGTATGTGTCATTCACAATATCAGCGGTTGTAAGCTAAAAGGTAACATATATCATTTTTGCGTTTCTGGCATATATGTGTTGCGTACAGAACAACGATAAACCAAATGTAAATCCCTTTCGTTATGAATTCAGGCAACCGTACTCAATCACTCTAAATACATTTTCCGCTGTAAATCACATACAGATCAAAATTTACTGCCATGGTCTGACTTATTTTTGCTAGCCATAAGTCAACTGTTTTTGGCTGCACAAAAATTGCGTCAATCTAAATGGATGTCGTAGCTTCTGGAGAAAAATTTGAATTACGGGGCAGCATCGCGAGAGAGCTAAGTAGAGGAAAAAATGTTTTCAGATTTGTTATTGGTCGAACAATGTAGATTCCTTACTGTTTGAACATAAATACAGAGATGAAATCTCGCTTTAAATAGGAGCAATTATAACGGAGTCTTGATGCAATATAAAAAATGTCTCAGAAAATGACGCCTTATCCACACGGAGTAAACAGCATAGTTTCCTATCTAAAAAAAAAAAGAAATAAAAATAAGAAAGAATATCAGTATCTCTAACATCTCTGACAGTGTGGTGGTAATGCAATACAAATAGTAAAATGATCGAATTTTTATGTTGTTCGCAAATTGCGAAACCTTCTAAGTTTTTCATGCTAATTAAGGCCATATAAACATGGTCTTCTCCGAATGTACTTCTGACCAAAACCCTATTCTGGTAGTTAGAGTCCATATCTGTTGTTAATCATGCCTTTTCGGTTCTTGTGGAGATTTTTCAATAACAACTATCATTGCCTAACAAATTTTTTTATATCCAACCGAAAAGTTAAACACCAATTCTAAGAGATGCAACACTGAAATCCTTTAGTAGCTCTTTAGTAATTATTGATTTTCAAAAACGCTTTCACCCATTATTTTACCCCCTTAGTGGTTGAATTTCGAAAAATTCAGGAACCCGTATTTTTTATCTTATAATAGTCAGAAAATTTCTGAAGATGGCCTTCTAAGGCGAAAATCGGTTAACAGAATAAAAATAATACTTAAGAACAAAATCAAACCAGCGCTTTTCAGTTATTATATAGAGATTCTGTTCCTGGACAGTTAATGACCATGTCTATATCACTATTTATATTATATTTTTTTCCTTCATCTTTCTCCAAAACTCTTTCAGAATGAGTTCCTTTCCCTCTCATCTAACCTTCTGGCTCCAATTGCTTTTCTTTTTCTTTTACCTTGCTGAAATCCTCTGAATTTCTTCATTACTACACTGAATTTGACTCTGTTGAGTAATGTCTCCCATTCATTATGCATTTGTTCTAAGACATTTTTTTGCCTTGCCTCTCCATACGCTTTCTTTGTCGGTTTTCCTGTTTCTTTGTTAATCTGTCTTCCTTCGTTCTCTATAGATGTCTAAAGGGCGCAGCACGTCTTTTCCTGATCTCATCAGTTATTTTAAGGCAGAATGAGAATATTTCCTTATTTGAACTCCGAGGCTGACTGTCATCTCTATTCTTGATTAGAACTAACATTTTTTGTGAGATCCTTCTTTCTATCTTTTCCAAATCTCCCATTGCCATTTTGTATCCAGATAAAACGTGTTTCTCAACTATTGAGTATTTCTGGTGTTACAATTGTACTATAATGCCTTCGTTTAACATATTTGGGAAAATGTTTTTTATTGCACATATTTCTGACTCCGTGCATGCTCTTTTCATTTTTTAATTTCTGTTTCCAGCTAATGCTGTTTCATTCGTATGTTTATATTTTCACACAGACATTTAAAGTTTCCTGTTTTCTTGATGTGCCATACTTGGTTTCTAAAATATTCAGTCAATTACTTCCATTGGTCTTGTATTCTGTCTTTTCAGGCTATATTTGTAAATCTACATTTCCAGCTGTTTCCTTTGGAAGATCTAGTCTTTCCTTTGTATACTCTAAGGTTCCATCCCCTGCAAAGGCCAAATACTTTATTGCTTCTTTCGATACGCAGCTTCATGGAGTTTTTAACTTTTGGTTTTTATGCCTCTATTTTCCACACTCTTATAACTCTTTGCATCACACAGTTCAATAACAGTGGTGACAAACTGATTGCTTGTCGGATTGCTGATATAATTTGGAAGGAACTAGAAGCTGTTCCAAGGAATTTAATTTTAGAAACTGCATTTGAAAGGGTTTGTTTAATTATTCACAGTTTGCTTATCTACTGTAAATTCCTTCAAGGTTTTGAGAAGGGAGTCTCTGTCTTTCGAATCAAGTGCCTTTTCACTAAAAACAATTATTAATGCTATCTTTTTATTTGATATTCTCATATACTTTAGTATTTGCTTAAGTTCTGTAGTTTTCCTGACAGGATTTATTACTCCTAAAGCCAACTTGATACTCTCCAGTTTGTTTGTTTAATTGATGATTTAATATGTCTAGAAGAGTTTTCGAAAAGATTTTGCGTTCTAAAGGTAGTAATGAAGTTCCTCATCAAATACTTATATCAATTTGTCTCCTTTTTTATGAAGTGGATGAATTAATGCAACCTTACAGTTAAATAGAAGTGTTTTGGGGTCAAAACATTACCTAATTTTTCTTTATGATATTGACATCTAGATCCTCACTAGCTTTTAGAATTTCTGCTGTGTTATGTATAGCATTATAAATTTTATCTAACTGTGATATATGTATGATACACCATTATGAACTATCCAAGCTGGGGTATGACACTGTAACATGCTTGTGGTTATTAGCGAGATGTGTAAATCGCCAAAATAATCTAAAACACAATTTCTAAAAGTACAGATGACATTTGACCGCTGTTTATTACTGTTACGGTCGAGGTGGTGAGTGAAGGGTGTTACGTGTGAACTAATCGAAAGCAAACTGTAGACAAGAGGTTATTACTTCTCCTAATATAAGATTACTATAATAAGTAATCTGTAAATACTAGTAAACAAACAAACGAAACCTTGGAGACAGCGGGTGGTTCGTCCTCAGGTGCGTACATCAGCGCAGGAGTAAATTCCAGCTGGGATTCTCTCCCTGCCAGGACTGCGCGGGCGCATCGTTCAATGTTTCACCTGCGGTCTGCGGCCTACGCAGCGGACCTGATTGCGTTCACCGGCCCGTGAATATTTATCAAGGGCCAGAGCTCGTCTCCTCGGCAAATTGATGGGCCCGGGCAGCGCTGCTGCCTGCAGAAGGAGCGGTTAACACTTTCACGCTGTTGCGGCTCACAGCTGCGCCCACAAGAACGCTACTCTCTGAACTACCCCGAAAATATATCTGTACAGAAACCCGGTTAGTTTTTAACACGCCTCCGACGTAGAGGTTACGGAGGACTGCCTCAGTAAGACAGTGTAGATAGAAAGAATCCATTTCCATGTTATGCCTGCTGTAACATTTATGACTCTTGCAGTTATCATTGTTTTATTGCTGTACAGTGCGCCTTATGTGTTATACAGGCAGTTAACGTGACGCAAAAGCAATGATCGGTGTTTGTGGTGGAGGAAAGTTGCCACCTTTAATCTGTAAACGCCACTACAGGTCGGTGAATTCCTGCATTTATCTGAGGTGGAACAACGGCACCATGCTATGCCCTGATTGGCTGCTAGCACGAAAACATCTACCTTCAGTATTATATATGAAGTAATCAAGACATCTAATAAGTGTCCTGTAACTTAAATGATTCAAATGGCTATGAGCTCTATAGGACTTAACATCTGAGGTCACCAGTCCCCTAGAACTTAGAACTACTTAAACATAACCAACCTGAGGACATCACACACATCCATGACCGAGGCAGAATTCGAACCTGCGACAGTAGCGGTCGCACGGTTCCAGACTAAAGCGCCTAGAACCGCTTCGCCACGCTGGTCGGCTCCTGTAATTTATATGGATTTTTTGCGTGTGGAATATAGGTCGAGTTTGTGAGCACATATGTACATTTACATCTACATTGATACTCCGGACTCCAATATACGATGCATGGTGGAGGGGACCCTGCGCTACTACTAGTTATTTCATTTCCTGTTCAACTCGCAAATGGGATGAGGAACTGTCCGTATGCCTCCGTATGAGCCCTAATTTCTCGTATCTTATCTTCGTGGTCCTTATGCCCAATGTATTTCGCCCGCAGAAGAATCGTTTGGCAGTCAGCTTCAAACGCCATTTCTCTAAATTTTCTCAATAACATTTCTCGAAAACAACGTCGCCTTCCCTCCAGGAGTTCTCATTTGAGTTTACCGAAGCATCTCCGTGACACGTGTCGTTCAAACCTCCCGGTAACAAACCTAGCAGCCCGCCTCTGAACTGCTTCGATGCACTCCTTCAATCCGACCTCTTATGGATCACAAACACTCGAGCAGTACTCCTTTACACGCGAGGCACTCTTTCCTAAAATTCTGCCAATAAACTGAAGTCGACTATGCGCCTTCCCTACCACAGTTCTCCCATTCTCATTGAATTTGATATCGCTTTACAACGATTTACAACGCTTTACAACGATACAAACGACTTGACTGTGTAAACACGACTTTCTGTTTTCGGTTTTGTTGCTTTAACCAAATCCAAAGATGTGAACAAAATGTATGATATCCGTTGTGGAATCTCGTGTTACTAGACGGCACGTAGTTTAGATGAGTACATTGAAGTTTGCATATTTACCTCCTGCAGCAGTTTTTGGGTAAGCAGAGTTTCTAGAAAAAAGTAGCTGTTGATACATCCGTTTTCAGAAGATAAATGTATCTCTGCCTTAACTGCTTGCCGGCCGCTATGGCCGAACGGTTCTAGGTTCTTCAGTCCACTGCTACTACGGTCGCAGGTTCGAATCCTGCCCCGGGGATAAATATGTGTGATGTCCTTAGTTTAGTTAGGTTTAAGTAGTTCTAAGTCTAGGGGACTGATGATCTCAGATTTTAAGTCCCATACTGCCTAGAGCATTTTAACCATATTTTTTTTTCTTAATTGCATGCGGATTTTGCAATCCCAGGCTACAGTGAAAACGCTGCAAGGAAGATTTTAATGTTTACATATTATCCAGGTTATATTTTCAATACATTCCAACCTCAGTAATTGCTGAGTCTGCTTGAGTTTTCTAAGTTAATCTTGAGTGCTTTGTTTGTATAATTTGAAATCTTATATCAATTGTCTACACAGTAAGGTATGGCTAGGGACTATTCTCGTTGTGAGCAGGCACAAGGAGAACCGACTGCTTTCTGTAAACAACTGGGCAACAGTCAGTTATCATTGTGCCTTCCTCTGGCCACAGTTGACATGCCTCTGCCTAATGCTAAAAGCTGCAGCGACATTTGGGTGCCGGTCACGAGACTTGTAAATCTGACCGTCGTCACTCCAGGGGGAGGGATGGACAGGAGGAACTTCTCACACTGCAGGATCCTTACGCCTTAGCTACAGGTACAAGGGGCTACCCAGTGTTGACAATACTTCTAAGCCAGCACTTGGTAACTCTGGTATTGGGCCGATAGCCGATTGTCCTGCCCAGTCCAGACAAGTGCAGAGAGTGGGTGTGCTAATCATTGGGAGGTCCAAAATCAGATAGGTGATCGAGCGCACTGCGTGCAAACGGTTACAAATAGTGGCATGTGTAAGCACGAATGACTCCTTACGCTTGGTTTCTGAGGCCATCCGCAGCTCCTTTCGGCGGATGACTGATTTGGTGAAGGCAATTAGTAACGTATGCAGAGTTTAGGCTCAGCTCGCTATTTGTAACATCGTATCCAAGACCGATCGTGGTCCTCTTGTTTGGAGCAGACTAGAAGGTCTAAACCAGAAGCACAGGCGACTCTGCGGCGGTATCGGATGTGTTATTCTCGACCTCCACTATCGGGTGGAGAATTGTAGGGTTCCCCATAATAGATCAGGCGTGCACTACCCGCAGTAAACGACTACTAGGCTAGTAGAGTACATGTGGCGTGGCGTGATCATAGGGATTTTGAGGTTAGAGAGAAGCCCCCGTAGGATCAAAGACGAATTGCCTGGCCAAATTGATGTTAGCCACAACGGTCTCAGAGAATGCTAGTCCTCCTAGATCGGATGCAGAAAAGGTTAACATGATATTAGTAAACTGCAGGAACATCCAAATAAAGATCCCAGAATTAGTATTGCTAACTGAAGGTTACAATACCCAGACAGCCATAGGAACAGAAAGTTGGTTTAAACCGGAAGTGAAAAGCAAGTAAATCTTAAGTTCTTATTGGAATATTAATCGTAATGGTGGCGGCTTATTTATTGCAGTGAAGAACTCGATAATATCTATCGAAGTTATCACGGGTCCCGAATGTGAGTTAATCTGACTGAAGTTAAGTGTCAAAGGTCAGATGCTTTTATAGACCGTCTGGGTCATGAGCTGTAGTGGTAGAGCACTTCAGAGAGAACTTACAGAATATCGTCAATAAGTTTCCTGCTGACGCTGTTGTAACCGGGGCGCGGAGGGGGCGGGGGTTTGATTTGAGTCAGGGATTCGTGTGACATTATTCTGAATTTCTTGCCCTAAAATTACTTTGAGCAGGTAGAAAACAAAGTCGTGAAGCCAATGTCCTAGACCTTACAGCAATAAACAGACTTGTAATTACCGAATCCGTTAACATAGAGGAAGGTATTAGTTATCATAAGGTTGTGGCAGAAACTATGACTACGGGTTTTACAAGGACTGGTAAGAAAGGTAGGCAGAAATTTTCGCCTATCAAGATTGACAAGATAGAAATTGCAGAGCACCTGACTAGTCAGCATCAAACATTCATTGATGAGGACGAAGATGTGGAGTACAAATCGAAAAAATTCAAAAGCATCGTTCAATGTGGGCTAGACTTCCGTTTATAGCAAGGGCTTAAGGGGTTCGAAAGGCCCGCCGTGGTTTAAAAGCCGTGGTTGAAAATTGTAAACAAAGAGAACATCGTCTCAGATTCAAGAGAAGTCAAAACCTAGCTGACAAACAAAAGCTGAACGAAGGGAAAGTCAGCGTAAGGAGAGCAATGAGAGAAGCGTTCAATGATTTTGGAAGTAAATTTTTTCAGCCGATCTGAGTAAAAATTATAAGAGGTAAAATTAGTAAGCTATTCGATATCCATACAGGCCCTAAAACGGAAGATAACAGAAAGGAGAACGACATACTGAATTCGGTCTTCTGAAATCGTTTCACCGTGAAAGGTAGTAAAACAGCCCTTCCTTTCAGTTTTCGTACGAACGTCGAAATGGTAGAACGCCGCTCAGATTGATTATGTGTTCCTTGACTTCAGAACGGCATTTGAAGCCGTCCGCACTGCCATCTAATAAAAAAAAATCCGAGCTTATCAAATATCGGCCCAAATTTGCGACTCGATTCAAAATTTTCTTCCAGATGGAACACAACACTTTGGAATTAAATCGACAGATGTAGAGGTAGCTTCCGGAATACCCCAAAGAAGTGTGATAGACCTTTTATTGTTTGTGATTTATATAATTTATCTAGTAGAAAGATTCGGATACTCTTTAAAACTATTCGTAGTTGATGCGGTTGTCTGTAACAAAATAGCAATTCCAGAACAGAACGTCGATTTGCAGAATGAATTACATATGACTGATGAATGGTGCGTGTTCTGGTGGTTGACCTTGAACGTAAAGAAACGTAACATGTTGTTCATCATGGGAAAAGAAAGACACTACTCTACAACTCCATTATTAAGACACAAATAAATTACAGACACTGGGTGTGAGTGGGCATCGATGTTAATCAATGATGGAAGTTGAAAATTTGTGCCCGACAGGGATTCGAACCCGGGTATCCTGCCGACTTGGCAGTTGCTCTGACCACTTTTTTTCAGTCCATGAGATCATTTTTATTCCAGACCGTCTAATTTTTCCTTTTTTTTTAAGTAACTAAGATTATTTTCTATCCTCCCTGGTCAGGAAAGTGAACTACGAAAAGAAGATAGACATGCCACCGCCACTTGTGTCCTAAGAACAGAAAGAACTGCACCTCTTCAAGGGTTGGTGCTTATCTACGCTTACGCCAAAACAATTACCCGTTCACTAAAGGGGGGAGAAAAGGAAGAAGTGGGACGGGGGATACAGAACGTACAGGGAAGGAACACGTGGTCTTGGCTTATTTCAATGCAGTTGTCTATTACTCTCGGTCACTTCTTGTCTGGACTTGGTGTTGCACGGTTCAAGAGGCAGCTTGTGATGTGTTTGTGATATTTAACAGGAAGCTGCTTTTGTCTGTCCGAGGTCCCCGCTTATCGATTCATTTGACAGAACGATTTCATTCGTAGTACTTGAGCCATTTGCATGTGCATGCTGGTGGACCGCTATCTTATTGTGGGCGTGGGGTTGGGTTGTTTGGGGAAGGAGACCAGACAGCGAGTTCATCGGTCTCATCGGATTAGGGAGGACGGGGAAGGAAGCCGTCCGTGCCCTTTCAAAGGAACCATCCCGGCATTTGCCTGGAGCGATTTAGGGAAATCACGAAAAACCTAAATCAGGATGGCCAGGCGCGGGATTGAAACGTCATCCTCCCGAATGCGAATCTTATTGTGTTACGAAAGTTGACTACGAGAGACATAGTCACGCTGACAAATCGCAATTCAGCTACATAGCTAAATCATATATAATAATTAGTATCTCCCTGCATGCTAATTACGTTACAGATGCCGATAATAGCTATGGTAAGTCATCGTATGTTGGTCTGCTGACGGCTATAAAACATCTTTTATTGCCTCATTAATGTTCAAAAATGGCTCTGCGCACAATGGGACTTAACTTCTCAGGTCATCAGTCCCCTAGAACTTAGAACTACTTAAACCTAACTAACCTAAGGACATCACACACATCCATGCCAGAGGCAGGATACGAACCTGCGACCGTAGCCACCGCGCGGTTCCAGACTGTAGCGCCTAGAACCGCTCGGCCATATCGGCCGGCCTCATTGATGTAATACAGTCGTAATATGTCAGAACGACAGAGAGGTGTTTCTTGGAAGAGAGGGGTGACTCACGCCGAAGCATGCAGTGAAACACCGGCAGGTGTGTTATTGACTTTATTGCTTCGAACGTACACAGCCGGCCTTCCGCGGATTCCGGTGATGGCGCCGCGTGCGTGCGTAGGTCAACGCAAGTGCCGGTGCTGGAATCTGCTGTGCCGAATCCGGTTCCCCAGGCTTGCAGATGTAGCACTACTACTCATGCCACGGGTAAGTGGCCGCCGCGTGTGTTGGTCGCGTCGGCAGTCCGGGACATCGCTGATTGCTCCCTCAAGCGCCCCGGCCCCTCCCCTGAGGACGGCAGCTTGCAGTCCGCTGGACGATGTCACCCAGAGAAGGGAGTTCAGCAGCCTTCTCGCTTCTCACGCCGGTGCAGCTCCAAGGTGCAGCCCGCCCCGCCACAGCTATGGCACGACTGCCCAATGGCGCGTCTGTATACAAGAGTGGTGCATTTTTTGCGGACCGGTTGGCCGCCGATATCCATCACCAGAGGTCGTAGTTGGCCTGAAACTTAAACAGTCGTCATTCTCCGGTTCTAGAGGCAGGCAGAACGGCGACACGACTGCCTGACTCAAACATCCGGGCTCGCTTAGTTATCTCTCTTTTCCCCACGCCCTGACGTAGTCCTCTGGAGGGGGACAAGTGGAGGGCTGGATGAGATTTTCACTCTGCAGCGGAGTGTGCGCTGATATGAAACTTCCTAGCAGATTAAAACTGTGCACCGGACAGAGACTCGAGCTCGGGACCTTTGCTACTAAGTAGCTCAGATGGCAGAGCACTTTCCCGCGAAAGGCAAAGGTCCCAAGTTCGAGTCTCGGTTCGGCACACGGTTTTAATCTGCCAGGAAGTTTCAAGTGGAGTGCTATTTAATAACTACAACGTCAGCTTTCCTCAGCCCGCTGCGTCCTTTACAAACGGGTCACTAGGCGCTGCTCTCTGCAACATATGGATTCCTCACAGCACCCCAGTGCCCTGTATTGTCCTGATTACTTCATCCTTGTACACAGTGCCCACCGGGCTGTGCCTTTCGCCTGCGAGTGGTCTCGTAAACCTCCCTCGCAGAATTGTTTTCTAAATATCAACGTTGCCTACACTCACCATCCGAAGTGAATCGGTCCCTTAACTAGTACCTTCCACACATAGATGCCCGAAACTGACGAAAATTCCCAAAATCCACGCCTGTACTTATTCATGGCGCAGCAAAATATTATGTAACCAATGAATTAGGATTTCAACGCACCTCGCTTAAAGCTATTTTCTGCTTTTTGAATTTGTGTGTGCATAACAGGGAAAACAGCCTCATTGCACAGCTGAATGCTATAAGAGCAAAGCTAACACTTATTCAAAGCAATGCACGGCATTCACATAGCTGTTCATTTATGGGCTACTTACATATATTTGATATGCACGGCCTCATTTCTTTTCGAAATGTTGAAATCTGTGTGAAATCTTATTAGACTTAACTTCTATGGTCATCAGTCGCTAAGCTTACACACTACTTAACCTAAACTATGATAAGGACAAAGACACACACCCATGCCCGAGGGAGGACTCGAACCTATGCCGGGACTAGCCTTATTTCTTTTCGCTGAATTGAATTTATGAAAGTGCGTGTTGTGTAACCATTTTACTACTTACTGTCTACTGTTATGTCACTGCCGTCGAAAAATGTTCTCAAATATGGACTGCATGTGACTGTAATAGGCACTATTTTTTTTGGTCATCAGTCTACTGACTGGTTTGATGCGGCCCGCCACGAATTCCTTTCCTGTGCTAATCGCTTCATCTCAGAATAGCACTTGCAACCTACGTCCTCAATTATTCGCTTGACGTATTCCAATCTCTGTCTTCCTCTACAGTTTTTGCCCTCTACAGCTCTCTCTAGTACCATGGCGGTCATTCCCTCATGTCTTAGCAGATTTCCTATCATCCTGTCCCTTCTCCTTATCAGTGTTTTCCACATATTCCTTTCCTCTCCGATTCTGCGTAGAACCTCCTCATTCCTTACCTTATCAGTCCACCTAATTTTCAACATTCGTCTATAGCACCACATCTCAAATGCTTCGATTCTCTTCTGTTCCGGTTTTCCCACAGTCCATATTTCACTACCATACAACGCTGTACTCCAGACGTACATCCTCAGAAATTTCTTCCTCAAATTAAGGCCGGTATTTGATATTAGTAGACTTCTCTTGATCAGAAATTCCTTTTTTGCCATAGCGAGTCTGCTTTTGATGTCCTCCTTGCTCCGTCCGTCATTGGTTATTTTACTGCCTAGGTAGCAGAATTCCTTAACTTCATTGACTTCGTTACCATCAATCCTGATGTTAAGTTTCTCATTGTTCTCATTTCTACTACTTCTCATTACCTTCGTCTTTCTCCGATTTACTCTCAAACCATACTGTGTACTCATTAGACTGTTCATTCCGTTCAGCAGATCATTTAATTCTTCTTCACTTTCACTCAGGATAGCAATGTCATCAGCGAATCGTATCATTGATATCCTTTCACCTTGTATTTTAATTCCACTCCTGAACCTTTCTTTTATTTCCATCATTGCTTCCTCGATGTACAGATTGAAGAGTAGGGGCGAACGGCTACAGCCTTGGCTTACACCCTTCTTAATACGAGCACTTCGTTCTTGATCGTCCACTCTTATTATTCCCTCTTGTTTGTTGTACATATTGTATATGACCCGTCTCTCCCTATAGCTTACCCCTACTTTTTTCAGAATCTCGAACAGCTTGCACCATTTTATATTGTCGAACGCTTCTTCCAGGTCGACAAATCCTATGAAAGTGTCTTGATTTTTCTTTAGCCTTGCTTCCATTATTAGCCGTAACGTCAGAATTGCCTCTCTCGTCCCTTTACTTTTCCTAAAGCCAAACTGATCGTCACCTAGCGCATTCTCAATTTTCTTTTCCATACTTCTGTGTATTATTCTTGTAAGCAGCTTCGATGCATGAGCTGTTAAGCTGATTGTGCGATAATTCTCGAACTTATCAGCTCTTGCCGTCTTCGGAATTGTGTGGATGATGCTTTTCCGAAAGTCAGATGGTATATCGCCAGACTCATATAATCTACACACCAACGTGAATAGTCGTTTTGTTGCCACTTCGCCCAATGATTTTAGAAATTCTGATGGAATGTTACCTATCCCTTCTGCCTTATTTGACCGTAAGTCCTCCAAAGCTATTTTAAATTCCGATTCTAATACTGGATCCCCTATCTCTTCTAAATCGACTCCTGTTTCTTCTTCTATCACATCAGACAAATCTTCACCCTCATAGAGGCTTCCAATGCATTCTTTCCACCTATCTGCTCTCTCCTCTGCATTTAACAGTGGAATTCCCGTTGCGCTCTTAATGTTACCACCGTTGCTTTTAATGTCACCAAAGGTTATTTTGACTTTCCTGTATGCTGAGTCTGTCCTTCCGACAATCATATCTTGTTCGATGTCTTCACATTCTTCCTGCAGCCATTTCGTCTTAGCTTCCCTGCACTTCCTATTTATTTCATTCCTCAGCGACTTGTATTTCTGTATTCCTGATTTTCCCGGAACATGTTTGTACTTCCTCCTTTCATCAATCAACTGAAGTATTTCTTCTGTTACCCATGGTTTCTTCGCAGCTACCTTCTTTGTACCTATGTTTTCCTTCCCAACTTCTGTGATGGCCCTTTTTAGAGATGTCCATTCCTCTTCAACTGTACTGCCAACTGCGCTATTCCTTATTGCTGTATCTATAGCGTTAGAGAACTTCAAACGTATCTCGTCATTCCTTAGTACTTCCGTATCCCACTTCTTTGCGTATTGATTCTTCCTGACTAATGTCTTGAACTTCAGCCTACTCTTCATCACTACTATATTGTGATCTGAGTCTACATCTGCTCCTGGGTACGCCTTACAATCCAGTATCTGATTTCGGAATCTCTGTCTGACCATGACGTAATCTAATTGAAATCTTCCCGTATCTCCCGGCCTTTTCCAAGTATACCTCCTCCTCTTGTGATTCTTGAACAGGGTATTCGCTATTACTAGCTGAAACTTGCTACAGAACTCAATTAGTCTTTCTCCTCTTTCATTCCTTGTCCCAAGCCCATATTCTCCTGTAACCTTTTCTTCTACTCCTTCCCCTACAACTGCATTCCAGTCGCCCATGACTATTAATAGGCACTATATGGACAGTAGCCACTGCTTGGGACGCCAAACTGAGTGGGTAGTCAGGGGCGCCCAAATGCTAGGTTTGTATACAGCGCGTATCATGATTTTCACTGAAAACAGACAAGGGGAAATAAGTCACCTTTCTGGAAAAAATGTTCTCGAACCGTCTCTTTGTACCACATCGTCGACATACGAAATACGGAGCAGGGCGGGGTGGCCGAGCGGTTCAAGGCGCTACAGTCTGGGACCGCGCGACCACTACGGTCGCAGGTTCGAATCCTGCCTCGGGCATGGATGTTTGTGATATCCTTTGGTTAGTTAGGTTTAAGTAGTTCTAAGTTCTAGGGGACTGATGACCTCAGAAGTTAGGTCCCATAGTGCTCAGAGCCATTTGAACCATTTTTGAACGAAATACGGAGTACGTTCACAAATGCGAGGATTGGGGAAAAACTCATTGCACACTTTTTTTCTTCCAAATACCAACCCGATTTGAAAATGCAACATATATACTGTTCAGCCATAACATCACCTATCAAATAGCCGGTGTGTCCATCTTTGACCGGGCGTCCGCTGTGGCCGAGCGGTTCTAGGCACTTCAGTCCGGAACCGCGCTGTTGCTGCGGTGTCAGGTTCGAATCCTGCCTCGGGCATGGATGTGTGTGATGTCATTAGGTTAGTTAGGTATAGGGGACAGATGACCTCAAACATTAAGTACCATAGTGCTTAGAGCCATCTGAACCATGTGAATCCGCTTGAGTTAGTCCAACGAACGCCTGGACACATATTTTGTCCTAAGTCACCTTGCGTCCCTATTTTCATTAATCCTGCGTTGTCTGTACATGATTTGTATTTATTAACCTTGTTCCTCCTGACAGAAAGTCCTGTCTTTCCAGACACAGACCACACTAACTCCTAACGAGTCTAACTACACATCCATTTTGGTTGTAAAATTCACTGCTCTACCTACCCTATGTTGTTGAAAAATGCCATTGCAGTAGGAAAACGCGATCGTCAAGAAGGGGGGTACGTAGTCTGCAACCAGTGCACGATGCTACTTGGCCGCCATGGTGCTTGCCCAAGCTCTCTGAACTCATGAATACACACGTGAATTTTCCCCAGATAATGATGGAGCCACCGCCAGCTTGTCTCCATTCAACAATATAGTTGTCAAGGTGCTGTTTCCCTGGAACACGACACATTCGCTCCCTTCCATCGGCATGATAAAGAAGGTATCGGGATTCATCAGACGATTCAACACTCTGCCACAGCGACAAAGTCCAGTGCCGAGGGTCTTGTGCCCATTTCAGTCGCAGTTGCAGATGTCATGGTGCTAACATTGGCACGTGCGTCGGTCGTTGACTGCGGACGCCCACCGTTAGGGGTGCTCGGTGTACCGTGTGTTCAGACACACATGTACTCTGCCCAGCATTAAAGCCTCATGTTAGTTCCGCCACAGTTATCCATCTATCTTGTTTTACCCGTTTTCCCAACCTACGACGTCCCACATCTGTAATGATGGGTGGCCGCCCAACCCCACGATGTCTGGATATGGTTTCATCTTGGTTTCGACACGTGGTGAAGACACTCGCCGTAGAATCCTCGAACACCCGACAAGTCGTGCAGATTCCGAAATGCATTTGTCGAGCCTCCGGGCCATCACAATCTGCCCTCTGTCAAACTCAGATACATCGCGCGCCTTCCCCATTGTACACACAGTCAGCACGCTCACTGATACTTCATGCACCGTCCGTGTGTCTGACTAGCAGTCATTCCTATCCAGGTGACAGACACTACTAGCGCATGGATGGGTTTATATCGATAGTAGATCGGTGATCATAAGGTAATGGCTGATCAGCGTACAGGTAACCAGACAAGCTGGACGCTGAAGAACACGCGAACATTGTGCCGCACTTATTTATTACCGTAGTTTACGGAACAATATTAGTTTCATGGTACGAGATGATTACAGCACAGCATATATACAGTTCACATGACGAAACTGGATCTAAAGGTCCTCAGAGTCGTCCCCTGCATTGTTAAGCACACGCTGACAAAACTGTAGAAGGCGCTGATAGTGAAATGATATTAAATTGCAGGATCATGCAACACCACATAAAGCAGAGTATTGTAACATCCACGAGATAAATTTTAGCTACAGTGAGACAGTTATAAACATTATCTAACCGACATATGAAAAATCTGTGAAATAAATAATGATAAATATTAATTATTCGTATAATATTTTATGATGTAATGGGACATATCGATGTGTATCATACAAAGACAATGATAATTGTAAATTCCTTTTATGATCTGCGTTTGTCTTCCTTTGTTTTTACATTTTGTTGGTTGGCTTTTGTAGGTTGCGGACGGAAGACGCATATCAAACTGAGGTCTGTTAAGAAATTGTAATTATTTGTTAATTATTACTTGAGAATACAGGTCATTATTATTAAAAATATGAGCGAATAATTATTTGTAACTTTAATTCCTCTCTCAATAAGCATTATCTGTGTTAATTATTTCTTTCCGCTGCCAGGAGCGCAGCCATTGATGATAGCGATTTGTATCGCGTTTTTATCTGTGTTTCTTAGAAAAAAATCAAAGGTTTTCTTGATGAAAATTAGTCTAAATAGTGCACAATTTGAATGTAAAGTATAATAAGCATTTCAAATACACTCCTGAAAATGGAAAAAAGAACACATTGACACCGGTGTGTCAGACCCACCATACTTGCTCCGGACACTGCGAGAGGGCTGTACAAGCAATGATCACAAGCACGGCACAGCGGACACACCAGGAACCGCGGTGTTGGCCGTCGAATGGCGCTAGCTGCGCAGCATTTGTGCACCGCCGCCGTCAGTGTCAGCCAGTTTGCCGTGGCATACGGAGCTCCATCGCAGTCTTTAACACTGGCAGCATGCCGCGACAGCGTGGACGTGAACCGTATGTGCAGTTGACGGACTTTGAGCGAGGGCGTATAGTGGGCATGCGGGAGGCCGGGTGGACGTACCGCCGAATTGCTCAACACGTGGGGCGTGAGGTCTCCACAGTACATCGATGTTGTCGCCAGTGGTCGGCGGAAGGTGCACGTGCCCGTCGACCTAGGACCGGACCGCAGCGACGCACGGATGCACGCCAAGACCGTAGGATCCTACGCAGTGCCGTAGGGGACCGCACCGCCACTTCCCAGCAAATTAGGGACACTGTTGCTCCTGGGGTATCGGCGAGGACCATTCGCAACCGTCACCATGAAGCTGGGCTACGGTCCCGCACACCGTTAGGCCGTCTTCCGCTCACGCCCCAACATCGTGCAGCCCGCCTCCAGTGGTGTCGCGACAGGCGTGAATGGAGGGACGAATGGAGACGTGTCGTCTTCAGCGATGAGAGTCGCTTCTGCCTTGGTGCCAATGATGGTCGTATGCGTGTTTTGCGCCGTGCAGGCGAGCGCCACAATCAGGACTGCATACGACCGAGGCACACAGGGCCAACACCCGGCATCATGGTGTGGGGAGCGATCTCCTACACTGGCCGTACACCACTGGTGATCGTCGAGGGGACACTGAATAGTGCACGGTACATCCAAACCGTCATCGAACCCATCGTTCTACCATTCCTAGACCGGCAAGGGAACTTGCTGTTCCAACAGGACAATGCACGTCCGCATGTATCCCGTGCCACCCAATGTGCTCTAGACGGTGTAAGTCAACTACCCTGGCCAGCAAGATCTCCGGATCTGTCCCCCATTGAGCATGTTTGGGACTGGATGAAGCGTCGTCTCACGCGGTCTGCACGTCCAGCACGAACGCTGGTCCAACTGAGGCGCCAGGTGGAAATGGCATGGCAAGCCGTTCCACAGGACTACATCCAGCATCTCTACGATCGTCTCCATGGGAGAATAGCAGCCTGCATTGCTGCGAAAGGTGGATATACACTGTACTAGTGCCGACATTGTGCATTCTCTGTTGCCTGTGTCTATGTGCCTGTGGTTCTGTCTGTATGATCATGTGATGTATCTGACCCCAGGAATGTGTCAATAAAGTTTCCCCTTCCTGGGACAATGAATTCACGGTGTTCTTATTTCAATTTCCAGGAGTGTACTTATCCTGTTAAAAAGAAAATTTCCTCTAACAATAGAAAGTCTCTATCAACTGTCTGCCGCCATCTTAACAATTATCTCAGCGACAAACTCAAATTAAGGAACTCTGCAGACATCAACGCCGAAGATAATAAAAATGTGTAAAAATAAATGTGCACCGGTGGTCCCTAACTCATTTCAATGAAAATAATTCGAATCAGATTGGTTCTTTAAAAACAGTGTTCATAGCACGATCTATTTGACAAACTTTTCTAGCTGATGTATGGAGCCGAAGTTAATTACGCACGAGTTGCGAAGAATATTTTTTCAGATAACATACATCAGTGTAGTGCGCGGCTGATATTCGGTGGTTTTAATGATCATTTTGCTGAAGATAACTGTTTCCATCATAATCAATAGTTCCATAGAATCTGTTGTATGAACTGTGATTTAGTGACAATTACACAGCTTACAGACAACACTTTGACACAACGTTATCTTGGATTTCTTTAACAACTTGACCAAATCTTTAGCCGGGAGAAAAAATTATTTTGCGATTAGTCACTGTAATGAAATAACATTATCACTTCGATTTACGAATTAGTTAAATACCAAACCACTGAATAACACAGGGAACTACACACTAGGTAACCATACGAGCTGGGAACTACGTGTGTGGACGCTGAATAACACGCGAACATTGTGCCACATTTATTTATTACCGTAGTGTACAGAACAATATTGGTTTCATGGTACGAAATGATTACAGCACAGCATATATACAGTTCACATGACGAAATTGGATCTAAAGGTCGTCTGAGTCGTCCCCTGCATTGTTAAGCACACACTGACAAACCTGTAGAAGGCCCTGACAGTGAAGTGATATTAAACTGCAGGATCATGCAACACCCCATAAAGCAGAGTATGTATGGCGGCAACTGCTACTCAGGGGATGGGATGAATTGGAGCACGCACCGTACTCTCCTGACATTTCACCCTGTGACTTAGATCTCACACGAAGGGTAAAGGTACAACTAGGTGGTGGTCGGTGTGTGACACTAGAGGACATTGTCAGTGCTGTGCGACAACAGATGACCCGATTCAGACATGGTGCGGCAAATAGTGACGCACAAGGTATTCAGCGCCTCTCACATCGTTGGCAGCATGTGATGAACGTTTCAGGTGAGTGTTTTGAGAGCCTTTAGGTCCATTTCTGTCATGGCAGTTTTATGTGTGCTGTGTTGCAATCATTTTGTACCATGGAACTAGTATTGTCTCGCACACTACCGTAATAAATATGAGGCGCAATGTTTGCGTGTTCTTTATTGTTCACACATGTACTTCCCACCACGTCCTTTCGTCTGTCTATGTCGCATTTTCCAGCCGAGCTGGTATCCGTTAGAAAAAAAAAACTGCAATGACTTTTGCTCCAACTATCGTATGTGATTGGCTTATCCAATATTGATGCAGTGAATGATAGGTCTTTAAATGTGTATAAGTGTAAAATAAGGGCTGTACCAAAGAGAAAGACCACGATAGTATCCGAATGCAAGATTTGTCGTGAAAACCGTGAGTACGTCACTTCTTATACGTATTTGGGGGTAATTCTAAGAATCGGTATGAAATGGGACGAACACGTAAGACCAGTACTGAAGAAGACGAAGGCAGATTTGTTTGAAGGGTGTTGGGGAACCGGAGTTCATCTTTAAAGAAACAGTGTGCAAGATACCAGAGCGACAAATTTAGCAGTCTGATTTCAAGTATCTACCAGTTGATAGATATCGAGCTAGACTTCTCCCGCCATCAGTACACCAACGCCAGTTACACTAGTATGATCGGCACCCTCTCTATTGCTATTTCCTCTGCGCAAAACTTTCTTCCTGACATATCTGTGGACCGTTGCAGATGTTAGTTAGCGATTACATCCACGTGCTTCTCCCACTCATCCCCCTGAAGTATTAAATTAACATGTTGAAGGGAAACTAATGAATGCTACGGGCTATTTTTTCCTTAGGTCCGATCGGTCGCGAAATGGAAACCACAGTGAAAATCAAAAATATTCTATTTCAAACATTTAGTTACAACTTCCAGTTAATTCCCTACATAGTCGCCGCTTTGACTTTCTAGCGTTAAAAGGTTTTTTTTTGGCTTTTAACATTTAACCAAATATAACATTGATGTTGATAATTCATGGCAATGTTTGCCGACAAGATAAAGAATGCAACCTTTTAACACTAGATTGCGTACTCACGGCAGTTCTCCTTGGCCGTTTCTTGGTACGACTTGGAAAAAGAGAAAAATTAATGAATGATCGATGATGCGTCGGTTCTCGATTGTGTTTAGGAGACGTACGGACTGATTGCGTGAAAATAGTTTCTCAAATGACCTCTTAACCCGGATTGCTTTCACGCAATCAGACTCTTCAATGAAATTACCTAAGGGACCTATTTGAATAATAAAAAAAATTGGAAATGAATGCAAAACAGTGAAATTTTGTAAAAAAAGTTGTCAGATCGTAAATTGAACACGTTAATGGTCTCCCAAATACAATCGACACACCGCGATAAAGAGCGAACCTGTAACAAAGTTCATTTAAACATAAACATTATTTGTGGTTAATTTAAAGAAAAGAATAAGCGTAGATTTTCTGTACAGTGAAGCATCAATATATTCTCAAAGAAGAAAGGCGTTAAACTATAAACATTAACAAATTTACAATGAATACAAAACTTACATTTTTATGTTTTTCTCATACATGGAGCAGTCCAACAATCGCTGCTTTTGTGTGTGTGATATTTTGTAAAAATTAAATGTCCTGGCGTGCGCGTAAGTATTTTTTATCGTCACAAAGTTTACAAAAGCGTTTTTGTTTTCTTGGTGATAACGTGGTTTTTCACACCAAAAGAAATATAACTTGTAGCGGTGCTACACAACACGTCTTAAGAAGTCGGCAACCAAACATCAAAGGTAATGAAGTACATGTTAACATATCGGCGACCAGAAGTACAACTAACTATAAAGACTCTAGAATTTTCCTAACAAATGATAAATTGTTCTTTCTTCTGTTTCGCAGCTTCTTGCTATCAAGCGCTGTGGCAATGATTTTAAATATCTGCGCCCAGCGAGTCATAGTGTTTAAAAGTACCTTTTAAACGCTGGCCGCGCGTCTTGGTATAGGCGCACATTATAAACAGATTTTGTTTCTTTACTCTCGCGTTGTCATGCTTAGTATCATTACAAACTGCAGCTCGATGGCTATCCTTTTCTCATATGCAAAATGTCTGAAATCCAATAATATCACAACTTGGAAGTTAGTCGTAACATGGTACCAACTTTCCAATACCATCGTCAATGCTTGAATACAACATTCGTCATCAATTGTTATGGACTGCCTTTTGAAGACGGTGTTATCGAACCGCCTGCCCCGCTCACAGAAAAGGATCATCGGTAGATACTCGATTTCTTCATGGACATCCTACATCTTGAACGTCTGTAAGTCCTTCTTGAAAGTCACTGCACCATTGCTGCACTTTGCCGTTACACATGACAGTTATGTTATGTGAGCTGCATGGAATCGGACGGAACCCTCAGCATGAACAAATCGAATAACAGCACGCACTTCACATTAGGCGGAAGGCTCTAGTGTTCTAGGCATCTTTATGTGTTCAATGCGTGTTCAGAACTGGAAAGTGCGACGTGACCCTATCGGTGGGCGTACTAGAGACACTGTTCACTAAACGTGCGGAAAGCTTCGCCGGATTTCCTCTGTGGTTTTAATTTCGCGACCGATCATACCTTGAAAAAAAAAACCAGCATTTTTATATATCTACTGAGTGATCGGAAAAGGATTACAAGCAGAAAAAAGTTTCTGTTATTAATAGTTTTGTATAAATCTCTTGCATGTCTATTGCAATGTACGTGGCGGCGCAGAACAATCAACTTGGAACAAGAGGCACCTTTAACATCCCAGCAGTTTTCTTTTTTTTGGTAAAGAAAAAAATTATGATTTGATTGTAAAATAATCAGTCCTTATTTTGTATTCCTATGAGACTGACGTGTCCGAAATACGCACCCGGCTATTGCACCTATTCCTGCGCCAAGAGATTATAAAGAGATTAATTCTACGAGACACAGTGCCTGCAATATTATTGCAAAAATATATTCTGTTTGGTCATCAGCAGTCAGTCACTCATTTCAAAAAATGAACTTACGTAATTGTGTACTTGATTCATTTCCAAATAATTTTGTATGGTTTGCAATTTTTAATTCCTGCACTGAGCTAATACAATCTTTTGTTCTGTGGATTAACGCTTGGCGTCCAGTTAGTGGAGCGGGAGAGGCGGATTGTTTTTATTACAGACAGATGCTAAATCTAGGGTCCTAATTATGACTTTGATCCGGGTAACTTAATTTTCTATAAGGATTTTTAATTAGGCTCCCGAATGCTGTGTTTAGCCAGAACCGAATTATAAAGATAAACGTACAGGTTTTGTGCTGAGCTTTAGAACCCAGAACTGGAGGCTATACGATAACTTCTGAATAAAATTTATAAGAAAAGTAGCCACCATGCAGTGAGCGCTTAAAACAATCGAAAGGAGGCATAAGTAAGACACTGTAGAGAACTACCATAAGAGAATTTAAAAATATTAACAGAATCCCCTCTTAGTCCACTGTTGGCTGAAATATTTATGGACCATTTTGAACAAAATTTTCTAAAAACAAAACCTTTGAGTGCAAACATCAAATACGGGTTTAGATATGTAGATGATGTCCTGTGTATGTGGACTGGTACTACAAGACAACTCAACACATTCTTGAAAAACCTAAACGGTCAACATAAAAATATCCAGTTCACAATGGAAATTGGCAACAAATCCATAAACTTCTTAGATCTCACCATTGACATCAGTACACACACACATTGTTTCAAAATTTACAGAAAAACAACAACTACAGACACAGTAATACCTTCTTGCTCACAACACCCCATAGCTCACAAACATGCAGCTTTCCACTCAATGGTACACCGTCTCATATCCATCCTCATGTCCAGAGATTATTTTAAAGCAGATTTAGATACAATAACATTTATTGCCTCAGCCAATGGCTACAATCCAGTTCTTATTGACCACATCTTGCACAGGAAACAAAAACGGAAAATTATACCCCTCCTCTATGCCCCACCTGCTTCCCCATCCACTGTCTGCAAGAAATGGTGTACTCTACCATTTCTAGGTCAGGTATCACAGACTACTGAAATCCTGCAAGTATAGGGTTTCCTACTGTGTCAGGAACACTACAGCCCAGTGTGTTTTTAATAGCAAAGATAAGATCCAGTTATTAGCCAACAGTGGGGTATACAAAATCACCTGTTCTGATTGTGACAAATTTTACATTGGTCAGCCAGGCAGACACATATCAACTAGGCTGGCTGAACATGAACGCAGCTGGAGGTTGCAGAATTCAGACTCTGCATTTGCTGAGCATGTACTGAGTGAGGGTCACAACTACCAGCCAGTGTCCCATGTACTTCACTTAGCAAACAAAGGCCATAAACTCAACCTGCTGGAAGCCCTGGAAATTAACAAACATCTTGCTCACAGTCCAGATCTCATCCTAAATGACCAGACACAACTCAACACTTCCCCTCTCCTAAACTTAATATAATCATCTTTGTTGTTCATTACTTCCCACACTCTCTCCTCCTACATATTCCCATTTTCCTGTAGTCATTAAGTTGTTTTATTTGTTGGAGTTGTCTTTGTATTCCACATATGCTGTAGTTTCAATAGTTAAGGGTTTGCTTTTAACTTGTACTTGTATTACTGTCCATGTTTAACTCCCCTTGTAGTTGTCTTATCAAATACTGTTCATATTTTACTTTGCTGATTTATTTTATGTAAACTGGTATACAGCCACTGCTTTGATTATAATGTTAATGTTAAAATGCAGTACCACCACACTCTCAAACTGTAGGTTCCCTCAAACACCTCAATTTTCCTGCATTTATTAATTTCTGTTTATCGTATTTATATGGCTTAAGTTCCTCGTGTATTCTGTATTTACATTGACAACTGTCTCTTCTTTTTTAATTGGTTGTGTATCACTCTCCATGTTTCATACCTCTTGATGGAGCCTTGCCTAGGCATGCTATTCTTATTTTGTGCTAAAGGTTTTCCTGTCAACTCCATTGTTATTTATGTACTGTTCAGTTTTTACTATTTCATTGCAAAGATGTTACTCACTGTATGTTTCTACTTCACTCTAGATGTGTTACTTCTCTTCCAATGTTGTCTGCTAACATTTACCTTCTTTGGTGATAATACTTAGTAAATGCCTGAAGATGGCCTTGTAAGCCGAAAACCGGTTAGCAACAAAAATAATATTGTAGAACAAAAGCAAACTGGTGCTTTTAATTTATTAGAATTTAAAAATATTTACATGATTTTCTTGGAGTTACAGACTTCAAATTTACTTTTCATTAGTAGTTAATTAATGAAGAAAGTGTGAAACAAAAACACACGCCATCTTCTGAAGCTCATAAATGTTAAACGCTACACAATACACAACGTTGGAAAGATCTATTGCAAAGTGAGGTATTTTGATAACCAATGAAAACTGAAAAGTGTTTCAGTGTAGTTAAATAGTTTTAAAGATGTAACGCGATAGGTCTCAAGATTTCTGCCAAAAAATGGTTCAAATGGCTCTGAGCACTACGGGACTTAACTACTGAGGTCATCAGTCCCCTAGAACTTATAACTACTTAAACCTAACTAACCTAAGGACGTCACACACATCCATGCCCAAGGCAGGATTCGAACCTGAGACCGTGAATGGGCGTATGGCACTGGTGGCCGGGAGACCCCTCGCGGAGCCACTAGTTCTTTAACGCCACTATGGCGACTGGAGAGTGAATGAGGATGAAATGATGATGAAAGACACACAACACCCAGTCATCTCGAGGCAGAGAAAATCCCTGACCCCGCCGGGAATCGAACCCGGGACCCTGTGCGCGGGAAGCGAGAACGCTACCGCAAGACCACGAGCCGCGGAGACCTGGGACCGTATCTGTCGCGCGGTTCCAGACTATAGCCCCTGGAACCGCTCGGCCGATTTCTGCCAGACAGAAAAGATTCAACCATTTCAAAAACCACTGACGTAATTCCGACCCTAATTAAAACTGAGATCTGATC
This sequence comes from Schistocerca cancellata, assembly GCF_023864275.1. Lineage (NCBI taxonomy): Eukaryota > Metazoa > Arthropoda > Insecta > Orthoptera > Acrididae > Schistocerca > Schistocerca cancellata. The sequence continues at coordinate 347,795,946 of NC_064633.1, read as the reverse complement.
TGTAACATGTTTGAGACTCTACAGATATCTATATTATATATGAAACTCGCATATTTTACGTGATTTTCGTGGGAGTTAGAGGCTTTAAAGTATCTTTCTATGGCCACAGAGCATGGAGGGCTGTGGCGGCTGTCTGTAGACATTACTTTTCGTGACAGTGTCGCGACATTCGGATTTCGATGTCAGATGCTAACTTATTCAATTAGTACAACTAGTATTTTTCTCGTGATTGTAGTTCTTACCAAGTAGGCATAACAATATGTGGGGTCTTGCCTACTCGTCGCTAATTGGGTGCCTACGGAATGCAGCGTTCCCGGAATATTATGCAAAAGTTTCAAACAAATAACATTAGTAGTTTCATTTGCAAAAAGCAATTGATAAAATTTAACTTTGAAGATTTACAAATAGAAGTCGCATACGAGGGGCGACTTGCAATATAATTTAGAGTCCTTGATATGTGAACAGTTCACGCAATTTGATATACGTCACTAATAACAAACGTCCGCGATCCGGTGTTGATCTGTGCGGCCGAAACTAGCAGGATCGTCGCTTATATTCCTTTCTTCCTGTTGTCGTTCTTGGCGCAGCGCGGTCCAGTTCCGCGCACAATTGGCCGTCATTTCCTCACCGCCTTCTCTGCTCTTGCGTTCCGCGTCTTCATTCCCACGCTTGTGGTTACGCTGGAACACAGTAGACATGGAACACATGCAGAGACGCGACATTAGGATCGTAACATGTCGGCATAGCACATACCACTAGGTAAAATATCTGCTCGGAAAAGTTAAATGAGAATCTTTGAAAGAAAGGCAATGGAATTCTCGGCAAACGCTGTTGGGTAAATATACAAAGAAGACAGTGGGAGCATTACGCTGCTACCACTGCACTGATTGGTTGTAATGAAACAGACGTGTTTTGTCATTTCTGCAGTACAGGCTTTATAAATCGCAGGACGGTGAAACATCGTAGGTATGTTCATTAACTGGTGCATTCGCGAAATATGCTAATAAGAATAATAGTTTTACTTTCTGCCACCAGATGAAAATATGGTGCTGTAAGCAAGAAAAGAGAACAACCGATCGAACACAAGACAACGATGCTTCTGTCACGTTTACTAGGATATGGTCAAAATTTACATGTGTTCACTGCTGTCCGCCGACTCAGCAAAATGCTGCATCCATAACACGGCATGGTTGACATTTGCTCGCAGCATTTCCGGTGTAATAATAGCAGTATCTCATCACTTGTTATCCTTCAGAAAAGGAAGAGTCTGGATACATCCCTTTTAAGCATAATGTTTCAGATATTGCCACAACCAGAAGTCACAAGGATTTAGGGCTCAAATGGCTCTGAGCACTATGGAACTTAACTTCTGAGTCATCAGTACCCTAGAACTTAGAACTACTTAAACCTAACTAACATAAGGACATCACACACATCCATGCCCGAGGCAGGATTCGAACCTGCGACCGTAGCAGTCGCGCGGTTCCAGACTGTAGTGCCCAGAGCCGCTCGGCCACTTCGGCCGGCAGGGTTTAGGGTCTGGAAGGCCACCCATCTTGAAACTGCCTAGAGATGATACGGTCGTTACCAAAGATTTCTCGAAGCAACTCTTTCACCTGACAAGTGATATGTGGTGTCATGCCATCCTGAATGAAAATAGTGGTGTTGACACAGTTGCATTCCTGCAAAGCTGGAATCACATATTGCACAAGGAGGTCCTCGTAACATGCAGATATCACTGTACACCTATCAGGCCGTGAAGTGTCATCTCGAAAAAAAACAGATTGAAAATGAAGGATTTTGTGAAACCACACCACACAATAACATGTTGAATGCAATGGATCTACCTGCTCAAAATGTGACGGCGCAGAACTCCTGATGCGACTGTTCCGTGCATTCAACGGCAGCCTACTCAGTAAAATATGCCTCTTCCATCCAAAGAATATTCGCTGACAAAATGTCATCCATGTGTGTCAAAGAACGAAGGGCAAAGTCAGGGCGTTGTAACCTCTCTTTGGGCTTTATTAAGTGCACATGCTGCATCCTGTAGCGATTCCAGTGTAAAAAGTGTTACAAAATCCTTTGAACTATGACCAGAGGAGAGACTATTTCCGTGACACAGCTGGCTGTTTAATTTGGTACCCCCTGTCAAGCATTTCACAGTGGCTTGCTAAGTAGCTCTAAATATACGTAAATATATGGAGGATAAGTAACCAGTGACGGTGTTTCAGTGATAATGTATAATTACGTGTTTGTGTCAAAGCCTGGTGAGCAGAAATGGCCTGGCCAGCCCAGTTGTAGACCTGCTCCACGCGGCGGCACGTCAGTGCAGTTAGGGGAGCTGGACACGGCTCTCCGCTGCGCCTCGCTGCCCTGATTGGTTCAGCCGGCTGGCCAGCGCCACTGGTTGGCCGCCCGCACCTAATCTGCCGCCACTCAGCAGGGCGCCAACCACCCAGCCGCAGGCGACAAACCTCGTTACATCCGCCTGCGGCTCTGCCGGGGAAGTCCCGCCAGCAGTGGGGCCGCTGACGCGTGCACTGACGGCGTCTCATGCCGTCCCTCAACACCCAATGAAATTTCCGATGCGACAGATGTCTGTCTCTCAGGCCGTCACAGGCACACTCTGACATTCACAACAGACTGCAGTATGAACTAATACCCGGCGCATGCTTCACCCCTGACGGTTTGTTCAATGTTACCGAGAAATTATGATCTCATTACTGGATATTAGACTGTTTTCAGTTGCCATTTTTGTTCCCAATTGTCACTTCGTCCAGTCCGAAAGTATCACCGGATCCAGCATGTTATTTATTTGTTTATTTACTTATTTTCGTGTTCCAAAGACCCTTAATACGAGGGTATCGCTAGGATGTACAACATGTCAGATTATTACAGTAATAACCATATCTAAATGGTCATGAGGCTTACAAATTAATCATATATAAACAGATACATGAGGTTCAACTGTTTAAACAACAACACAGATTATAGTAGTAATAATGACTACACAAACAAATCATAACTCTTACATTCTAATACACAAAAAAGACATTCTGTAATCAAATGATATGTCAATGTTACATAGACAGTTCTTATAGGAATGCTTAAATTAAACACATTGTACTAATTGTTACACATTGACAAAAAATTCCTGAAGCGAATAGAAAGAACTATTCAAAAGATAAATTTTCAGCTGTTTTTTGAATTTAGTAGAATCGCCAGTGACAGATTAGCATGAAATGGAAGTTTATTGTATACTTCTATGCTTCAATAATGTGCTCGTTTCTGTACCATGCTGAATTTTTTATATCTCTGTGAAGATCATATTTACTTCTTGTATCATGATCATGATATTCACTGTTTGTTTTGTAAACTTTATTATTATTGTTCACAAAGCATATTAGTAAAAAAATGTACTGAGATGGATGGTGAGCAGCCTGAGCTGTTTCAATACGTTTCTGCAAGTGCATCTGGGGTGCACTCTAGCCACAATTCTGATGACTTTTTCTGTGCACTAAAACTATGTTTGTTCGTGACTGGTTACCCCAAAATTATTGCCACATGTCATAAATGGATTGAATTATCATTGGTATGCAGCTTTAACTGTTTCCAAATCACAAACAGGCGAAATTGAGCGAATGCCAAATACTGCTGAATTCAGTATTTTACACAGGTCATTGATATGAACCGACCAGTTTTGATTTCTTTTATGTGTAATACCAGGAATGTGGAAGATCAACTCTCAATATTTCTTTGTCACCAAATTTTGTTTCAATATTTCCTGTGTTTTATTTGCTGTTTGAAAATGAATGAATTGAGTCTTGTTAACACTGAGTGACACACCATTCGAAATGAACATACTTCAACACATTACAGACCCATATGTTTACTAGTATATGAACCATATTTTAAGAGTGATAATAAGTATCGGTACAGAGGCATATGTAGATTTAGACGATTAAAAGAAAATTCACGAAATCAATAATAATCTAAAAGTTTTCTGCCAACTGTCATGAAGTTTGACTACAATGTACAGCAAATAACGAGGTATAAATAAAATAAGAGAACATAGTTCCAGTCAAAAACATTTATGTTCGAGATAAAATGCACAGTCGTAATTTACAAAACGGATGCGTTAGCTCAGTGGAGTCAGAAACTGAATTTGTGATGTAAGTAGGCTGTTTATATTTTCTTATTGGCAACGTTACGTAGCGCTCTGTATGAAAATCACTGGCTGTACTGTGTGCAGCCTGTGGCTAGTTTTCGTTGTTGTCTGCCATTGTAGCGTTGGGCAACGGCAGCTGGATGTGAACAGCGCGTAGCGTTGCGCAGTTGGAGGTGAGCCACCAGCAGTGGTGGATGTGGGGAGAGAGATGGCGGAGTTTTGTAATTTGTCATGAACTGCTATATATATATTATGACTATTAAGGTAAATACATTGTTTGTTCTCTATTAAAATCTTTCATTTGCTAACTATCCCTATCAGTAGTTAGTGCCTTCGGTAGTTTGAATCTTTTATTTAGCTGGCAGTAGTGGCGCTCGCTGTATCGCAGTACTTCGAGTAACGAAGATTTTTGTGAGGTAAGTGATTTGTGAAAGGTATAGGTTAAAGTTAGTCAGGGCCATTGTTTTGTAGGGATTATTGAAAGTCAGATTGCGTTGCGCTAAAAATATTGTGTGTCAGTTTAAGCACAGTCTTGTATAATTTTTCAAAGGGGACGTTACATATGGCGACCCTGCGAGGATTCGAACCTGGAATCTTCTGATTTTTTCTTGTAGTTTGTGTATTTAGTGTAGCTTTTCTTTATTGCTAGCGCGTAATTGTAGAGAGAATCTCCTTTGTAGTTGCAGTCTTTCATTGTTGTACTGTAATACAGTTGTGGCATGCATGTAGATTTGCACCAAGTATTTCGCAGCTGCGCTTGCAATTAACTACATATTATTTTCAGTGCTATGTTAATGTGTTCTCTTATTTTTGCTATTCAAATTGTGCTTTTCCGTGTTATCGTGTGCAATATTGTGACAATAATGGCGTGTGAAAAACGGAACACTAGGCTCCAAAGTAAACTGAGAAATAATAGTGACTACGAGCGTAGCTTATCAGCACCAATGGGTAGTGAATTAACAGACATTCGAAGTAGTAATTTGGTAATTGTGCATAGGGATATGGAGCGGGCGGCAAATAATGGTGTAGACAGTCAAACAGGTAGTGAACAGGGAAGCATTATTGATCGATCGGTTGGCAACAGCTCGCCTCAGGAATCCGAAATGACAGAACACAATAGACTTAGGTTTTGGGTCCTCACCGTTTTCTCAAATGAGTCAAGACACATTTTCTGCTTGTCAAAATGTGAATGTTGCCAGTGAAAACGCACTGCCAAAAAGCATAGAGAAACAGATTCCAGACACTAATACATTATTATTGCAATTAATGCAAAAAATGGAACAAAATCAGAAACAAACACAGCAACAGTTACACACAATGGAACAAAATCTTGAAAAGTCAGACACAATGGAACAAAATCAGAAACAAACACAGCAACAGTTACACACAATGGAACAAAATCAGAGACAAACACAGCAAAAGCTTCAATAGTTAGACTCATTGGAACAAACTCTCGAACAAACACGTGAAGATTTAACTGCTGAGTTACATAACATTGAATCGAAATGTCAGAAAGTCTGTAATGATGTAAAAACACAAATTTGTGAGCATTTCCAACCTATTTTTGCGTGTCATGAAAATGCATTACAGAATCATGAAGCAGCCATAAAAGAAATGCAAACTATTGTTCATGAAAATCATGAGACCTTGCAAGCTAAAATTGACTCAATTGCATCTACCGATTTGGTTACGCAACTTTAAAAAACTCAAGAAAACTTAAAGGACACAGTAGATACTCTGAAAATTGGTTCAGAAAGACACATGGAGGAAATTAGTTCATTATCAGAGAAAGTAGTTGAACTTTCGGATCAGCTAAATAATTTATCTACGAAGGTAGATGATAATCTGAATGACACAAAACCGGTAGTCTTTAATAACACAGAAGAGTGCGAACAAATTAGGAAACTGAAACAAAATCTGAATCAAATTGATACACAACACCAAAGAGAAATCCGGGAAGTACAAGATCAGCTGACACATGTAATACAAGAATTACGTATTTCAGAGGACACTCGCACTCCAATGTGGGAAGAGGGACATAGAAATACGGAAAAGCCACAAAATAATAACACAGGGCATTTTGGTAATTATGAAAGAAATTGGCAAGGTACACCGAATTTTGAGATGGAACCGCCGACACGAAGTAACAATGACCGATATGCTACTCGCCGACATGATGATTTTGACTATAAGCTGTTCATTACTACACGTAAATTCAAAACGTTTAAGAATTCTGGCAACAACATTCATCCACAAGCATGGCTCCATCAATTCTCTCATTGTTTTCCTCCCAACTGGTCATTAGAACACAGATTAGAATTTATGTGTGGCTACTTGGAGAATGAGCCAGCTGTAAGAATGCGATCGGTCATTCACGATTGTCACAGTGAAAGAGAATTTTACCATGCGTTCCTCTCAGCATATTGGTCTCAAGCTACACAAGACTGAGTAAAACATAGCATCATTATGATGAAACATTTCGAACAATCTGAATTTTCCAGTCTTGTGAAATATTTTGAAGACATGTTTCACAAGAATCAGTACCTGTCAAACCCATACAGCCCCTCAGAACTCATCCACATTTGCTTAATCAAACTGCCTGAACATTTACGACATATTATTTTAGCAGGACGTTGCAAAGACGACATTGAAGCCTTTCAGGGACTGTTACAAGAATTAGAAATTGACACAGACAGTCGCGGGATGCGAAAACAGGAAAACAATCACTACAGGTCACATCCGTCACAATTCCGTGACGACAGAAACAATAACTGGACACGACAAGCCTATTCTTACAACGTAAATCGTGACCAAAACAGACACCACCCGTATGACAACCACTGGCAGAGTAATAGTTACAGAGAGAGATCGCATTTCCGTATTAATGAATATGACAGAGACAATCATAGAAACAGACAATTTGGCAACCAGTACAATTATTATCACGGGAGACAGAATAACTTCAGACGCAACGGTCCACCATGCAGTGATAATTCAGGGAGAAATTCTCCACCACTTAACCGACAAGAAAGAAACTACAGGAACTACCGACATGACAACAGACGATGTGATCGTAACGACAGACGTGAATTGCATCAGAACTGGTGGGATTTAAACAGAGCAGAGCCCTCTCGACAAGGCGAATTTGTAGAAGTTAGGTCTCCTAATTCCAGTAACGACGAGCGCAAACAAAGAAACAGACAATGACTCACACCGCAGGCAGCCACTTGCGCCGGCTGGCTCAGAGAAAAATAACATAGACGCTGACCTTGAGAAAAATTCCACTATTCTTTACCGATGTATACCACATGATAATTGCATTAAAGTTGAAACTCTGTGTACTAGGAAGAGTAAAGGGTTACACCACATTTCACATGTGAAACCATTTATTGAAAGATAATCTGCTTTTTAACTTTGTCTTTGCCATAAAACATTTCACTTCACGTTACTAGTATGCTTTAGAAACTGTTACCATGCAACAATGTTTGAAGTTAAACATCCAGTCAAGACCAAGAGAACTTATTTAAACAGAAATTACGAATGCATTGTTATTACGAACAGACGACACAGTGTTATTGTGTGTGTACATTCTTGCTTGTTAGTGGCACGATGACGTAACGACTATAAGGCTCACATACTTAGAACATTTACCAGTACTGCTAATGAGATTCTAATGCAACATTTTGGTTTACTTGAAAATACATTCTGGATTTAAGGTACTTTCTGTGAAATGCCAGATGACACAGTGGTTGGTTTCTTTGACAGCTACACGATTATATTACGACACTACTAATGTGTGACACAATTTACATTGTTGCTTTTGCGGTGTATCTGTTTTATATCTGCACGGTTTTTCTGAATTCTTCTGGAAAGCAAAACATGTTTTAGTAGTAACTTTTGTGGTATAGCTACAAGGAGACAGCCTTTTCTGTAGCACAACAATACGTTACAGCACAGTACTTTCTTCATCACGGCAATAAGCGTAATAAGTAAGATATCTAAACGCAAAGCATTTCACTTTTGTTTATCATGAGGTAAGTACATTGACTTCTGCAGAACTTAGCTTTCGGAGGACGATAACTACGACACTTCCACAGAGATTATCTTACAATAAGTCGCACAGTTTAGCGCTACAGTACATGTATTTGAGTGATTAATTTTATACTTAAAACATTTATTTTTAAAGATATTTGAATTACAATGACATAAAGGTGTTCCGTTATACATTTCATTCCATTGCTGTAATCTGTAACACCTGAGGGTATAATTACATTAATCCTCAAGGGGGTACACGCTTACTTTGTGTACCATGTGTTTGGCAAGCACAAGGAGCCCTAGCTAATATGGTATTTGCTTATACAACTTAACACATAGGTACCATATTTCTCTAACACATAAATTACACAGCTATCTGATCATTTAACAGAGAAACAAACATCTTTTTACTACGTCAGTGACACATGTTTACGCAATTACAGAGTTGGATTTCTTCACACTTACGAAATTGTATTTTGTCTGTACTTTGTGAACTGTTCATATTTTTTCGGACCCATTGTGATATTATGAGAGCTTTGAATGATATATTTGGTATGGGATCACGATTTTTAAAGTGCGTTTGACGCAGATGACACTTTTGACATGAGCAGAGAATTTTTTTTTTAGGTTTTGAAATTATTGCAGGAAGCTACGACGATTTTGAGAGTTGACTGAGGTGTTATGATGTTATTATTACGATGACTATGTGTATTATGCTGTTGCGGTATGTTTATGATCAATAAGCTGATGCTATATGAGTTATTTGATTATGCTACATATCTGTTGTGATGAAATATTGAAGAAGTGTCGACGAATATGTATATATGTAATAAGGTAAGGAATAATGAGTAGTGGTTAGGGACTCTGGTTTATGAATAAGGTTGTTGGAAACCAAGAATCGTACTTTAAGAGTTATGAAATGTGTGTATATGCGTGAATGTATCACAATGCCGACGAAAATTTTTTGGACAATGTTATATCAATAGGATTTTGTTTCTACAGATTTGTAACGCAAATTCTTGACCTGTGAAATATTTTTATATGAGACTGCCACTGTAGCGGAAACTGCTGTCATAAATATTTCAGTAAGAAAGGTAAGTGACCTTGACGTAATGCGTTTTGGGCGCCCAGCTGAGAGGTAGTTGTCTGACAAAAGAAAGCCATTAGTGTGTGCGCCTTTCAGAGGCAGAGGTGGAGAAAAAAAAAGGGAGACCATTAACCTCGCTATTGACATTCCTTTGTAGAAAGCATCGCAAATGTAACACGCTCATTACTTGAAAACATATGATTGCTCGTACTTTGTGCTAATTACTGAAATGCTTATGAATTGATGGGAAATATTCGTACATCTGCACACCTGATTATGACAAGTGTCTTTCTACGAGAGTTGAGAGCTACTGACTTACGAAATGCCACATAGCTATTGAATGATGTTTTTATGCTTTGGTTTGCGTAATTGCTTATTTCATTTGATACCTGTTTTCCAGCTGTGTTGATGCATTGGTTTTATAAAATAAACTTAAATGCATCTGCTAATGTGAACACTTTCTGTCAACAGATTTATTGAATAATTATTTTCTGATCCACATTCTTCGAAAAAGGAGCTCTTGGAATGGAGAGAACAACAAGAAGGGACTAATAACAGTAACTGCATCTATAATTTTCTTTTCAAGTACTTGGTAATTTTTTGTAGAATAATTTGTGGTGCACCACTTTAATTACATAGACATTAAGATGTGAATATACCTTATCTGCATTGTTGTTTTTACTGTAATATTTTTTCTGCTTGAGCTATGTCATGTTTAGGTATAAGTTACTGCTGTTTGCCAGGCATAGAGTTACTGAATTTGAATTTGTGTTACTCTTCTAAGCTAGTTTTACTACTGTTTTATTTTTCTTGTTTGCTGCACAGTGCCTTATATTAGTTGTAGTACTGCAATTGCTTTGCAATTTTCCATTTTTTTGTCATTGCTGTTTGTGTTAATTGTTTTATGCTGCTGCATTGCCTCGCCCGTTAGTTTAGCATTTGAGCTCAGTAGATTTAAGTTAGCTTAAGAGGGGGTAGACTATATAAGAAACTAACTATGATGAATTGGAAGAAATGCATTGAGAAGCTATAAGAAAATGGTGTGGCCAAAAAAGAATTTTGAAAGAGGATATGAACAAAAAAAAGTAGGGTTTAGGGACAACAGGTTTAGGTAGGATTTTCTTGAAAATAAATGATGAGGTAAGAAATATGTGAAATAAATACAGAAAGCATGCTTGGATAGGATTATTTGGTGGAAACAAAGGATGAAATAAGAGGAAAGATGTATGGAATGAAGTTTTGGGTTGGACTGCAGTACCAAATGTTACACTGAAAACAAACCCTGTCCTTTCCTTTTGTGTAATCCCACTATGTGTTTGTGTAGCCTTGTGTATTTGTTTTCTTCCTGTCTCTGTGTAATTTCATATAAGTTTTTCTTCTTCTAATACTAAGCTATATTCACTATGATGAGGAATTCTGTTATCCTCAAATATAATTTGCATTAATAATATGTTATTTACCTTGTAAAGATGTTTAGACATTATTTATTCTGTTTTGTTTTAATGCTCATGTGTAAAGTTGATGTTTCAAAAGTTATTCTGATCTTTTATGTATGAACTTATGTTATAATTCCTGTAACACTGATGTATATGTTATTTATATTCTTTTGTAAAGCCTGTATTACTACAAATGTTATCTGTATTGTTATGTTTTTAATGATGTATTTTGTACCTTTGTAATTGTATTCTCATGTTACAATATTGTAATTGACACCTGTTAATCAAATTAAGTAACTTGTAAGCATTCATTTCACTGCACACATTTCTGTTGGTCACAGTAATGCACAAAATGTGAGAAAGCCGGCCGTGGTGGCCAAGCGGTTAAAGGCGCTACAGTCTGGAACCGCGCGGCCGCTACGGTCGCAGGTTCGAATCCTGCCTCGGGCATGGATGTGTGTGATGTCCTTAGGTTAGTTAGGTTTAAGTAGTTCTAAGTTCTAGGGGACTGATGACCTTAGAAGTTAAGTCCCATAGTGCTCAGAGCCATTTGAACCATTTTTGAAAATGTGAGAAGTAGGGACTGTTAGTGTTTGCACGTGTGTTAATAATTCAGCAAGGGACTGGATAACAGCATTGCTGGTTCTAAGGACAATTCCAAAAACTTTGTGAGTGCACAAGTGGTGGTTATGGACTTGCTCTATTATCCGCAAGACTCTTCAATGGTGATTGTGCACCTGCACACTCACAACGGATGGCTGCTAGCCATCTCTACAAGGACTACAGTGGGTCTACACCTTTGATGGCTCACCAGTACCATTATTTCTACAAGGACTGCAGTGGGTCTGCACCTCTGGTGACCCACCAATACCATACTCTCTACCAGGACTACAGTGGGTCTGCTCTGTGATGACCTACCTACCAATATTCTTCAGAACTTCGAATGACTCTGCTGTGGGTTTGCTGCATTGTGGCCCATTACCTGTCAGCGTGTCAAGAGTCAGCACTGTCTTTCCATTGGAAGGACACCAATACTTCTTCAAGACTGCATGGAAATCCACTACTTCTGTGTGCAATTTTTTTTTTACTAATGAGACTTTGTGAAAAAAACAAACTGTAATTACTATTATGATGAATGATCAGGACTGTCTTTATGGACTGTGAGAAAATTTTAGCTTTTGACCAACATTGTATCAATAAGTGTGTGCATTGGATATCTTTGTTAGTGTAATTATAAAAAATTTTATCAAATCATTATTGGCCAATGGCCAAAACAATTTGTAAAATTTTTTGTGGGGAGCATGGGGGCTATGTAAGTAGGCTGTTTATATTTTCTTATTGGCAACATTACGTAGCGCTCTGTATGAAAATCACTGGCTGTGCTGTGTGCAGCCTGTGGCTAGTTTGCATTGTTGTCTGCCATTGTAGTGTTGGGCAGCGGCAGCTGGATGTGAACAGCGCGTAGCGTTGCGCAGTTGGAGGTGAGCCGCCAGCAGTGGTGGATGTGGGGAGAGAGATGGCGGAGTTTTGTAATTTGTCATGAACTGCTATATATATATTATGACTATTAAGGTAAATACATTGTTTGTTCTCTATTAATATCTTTCATTTGCTAACCATCCCTATCAGTAGTTAGTGCCTTCCGTAGTTTGAATCTTTTATTTAGCTGGCAGTAGTGGCGCTCGCTGTATTACAGTAGTTCGAGTAACGAAGATTTTTGTGAGGTAAGTGATTTGTGAAAGGTATAGGTTAAAGTTAGTCAGGGCCATTGTTTTGTAGGGATTATTGAAAGTCAGATTGCGTTGCGCTAAAAATATTGTGTGTCAGTTTAAGCACAGTCTTGTATAATTTTTCAAAGGGGACGTTACAGTGAGGCACCTAGCCTTTTAGTTATGCTGAACTGCAACCTTTTCAGTCTGTTACGCATCATAATATACAAGCAGACACAGTGCTAAAAACATGCTGCCGACTCACATGTGTCCCTAAAGTATCTCATAGAAAACAAAAAAGTGTTACCAGCTAGAGTGAAAAAGGAATTAACAAGGGGAATTTTAACCAAGATAGGTTTACCAAAAAGGCACAATTTTTTCCACCATAAAACAGGGAAGTAAAATGATCATCTTATTTGAGAATCATAGCCAGTAATAACAACTTTCTTCAAGATATGTATTTCTTTGTATCACATGATGTGGAGCCCATAAATAGATTCAGTAACTGATCTGCAATTTTATGTTTCCAAAGGCGTTTTGAGCTCTCCCCAACAGACAGATTCTTTTCTACACCCCTTTCGTCTTAGCTTCAGAGAATGGGGATACCAGTAAGACCTGCGATGCTGCAGTTCATATATACGTTGGGTGGACAATAAGAAGATGATAATCCTTAATTCAGGTAAGGATGACGCAAAACACATCAGCATATTTTTTATCGGTGTTAACAAAACTTTATATCTATATTCGACCCATGCTCTGCCTTAATGAAGCCCTCAAAGTTTGCACTAAGCTCCAAATAAATTTTTCCTGTTGTTTCTGATTGTGCCATACTGGTCATATCCATGTCCTCACCCAGTAGTAAATCGTACATCTCTGTGTCTTCAGCGCTGCTGTATCAGGATACAATATCACGTAAGTTTTCAGTGGCTTAATCACTAGGATATTCCATTTATGGCATGTGGAGCAGCGTACATTTGGTAACACATAACGACCTTATCTCAAGGTCGCTAAGTAACGTTATAGCACATCCACGTCTCTGGGACAGTAGCGTGTGATACAATCAAGAACCTGATACCCGTCACACGTCTAGATAAGCCCCCACTCCACGGTCACCCCCGTCTCTCAGGCAATTTTGTGAATAAGACATGAAGGTAACCCATTCACACTACAATTTCAAGTGCCAAATCCATAATTCACCAACTGTGACGGGCTTGGTTCAGATAATAATATAAGGTCATTCTTCTCCAGCTCATCTAGGCAAATCGTAATTTACAATGTAAAATATTTCCAGAATGAGATTTTCACTCTGCAGCGGAGTATGCGCTGATATGAAATTTCCTGGGAGATTAAAACTGTGTGCCGGACCGAGACTCGAACTCGGGACCTTTGCCATCCGCGGGCAAGGTAGGAGGCGAGGTACTGGCGGAAGTAAAGATGTGAGGGCGGGCCAGGGGTCGTGCTTGGGTAGCTCAGTTGGTAGAGCACTTGCCCGCGGAAGGTAAAGGTCCCGAGTTCGAGTCTCGGTCCGGCACACAGTTTTAATCTGCCAGAAAGTTTCAATGTAAAATATGTTTGTTGCACAACATAAGCGACTAGTGCTCAGTTAAATAGTTCTCGAACAATGTCACGACCTCACAAACTATGGCATCATAGCCATATAACCTGCAATACTGTACTACTGTGTACTGTAATTTTTTTTAATGTCATCCATTGCGTAAAGTGTAATTTACAATATTAAAAAACTTGTTTAATGCACAACATTGCTGAAGAGTCCTCAGTTTGACTGTTTCTCAATCAATGTCATGACCTTACGAACCTTAACGCTATAAACATAGAACCTATAATACTGTATTTTTATGTAGTTTAATTATTTATTGTGCTTAATATTGTCCATCTGGGTAAAGTTCAAGTTCAACGTTAAGAAACAAGTTTGGTGCACAACGTCCTGTACAAGTGGGTTGTATCTTTGCTTATAATGTTTGTTTTCCTAGTAGTTAGTGTCCCTTGCAGACGCTAGTCAGCTGTTTCCTGAAGATCGGCTAATAAGCGGAAAACTACTTATAAAAAAATTAAAATCAGTAGAACAAATACCATGTACTTGTTATTCAACCTTAAATATGAAAATGTTGTACCAAGAAATAAGGGAAGAATCCATTAATAAAAGTGATTTTTATTGAAATTTCGTTCCAAAAATGGTACTTCTATGGCGTGTGGGAAGAATCCCTGTCGTTACACCTATGGATTTTCTTAGCTTTTCGTGGAGGTAAGTCGCATAAGATTCTTCCAACGAATCTCACCGATGCATCTGATTCTCCTACAACTTGCAATACGTACTCGTTCTACATTAGCTCGGTCCAGGCCTTTGCTCGCAGGTACTGTATGCCTGTTCCTCATTCCAATGGACTACTTCCAATACCGTAATTGAGTAGTAATAAGCCTCACAGCCTCTTTATACACAATGTCTTACATTTAATTACAGCCACTCCCTAAACCTATAGTCGATCTTACGCAGGTCTTCCAGTAAATTGCTAGCATCCCTCCAATAGAGAAAACAGTATCATCTGCAAACAGCTAACACACAAACACATATTGCACGAGCCATTGTACGTGCGTGGGGTAGTGGGGAGGAAGCTAGATCATACTAGTGTTATCGATTTCCCTTTCATTCCACACTCATGCACTGATCGAGTCGAGTAAAAAAGTAATGATTGTTTACATGCCTCGATGCGTACCCTCGTCTCTTTTATGATCACTATGCCAAATACAGTTTTTTTTCTAATGGTGATAATATAGGGGGATGCAGAACACTAATCAAAAAAGACTCGCTACTGCGCCTCTAATTACAATGTGTTTAGTATACTATCTGTCTGATATAGGATTTCAGCTAGAGTAGCGTATATCCCACCACACATGGGCACTGCGCAAATTCAACGCACTTTAGTTGCCTGATACTGCGAAGGGCCTAAACAATTTTACATGGAAGAAATACAACAACTTTCCGAGACGATGAAATTGTCTTTACGAGGAATTTAACGAGAAATCAGATTCATAACACCCGCACTCCACCTTACAGTGTGTGGTGGAGAGTACATTAACATCCATCCCCCTCCACTGGGTGGAAGGAATGGCTGTCGGTAAACATCCGTAATTCCTTGTTATAATTAATTTGCGACACGTGTGCTTGAGAAAGCCCTATATTACCCGTAACATATTCTCCGGGTTTTTTTCTCAATAGTGAAACATCGTATGGGCCCCGACGCTCCTCTCGTAGCGTGTACCACAGTTCATTGTCGACCGTGCCTGCAATATTCTCGCACAAACTGAACCACCGTATTGCTTTGATTGACTGTTCCGTCAGTTCTTGGCAGAATATTTTATACACTATGAATGAAACATACAAAATAGTGGTGTAATATTCTACAATATATATTATTTATTATACCAACCGGTTTTCGGCTGTTATGCCATCATCAGGTATAAAGATAAGTATGTATTGCAGTGAAATTTCGTTGGATCAAAGATTTTAAAATAGTGCATTTACAGAGTGTCTCCATTTCCAGAGACGAGTAAAGTTAATGTTAGCGTTAGGGATGAAACAAGCCGGAGTATTTCAATGGAAATGGGATGATTATTTAAGTAAGATAAAATATGTCACACATTAACTAATTAACTATAGACAAATTACAACAGTTGTACATAGAATAACGTAATCGAACAATAAACTTTGGTGACATATTCCAAGGATGTAGCTGAAAAATAATCTTGTCTTCAATAAGTTGTAAATTACGAACAGGTAAGATATAATAGTAATATTATGCAGGTGAACGAAGTAGCTGTGATTATACAACTTAAAAATAACTTTAAATCTTTTAACACAACAAGATAAATTATAGTAACTGAAATAAAGGAAATGGGCCATGCGAGTAAGAGGGGTAATTTGCAACAAGTCCTGCATGGGATTACGAGTAGCATCTGCTGTTAGAGGTGGTGAATAATCGTCACTCAGTACTAAGCTTGAGATGATGGACATGTGTTTATTAATTTCCATTATTTCAAGATAGCTCATCTTCCTCCCGTTGTGGATGTGAAGTAATATTTCATATTTCATCTCGTAACTATGGCCTTCTTTCAGCAAGTGGTCAACAAAAGCAGAGTCCCCTTTTCTATGTTTCCAACTTCTGTGATATTCCTTCAAGGGGGTACATATTTCCCTGTCAGATTGACCTATATAGATTTTGCCACAGTTCCAGGAATTTTAGATATTCCACTATTTTCCAAAGCTGGAGTGCTGTCTTTACCTTTGGGAAAAAAGTGTCCAACGGTGTTCTGCACATAAAATGACGTTTTTACATTCGTGGATTTAAGCTTTCTGAAAGTCAGATTGCGTTGCGCTAAAAATATTGTGTGTCAGTTTAAGCACAGTCCTGTATAATTGTTCTAAGGGGACGTTTCATTGATCTTAAATAACATCTCAGTACTAACGTAATAACCAAAGGCATCCATTAGGCGGTCTGCAATACCCTTCGGTATTGGTAGGATCTGCGCTGAATGAGGCAGTCTTGACGTTATGTGAACGTTGGTGTATGCGGCACGTTGCATCATATCAAAGGCTCTCTGTGAGTTGTTGCGTATCGTCAGACGAACATTCTGCAGAAGCCGCCGAGAACTCGCCACTGCCTACCGCTGTAGCGAATGGGTAAATGTGATCCCCAGACATCTCAGCGATTCCTCCGTCTGAATCGGTCCCGGTACGTCTTCCAGACCTCTTCCAATGTGCATAATTTTGGATTTCGTCATGTCAACGACACTGCATGCCGCTGTCCCGTAAGAGTCTAGATGTTAGACAGCCTGACGCACTTCACGTCCTGATCTGACAAGAAGGATCAGTTCGTCCGCATATGCGCGGCTAACGAAAGAGTTCTCATTAAGCGCTATCCCAGTAAGTGAGCGCCTCATAACACACATCAGCGGCCAGAGTGCTATCGCAACCAGCATCATGGAGAGTGGGCACCCTTGTCGAATTGAACTGTTAATGGGAATCGAGCCCGCTTCCCGACCGTTTAGTCACCTTCGATGTAGCCCCTCGTATTAGCCTCATAACGATGGAGATGAAAACAGGTGGAATAACGCCGAGGAGATGTTGCTTCGCAGCCGTAGGCAAGCCTGATCAGAAGATATTATCCTGGATATCGCCAGTTTGAGACGAGACGCTAGTAGTCGTGCAAAGATTTTATAGTCGGTGTTTAGCATAGTGAGAGGCGGATATTGATTAACACTGCGACTCCTCGCCGTCTTCGGGATGGAAAAAAGAAAGCCCGTCACAAATTCCGAAGGTAGGCGCATGTCCGGACGCATCGCCTCATTGTACATCGACACCAACTGTGGCATCATCATGTCCACAAATTCTAGATAAAACTCTAACGTAATCCCATCTGGCCCTGGTGATTTATGGGTCGCTCCTTTTTGGAGTGCCACCTTTACATCGTCTTCTGTGAGTGGATCCATAGGTGCTGCCTTATCCGTCTCTGTCAATGTCGTTTGCAGATGTTGCAATATGTCTTTTGCCACTCGACAGCCCGTCGATGTTCCGGCATATATGTTGCGGAAATGCTCAAAAAATTCATTAGCAATGTCGTGTTGTATTGTCAGTTGACGGCCATCTAAACCGTGGAGCACTGTGCCCAATGCCCGGCGGCAACGTTTATGTTCCCGCGACACGTGGTGCATCGAGGTCCGTTCCCCAGTGATGGTGTCGAGACATCTTGCCCGTATTGGGATGCCACCCAGTTGTCGTCGCGTGATCGATAGGATTTGTGCCTTGACACGATGAACTTCTGATGATGATCTGCAGACGGCACCGGGAATGACAGCTCACGAAGCATGACGTAATAATAATCAAGAGTGTCTCTTTGCCATCTAGTCTTATTCCGACCATACAGTATCAGAGCTCTTCTTATTGCTGGCTTTGTACAGTCGAGCTACCATTGAAGCTCGGAGGCGTATGTTGGTACACGGCGTTGACATGAGGCCCATACCTCCTCGACTCTCTAACGACATTTGGGATCCGCCAGAAGTGACGAATTGAGCTTCCGTTTACCGCGGCTTCTCCACACACTTTGCCGAGGGAGTGATATGGTACAAATGTAAGCCAGATGATCAGTAAATGCAGCAGGCCATCGTTCCGCGTCGACCTCCTTATCCCGTCGGCCAACCGAAACATATATTCGATCAAGTCTGCTCACCGAGTGACACGTAAATTAAAAAAAAAAAAAAAAATTTCCTCACGGTTCCTATGAATCCTGTCCCAGGTGTCGCATAACTCCAGGTCCCGGCATAGCATTTGCAGTTCACGACAGGTATTGTAATGTGGAGTCTGGTCTTTTTTGGGCTAAAACACGCCTATAATGAAATGATCGAATCTGCCGGTAAATAAGGGCACAATCTCTTCCGAATAATATCTCGCACGCGCCCGTCTGCTGTCTGTGCCGCAAGGGGCATAAACATTGAGAATGCGAATTCCATTAAGAGTTATCGTCAGTCCTCGTGCCGAAGGCAGATAAGCTAGGTCGCGAACCGGAATCCAGTCCCGGACCAATATCGCCGTTCCACTGTCGTTGTTCCAGTGAGGCGAGGTGTAGGAGATGTATCCATGTACTTCCTGGAACTCAGGAATGTAAATTTCCTGCACCATCAGTATATCCACATCCGACGCGTATATCATGTCCCTAAACAATTACTGTTTCACGGGCGGTCTAACGCTATTGACGTTCACTGTTCCTATTCTGTGTGCCTGGGTTCGAGTAGCTTTCATCTCTGTATTATGTTAAAATGACGAAAATTCACCGTATCAATAGTCCCTTTGCGCATCCGCAGAGTGTTGCGCGACGGTCGTCTCCCTGCGGCATTAGGTTTCTTGAGACGCGGACGGATGCGAGTCCTCACCAATAGAAGGGCCCGCATCAGTGATTTCTTCGTCCTGCGCATCCCAGCTGATATTACTGGGATGCTCCAAACTGTCCTGTGCGGCACTGATGTGTGGCATCTGTGGATCTTTCGCAGCTTTAGACTCCGCTGCAGAATGGGTGTCGTGCCCCTGGGCGGATGCGTCGTCTGAACGACATGGCATCTTTTCACTGTCCGAATTCATACGGTCAGCGACATCCGAAGCTTCTGGTTCCAAGTCAGACAGGTCAATAGTGTTAGACTCATCAGGGCTCCCAAGAAGAGAACGGAGCGTCTCCGCAGAGTTTAGTCGGCGCTTCTTGCGGCGCTTCGGCGAGCGTTGTTTGCGGGCCCTAGCCTCGGTCTCTGGTGTTGGTGAATCTTGTATCTCCTGCTGTCTCGCCACCGCAACAACGCCCTGGAGCCGTTCCACTTCAGCTTCCATGTCTTGCGTGATGCTCTCATCATCTTTCTCCACCACATGCAGTGTCTGGGATTGGAGGTTGGTCGGAGCCATTCCGTCTTCAGTGGGGCCCGAAGGTGCCTCAATCAACGTTGGTTCGATAGTACGCTCCGACCTCGGCGTCGCCTCCCCGCGAAGCGCCGTCACGTAAGTAATCGGCAGTGACGTTGGTGTAGCCGAATTCAGGAAGTCTCCGCTAGGAAGTTGCAGGAGTCTCCTCTGCATACACGCAGATCGAAGATGTCCTTCACCACCACACCCGAAGCATGTCCGGGGCTGTCCATCTTAGATGACAATAGTTCTACAGCTGCCGATGTTTATGTACGATGGCACATGTTTCGTAAGAGCAATTCGCACCTGTCGGACACCATTGAGCACTGGATACGTGCTAAACTTGCCCAGCGTTCGGCCGTGTGACTAATAACTCATGGCTGGAGTGATTCAGTGATCAATGATTCGGGTACCTCGAAAGGCAGCTCGAAGGTTAGAATAGAACGCACGCCTAGGCCCGAATGAGCTACTAAAACTTCGCTAATACAACCATCGGAGTGTTGGAAGTGGAATCCTCAGTTGGCGGCTCCAATGATTCTATCGCATGCTGCTTCGTCAATCATCTTTACGTAAAGAGTGCTGCTCACAATTGATAAGTGAATTCCAATAATCTCCGTGTAATTAAGATGCACTTCGTCCCTCAAGAAACGTTCGATTTCGAAAGCCTTCGATCTTGCATACTCGTAACAGAACATGAACTGTATCGTGGCTTTTCGGAAACTGTGTGCCATTGCGTTCGATTCAAACAGTAACACACGCCAGTAACGACGATGTAAAGTCCGCTTCTTCCGCGAACGTTCGCAGCCGCGACGTAAACAAGTCCGAGCTGCTCCGCTGCCAAAGGCAGCCTGTTAGGCACTGCGCCACACAGACATTGTACTTACTTTATCTCTATGGACTACTACAACACGCACTCCGAAAAACTCACATTCCCCCTCGCGCCATATATCCGCATCCCCGACCATGTACTCAATACTTGCTAATTTTACCTTACAAACACCATCTGTTCTTTTGCACATTTCCCTCGACGTTCAATGAACCCACAACCTTCAGTGCAGATGCACATTCATGTTTGACCTGCAGCGAAAACGTAAAATTAGTAAGCAAGAAGAGCATGGGAACTGGGGGAAAGTGCCACTAGGTGGGAATGTGAGTTGACCAGGAAAGCGCGCCGAGGAACGTCCATGCAGGTGCGGTAAACCCTGGGTCTGGGTGGCGCAGTGGTTAACGCACCTATCTAGTAAGCAACAGATCCTAGGTTCCACTCCAGCTCTGGCATCATTTTCAATCATCGGCGCTGATTCCGCATAAAATCCTGATGCAACTGATACCGTCAGTTTCTTCTCTTTTCTGTCCCTTCTAATCCTCCATCTTCAACTTATCAGATAGGTCTTTTAGAGAACACAGCCCTTTACACTCACGTCCTTACCCAACTAGCACTTATTCTTTCACTGTAGTAAACGTTCCACGATACGTTATTTACACGTATACACCGACTGCATGAGTCTGTATAATCGATGTCCATATTAAATAATTAAAACTACAGCCAGGCAGAAAACATATCTTCTTACCTATGTCAGCAACTCTTTACTCACTACCTTTAATAGGAAATGGTTTAAGTCTGCTGGGTACATTGGTTCTTTTAAGCATTATATATCTCTATATAAATAGAATTTTGATGTGTGGTAGATCTCTTTATCAAGGTCCTGGATTAAGGTAAAACTATGTTTCCCCAGCTTTAATATAGCACTGATGTACAATATTTGTCATCTTTGTTCCAGTCTGCATTAACGAAGTTCGTCTACACTATGTATATCAGCCAACATTTTAGTAGAGTATCCTACAAGCGCAACTATATACAGCTGCCAGTCCCCTATTTTAGTACAGTATTGCTCTGTAGTACTGCCTCCCAAAATTACCATATCTTCTAAGGCGTATGCCCCCACCCCGATTTAAAACGCAATTTGGCTATCAAGTATAGCCCCAAACTAAAGCACAGCAAATGGAATCGGATGTATAACATATATTTCCATCAACAGATAGTCTACAGTATACATGTCAGTCCTCTTTCTCAGTAGAGTTTTGCTGTTTGTTACTGCCTCCTGCCAATAACAAATGTTGCATTAAAATCTACAGTCTTCTACGGCAGTTTTCTTACAAATTACAGCCAGTACTCCAGCAGAGTAATGGAATCAGATGCATAACCTAAATTTGCACAAAGAGATAGTTTGTAATATGCCTGTCAATCCTCTCTTTTAGTAGACCATTGCTCTGTGGTACTGTCTACCGTCATTAACAAAATGTTCCACAAAAACCTACCGACTTCCGCAGTATATAAACACCCTCCTGATTTCGTAATCTAGTTTGTTTATGAAGAATAACCAGAATTCTCTCAGAGCAGTGATGAAGCATCCACTAAGAAGTGTTATACGAAAGACCTTTTCGAATGTTTGCTACTTCCCACTTATGTCTCGCAAAATGACCACAATGAGAAGGTATGTAAGTCTACCAACAGACTTCCGCAAATGGAAGAGGGATATTGGCTATAGCGGAAGTGCCGTCTTTGAAACAAAATGCCAGTAAAAATAACTTTTTCCTAGTGCAAGGGGCAATAAACGATACGTTTACTCATCGAGGAAATGCCCAGCAAAGGTCTCCATCAGAGACTCATGAGCTTGGCGATAGTTGTTTCAGTACCTAGCTCGTTACTGGACAGAAGTTTCATACTCTTAAAGTTTATGACCAAAGTATGTGTATAGTCTCCAGTACAGGCAGTAGTAGTATGTCAGGATACTAGAATGCTAATAGTAATGCATCTATCCTGAGAATTATGGAGTCATTTTATAAAATTCTAATGTAATACTGCTGACATCTATCAGGAACAGGCGAGCCCGACTTCCGTGATCTGGCAGCTCTTTTCTCATATGTGAGATTATTATGAGCATTGTCTGTGCTGCAAAAACTGCTCAAGAGACCCCCCCCCCCTCTCTCTCTCTCTTTCTCTCTCTCTCTCTCTCAAGCAGCATTATGTGTCAGATGTGAGCGACTCTGACGGTTCCTAGCCAAGCTAAGATCACTGTGATTTACAGCTTGCTAGCTGTTATTGAGACAACTGCTTCTTCTGCGGCTGTCATCTGGCAGAAGTAGCCCCTGACCAACCGCACAGCTGCATGCTAATACAAGATTTGCGCAGACCATGGAGGCAATAACGAGAGGGTCTTCACATCGCACTTTTTAGTTTGTTTTAAATGCAGTGCATTTCCTCTACCATTCCTATCCAATGCCAGTGGCGGCGGTAACACCACGTGTGAGGAAACTGTTTTCGGTTTAAATTCAGTGATTTCATTTGTGTGCGCATACTTGCAATTACGCCATTATTTACAGGATGACTATAATCTTACAGTGTCGGGTTCCTCTAGGGCAGCCTGACAGTGATGTCATTGTTTTTAAGACTCTAGTAACGCAGAGGCTAGTTCATTGTAGACTTGGTTCATAGCAAAAGTGTATTTGTTGCAGTGCGCTAATTGTTTAACGTTAGATGTCCGTTTATTCGTTAAAATACGGAACTATGATATTTGATTTTGTCGGATATCAGTGTATTTCTTAAAATATCAGACTTTTAAAATCGTTAAGTGTGGCATATTGTTGTATTCGTTAAGATAACATACTATGCTTTATGTTTAACATGAGATATCTGAGTATTTGTTAAAATAACATGCTCTGGAAATATTTTAACATTTCAATCCAGCGTTTATATGTGCATTAGGACAACAAAAAGTGACATAAAACTGGTCAAAACTGTAACAGTTTACCCCACAGTTGTAAATGACGACTGGAAATTGTCATAGACTGGAATACGGACAGAAAATTCCAAAGTCTTCTACCAAATATAAAAGTAATTAAAGGCAGAAGTGGATAATACTTACATTTCACTACGCAGTTCCTTTTTATTCTGCCCTGGGGCAGTGGCTGACCTCCGCTGGTATTTCACCATGATGATCCTCTCACTGCAGTGAATAGAGCTCTCATGATGACTCATACACGCTTGCCTCTGACCACCAAACCCCCTGGATTTAAGGTCAATTGAGAACCTGTGGGATCAACTCGAACGGGCTGTACGCGCCATGGATCCTCAGTCCAGAAACCTAGCACTACTGGCCATAGCACTGGAACCGACACGGCTCCACATCACTGTCGGTACCTTCCACAGCCTCACTCACTCTCTTCCAGCATGTCTCGCGCTACCAAAGAAAGGCGTTCAGGCTTATGACACATGATCCCATTAATGTGACTGAATAGTGTAGATGTGTCGGGCTTTTGCAATGTGGGCGTTTGTTCAGCTACCTAATTAGAGAAGGATGTCATACTTCGTGAACAGCAGGCATCCACGTTTTCGCTTGGAGTTGAGCGAGTCCTGTGACATATGTGTGAGAGCCATACCCGTTTCATTGTTGAAGCCGAGAAAAGTGGGTAAAACCTATTCTGGCATTAGTGGCATATTCCTCCCAAATAATATCAAAGTGTCTGCCTAGCTTAACGTCCCCACACAATGTACTGAAGTCAACCGACAGTGTCACTTTCTGTGATTCATCAACGTAGTCGGTGGCCTGTTCACTGGTGAACACAGGCTGTAACCACTATCTTTGCTCGCCTTACCTATCAAATCCTAAGACACTGCCTTTGGGTGCTTTGAGCGCTACTGTTGCGCTATATCCCAGCTGAGCAGCCAGTTGCTCTAAGTAGTGGACAGCAGGGTTCAAATGGTTCAGATGGCTCTGAGCACTATGGGACTTAACATCTATGGTCATCAGTCCCCTAGAACTTAGAACTACTTAAACCTAACTAACCTAAGGACATCACACAACACTCAGTCGTCACGAGGCAGAGAAAATCCCTGACCCCGCCGGGAATCGAACCTGGGAACCCGGGTGTGAGAAGCGAGAACGCTACCGCACGACCACGAGCTGCGGACTACAGCAGGGAAAGAACGACATCATTTTTAATTATCGTCTGGAGACGTCTGCTATTGATAAAACATTTAAATCAATTATTTGTTATTTTATACACATTACAATTATCTTCACAGAAGGATGGTTTCGACCCTCTAAAACTTACATCCTCATCTATAAAACTAAAAATTAAAACTTCTATATAATTTGATGCGTCAACACTTCGATGTCCTGTACAGCAACTGGATATCATAAATTTACATCATTCTTTTGTTAAACTAAATGTATTTACATGTAAAACTCCATATAAATAAATTCTAATTTTTATTCTTAAACCTGTTGCGTAGGTTCCTTGTATGCTTACTGGTATCATTCCCAAATATTAAATTGTGTGTGTGTGTTTTTGTGTGTGCAGGTGATGTGGTTCCTTACAAGTTACATACTATTTGCACGCCGTTGAAGATTAATGAGTATAATCTACATTCTACGATGTAATGTAAATGAGAAATACGCTGGCCGACAAAAAAGTGAATCATGCTGAAGCGGACAAGGAAACGGAATGGGGCCTCACGATTTCCAATGGTATGTGATGTTATTGCAGTGATTACAAAGTCGAGTTAAGTTTACAAAGAACGTGGCGGTATGAGTCCACTTATCAGTATGACGTTACACCCTCTCTGACCTGGATGCATGCACTTATTCAGATGGGTATAATAAAGCCGTTTCATTCTCTCCTGCAGCAAGCATCGCCACAACTATTGTAACCGGTCTCTGATAGGCTGGATACTGGCAGTGGGACGGAGCAGACGACCGAGCTTGTCCCTGACATATTTTATCAGCATTAGATCTACAGCTACATGATTACTCTGCTACTAACAATCAAGTGCCTGGCAGAGGGTTCAATGAACCACCTTTAAGCTGTTTCACTATCGTTCCACTCTCGAACAGCGCACGGGAAAAAACGAGCACTTAAATTTTTCTCAGCGATCCCTGATTTCTCTTATTTTATCGTGATGTTCATTTCTCCCTATGTAGGTGGGTGCCAACAGAATGTTTTTGCAGTCGGAGGAGAAAACTGGTGATTGAAATTTTATGAGAAGATCCCGTCGCAACGAAATAAATCTTTTGCTTTAATGATTGACACTCCAATTCACGAATCATGTCTGTGGCACTATCTCCCCTACTTCGCGATGATAAAAAACGAGCCGCCCTTCACTGAACTTTTTCGATTTCATCCGTCAGTCCCACTTAGTGCGGATCCCACACCGCGCAGCAGTACTCCAGCATAGGGCGGACAAGCATGGTGTAAGCAGTCTCTTTAGCAGACCTGTTGCACCTTCTAAATGTTCTGCCAATGAATCGCAGTCTTTGGTTTGCTCTACCCACAATATTATCTATGTGATCGTTCCAACTTATGTTATTTTTAATTGTAATCCCTAAGTATTTAGCTGAATTTACAGCCTTCAGATTTGTGTGACTTATCGCGTAATCGAAATTTAGCGGATTCATTTAGTCCTCATGTGAATAACTTCACACTTTTCTTCATTCAGGGTCAATTGCCACTTTTCGCACCATACAGATATTTTATCTAAATCAATTTTCAATTCGTTCTGGTCAATAAATCGTTTTCTGTGGGGTACTTCATAATGTTCGAATGCGTATATGTTCCAAAACCCTACTGCAAATCGACGTTTGTGATATGGGCCTGTAATTCAGTGGATTACTTCTACTTCCCTTTTTGGGTATTGGTGTGATTTGAGCAATTTTCCAGTCTTTAGATATGGATCTTTGTGTGAGCGAGCGGTTGTATATAATTGCTAAATATGGCATACTCTGAGAGCCACCTGACTGGTATACAATCTGGACCGGAGGCCTTGGCTTTATTAAGTGTTTTAAGCTGCTTTGTTACACCGAGGATATCTATTTCTATGTTTCTCATCTTTCAGTTGCTCTTGATTGAAATTCAGAAATAGTTACTTCGTCTTCTTTGGTGAAGGAATTTCGGAAAACCATGTTTAATAACTCTGCTTTAGTAGCACTGTCATCAGTGACTTTACCGCTGTTATCGCGGAGTAAAGGTATTGATTGCGTCTTGCCGCTGGTGTGTTTCCTGTATGACCAGAATCTCTTTGGGTTTTCTGCCAGATTTCGAGACAGAATTTCGTTGTGGAAATTATTAAAAGCATTTCGCATTGAAGTAGGCGCTATATTTCGAACTTCTGCAAAACTTTGTCAGTCTTGGGGATTTTGCGTTCTTTTAAATTTGGCATGCTTTTTCCGCTGCTTCTGCAACAGCGATCTGATCCGTTTTGTGTACCACGGAGGATCAGTAGCACCACTTCTTAATTTATATGGTGTATGCGATTGCTGTCGATACTGTATGTTTGAAATCATTCCACAACCTTTCTACGCTTGCATGATCAGATCGGAAGGAATAAAGGCTGTCTCTTACAAAGGCGTTAATAGCATTTTTATCAACGTTTTTTAAATAGATGTACTTTATGTTTCTTTTTGCTGGTCGTAGGTGTTACTGTATTCAACCTTGCAGGCCCTGTGGTCGTTAAGCCCTGTATTCGTCACATTGCTCACTATTTCTACAGGATTATTTGTTGCTAAGAGGTCAAGTATGCTTTCGCCGCCATTTAGGCTTCGAGTAGGCTGTTGAACTAATTGTTCGAAATAATTTTCTGAGAAAGCATTCAGCACAATTTCGGATGACGTTTTATGCCTGCCGCCGTCTTTAAACGCATAATTTTTCCAGCATATTGAGGGTAGATTGAAGTCACCGCCAAGTATAGCTGTATGATTCGGGTACCTATTTGAAATGAGACTCAAATTTTCTTTGAACTGTTCAACAACTATATCTTCCGATCATGAGATCTTCCCGGCCACAGCAGTACCTCGACATCACGGGAACTGTCCATGGAGACAAGTTTCAATTGTGGATGAACATTGTCCTTTTGAAAAATGTCACCACGATGCTGTCACATGAGACGAACACTTAAGGACACAGCCTGTCCGTAATGCACCGTTGCGCTGTCAGAGTGCCCTTAATCATCAACAGTCGCTACCCAATGGCTCTCGCACCATGATTCCAGAGGTAACACTGTTGCGCCCCTCCAAAATATTGGAAGAATGGCAGCTCTCGGCAGATGGCCGCCATACTCACATACGATCGCCGTCTGGGATAGTGCGAAATCACCATTCATCACTGAATACAATGCGACACCATTCGTCAGTAGTCCATGCTACACAGTTACAGCACCAAACCAAAAGTAACGGATTGCATTTTCGCGTTACCGCAGCTTACGCAAGGGACGTTGATTCCCTACTCCAGCTGCCACTAGTCTCCAACCAATGGCGAAGGATGACACTGGAGTCCATTACTTGTTCTCAGATGGCGGTAACGGATGTGAAGGGGATCTGTATCATTGGTGCACAGTACAGTGTTCGTCCCTTGTGATGGCCATGCGTGGTCAAACAGAACCTTCACATTGAGGATGCCTGGCCTCACTTTCCCAATAGTCCATCATCAGGCTACCGTCACATTCGAATGATTCACAAATCTGTTAATTGCAGGATTCGACCAGCTGGCCAAGTGGAGACTCGCAGAAAGATCGTTTTCAGACTCTGTCATGTGTCCTTCACAGTAATCACTCAACATCTGACGCTGTTCCCGGCCCATATATACCCTTCCTGTCCTGGTGACAACACTAAAAGCGAACAGTGTTAATGCTCTGTCATGGTTCTTGTTTCTTGTGCAGAAAATTGCAACGCTAACCATTTACAACTCTCCCGATGGTGGTATGAGAGTACATTTGGCCAGCCATGTCCTCTGCGTGGTGTTGGTATTGCGACTGCTTCCAGATAAATAAATCTGTAGTAAATTAAATCTTTTCCGGCTATCAACCGTCCTATGAAGCTATTTCGGCAGACAACTTTGATCTGCGCAACAGAGAAAGAGAAGATATAAATAAACAATCATCATCATCATCATCATCATCATCATTTAAGACTGATTATGCCTTTCAGCGTTCAGTCTGGAGCATAGCCCCCCCTTATACAGTTCCTCCATGATCCCCTATTCAGTGCTAACATTGATGCCTCTTCTGATGTTAAACCTATTACTTCAAAATCATTCTTAACCGAATCCAGGTACCTTCTCCTCGGTCTGCCCCGACTCCTCCTACCCTCTACTGCTGAATCCATGAGTCTCTTGGGTAACCTTGCTTCTCCCATGCGTGTAACATGACCCCACCATCTAAGCCTGTTCGCCCTGACTGCTACATCTATAGAGTTCATTCCCAGTTTTTCTTTGATTTCCTCATTGTGGACACCCTCCTGCCATTGTTCCCATCTACTAGTACCTGCAATCATCCTAGCTACTTTCATATCCGTAATCTCAACCTTGTTGATAAGGTAACCTGAATCCACCCAGCTTTCGCTCCCATACAACAAAGTTGGTCGAAAGATTGAACGGTGCACAGATAACTTAGTCTTGGTACTGACTTCCTTCTTGCAGAAGAGAGTAGATCGTAGCTGAGCGCTCACTACATTAGATTTGCTACACCTCGCTTCCAGTTCTTTCATTATGTTGCCATCCTGTGAGAATATGCATCCTAAGTACTTGAAACCGTCCACCTGTTCTAACTTTGTTCCTCCTATTTGGCACTCAATCCGTTTATATTTCTTTCCCACTGACATTACTTTCGTTTTGGAGATGCTAATCTTCATACCATAGTCCTTACATTTCTGATCTAGCTCTGAAATATTACTTTGCAAACTTTCAATCGAATCTGCCATCACAACTAAGTCATCCGCATATGCAAGACTGCTTATTTTGTGTTCACATATCTTAATCTC
Source organism: Schistocerca cancellata (assembly GCF_023864275.1). Taxonomy (NCBI): domain Eukaryota; kingdom Metazoa; phylum Arthropoda; class Insecta; order Orthoptera; family Acrididae; genus Schistocerca; species Schistocerca cancellata. Next base: position 347,766,243 of record NC_064633.1, on the reverse strand, counting down.
ACCCAGCCAGTCTATTGTTTTCAACATATGATCCATGAATAATATGAACAACAGTGGAGACAGGTTGCAGCCTTGTCTTACCCCTGAAACTACTCTGAACCATGAACTCAATTTACCATCAACTCTAACTGCTGCCTGACTATCCATGTAAAGACATTTAATTGCTTGCAAAAGTTTGCCTCGTATTCCATAATCTTGTAGAACAGACAATAACTTCCTCCTAGGAACCCGGTCATATGCCTTTTCTAGATCTATAAAGCATAGATACAATTCCCTGTTCCACTCATAACACTTCTCCATTATTTGCCGTAAGCTAAAGATCTGGTCCGGACAACCTCTAAGAGGCCTAAACCCACACTGATTTTCATCCAATTGGTCCTCAACTAATACTCGCACTTTCCTTTCAACAATACCTGAGAAGATTTTACCCACAACGCTGATTAAAGAGATACCTCTGTAGTTGTTACAATCTTTTCTGTTTCCATGTTTAAAGATTGGTGTGATTACTGCTTTTGTCCAGTCTGATGGAACCTGTCCCGACTCCCAGGCCATTTCAATTATCCTGTGTAGCCATTTAAGACCTGACATTCCACTGTATTTGATGAGTTCCGACTTAATTTCATCCACCCCAGCCGCTTTATTGCACTGCAATCTATTGACCATTTTTTCCACTTCCTCAAATGTGATCCTATTTCCATCATCATTCCTATCCCATTCTACCTCGAAATCTGAAACATTACTGATCGCATTTTCACCTACATTGAGCAACTCTTCAAAATATTCCCTCCATCTTCCCAAGGCATCCACAGGATTCACCAGCAGTTTTCCTGACCTGTCCAAAATACTTGTCATTTCCTTCTTACCTCCCTTTCGAAGACTGCTAATTACACCCCAGAATGGTTTTACAGCAGCTTGACCCATAGTCTCCAACCTGTTTCCAAAGTCTTCCCACGATTTCTTCTTGGATGCTGCAATTATCTGTTTGGCTTTGTTTCTTTCTTCAACATAACTTTCTCTGTCTACCTGGGTTCTGGTATGTAGCCATTTTTGATACGCCTTCTTTTTCCTTTTACAGGCTGCCTTGACTGTATCATTCCACCAAGCTGTTTGCTTCTTCCTACTTTTACACACTACTGTTCCAAGACATTCTTTAGCCACTTCTAGTACTGTGTCCCTGTACCTTGTCCACTCCTTTTCCAGTGACTGTAATTGACTACATTCAACTAACTGGTACCTTTCTGAGATCGCTGTTATGTACTTGTGCCTGATTTCCTTATCCTGAAGTTTCTCCACTCTTATCCTCCTACATATGGACCTGACCTCCTGCACTTTCGGCCTCACAATCCCAATTTCACTGCAGATTAAATAATGATCAGTGTCATCAAAGAATCCTCTGAATATACGTGTGTCCCTCACAGCCTTCCTGAATTCCTGATCTGTCACTATATAGTCAATGACAGATCTGGTTCCCCTGCCTTCCCAAGTATACCGGTGAATGTTCTTATTTTTAAAAAAGGAGTTTGTGATTACTAAGCCCATACTGGCACAGAAATCCAAGAGTTGTTTCCCGTTCCTGTTGGCCTCCATATCCTCTCCAAATTTACCCATAACCTTTTCATACCCTTCTGTTCGATTTCCAATCCTGGCGTTAAAATCACCCATGAGCAGAACACTGTCCTTGTCCTTTACTCTAACAACTACACCACTGAGTGCCTCATAAAAACTATCCATCTTATCTTGATCTGTCCCTTCACAATGCGAATATACTGACACAATCCTAATTTTCTTGCTAGACACTGTCAAAACTATCCACATCAGTCGTTCGTTTACATACCTTATTGCAACTACGCTGGGTTCCATTTCTTTCCTGATGTAAAGCCCTACACCCCATTGTGCTATTCCTGCTTTGACTCCTGACAGGTAGACCTTGTATTCTTCCACTTCCTCTTCTTTCTCACCCCTTACCCGAACGTCACTAACAGCTAAAACGTCCAGCCCCATCTTACTTGCAGCCTCTGCCAGCTCTACCTTCTTCCCAGAGTAGCCCCCATTGATATTAATAGCTCCCCATCTCATTACCATTTGTTTGCCAAGTCGTATCTTAGGAGTCCCTGGTTTGTCAGTTAGAGGTGGGACTCCGTCACCTCCAAATGTCCGAGGCATTTTGCTCTGATTGTTGCCAACATCATATTTAAAGTACCAGGGAAGCAGGTTGCTAGCCTTACTTGCCCCGAGTCCCATTGGGTTTTACCCCTAACGGCTGAGGGACTAACCGGTGGATTTGGTAGTCTTTGCCGTATGAGCACAAAGGTGACCACGACTCAGAATATGTCCGAGATGCCCAGCCTTATTCCAAAGTAACTGGTATCCCGACTGTCAGGACCACTTACTTGGCCACTCATACGTTGCCCGTGGTTCATGAACTAGGACATGACTACAGGAACCCACACCATGAACCAATAAAATAATAAACAATATTGAAGAAAAACAATAGGTAAATTATTACGAAGGATTATGGTATGACGATACAGCACAAGAAACTGCAACTGAAACAACAGATGAACAGGGACTAGATGAAATACAGTATGACGAAATAAAATCTATCCTACATCACTTAAAAACGGAAAAGCGACAGGAATAGATGGTATTACCGCTGAATTGCTAAAATATGGATGAATCACACTACATTTACGACTACTACAGCTCTCAAATGAATGTTGAAGGAGCAAGGATATCCCCGAAGACTGGACGATTGCTAGTGAGATATCAGTTTTTGAAAAAGGAGACAAAGTCTATGCAGTAACTACGGAGGAATAAGTTTACTGGACTCAGCATACAAGATATAAACCGATCATCCAAAACATTATGGCCACTGACTTACTATCAACATAAACTCGTCCAGACGATGGCAGTTTCACCTGGAGAGGAATGACTGCTAATCAGACACACGCACGGTGCAATGAGCGTGCTGTCCGTGCATAGAATGACGAAAGCGTGCGATCCGAGTTTGTCTGAGGGCAGACTGTGAAGGCCCGGAAGCTCGGCAAGAACATTTCGGAAACTGCATGATTTGTAGGGTGTTCGAGGAGTGCTGCGGTGAGTGTCTTCAACATGTGACAATACCAAGGTGAAACCACGCCCAGAAGTCGTGGGATTGGGCAGCCACCCGTCATTACAGACGTCGGAGGTTGTAGGTTCGTCAAACTGGTAAAACTGGGTAGGTGGCGTATTGTAGCGGAACGAACATAAGACTTTAACGCTGGGTAGAGCACAAGTGTGTCTGAACACACGGTACACCCAACACTCCTAACGATAGGTCCTCGCAGCCGACGACCCAAGGATGCACCAATGTTAACACCACGACAACGGCAACTACAACGGAAATGGGCAAGTGACCATCGGCACTGCACGTCGGCGCAGTGGCAGAGCGTTGCATGGTCTGATGAATACCGATACCTTCTTCATCATGCCGATGGGAGAGGAGGGCACGAATCCGTCGGCGTCCAGCTCCTTGACACCTGTACTGCGGGACAGAGACAAGCTGGCAGCGTCTCCATTACGTTCTGGGAAACATTCACGTGGCCATCCATGGGTCATTGGAACTCGCGCAAAGCACAATGATGGCCAAGGAGCATCGTGCACTGGTTGCAGACCACCAAACACTCCTTCGTGACGATCATGCTTCCCGATCGCAGCGGCATTTTTTAAGAAGATGATACGCCATGTCACAAGGGCTCAAATGGCTCTGAGCACTATGGGACTCAACTGCTGTGGTCATAAGTCCCCTAGAACTTAGAACTACTTAAACCTAACTAACCTAAGGACAGCACACAACACCCAGCCATCACGAGGCAGAGAAAATCCCTGACCCCGCCGGGAATCGAACCCGGGAACCCGGGCGTGGGATGTCACAAGGGAAGGAGTGTGATGACGTGGCTGGAGGAACACACTGGCGAGCTCCAGTTGAAGGGCTGGCTCCCCAACTCGCCATATCTAAGCGTGATCGAACATATCTAGGATGAGATTGAACGTGGCGTCAGAGCTCATCGCCTCCTCTCCAGAATTTACGGAACCGGCAATGGAGGGTGAAGCTTTGACAATGCCAGCCACTCGTGCTGGCGAAACGTCAGTAAAATCATTAGATGTACGTCGGCTGAAGAACCCGAGACAGAAGCCAATAGGCAGTTTGTCAACAAGTGGCCACGAAAGCCTTAAAATTTTGTATAACGGAAATAGTACTGCATGAGGAACATATGACTTAAAGGAAAGGACGCTCTATGGCACATGCGGATTTTCTTTTAGAGCAGATAATACAAAAATGCATAGAATAAAATAAAAGAAAACACTACGTTTTTATAGATTTTAAAGAAGCTTTTCACAATGCCAACAGACATGAACTTTTGACGATAATGACGAATCGCAGATACCCGATACATCTAATAAATACGATAAAATGTTTGTATTAGAACAGGACTGTTTCAACGGAAAAATGACTGATGAGATAACAACTAACAAAAGCGTACTAAAAGGCTGCTGTATGTCACTAACTTTGTTAAACATTCACATACACGAAATAATACGCGTATGGGAAACAGAATTTCGAAAAGATATGCACTTAGACAGGGGGCTCCTTTAAATAATTTACTATAGACCGACGATGCAGCAATTCTAGCAGATAAAGAAGAGGACCTTCTGGAGATCTCATCAGAAAAATACTAAGACAATGGCCTTCATGTGGAAAGAACATATTAGAAGCAAAACACAGTAGAATTACATCAAAAGAATTTAGAGAAAGTAAACCAATTATCTAGGATGGTTATAGCAAAGACATAGAAATTAAGCTTAGTAAATTCAGCCAGGTATGTGGAACAGTTAATAGAAACCTTAGAAACAACATGGACGATACACAAATTAAATTCTTCATAACAGTTGCAGTTCTCCCTCTATGGAAGCGAGATATCCGCGATTAGCAAAAAGCAAGAAAACCAGATTCAGACTCAAGAAATGAAATTCCTAACAGGGATAAAGTTATACAGCAGAAGAGAGACTAATGAATCAATATATTAGAGAATAAAATATATTAGAGGAGAAAATGGAATAAGCACCCAGTAAGAATGGAGGGTGACAGTAATAACTAAGTGCAAAGCAAGAAGAGGCAGAGGAAGACTCCGGCAACGATGGGTACCGCACAGACAACTTCGTCTAATACCTACAGATGACAAGAAGAAGAAGAAGAAGAAGAGGAAGAGGAACTTCGATCTGCATAATTATGTAGGACAGGGTAGCCATCCGATCGAACACTATTACAGTGTCGTCTTGATAGCTCGTCTAATGACTGACTGATTTCCCTCGATTCAGTACTGCCACCTTTATGAAGGTGCCTCCAATAAAAGGTGAGGCGTCTGTTTTCATTTTACATCTTGACAATTTGCAGTTCAAGAAGCGTTTAACCCCATATGACATCGATTTCTTCTTTCAATGCTAGCGTAAATCAGTAGTGTATGTAATAAATACTACGCTGAGATTCGGACTCGAGACGCATACCGTCGAATTTCACAATTTCTATACATTTCTTCTGGCCCCCCCCCCCCAAATATATATGGAAATCTCCGATCAGATCGTACTGGTAGCCTACACGTGTTGCGCATTGCGTCTGGACCGTGGTTACGATGTTTCCGCCTCTGACCTCCGGTCCGGGGCAGATGGTCTGCTGTGATGCCGCTGCCAACTCTGGGGCATCGATACAAGGCCGCGCTGAATATTTAATAAACAGGCAGCTTCCAAAGGATCGCCGCGGTTCGTTACTCCAGCGGCCGAGCCGGGCTCGTATTAATGAATCATGTCATCAGTGCCAACGTCCAACATGTGCACCACGCGGACACAGATTACAGACCGACTGCGGCACGTGTAAGCAAAGAGAAAAACCTCGACGTGTTGGGCTGCAACTGTTAGTTGCCTTGACTGAAATTCACTGAAGTGAATAGAATCGATGAGAAAGAAATCAGTGAAGTTGTAGTGTCATGAAATGACATCACTGAAAACCGTAAACCGGTTAGAAATACTGTACGTGGAATGTACCGTAATGAATAGTGACAGTGACTCCGCAGGTTTCATTTCAGTGAATTTAATTCAAATGGTATGTATCCCTATGACAGGGTCCTTCACCAGATCCGTCGATCCTTTGGTGCTGTTCCTATATTCCCTGCGAGAGTGTCTCTGGGTGCAACCTTCAGACAATATATGAGGAAACAACACTGGCAGTGAAAGTATCAGACCTGGATGGTTTCTCAGATAGTTCTATTCGGTTCTGTAATATCGCGATGATGGTCAGTGTAGCACAGCATATTAAAGTCTCTTGATTAGTTAAAAGAGTTTTATAGAGTGTTTTGTAGAGAACATAGCCAAACGTCGTACATTATTAAGTTTACTACTGCTATCTTCCCCCGTCAGACGCGAACATCCTCAGATATTCATTGCCCTAGGGGCAAAACGTTACAAGTTAAAATCCGAGCTGATACCGGAGGAGTTAGCATGATATGAGCTCTCAGATTTGTATAGTCGAGACCAGAGTCACTGCTATTGTTGTGAGGCAGGTAAACTGAAAAGTTACCGCTCGTGGAATTCCCTGGCGAGTGTCCATTTCAAGGCGGTCTATGGTTCGCGACACCGCCATAGCGGGAACCAAGAGTGCCGCGAATTATTTAACTACCACAGCAAGAAAAAAATTTAAAAAAAGCCACCACAAGACAGAGCAGAGCTAGGCAAGGAAGCATGGGTAAAGACGGCGGAATAATATATTACCTACGGAGAATTAAAGATGTACACCTATCTTTAAATATTATTAAGCTTAAAACACTTTTCACAACTATAGTGAAGCATCCGCTGTCAGCGCTTGAGCAGCGCTATAGAAATAGAGTACCAGGCCTATTATAAAATAAATACGATTGTAGTAATTACCCTGAATACTGATTCTGATTATTAAAGAAAATCATGTAAGTGAGAATTTCGTAGTCAGAAATATGACAAGATCGATTATTCGAAGCAAAAATTTCTGGTAAACGTGATCTCTAAAATATATTTCTTAAGGGCTCTAAGCACTTATTCATGTTAAATACTTTTACTGCAAGCACTTTGTTCTCCAACATTATGGAGAAGGTAGTACGAACCAAAACAAGAGAAAATTGTCTGTTAAATACGGACTCTAAAATGCATAGCTTAAGGGCTGTGAGCACTTCTGCTGGACAAGTGCCCAAGCTTTTAAGGTATGCATTTTGGAGCTAATCTTTACTAGATTTTTCCTTTTTTTTTGATCCGTATTACCACCCCTGTTAGTTGCCTACCACACAGACTTAGCAACAACAGTGTGGGTACAAATATTACACTGTCAGGGATATCAGAAGGATCTCCCCTTGTAACTTCTGACTCGATAGTTTCCGGACCAAGGACCCTTAACGAAAGTGACACGTTTACTCTTCTCCAACCTTCTCGAAAGTCTGTAACGTCATCATAGTATCACTCTGTTTGCACTTGGCAGGGGAGAAACAGTATGCTACATTTACCTAAAGGAACCAGGACGTAATCTCGATTTGGGTTATATGTGTAAGGACTGGTTCGCTGCAGCTCTCCAGGCTACTCTCTCCTGCGCAAACCTATTCATATCTGAATAACTCCTGCAACATACAGTGTTCTGAATCTGCTTACTGTCTTCATCTCTTGGTCTCCTTCTACGATTTTTAGCCCCCCCCCCTCCCCCACTACCCTTCAGTACAAAATTGGTAATTCCTTAGTGCCTCAGAATGTATGTTACCAACGGATCACTTCTTCTAGTCAGATTATGCCACAAATTTCTCTTCTCCCCAATTCTAATCACTACCTCCTCACCGAGCGAGGTGGCGCAGTGGTTAGCACACTGGACTCGCATTGGGAGGACGACGGTTCAATCCCGTCTCCAGCCATCCTGATTTAGGTTTTCCGTGATTTCCCTAAACCGTTTCAGGCAAATGCCGGGATGGTTCCTTTGAAAGGGCACGGCCGATTTCCTTCCCCATCATTCCCTAACCCGAGCTTGCGCTTCGTCTCTAATGACCTCGTTGTCGACGGGACGTTAAACAACACTAACCTAACCTAACCTAACTACCTCCTCATTAGTTACGTGATCAGTCTTCTGTAGCGCCACAATTCCAAAGCTTCTGTTCTCTTCTTGACTACACTGTTTATCCTTCATGTTTCATTTCCATACATGGTTGCACTCCATACAAATACTTTCAGAAAAGTCTTCCTGACACTTACAGTTTCCTTACCATTGCCAGTCTAAATTTTACATCCTCTATACTTCGACCTCATCAGTTATTTTGCTGCCTAAGTAGCAAAACTCATCTATTACTTTAAATGTCTCATTTCCTAAGCTAATTCCCTCAGTATCATCTGATTTAATTCGACTACTTTCCATTATACTTGTTTTATTCCTGTTGATGTTCATCTTATATCCTCCTTTCAAGACACTGTCCCTTTCGTTCAACTGCTCTTCCAAGACCTTCACTATCTCTGACAGAATAACAATGTCATCGGCGAAACTCGAAGTTGTTATTTCTTCTCTCTGAACTTTAATTCCTACTCCAAATTTTTCTTTTGTTTCCTTTACTGCTCGTTCAATGTACAGATAGTACAACATCGGGGATAGGCTAAAAACCCTTGTCAACCACTGCTGCCCTTTCAAGCCCATCGACTTTTATAACTGCCATCTGGCTTCTGTACAAATTGTAAACAGCCCTTCGCTGTTATTTTGCCCATGCCACCTTTAGAATATGAAAGAGAATATTCCTGTCGACATTGTCAAAAGCTTTCTCTAAGTCTACAAATACTATAAACTTATGTTTGCCTTTGCTTAACCTATGTTCTACGAGATGTCATAGGGTAGGTATTGACTCGCGTGATCCTACATTTCTCCAGAATGCAAACTGATCTTACCCGAAGTCGGCTTCTAGCAGTTTTTCCATCCTTCTGTAAAGAAACGGGTCAGTACGTTGCAACCGTGACTTATTAAAATGATATATCAGTAATTTTCACACTTGTCAGCACCTGCTTTCTTTGGAGTTGTAACTATTACGTTCTTCTGAAGTCTAGGGTATTTGACCTGTCTCATACATCTTGCTCACCAGACGGAAGAGTTTTGTCATGACTGGCTCTCCCAAGGCTATCAGTAGTTGTAACGGAATGTTGTCCACTCCTGGGGCTTGTTTCGACTTAGGTCTTTGAGTGCCCTGTCAAATTCCTCACGCAATATCAAATCTCCCACCTCATCTTCACCTACGTCCACTTCCATTTCCATAACATTGCCCTCAAGGACATCTCCCTTGTATAAACCTTAGGTATACTCGCTCCACCTTCTGTTTTCCCTTCTTTGCATAGGATTGGTACTGCATCTCAACTCTTGGTGTACATACAGGTGGTTCTCCTTTCTCCAAAGGTCTCTTTAGTTTTCCTCTAAGCGTCATCTATCTTACCCCCAATTATATATGCTTCTAGTACCTTACATTTGTTCTCTAGCAATTCCTGCTTAGCCATTTTGCACTTCCTTCCGATCTCATTTTTTAGATGTCTGTATTCCCTTTCGCCTGCTTCATTTACTGCATTTTTATATTTTCTCCGTTCATGAATTAAAATCAATATCTCTTGTGTTACCCAAGGATGTTTAATAGCTCTCGTCCTTTTATCAACTTGATCCTCTGCTGCCTTCACAGTTTCTTACGTCAAAACAATCTATTCCTCTTCTACTATCTTCAGTTTCCCTATTCTTGTCAATTGTTCCCTAATGCTCGTGCTGAAACTCTCTACAACCTCTGGATCTTTCAGTTTATCCAGGTCCCATCTCCTAAAATTCCTATCTTCTTGCAGTTTCTTCAGGTTTAATCTACAGTTTATAACAAATTAATTGTGGTCACAGTCCTACATTTTGCAGTTACTTCAGTTTTAATGTTCAGTTCATAACCAATAAATTGTGGTCAGAGTCCACATCAGCCCCTGGAAATGCCTTAGAATTTAAAACCTGATACCGAAATCTCTGTCTTACCATTATATAACCAATCTGAAACCTTCCGGTGTCTCCAGGTCTCTTCCACGTATGCAACCTTCTCTCATAATTCTTAAACCAATTGTTAGCTATATTTCAATTATGTTCTGTGCAAAATTCTACCAGGCGGCTTTCTCTTTCTTTCGTTCCCTCCAGTCCATGTTCACCTAGTACTTTTTCTTCTCTTCCTTTTCCTGCTATCGAATTCCAGTCCCCCATGACTATTAAGTTTTCGTCTCCCTTAACTATCTAAATAATTTCTTTTACCTCATAACATCTCTTCCTCATCTGTTTAACTAGTTTGCATATAGACTTGTACCACTTTGATAGTTGTGGGCTTCGTGTCTATCTTGGCTACAATAATGCGTTCACTCTGCTGTTCATCGTAGCTTATCAGCGTTCCTATTTTTTTATTCATTATTAAACCTACTCCTGCAGTAGCCGTTCGATTTTGTATTTGTAATCCTGAATTCAGCTGACCAAGAATCCCGTTCCTCCTGCCACCAAACTTCACTAGTTCTCACTATCTGTAACTTCAACCTATGCATTTCCTTTTTTAAAATTTTTAACCCACTTGCGCCGCGCGGGATTAGCCGAGCGGTCTCAGGAGCTGCAGTCATGGTCTGTGCGGCTGGTCCCGGCGGAGGTTCGAGTCCTGCCTCGGTCATGGGTGTGTGTGTTTGTCCTTAGTATAATTTAGGTTAAGTAGTGTGTAGGCTTAGGGACTGATGACCGTAGCAGTTAAGTCCCGTATGATTTCACACACATTTGAACATAACCTACCTGCCCCATTAAGGGGACAATCCAGGCTCCGATCCGTAGAACGCCAGTTGCGTATCTCCTGGTAACGACGTTCTCGTTGAGTAGTCCCCGCCTGGGGATCCGAATCGGCGACTTTTTTACCTTCTGAATATTTTACACAAGAAGATATTATCATTTAACCATACAGTGCAGCTGCGTGCCTTCGGAAAAAAATTACCCTTGCTTTCACCTGCTGCAGTACCAGCACAGCAAGACCGTTTTGGTTGATGTTACGGGGCAAGATCGATCATCATCCAGACTGTTGTCCCTACAGCTACTGAAAAGGTACAGACCTTCTTCAGGAGCCACATGTCTGTTTAACTTCTCATCAGATACCCATCCGTTGTGGTAGCACCTACGGTACAGCTATTTGTATCGCTGAGGCATGAAAGCCCGCACCCTCCCCCCACCACCACCCTCTACCCCCCACTCCCACCACCACCACCACCACCACCACCACCACCACCACCCCATCCCACCAATGGCAAGGTCCAATCTTCGTATATTCAGTAGAAATAGTTACAATAAATGCATTTTTCGTTTGTCCAACGAAAGACTAATGGCTATATAAGGACAAAGTGCATATTGGGCAATATCGGTGAGTTGTATGCTCTCATAGAAGTAAGATATGTGTTGACGTGCGGCACTTCTGTCCCTTCTAAAAGCATTCAAAATTATTAGTGTGACATTTCTAGGCACTCTTTCTGTGTTTCTTCATTTTTATGGGACAATACAAGGAAACAGAACTTTAAATTACTGTTACAAAATACCGATACGTTGTGGAAGAAAGAGATAGCATGTCAGTATGTCGTTGCATTTACAGCATATAAGAACGTGTGAAGTAAACCATTTACACTGAAGAGCCAAAGAAACTGATACACCTGCCTAATATCGTGTAGGACCCCCCCGAGAGCACGCAGAAGTGCCGCAACATGACGTGGCATGGTCTCGACTAATGTCTGAAGTACTGCTGGAGTGATTTAACACCATGAATCCTGCAGGGCTGTCCATAAATCAGCACGCTGCAAGGCATCGCAGATATTCTCAATAATGTTCACGTCTGGGGACAATGGTGGCCAGCGCAAGTGTTTAAACTCAGAAGAGTGTGGCGCCGCATTGCCCTGCTGGAATTGCCTAAGTCCGTCGGAATGCACAATGGACACGAATGGATACAGGGTGACCAGTCAGGATGCTTACGTAAATGTCGCCTGCCACAGCTGTATCTAGACATATCAGGGGTCCCTTACCACTCCAGATGCACACGCCCCACACTATTACCGAGCCTCTACCAGCTTGAAAAGCTCTCTACTGACATTCAGGGTCCATAGATTCATGAGGTTGTCTCCATGCCCGTACACGTCCATCCGCTCCGTAGAATTTGAAACTAGACTCGTCCGACCAGGCAATATGTTTCCAGTCATCAACAGTCCAATGTCGGTGTAGACGGGCCGAGGCGAGGCATAAAACTTTGTGTCGTGCAGTAATCAAGGACACACGAGTAGGCCTCCGGCTTCGAATGCCCATATCGATGATGTTTCGTTGAATGGTTCGCACGCCGACGCTTTTTGATGGCTCAACACTGAAATTTGCAGCAATCTGCGGAAGGGTTGCACTTCTGCCACGTTGAACGCTTCTGTTTAGCCGTCGTTTGTCTCGTTCTTGCAGGATCTTGTTCCGGCCGCAGCGATGTCGGAGACCTGATGTTTTACCAGATTCTTGATATTCACGGTACACTCGTGAAATGGTCTTACGGGAAAATTCTCGCCTCGTCACTACCTCGGCGACGCTGTGTCACAACGCTCGTGCACCAACTATAACACTACGTTCAGACTCACTTAAATCTTGATAATCTACCATTGTAGCAGCAGTAACCGATCTAACAACTGCGCCAGACGCTTGTCTTGTATAGACATTGCTGTCCTCAGCGCCGTATTCTGCCTGTTTACATATCTCTGTATCTGAATACGCATGCCTATACCAGTCTTTTTGGCCCTTCAGTGTATTTAGTAAAAGGTAACCACATAATGTTGATGATGTTTGTTTTTAGCAAGCTCAAGTTAAATCAATTTTCGGGAAATATTAAAGCATTAATAGGGTATGTGACCACTCCCTGGACATAAAAGACGCCAAATATCATACACTTTTTTAAAGTCCTTACAACTAATATTTTTATTTTTGTATTATACGGGCGCTTTCCGCAACGCAGAAGGTTACAATGATGCAATCGCTATTGTTAAATGAATTCACTTCACGGCATATGCAACGATTTTTTTAGCAAATTTGAGAGGCCACGAAATAATTTAATATTTCCTGGAGCATTGTACAACCAGCTATTGATGACGTCTAGCTTTTTCAACACGCACAGGAAAAATTGCTGCGGCTTACTGCATTCGTGTTTACATATTTTAACCGTCTCTTCTTATTTTTAAGCAGTAAGTCTCATACGAGTTCAAACAACTTATGGGCAGTCTCGTGGACCGCCTCATGGAATCCTTAAAGCACCCGCTCACTTGCAGTTGTGTCTGCAGAACATGGCTCGCCGTTGAGATGCCATAAGCTCCAAACTCACTCACACTAACTCCAGAACATGTTTCTTCCTGTACACGAGGTGGTTCAAGCATTGAGTCATGGAGTCACATGTGAGATCTGTGCAGAGGCAACATAATTGCCATACTTAACAGGATAAGAGGAAGAGGCTTGTGGTTGTCAGTGTGTGGTTGTCAGTACAGAACCAACGTAGTTGCCACACTTCGGAGGATAAGAGGAAGATATTCGTGATTGTGAACGCGTCTGGAAATGTATAGCGATACCAGTTCTGTATCTTTTATGCTGATCTACTGGAATTCTCTTTGTAGTTGCAAGGAAATCAGAACACTTTGTAAAAATCTTGCTTGAGAATAAGCATTTGTTATTCACATGAAACTTTATTGATCAGTTGTTTGCAGGGTAGCCAATAGTGAAAAAAATAAATTTGGACTCTGTGACCTAGTAGATTGTGTCGGAATTTCCGTGCGGCTTTTCGCGGATGATGCTGTAGTATACAGAGAAGTTGCAGCATTAGAAAATTGCACCGAAATGCAGGAAGATCTGCAGCGGATAGGCACTTGGTGCAGGGAGTGGCAACTGACCCTTAACATAGACAAATGTAATGTATTGCGAATACATAGAAAGAAGGATCCTTTATTGTATGATTATATGGTAGCGGAACAAACACTGGTAGCAGTTACTTCTGTAAAATATCTGGGAGTATGCGCGCGGAACGATTTGAAGTGGAATGATCATATAAAATTAATTGTTGGTAAGGCGGGTACCAGGTTGAGATTCATTGGGAGAGTCCCTAGAAAATGTAGTTCATCAACAAAGGAGGTGGCTTACAAAACACTTGTTCAACCTATACTTGAGTATTGCTCATCAGTGTGGGATCCGTACTAGGTCGGGTTGACGGAGGAGATAGAGAAGATCCAAAGAAGAGCGGCGCGTTTCGTCATAGGGTTATTTGTTAAGCGTGATAGCGTTACGGAGATGTTTAGCAAACTCAAGTGGCAGACTCTGCAAGAAAGGCGCTCTGCATCGCGGTGTAGCTTGCTGTCCAGGTTTCGAGAGGATGCATTTCTGGATGAGGTATCGAATATATTGCTTCCCCCTACTTATACCTCCCGGGGAGATCACGAATATAAAATTAGAGAGATTCGAACGCGCACGGAGGCTTTCCGGCAGTCGTTCTTCCCGCGAACCATACGTGACTGGAACAGGAAAGGGAGGTGATGACAGTGGCACGTGAAGTGCCCTCCGCTACACACCGTTGGGTGGCTTACGGAGTATAAATGTAGATGTAGATGTAGATATAGCGCAGCAAAGGGTGGTTACAAATTTGTCCTGACGGAAAACCAGCTAATTTATGAGTGAAAGCTTCATGATTTTTAAGGAAAGATTTTAAAGTCATTCAATTGTTATTAAGCTATTGTTGCAAAGTCTTATATACTAGTATGGAAGTTAATGAAGTGTCTAGTGTAGTATCATTCATAATATGGAGTCTCACTATCTTTGAGATTGCATGATGAGTGCAAGAGGTTTCTAGTTATCATTACTGTTTTATTGTTGCTTTTTGCACTACACTTTCAGTTGCTGTTTTTTATGACCCCGAACCTGCAATCGTCCGGACAGAACTGTGCGTTGTTTGATTGTTCGGTGAGGTGGCACATAGAAAGCGTAACTCATGAAATATTACTTCACTTTATTACATTAATGAATGAAAGATTCACTTAACTTCGACACACTTCTTTCTTACAGGAGAACAGGTTCATTTACAGTTGCTATTGACTATCAAAGCATCACTTGATCCAGTAATTAACAAACTGTTTTCTTGAGATACAGCGTCAACGTTTACTAAAGTATGAGTTCATCATGAGCTTTAACAACTCTTGCTCCTACTTTATGATGTTGACTCTCTCAGATGAGCTCACGAACGAGAGCAAAGCGCTTCAGTGTTCGGCTCTACATTGACCTCTGGTGTGAGAATGCTGCTGTGCTGAGAGGGGAGTTACGGTCTTCAAGAACCCCTCCCCTAAGACTTTGTGCACCGCAGTGAAACCTCGCGAATGAAGAACAAAAAGGCTGCTTCAAAGGGGTACGAGGATGTAAAGAGCATCTGATAATAGATGCAGAGGTGACATATCAAGCTAAAACTAATCAAAGGTCGCTGCGCTACGCATTCATTGATTACCAAAAAGCTTTTGATATTGCACCCCACTCATGGTTACTACAGATATTGGAAATATACAAAGTAGATCCAAAATTGATAAAGTTCCTAAACTTAGTAATGAAAAATTGGAAAACCACACTTAATATCTAAACAAATTCAAATAATATCACATGACAGCCAATACAGATTAAGTGTGAAATATACCAAGGAGACTCATTAAGTCCTTTCTGGTTCTGCCTTGCTCTGAACCCACTATCCAACATGCTAAATAATACAAATTATGGATATAATATTACTGGAACGTACCAACACAAAATCACACATTTGCTATACATGGATGATCTAAAACTACTGGCAGCAACAAATCAACAGCTCAACCAATTACTAAAGATAACAGAAGTATTCAGCAATGATATAAATATGGCTTTCGGAACACACAAATGTAAGAAAAATAGCATAGTCAAGGAAAAACACACCTAACAAGAAAATTACTTATTGGATATCCACAGCGACTGCATAGAAGTGATGGAAAAACAGATGCCTATAAATATCAATATACATAAATGACCTTGTGGATGACATCGGAAGGTCACTGAGGCTTTTTGCAGATGATGCTGTGGTGTATTGAGAGGTTGTAACAATGGAAAATTGTACTGAAATGCAGGAGGATCTGCAGCGAATTAACGCATGGTGCAGGGAATGGCAACTGAATCTCAATGTAGACAAGTGTAATGTGCTGCGAATACATAGAAAGATAGATCCCTTATCATATAGCTACAAAATAGCAGGTCAGAAACTGGAAGCAGTTAATTCCATAAATTATCTGGGAGTACGCATTAGGAGTGATTTAAAATGGAATGATTATATAAAGTTGATCTTCGGTAAAGCAGATGCCCGACTGAGATTCATTGGAAGAATCCTAAGGAAATGCAACCCGAAAACAAAGGAACTAGGTTACAGTACACTTGTTCGCCCACTGATTGAATACTGCTCAGCAGTGTGGGATCCATACCAGATAGGGTTGATAGAAGAGATAGAGAAGATCCAACGGAGAGCAGCACGCTTCGTTACAGGATCATGTAGTAATCGCGAAAGCGTTACGGAGATGATAGATAAACTCCAGTGGAAGACTCTGCAGGAGAGACGCTCAGTAGCTCGGTACGGGCTTTTGTTAAAGTTTCGAGAACATACCTTCACCGAAGAGTCAAGCAGTATATTGCTCCCTCCTACGTATATCTCGCGAAGAGACCATGAGGATAAAATCAGAGAGATTACAGCCCACACAGAAGCATACCGACAATCCTTCTTTCCACGAACAATACGAGACTGGAATAGAATGGAGAACCGATAGAGGTACTCAAGGTACCCTCCGCCACACACCGTCAGGTGGCTTGCGGAGTATGGATGTAGATGTAAATGTAGATGAATGTCTCTGGTATCGATATGTTGCGACAATCATCTCTGGATGATACCACAATGATTTAAGTGAAGAAAATTGTTCTTTCCTGCTAAAACACGTTAGAGTTACATCCTTTTCTCTGTAAGTTCCAGATGAAAAAGCTATATACAACAATATAGTCAGCTTTATTGCACTAAGAGAGGTAGCAGGTGTCGTTAAATGGCATGAATAGAAAACTCAGACACCTGTGTATCAAGACTGGTCAGGACAGAACCCGCAAAAGAGGTCTTGTTTTATGCTCTCGTAAAATAACCTCACGAAGATCCTAAAAATAGGGAACAGACGCCGGCCCCTCCTAGAAATGTAACGCTTGATGTTCAAATTATCGGCTATGCGAACCAGAGGTGACAGTGTTGTGTACTCAATGGGAACCTATGTGATCACGACAGGTGCTGGTCCCGAATGATGATGACGAATGCAATAAGGCCACGTTCGCCCTCCACAGAAACTCCTTACGTGGTCATGTCCACGGTTTAGCTGCTAGCAGAATGGGATCTAGCCTAGGAACGTGTACTGGTACCATTTACTTATTCATCGTTATCGTTGGGCACTTAAAGGGAAGGTGCAACATTGGTAGTGCTCGTGACGTCGCCAAAGCTTCAACGTGTATATTGGTATCGGTGGTAACAAACTTATTTCCTGACTCAAGACTCATGACGTGGCTGTACTACAATGCTGTACGGTCAAACAATAAAGCCACGAAACGTATTCGCAGTTGCGAATATGGATAACCATCAGCCGCGCGGGATAGACGAGCGGTCTGGGACGATGCAGACATGGACTATGCGGCCGGTCCCGGCGGAGGTTCGAATCTTCCCTCGGGCATTGGTATGTGTGTTTGTCCTTAGGATAATTTAGTTTAAGTAGTGTGTAAGCTTAGGGACTGATGACCTCTAGCAGTTAAGTCCCATATGATTTGACATACATTTGAATTTTTTTTTTTTATAACCATCAGCTGTATAATGGAATGACAATGAAAATTTGTGCCTGATTTCCCGCTTATCGCGAGCGGAGTCCTTATCATTAAGCTATACGAACACTGCTCACTGTCATATCCTGTACAGGAATATACATAATGGATGTACGAGTGCAGGTTGTAGACACAAGGTTGAACATTTGGAAGCTTGGGTCTGGACGTGAGTCGTGCCCGGATATCCTAAAGGTAAGACAACGGACCAAGCTAAACGGAAAATCCTGGTTCTTTTCACGGTCTAGCACGAGTTTTAATGGTCATCATCCCATTATACTGCTGATGGTTGTCCATATTCTTAACTGCGAATATATCTATCTATCGCTTGGGCTTTGTCCCGCAGATACGCAGGGTCAGCCATCGTTAATCGGATTTAGCATGTTAATGTTTAAGGGGTGGCTGTATGCCCTTCCAGCCGAGACCCCCCCCCCCCCCCCCCGGGACGGAATTAGTGTACCCCAATTGACTGCGTCGAGTATAATCCATGGAATAATGCGAATGTGTTCAGATGCCCATAAATTGAGGCGGAGTATGGGTACCAGCCCAGTATTCACCTGGCGGGATGTGAAAAACCGCCTAAAAACCACATCCAGGCTGGCCAGCACATCGGCCCTCGTCTTTAATCCGCCGGGCGGATTCGATCCGGGGCCGGTGCCTAACCGAGTCCAGGAAGCAGCGCGTTATCGCTCTCGGCTACCCTGGCGGGTCAACTGAGACTATCTCATGTACTTCATAATGGTTGTAGTCGCGGCAGTGTCTGTCCTTTCAGTCACGCATGCATGTCCGAAGGACCATTGCATCGTAATTCGGAGAAACACAGGCACTACAATACTATGACGAACAATAAGTCTGTTAAGTGCTGGTAGTTGGGGTCCTTGAGAACCTAAATGGCGTTCAGTATCGCCTCCTGAAACCACAGATTCCACATTAATATGACAATCATACTCTCCCCAGTAACAAGAGCAATAGTAGTGCGGAACTATAAAACTGTAGTCTCCATAGGAGCCGATCATTCCGCTACCCAAGCTGACAGGTACTGTAAAACGTTTCTCCTTCTACGAGGCACGAAACGATCTTCTCATAAATAATATTCAGATGCGATTTCTGATGAGAAAAGCACTGGGTAACATTTCCTTGTATACAGAGCGTAGATATCGTTATTGCAATCTGCTCATTTGCGCATCAAAGCTTGTAGTAGACTTAAAGTGAATTTGCCATTTTGGCGTTCTGCCTTAATAGAGTTGTAATTTTAATGTTTAACGGGTAACCCAACCCTGTCAAATGCACCAGACTATAGAGGATGATTTCGCGATATTTCGGGTATGGTGAAGAAGGGTAAATGTATGAATTTCAGGTAAGTCATCCTGGTCTGAGACGAACAAGTTGAAAGTAATAAGCGAAAATCGTTCCGATATCTTTTTTTTTTTTTTTTAGTGGAATACATGTACTGGTACTGTCTTTGCTAAGACTGTAGAGTAGGCAACTTTCAGAGGTGACAGTATGGACCAAAACAAGGAAAAAAGTGTAAGAGGTCTAAACATGGGCTCTAAAATTTATACTGTGAAACATATCCCTTCTACTGCAAGTTCTTAGGCTTCCATATTTTTTGGGGGAGGTGGTATGGACCAAAACAAGAAAAAAATGTCCAGTAAATGTGGGCTCTAGAACGCATACTTTAATACCTATGGGCACTTGTTCAGTAGAAGTGTTTCACAGTAGCAAAGATGAACAAGTGCTAATTGGTCTTAAGATATGCACTTTAGGGCCCATGTTTAGTGGACGTTTTTCCTTGTTTAGAAATACTTGCCTCAGCATTTTTTGGAAATATAACCACACGGGGGTGAAATAGCGTGTGAAAATTTAAAAAAAAAATACGTCATTGTTAAAGAATTACTGAAGTATTTTTACAGCTACATTTAGAAACAATGGTATTTTACTTTTCACTTACAAATAAAAAATACATATTTCAGTGTTTTTGAAAACTGAAAGCCTTAGGGCGTGAAATAGGGGATGATATTTTTTTATGAAAATATTTTATTATAAAAGCATTTGTAAAGCTAAATCTATGAAAATTTAAATTTGGCTACTCAGTTAAAAATTTAAAAACTACGTTTATCATTAAAGCCCCAGGGGGGAAATGGGGGATGAAAGTTTTTATGGAAATATTTCATTGTGAAGAATTTTTGAAGTTAAATCTATGTATATTTGTATTTTATCTGTTAAAAATAGAACATACGAATATTACTGTTTTTCGAAATTCAATCCTAAGGGGAAGAAATAGGGTCAGATTGATTCACTAATCATCTCTGCCCACTGGTACTTTCTCAGTCAGAAAATAGAAAATTCGTGTTTAACCATTTTTGGTAAATGAAACGACCAAGGGGGTATAATAACTGGCAATAGTATTTTTGAAATAAGTAATTACTAAAAAACTAAAAAAGGATTTTAAGGCTACCGGCAACTGGTATTTCACTTCTGGTTTGGAAATAAAAGAAATACGTGTCTCAGTTCTTCTGAAAAATCAATGCATGACGGTGTACAATAGGGTATGAAAATTTTTAAGAAAATATTTCATTCCATAAAAACATTTTTGAAGATATGGTTATGAAAACTGATGTTTTACTTCTCGTTTATACAGGGTGTTACAAAAAGGTACGGCCAAACTTTCAGGAAACATTCGTCACACACAAATAAAGAAAAGATGTTATGTGGACATGTGTCCGGAAACGCTTAATTTCCATGTTAGAGCTCATTTTAGTTTCGTCAGTATGTACTGTACTTCCTCGATTCACCGCCATGATTTCATACGGGATACTCTACCTGTGCTGCTAGAACATGTGCCTTTACAAGTACGACACAACATGTGGTTCATACACTATGGAGCTCCTGCACATTTCAGTCGAAGTGTTCGTACGCTTCTCAACAACAGATTCGGTGACCGATGGATTGGTAGAGGCGGACCAATTCCATGGCCTCCACGTTCTCCTGACCTCAGCCCTCTTGTCTTTCATTGATGGAGGCATTGAAAGCTCTTGTCTACGCAACCCCAGTACCAAATGTAGAGACTCTTCGTGCTCGTATTGTGGACGGCTGTGATACAATACGCCATTCTCCAGGTCTGCATCAGCGCATCAGGGATTCCATGCGACGGAGGGTGGATGCATGTATCCTCCCTAACGGAGGGCATTTTGAACATTTCCTGTAACAAAGTGTTTGAAGTCAAGCTGGTACGTTCTGTTGCTGTGTGTTTCCATTCCATGATTGATGTGATTTGAAGAGAAGTAATAAAATGAGCTCTAACAGGGAAAGTAAGCGTTTCCGGACACATGTCCACATAACGTATTTTCTTTCTTTGTGTGTAAGGAATGTTTCCTGAAAGTTTGGCCGTACCTTTTTGTAACACCCTGTATACAAGGAAATATTTGTTAGGTGATAAAAGTCGCTGCGGGAATATCTCCACAAGAATGCAAAAAGCATGATTAAAGAAGGTTTGGGCTCCAGCTACGAGTATCGCTTTTTGGTCAGAAGTACATCCGGAAAAGACCATGCATATAATTAAGGCCTTAATTACCGTGAAAAGCTTAGAAGATGTTGCAATTTGTGAACAACATAAAAATTCGATTAAATGAAAACAAGAAGAAAAAGGTCTCTGCTGACCATATAGTACACGCAAGCAAAGTAGTGGGCTTCAAGGTAGTGGGTATATAAACGAAATAAAATAAAAGCAATAATCAGGTTTCGAACACAGGGCGCAAAGAGTGAGAGGTCATGGCGCTAACCACTGTGTCCCCATTTCGACTGACCTTATTGCGGACTAAAAGACATTTAAAGTACGTTGAAAATTTTGACCATGGTTCTTTCATAAACGGTCAAATATCTACAGAGAAGCCGAGCGAAGTTTCTGGAAAATGGGGTTATGGTACTTGCCGTGTTCTCTTCGTCAGTCGTTTCCGGACCAGGCTACCTGACCTTTTACTGATACATTTAGCCTTCTCCACAACTCCTAAAAACATCATCGCGGCATCATCCTGTGTAGGACAGTAACCGCGGACTGGTCCCGCCGCGGTTGTCGGTGTTCGCGCTAGGTGGACCTGCGATAAGGAAGAGGGGGGGAAGATATGTAGGCCGCTTGAGAGCCGCGCCATTATCTGTACGGACGCTGCTCGCGATGGATGGGCAGGACCTGCTGGTTGTCGGAGTAGCCGTGGCGCTGCTGGTGGCACTGGTACAGCACGTGTCGCGCAACTGGCGGCTCTGGAGGAGCGTGGGCTGCCTTCCGGGTCCTCCGGCCCTGCCCATCGTAGGGACCGCCTGGCTCTTCGTCGTCACTAAGCGCGAAGGTCAGTCACGCGCAGCACTGGCGTATGCGCCATCCACCTGACGCTGGTGACCTTATAATTGCAAAACTACTTGAGATTTTTTGTGATCATCAGTCTCCTGACCTGTTTGATGCGGCCACTGCGAATTCCTCTCCTTCATTCTCTTCATCTCAGAGTACAACTTGCACCCGACGTCCTCAGTAACTTGTTGGATGTATTCCAGTCTCTGTCTTTATTTACAACTTTTATAATCTGCAGCTCCCTCTAGAACCATGGAGGTTATATGTTTTAAGAAGCGTCCTATCAATCGTCCTCTTGTCAATGTTTTCCATACGTTTCTACCTCGTGGATTCTGCGGAGAACTCCTCATCTTATCAACCCACATAATTTTCAACATCCTTCTATGTAACACCACATCTCAAAAGCTTCGATTTTCTCATGATACATTTTTTTTCAACGCCCATGATTCACTTCCGTACAATGTAGAACTTCACCGGTAACAATCTCACAAAGGTCATCCTCAGATTTCGTACTAATAGATGCTTTTTATGTTCTCCTTGCTTTGTCTGGCATGTGTTATTTTGTTTCCAGAGTAGCAGAATTCCTTAACTTCGTCTCCTTCGTAGTCACATATTTTGATTTTAAGCTCATCGCTTCTCTCACTTCTGCTACTCCTGTTGCTTTCGTCTTCCTTTGATTTATTGTCATTAAATTCAACAGTTTCTGCGGTACCTACTCGCTTTCACCGAGGATTGAACTGTCATCGGCGAATCTTATTACTCATAGCCTTTCACCCTGAATTTCAGTTCCACTCTTGAAACTTCATTTTATTTCCGTCATTGCTTCTTCGGTGTAGAGATTGAACACTAGAAGAAAAATACTGCATCCCAGTCTTACATCCTTTCTAAACAGAAATTTCGTTCTTGTTTTTTTCAATCGTATTGCTTCTTTTAGTACTTGTACAAATTTTATATTACCCGTCTTTCCATATATCTTACTGCTACTTTTATCAGAACTTCGAACATCTTTCACCGTTTTACACTGTTCAAATGGCTCTGAGCACTATGGGACTTTACTTCTGAGGTCATCAGTCCCCTAGAACTTAGAACTACTTAAACATAACTAACCTAAGGACATCGCACACATCCATGCCCGAGGCAGGATTCGAACCTGCGACCGTAGCGGTCGCGCGGTTCCAGACTGTAGCTCCTAGAACCGCTCGGCCACCCCGACCGGCTTTACACTATATAACGCTTCTCATAGATCGACTAAACCTACAAATATGTTTAGTTTTCATTAAATATTGCTTCTGTTGTTCATCGCAACGACAGAAATTCCTCTCTGGTGTCTTTACTTTTCTGAAAGCCAAAGAAGTCGTCATCTAAGAACTCCTGATTTTTCTTCTGCGTCCTTCTGTATGTTATTCTTGTCAGTAACTTGGACGCATGGGACGTTAAGCTGATTATGCAACAGATCTCGAATTTGTCTGTCCTTGTTACCTTCGGGACTGTGTGGATGACATTGTACCGACAGGTTGATGCCATGTCTCCAGTCTTACAGATTCTGCACAACAACCTCAACAGTCGTTTGTTTGCCACTTCCCCTATGACTTTAGAAATTTCTAAAAAACGTTGTCTATGCCCTCTGTCTTATTTCATCGAAAGGGTTTCAAAGATGTGTTAAACTTTCACTCTAACATTGGATTACCTGTTTCCCACATCGACTCGCCTTTCCTCTTCTATCACGTCATCAGACTCCTTCTTTCCCTCAAGGAGGCATCCAATGTACTCTTTCCACCTACCCGCGCTCTCCTCTGCGTTTCACAGTGGAATGCTCATTGCACTATTAATGATGACGTCCTTAATTTAATTTTAACGAAGGTTCTTTTGACTTTTGTATATGCTGAATCAGTCCTCCCGATGACCATTTCTATCAGATTTTTCCTGCAATTATTTCAGCTTGGCTTCTGTAAACCTCCTATTTATTTCATTCATAAGTGTCCTTGCCTTCTCCTGAACATTTTTGTGCTTTCTACTTTCGTAGACGAATTGATGCATTTCTTCTGTTCCCAAGGGTTCTTCGCTGCTACTTTCCATACAACGATGTTCTTCTGTCCAACTCCTGTGATACCCTTTTTATGGATTGTCATTTCTCTGCAACTGAACCTCCTGTTGTGGTAATGATTAATGAGGCCATTTATGCACCTAACATGCTTTTTCCCTCTTTAATTTCAATATTCTTTTACAAAAACGTAAATGAAAGTTAAGTAACTTGAAAGCCTCCTAAAACGCCTGTGACGTCGCTGGCTAACTCGCTGCTCCTACGGTCATAAAGCTAATTCACAGTGATGTCTTGTTTTGGAATTTACTTTTCGGAAATGGTGCATAGTACCATAAAAGCTGCTTAACATTTTTTTTTTTTTTTTGAGAGATCGAGAGAATGAGAAGATGCGTAAAATGTTGTTGTACTGTACCGGAAAATTGCCACCACGTCGACGAACAAGATCACTAACCTAATTAAAAGCGTGTTGCCCTGTGAAGTTAACCTTAATTTACTTCCGAGATCTGCTTTCGCACTGTTACAAGAAAGGATACCGTCATTTGATGAAATTGATCTCTTCGAGAAAATTGTCGTTTTATCCTTCTTCACATAAATTATTCGATAGTTCAGGTTTTGGAGTGGTAGACCGCTGAATTTTACAAGGTGATATCCGTAGACAGCTGGGTCGAATCCAACCCGAAAGAATATTTTAACTTATTTGTAAAGCGATCAACAGTCCTCTCATATGAAAACCAAATCACAATTACAAAATTTCACCGCACCTATCAGAAACAGAATATTATTGTGTATTCCTTGCTGTTTACATGTCCGCACATTTGCAATTGCTGTTCACATAAGTCACATTCGAAAACATATTTTGTAATTAACGTGACCACACACATTTTAGTTTGTTAGAAACAATGTTTTTTTTTATCTTTGTCCTTTCCAACTAGGATCACTATTGTTCAAATAAGGAAGTTTTATGAGCTTACATAACGATGAAGTAAATCTCCTTCGGACACTGGTGTTAGTTTACACTGCTAAACATCACAGACATTACGATTGTGTTACCTGCATGTTGTACAAGTTTTATATCTCTCCGCATAGAAAACCTCATCCTCATAGACCTCATTGTACTGTGTGCTTATGGTGATGTCTCCAATACTAGTGATGCTTTCCAAAAAGGGATATTGTTTTTTCGCAAAGTAAATGCATTTATCCTCTTTGTCCATTTCTCAGACTAAGATTAATGTGAAGCTGTATATAACACATCCCACCATCGAAACAACTACTACAGTATGTTCTTGCTAACGCTATTTTCGTATTTCGTGTAAAACTTTTAAAAATTTATGACCTTTCCAGGATTCGAACATTTGACTTCATTAACCAATATTCAGAGGCGCTATCCATTGCGCCACTGATCGGCCTGTCACCTCAGTATCCCTGCTGACTGTCTTCTATATAGAAAATCAACACTAAGGTTTGTCAAGAATAATTTTGTTGTGCTCCTGGTCGTAACTGTGTGGACAGACAGTCGACATCTAGTTATAATATAATGACCCATTTGCAAAAGTTCTACAATTCCTCAGTTCTGAGAGAGTTTAATGATGCTGCAAGGGGTAGAGAAAGGAATGTCCGCCGTTTGCACATATCGCCGCTCGAAATGGGTGGAGCATAAACTCATCAACTTTCGCTAGGTTTCCACTATCAACGTTCACATTGTTTCTATTGATGTGTAAAAATTGTGTGCAGAAAAAGTACTTAAAAACCTCGGAACTTCGGCTAACATTCCTCTAACACATGTAAGGCTTCGTCTTACTCCTAGTCTGTGACGTCACCGGAGCATCAGCGAATAATAAATCTCGATATCTAATGATTTTTAAGCTTTAATTCCTTGTAACTGACAGATATTTTGTGGTAATATTAACTACAAATGCTATTTGAATACTATAATCAATCAGAATAATAACAGTCTGAACCATATTTTTAACACAGGAGAATAACCTATTCTACATCCTTAGAGAACTTCAAATCACTTACTAATAAGGCTGGCTTCTCCAGCAAATCTATCTTCTGTTCCTTCCTGTATTAAAACTTTCTCATCATCTGTGATTATTAGATAGGCATTTCCCTTTAAATACTGAATTATATTTTCAGTACTCGCTATGTGCATTATATCTTTATCTTAAGCTTGTAACGTAGTCACGTATGCCTGAGCTATTGTTGACGTTGGTTTTCTGTTCATTGTGATAAGAATAATCTATCGCTGAAGAGTTCGTAGTAATATAAAATAAAAATCTCAAAAAAAAAACAAATTCCAGAAAATGACATAATTAGAACCAAAACTACAAAAATAATAGAAAGCAACCGAATTTCCACACATCACTTTTTATAATGGTAGCTATCTAAGCATGTAATATCACTGATCCACTGTCATCCAAGCTGTCAAAAGAGAAATAGCGTACATAAAAACCAACTAATATCAGATAAACATCTCCAATGTACTAGTACACCTAAGGAGAAACCAATAATTCTAAAAAATAAAGGACATGCAGCAACGATATTACATGTAAGGCAAAAACGTGTAACGATGTATTATAACTTTTCAGATCATAGTTACAGACCACTACATTAAGACCATCGCTTACTTACATATTTACAGTGCACCTGATGGGCTCATCGTTAATAATTTATAAAACGAATTTAAAGAGCAGTATAGCTGACTGATATTTGTAATAATCATATCATTAAAAGACATATTTTGCACTGTGGGCCCCAAAGAACAAAAGAACAAATTTTCGTAGTAAGTTACCCTCTGCCCTACATTCCTACATACGACGAATCCTACCGCTGCTGTTGATGTGACCAGATTTATCTTATCAGGTATCCTTATTTGTTTCCATGTTATTTCGGTAACCCCCGCTGTATCTACTTAGGCTGTTTCTTTGCATTTCATTTCCCTTATTCTCTAGCTTCCCTACTACGTTCAAACCTCTGACATTCATCCCTCCGATCTGTAGATTGTTACCATTTCATTGGTTATTCAATCTTTTACTCTGGATACCTCTACATTGGCAGTCCCCTGACGTGGATGCGAATGGGGGACTAATTGGGAATATTTTGTCAGTGCAGAGATCATCATGACACTTTTGCAATTACAGGCCACATTTCCTGTGGACAGACGTAAAGTGTCTCTAATACAGTGCAACCTTTAATGACCTGCATCCTCACACCGCTACCCCACGGGTAGAGAGGCTACCCTGAAACTCTGTCCGCTCCTTGGCCCGCTTTCACAAGGCCGTTGGGAGAACGTGGGTGACTCCTGATACCGGAAGTCTTCGATCGCTATCGATGGTGATTTTTTAATCAAAGTTTAACGAGTGGCTGAGCTTGAACCCTTGAGTCACGACGTTTTGATTATCAAGCAAAGACGCTTCCCATAGGCCATAGCTTATCCAACGTAACATGTACATGGAATTCCGCCAGAGCAAGTGGCCTTTTTCGCTTTTAGTCATCTAAATTACTGGTGGTGCTAGAACCAATATTCCTCATTAGTGAGTCTCTACGTCGGTCAGATATCAGTAGAACAGTGTCCTCTTATGTTTAAACAATTCTTAATTCGTTAGGAAATATTTATGGTTTTTGTCTGGTACTTCAGTTTATACTCTAGACGGATCCACGAGAGACTGAATAACGGGTTTGGACTCGTTCGTTGTCTTTAACTGTGACTAGAGCTTCACAGGTATTTCTGATGTACCTTTCACCAGGATCTGACTGTGAAAGTTGCTGTTGACCGTAGTTTTGGCGCTTTTTACGTATGCTTTGGTTTTATATTAAGTTTCCTCTGCCTGTTTCCCTGGTGCTCTTTTGTAGCGAGAGTGCCGTTAGTGCAAAATTCTCCGAGTGGTACCATTGTACCAATGTTGGTCTTTGGCGTGTTTTATTACTTCAGTTGTTACGTATTTATCTAAACCGAAGTTTATAAGGTCTTGCAGCTTTAGCCACAGTTAGTCAGCGTTTGCTGGTTCTGAACTAAATGGTCTCAGTTCGTCCATTTTGTAAGCCGATACTGATCGTCTATCAATTCGACGTAGCTTCCTTGATGCCCTGCATGCCTTCGGTGACCACCGTCCTCGTATCAGCAACAATGGTCGTTAACCCCTCTGTATTGGTGACACTCTTGATAAGATCGAGTATTTTTGTTGCCAGGAGGTGTAAAAGATATTTTTCTGTGTAGATTGTCGACCTGGTTTGAGGCAGTTGTCGAAGTTTTCAGTATTACTTCACAAGAGTGTTTGCCCTTAGTTAAGATAACGTAATCGTAGCTTTCCCAATCAATACGGGACAGGTTAAAGTCTCCAGGATACTGGCAAGGTATTGTCTTCCTCCCGAATTTTGGCTGTCTCCAAATAGCCCTGTGACTGATTACTCGCCTAAGTCCACCGACTGTTGTCCATAGTTCGCTGCCGGATTCATTCCTGCTTTTCGCTATAAAAACTGCTCCTCTTGCAAAGTCTAGCCAGTATTACCGATATACATTCCACATTTCTCTTCGCTCTACTTCGATATCAACCGACTCACAGTTTCTAAAATGCTGTGGGGTGAGAGCTTTTTACGAGAGATGTGAGCTTTGGGACTTGCTGCGAATATTCCGGCAGTTAAAAACTGATATCTAGTGATTCTCACTAACCAAATTTGTTAACCAGTCTCTTTAAGTAATTGATTCATCTGATGCTACGTTTTTTTACTCGAAGTCTTGTAATTTCGTTGCTTTTTACACATACTTTGTCACCCGAAATGGCGTTCCCGGTGTGTAATGCACACATGACCTATCCAAGGCGACTCAACGTACTCTTTCCATCTGTCCGTTTTCACTTCTGCGTGTAACTGCGGAATTGCCATTGCACTCTTAACGTTACCATCCTTATTTTCAATTTCACTGAAAGTTGTTTTAGTTTTTTTGTATGAGTATACTGATTCAGTCCTCCCGATGACCATTTCTTTTTCGATCTCTTCACATTTTTCCTGCAGCCATTTCCACTTGATTGCCCTGCACTCCCGATTTATTTCGTTCCTGTATCCCTGTCTCTCCAAGAATATTTTTGTACTTCCTCCTCTCGTCGATCAAGTTAAATATTTCTCCTGTTATCCAAGGTTTCTTCACAGTTACCTTCCTTTCACTTGTGTTTGTCTGTCAAACATTTGTGATTCCCTTTTGAGAGATGTTCACCTCAACCGAAGTGCGTGATCTGGTATGCCTTACCGGAATATCCGCATTCTTAGAGAACCTGAAAGACGTCTCATTATTCGCAGTAATTCGATTTTCCTTCCACAATGATTCTTCCGAAAGATTCTCTTCAACTTCCGTCTTCTCTTCATAATTACTGAATAGTGCTTCAGTCTATATGTGCACATGAGTCCGTCTAACAACATACAATCTGATTTCGGAGTCTATCCGACCGTCCAGCTTGAATCTTCCCGTTCTCTTGGCCTTTCCCTAGACTACTTCTTCCTCTTGTGGTCCTCAAAATGCTTATTATTCCCTATTACAATATGAAATGTGTTGCGAAATTCAGTTAGCCTTTCTGCTCTCTTATTCTTACTGGCAAGTTCTTATTCCCTCGTAGCCTGACTATTAGATTTTCATCTCCCTTTATATACTTAATTACCCATTCAATACCCTCATATATTTTCTCAGTCTCTTCATTTTCTGTTTGCGACGTTGCCCTGTATACCTGAACTATCGTTGTCGGCATTGGTTTGCTGTCGAATCAGATGAAAGAAACTCTATCACTGAAGTATTCAGAGTAACTCACAACGTGGCTACATTTATATAACGGTTCCTACTTCCGATACACCATTTTCTGCTGCTGTTGAAATTACCCATACTCATCTGACCAGAAATCCTTGTTTTATTTCCATTTCACTTCACTGACCCCTACTATATCTTCCCTCCCAGGGACCCAAATGGGGAACTAATCTGGAGTATTTGGCCAGTGGAGAGATCATCATGACACATTTTCAGTTGCAGGCCACATGATCTGTGGATACACATTATGTGTCTATTGCCCTCTGCATCCCCATTTACATTTATCATTACTGATTCTTCCCACTTTTAAGGGCAGTTTCCCTCCCCAAGGGTGAGAGGGTACAAAGAACCGCAGTCCATTCCTCCACTGTCTTTGAAAATGGTGTTGGCCGAGTAAGGGCGGCTTCTTATATCGGAAGTAATCGACCGCCATTGGTTGTGCTTTTCATTCAAAATTTAAGCAGTGGGTGTGTTGAAATGCGATAACCAGCACGTTTTGATACCTATTGAAAGATGCTATCCCTAGATGACGGGTCCGCATTCCTTCACTTCGATAAACACGCAAAACACCTTCGCCTCTCCTATACCTCCCGTGTACTTGGATCCCAACACCCTATTAGTCCCCTCCCTTGAGAACTCTGTCTTGTTGTCGTGCCTCTGTCAGTTAGTCTCTCCGTCCCTAATTCCGTAATTCGAATCGCCTTTCCCTCCTAAGAACTCATTCCAGAATTCTACTCTTCGTTCCAAATACAAGCTACCATACTCAGCCCAAATGACGGCTTCTGTCCACCACTTTCGCTGCCCAGTTTGTGCCCCACTCATACCGTAATACCTACACCGTCCATCAAAACGTTATGAGACTTATTTTATTCCTGACGTATACGCGACGTCAGCGCACTAACTATGGGGCTGATTGAACTAACAACTCTCAACAACAGATCAGCATTCAACAAGCCACTTATGAGTAGGCAACGTTTAGTAACGGACCTACAGGCCTACTGCGTCAACATTGTTGTTTCACAAATCATCCGTAAGTCAAGTTTTCAAGACATTTACAAGGATGTTTTGAAGGAGAGAAAAGTCTGTGTGGTGTCCCGCACACCTTGACCCCCAAACAAAAAATATGCCCGCGTAGACACATACCGAGAAGAGAGTGACGCAAAACGCCAGCAATTCTTTTCTGGGAAAAAACGTCAAGGGTGAAGATACTTGGTATTATCAATACGAACCATCTACAAAACAGAAATGTGGAGAAATTCACTTGAAGGGACCCCACTTTGGCTAGGTAACGGACGTTCAAGTCGAGGTGATGCGCAGGTAGAATAAATCCCAAAGAAGGACTTTTGTGACAGTTTCGCTTGGTTGTGTGAACGTTTTGCGTGTTGTTCAGTTGCTCGGCATCCATTGACCAGACGTTTTCAATTGGTGAGAGATCTGGAGAATGTGCTGGCCAGGGCAGCAGTCGAACATTTTCTGTATCCAAAAAGGGCCGCACAGGACCTGCAACATGCGGTCGTGCATTATACCGCTGAATTGTAGGGTTTCGCAAGGATCAAATGAAGGGCAGAGCCACGGGTCGTAACACATCTGAAATGTAACGTCCACTGTTTAAAGTGCCGTCAATGCGAACAAGGGTGATACGCCAGTATGGCGATGACGAATACACGCTTCCAATGTCCGGTCGCCAAACGAGGATGCGACCATCATGATTCTGTAAACGGAACCTGGATTCATCCGAAAAAATGACGTTTTGCCATTCGTGCACCCAGGTTCGTCGTTGATTACACCATCTGCAGCCCACCGCGTTATCTACTACGTTATGAGAACAACTGACACTAATTGTATCTGGTGGTCCGCTTGGATCTGGGTAAGCAAACGCCTGATTTGCTAACTTCAACGCTGATTACACTACTAGCCATTAGAATTGCTACACCACGAAGATGACGTGCTACAGACGCGACAGGAAGAAAATGCTGTGATATGCAAATGAATAGGTTTTCAGAGCATTCACACAAGGTTGGCGCCGGTGGCGACACCTACAACGTGCTGACATGAGGAAAGTTTCCAACCGATTTCTCATACACAAACAGCAGTTGACAGGCGTTGCCTGGTGAAACGTTGTTGTGATGCCTCGTGTAAGGAGGAGTAATGCGTACCATCACGTTTCCGACTTTAATAAAGGTCTGATTGTAGCCTATCGGTATTGCGGTTTATCGTATCGCGACATTGCTGCTCGCGTTGGTCGAGATCCAATGACTGTTAGCAGAATATGGAATCGGTGGGTTCAAGAGGGTAATACGGAACGCCGTGCTGGATCCCAACGACCTCGTCACTAGCAGTCGAGATGACAGACATCTTATCCGCATGGCTGTAACGGATCGTGCAGCCACGTCTCGATCCCTGAGTCAGCAGATGGGGATATTTGTAAGACAACAACCATCTGCACGAACAGTTCAACGACGTTTGCAGCAACATGGACTATCAGCTCGGAGACCATAGCTGCGGTTTCCCTTGACGCTGCATCACAGACAGGAGGGCCTGCGATGGTGTACTCAACGACGAACCTGGGTGCACGAATGGCAAAAACGTCATTTTTTCGGATGAACCCAGGTTCTGTTTACAACATCATGATGGTCGCATCTTCGTTTGGCGACATCGCGGTGAACGCACATTGGAAGCGTGTATTTGTCATCGCCATACTGGCGTGATGGTATGGGGTGCCATTTATTACACGTCTCGGTCACCTCTCGTTCGCATTGACGGCACTTTGAACAGTAGACGTTACATTTCAGATGTGTTACGACCCGTGGCTCTGCCCTTCATTCGATCCCTGCGAAACCCTACATTTCAACAGGATAATGCACGACCGCATGTTGCAGGCCTTCTGGATACAGAAAATGTTCGACTGCTGCCCTGGCCAGCACATTCTCCAGATCTCTCACCCATTGAAAACGTATGTTCAATGGTGGCCGAGCAACTGGCTCGTCACAATACTCCAGTCACTACACTTGATGAACTGTGGTACCGTGTTGAAGCTGCAGGGGCAGCTGTACCTGTACACGCCATCCAAGCTCTGTTTGACTCAATGCCCAGGCGTATCAAGGCCGTTATTGCGGCCAGAGGTGTTTGTTCTGGGTACTGATTTCTCAGGATCTATGCACCCAAATTGCGTGAAAATGTAATCATATGTCAGTTCTAGTATAATATATTTGTCCAATGAATACCAGTTTATCATCTACATTTCTTCTTGGTGTAACAGTTTTAATGGCCAGTAGTGTAACTCGGAAACGGTGCAATATATAGAATTTTTTTCGTAACAGTTATTTCTCAGCACAACCTACCTTGCAAACCGCTTACAAGCTTTTCAGGCTGTGCCTGACCACCCTGTGTATTCATTACCAGCTGAGAAAAGCGGCGTCGCGCCCAGTCATTATTTATAGCTGTGCTCCAGACTCCATACACATGTCTCTTTTTTCCCTATGGAGCTTCTTTGCACACAACGTTTAAAATAATATGAATGGGGGCATGAACGACGAACTTGTTTTCTTCACTAACACTGGAGAGAGCCACGTAGAGCTGACACCAAGGTCCACTCCTGGCACACGCAGCAGCGTCTGACACTGTGTTTTGTTTATGATCACTGCACAACATAAGCTCACCGGGAACGGCACACTTTTAAAGCGAAATGGTGAGTTGTTATCAATATGTTGGATTCGGGCTATAAAAAATTCGGGCTATACAAACTCGCTTGCCTGTGCCACTTCCCGTCAAAATTTCTACTTCAGTGATGATACGTTGGAGAGATGTGACTCCAAGTCTCTGTGAGTGAAGGGTTCTGAGGAACAAGATAAAATTTGTCACTCTCGGTTACAGTTACGTCGCGCCTCGCATTCAGAGCTGGTTTCCAAAGAGCGAGTTAAGGTCTGACGTTCTCCAGTCGCAGCAAATCTCGCCTCACGATCTACACTGGATTCTCGAGAACGCATAGTCCTCAGTCTTGTAGCTGTTCTGGAGTACTCCGGACAGACTCGGCTTCTTCTCTTTTTTCTTTTTTTCTTTATTGTATTTCAGTTCTCCATCGGGGCGGGCTGGCAGCAGCATACGCACTGCTCTTCTGCCGAAAGACATAGAACAAACAATAGAAGACATTTAAAAATAACATAAAGGAGAAAACATGGTGTACATAGATATAAAAAAGGGCGTAACATTATGGAAGACAGTAGACAAAAAGGAGAGACTGTAAAATGGAGATAAAAACCGTAAAAAATGTAGCGCATACAAAAAAACCACACACTGGGACAATTAAAAGAACACAAGACGCAGTATGACCATAGCATAAAAGTATCGACGGATGACATAGCACATAACGATCACTGACAATAACACTAAGTACAAGGCCGGCACAAAATTAAAATCACACCTCTCGATGTACAGGAGAACAGCAACAAACACAACACTCATGTGACCCACTGATGACGATGATCAAAACGGAGGATCTGCCAGGCACAAGGAGATGAGGGAGAAGGGAAGAACGAAGGGAGGGGAAGGGGGGCAGATGGGAGGGGGAGAGCCAAAGAGGGCCAGGGAGGGAGGAACGTCGGAGGGAGAGAGGTGAGGATGGGGTGCAGGGTCTCAGGGGGGGGGGGGAAGGAGGAAAATCCGCTCTAGGAGAAGGAGGGGAGAGGAAAATGGGGACCCTGGGGAGGGGGGAACAAGGCTAGATTATAGTTGGAAGGAAGGGCATATGTCACGGCGAAGTTCATCATCCACCAGGGGGAGGCGCTGGAAATTGCCCTGATGAAGGAGATGGAGTGTGTGGAGGTGAAGAGAGGGAGGAATACAGCGATAGAGGCGCGGCAATGGGTAGGGGGTGGAGAGAAAGGAGGAAACCAGGGGGTGATGGGGATGAAGCCTGCAGACAGTGTAAAGGATGAGTAGGTGGTGGAAGGGGATGAGTTCATACAGGAGCCATGTGGGGAAGGAAGGTGGATACGGAAGACAAGGCGGAGCACATGGCATTCGAGGATTTGAAGGGCCTTGTGAAAGTGGGTGGGTGCGGAGATCCAGGCAACGCTGGCATAACAGAGGATAGGACGTATGACGGATTTGTAGGTGTGGAGGATGTTGGAAGGATGCAATACCCATGTCCGGCCAGACAGAAGTTACGAAGTTACCACTGGTTACACCAAGTGGTGAACTGATCAAGGTGGATTTGGAGGGTGCGTTGGGACCGTCGAAGGGTAGGATAGAAAGCCAGGAAGGCGATGTCATCAGCATACTGGAGAAGGTGGACAGGTGGGTGTGGCTTGGGCATATCAACCGTATACAAGAGATAAAGGAGAGGGGAGAGGACAGAGCCCTGGGGGACGCCAGCAGTGGCATAAACGATATGGGAGTTGGTGTTGTGGAGGGTGGCATAGGAAGGATGGCGCGAGAGGAAGGAAGCGACCAGACAGACAAAATTGATAGGCAGGGTGTACGTTTGGAGTTTAAAGAGGAGACCGGGATTCCATACACAGTCTCGGCTTCTTTCTAGACGTTTATATGTGTGAGCAAAACGAAATCAGAATGTAACGAGTAGGCGCTCAAAACACCCTAGAAAATAATATAAATAAATCCCACAGAAAAAAGCAATGCAATGTCGTCAAGTTTTTAATACGCAAAATGAAATCAGTAAATCAACATATCCTAGTCAAGTAAAGTTAGTGCTAATTTTTGTTTGTAAAGATAAGATTGCGGATTTTAATTCTGTCATTGACGTAAACTTTTGAAAATATATCTGTTACTGACTTTCTTTGGTGTACTGCGAAATTAACAGCGCCATCTATTGGTTCTTTGGTGTAATAAGCTGTGGTGATCAAACATCCTAACTACTAAGCTGAGTTGTCGTTTGTAGATAAAACTGTAAATTATGATATCTTTTTTTCTATATTCAGATTTTGATGAAGTAAAGCCTATGTGTTGCCCCAAGGTACGCTCTAGTTACTTCTGAAAGCTCCATTGAAATTTGTCTAGTAGTTTTAGAGATTTGCATGTTGAAACAGATATTCGCGATGGTTTTAGATAAAAATTTAAACCAAGATATCTCTTTTCCATGATTCTCTTTTGATGAAATAAAGCCTATACGTTGCCCCAAGCTATACTCAATTTACGTGAGAAAACCCAATTAAAATCGTCTAGCAATTTTGGCATTTAGCTTATTCAAACAGGCAAACAGAGAGACACGACGGTTTTACAGTTTTGTCATTAGAATAGATTCTTAAAATTTTTAGACACAGGGGCACTGAAGTTATTATTTTCGAAATAACACTACTTTTTAATTTTGCATTGATTTAGAAAAGCCCGATTTGTAATGCCAGTTCACACAAAGAATGCGTATATTTGCAAACATACCTCGGATTGTTGGAGAAAGTGAGTTATCGACACAGGACTATGGCTCGTAGACATTTCGTAATGGGTCATGACTTGATACACCAGCTGACGTGCTAGCTAGCAAAACTATCTATTAGAGTTTGCGGCACTGTGTGTTACTGGCGGCTGCATGTTTCTTCCAGTGAATATGCGGCCAAACTATCTGACATCCCCTGTCATTTATGCCAAACGTCTTTGGATTCCCTGCTGTTTTTGATATCCATGGCTCCCTCCAGCGAATGGAAATTATTCCATGGTGTCACAATACGTTTCCTATCACCTTGTCTCTCTCCCCCAACTCAGTGTTTTATTATTCTCGCCACTTCTGCAGCAAAACTCTTCGTTTCTTAACCTATCATTCCTCTTAATTCTCCATCTTTCCGTATCACCACATCTAAGATGTTACGATTCTACCTAATTCCGAGTTTGTATGGGTCACTTCCATATTATGCTCTGCAAGAGAAATACATACATCAAAAAAAGTTTAGCACACCCCAGTTCCCAGAACTCCTGAAGATAGACGTTGACTGTGGATATTGTATCACAGACACAGTCCCTTTGACTAAACCTGCTCAAAGATGCAAACAACCATACATGAACAACGCCTATTAGATGGAGGGGTACGACAGCCCATCAGTTCCAGTCATTCCACCAGGAAGGAGGTACACAGCTCGTGTTGGCTGTAGTTCAACCATGCCTAGACGGTCAATACTGCCGTTCGATCGCGTCCGCATTGTTACTTTGTGCAAGGAAGGGCTCTCTACAAGGTAAGTGTCCAGACGTCTAGGAGTGAAACAAAGCGATGTTGTTCGGATATGGAGGAGAGACAGAGAGACGGGAACTGTCGATGACGAGGTCCTAGCAAAAGTGTAGCAATAAGAGTTGCAACGTCCACTACACTTCTATCGTCTTAATCACTTTACCATGTGTTTGCGTACCTACGGATTTCAGAAGCAAGGCTATCGATTCTGAATACTACCGAATCTAAATGGCAATAACAGCTCACTCCGCTACAATAAAAAAAATGGTTCAAATGGCTCTGAGCACCATAGGACTTAACTTCTGAGGTCATCAGTCCCCTAGAACTTAGAACTATTTAAACCTAACTAACCTAAGGACATCACACACATCCATGCCCGAGGCAGGATTCGAACCTGCGACCGTAGCGGTCACACGGTTCGAGACTGTAGCGCCTACAATCGCTCGGTCACCCCGGCCAGCTCAGCTACAATATTTTTGATATGGAATTACTACCGAAAAAGATTACTTTTATATTGATCCTTCTGAGGAAACATTATTTTCATTCACTGAATAATTAATTTTCACGAAATAAATTTTGACATTTTGGTCACTATCCGAAATGGACAAACTTCACTGCAACATTATTTGATTATAGCAACGGCGTACGCAATCTATAACTGCAAGTAAATCTCGATTACGTGATTTTGTAATAAACTTGTTGATGCAAATATTCCCTGCGATTACTGACTTCAGCATGTCCAAATCGTGCTGCTCAATAATTTTGACAGTACGTTGTTAAATAACATTGTTAATACGGTAAAACGTACTGTGATTAGTATAAAATTGAAATGACCTTGAAAATGACAACACACTGACATCAGAGCACACTAACATTTACCTTCACAAACGTATTTTTACATGAATTAATCATATCACCAAATTAAAACTTTCAAACTACTGAAACTCATGAAATCAGCTGTTTATAAAACGCTGAGATACTGCAAACGAACCGACCAACATCAATAATATTATAGATGTGTAAGGAAATTACTTTCAGTAGTTTATTAGTGCCAGCATTCAAATAAATTAAACTGAATAATTACTTTGACTCAAAAGAGTACTGCAATGAATGCCTGTTACCCTGAAAACTCTCTGTTAGCAAATTTAGATTTGCCCACGAACTTTGCAAAGTCTGATACAATCTTTGTTAAATTCTGTTACTTGTTTGTTACACTCCTTTATACCAATAGGGACCTTGGAACCAGGAACCTATCCACGAAATAAAGACACAGGTCAGTAATGTAGTCTTCCACACACAACATACCGTGATATAACACGCTGTATTCTAGGAAAGTTACTGTTTCCAAAAGTATCGCTGGGATTTAGAAATTGAATTACTGACCGCTCGAAGTGTCAGTCTTACAGTCTCAAACGGCGTAATCTTGTGGAGGATTTCGTCGGCAGCGACAATGGCGCAGAACAACTCCTCATCCTCATAATTTCTTTTCTATTCATGTACATGTTACTCTTTTTTGACAACGTGGATGTATGAAGGAAATGAAGGAATATTATGGTTTAACACCCCCATCGCTGTTTCTGAGGAAGGAAATCGGCAGTGCCCTTTCAGAGAAATCATTCCGACATTTATATAAGCACTCTGTCTTCAGGCCACAAGTGGCCCATCTTAAGCAATTTAAGGCAGTCCCTGAAAACCAAAGTATGTAGGACTGGACAAGGTTTTAATCTCAGTTCTCTTATCTATGGATGCATAATCTGTCAAAGTAACTGTGTGGTAGTTCTCAAATTTTTCTATCATTGCTACGCATGGTATTATATGGATGAAACTCTTCCAAAACTATTATGGCATGCCGCCAGTCTCTTAGATTCTACACCTTTACTTACGTAATAGTTAGGTTGCTAATCACCCCCTCCCCTACCAAATAAACACCCCACTCCCTGACCCACCATACCTGATTTTAGGAATTCCAAAGTACATTTATTTAGATATATCTTAATCGGCAGCTCATAGAGAATGTCCCAAATTCTTCATGTAAAAATTATGCATACTTGAGGAATTAATAATTGGAAACCAATATTAAGTTTGTTATTGATATAAGCTACTGCCATAATCATCAGTCCCAATTAAGGACAATTCACAACACAACCAACTGACAGAGGTGAACTCTTGGATCCAAATCTTTTGGTCTTTTTGCTTTCATACACTCATTATTATAGGTTTGTAACTACTGCTACATTAGTACACTCTATACTAAATTCTTCGAAGTCTGCTTTTCACAAGAAAGTTGACATGTGCTTGATGGGTTTTCTTTCACTCAATCTAACACCGTCTCCTCTAATTCTGCTTCATGAGCAATTTATTGT
The DNA here is from genome assembly GCF_023864275.1 of Schistocerca cancellata. NCBI lineage: Eukaryota > Metazoa > Arthropoda > Insecta > Orthoptera > Acrididae > Schistocerca > Schistocerca cancellata. The sequence goes on along the minus strand of NC_064633.1, from coordinate 347,726,540 downwards.
GGAGAACTTGGCCAGTCTTCTCTGTCTTGAATGGCCCACTCCATTCTACGTCTCATGAAGTAACGGATTGAGCTGAGTCTGTAACTGCTGTTCAGCGAAGACTGTTCCATGCCAGTCTTACTCACGGTGCCCATCCAACTGGACAAGATCTCTCTAGATGCACACTTGTCGAGGAAGTAAGCACCTCTTATCGGTGTATAGTAGATATGAGAGTGTTGTGATGATATAACAAATGTTTAAGAAGAAATGCGTGGTTTATGCATGATGGAGGTCCAGATGGATGGTGTTGGAAGCATTATATAACAAATGTTTAAGAAGAAATGCGTGGTTTATGCATGATGGAGGTCCAGATGGATGGTGTTGGAAGCATTTTATTTAAATCAACTGTGCTATCAATTCTAAAGTACTGGTCTAGTGTCTGGGTCAATACCAAGAAGGTATCGGCAAGATAGAAATGATTGTAGAACATAAATACATGCACTGCTAAGGCTACATGGTTCTGCACTGAAACACCCAATAATGTTAAAGCCATGTGGTTTCTGCAGTATTAGTCATGTGGAGTGCAACATTCTTAATACTCTAATGCAGGATTTATATGTCGAATATCTCACATACATCCACCCTGCAAGTTTTCTATCACACATACGAGTACTACAGTGGCAGGCTTTAAGATGATGAAACTACTTCCTTTTACACCAAAGAAAAATACAGATTATTTGTAACACATGCAAAACATAGCTTTCTGGAGGTGTATAGTGCACATGGTTCACATACAATTATGGTTCAAAAATTATGCTACTCTTGCGCCAGTCCTATAAAATAATCATCAGCAATGTAAAATGACTCTTACAAGGAAAATACCTGTTACTAACTGGGAATCAGCGCAGTAATGAAACTGAACACCTGATTTGCATCCAAGATGTGGCAGATAAATCGAATGTTTCACATAAATCTTTGTTCGTCTAGAGGATGGTGTTGAAATAGGTTTTCCATCGATGAACACGAACCATCACGCACATCCGTTGGAAGCCCTCTGCTGACTGTGGTATGGAGACATTTGCTGTTAACTACTGCAGGTAGATACCAGCCTAAGTTACACAAAGAACACGTAACTGTATACAATTCGATCGCAGATTGTACCACACAACTGATGCTCCCTGAGAGAACAATGGAAAAAATTATTAAATGTGTGATAAATGATCTTCAGCAACATCTCCCTCCCTGTGTAAAGTGCCATCAGCCTGTCATTAAACCATAAAGCGTTACAAACCCTCTCAGAAAGGCAGATGGTTCTCTTTTCCAGAACAGCATCAAAGACAGCAGTCATTTTGTACATATCACTGTTACTTTAATAGATACATGGTAGAATGTTGTTAAACAACCATACAGCAACTGTTCTGTAAGGTAATTATTAGCTGACACTGCATGGTTCTGATTGGTGGACAGTACAGAGAAGCACATTGAAATGCTGTTTGTTAGGGTTTAAAATACATAAACAGTCTTGCACAGGACCAGACATGCGATCCAATCTGTGGCTGTATATTCCAGTCCCCCCTCCCCCCCCCCCTTGATAATAATACAGCTCTCTTCAGTTAAGAACACTTTGTAAAAATCTACAAGGCGGTTGCCTTTAACTTTGGGTCATACCTGAGCCTGGGTTCTGCCATATATAAATTTCTTATTCTACACGTGTTCATCCATGTTAAAAATTCTGTTCCAGCTGTCATATCGCCGTCGATGAAAAATAAGTGTTTTCCTGGTTCCCACTGATTCCATGTCAACTTTTTCTCATACTCCTCTTGCTGTCAATACTCGTTCCTGTGTACAAGAATTTTTCTACACCAAGCAGAAGACATGCAAGTACTCTTACATCCCCCTCAATTTTCCTCGATTATGGCGTATTTTTGCTCAGTATAAATTTATTTTCCGTCAATTTTCGTAATTTGATCGATTTTATGTAGCTCCAGCATACACGATCATGGCATCACTTCTCGTCACGTATTCTAAAACTGCTTGTAAATGTAGCATAGTTGTCAACACCTAGCTCAAAAGTACTATTTTTCTGAGTGGACGATACAGTATAGCACTGTATTTAAAGGCACCCAGTCAGCCCCAACCACATATTACACAGCTGCAGTGCATTTGCTCGGTTTTCTCTGTGTCTGTGTCTAATGGGTGACAGGCATGAATGCACCATGAGGGACGCAGGTCTCCTTCGGACTGCAGGACCTTTACGTAGTTTGGAGATGCGCAGCAATGCCGTAGCAAAATCCTCATCCTTCTTCCTGTTTCCATATGATGTGAAATCTTCTTAATTTTTCTGATACAAAACACCACCATAAACACTCATACTGTCTTTTCTACTACCTTGTGATGCTGAAGAAAGCTTCGTTTGGCGCTGGCCCTACACACTGTACATCCTTAGTGGGGCTATGACAACATGTTCTCATTTACACCAAGTGGTGAAACCACAGTCCTGCTGTGGTCGCAGGTTCGAATCCTGCCTCGGGCATGGGTGTGTGTGATGTCGTTAGGTTAGTTAGGTTTAAGTAGTTCTAAGTTCTAGGGGACTTATGACCTAAGATGTTGAGTCCCATAGTGCTCAGAGCCATTTGAACCATTTGAACCACAGTCCTGTTGCATTAACTCAGCTCACCTTGTTTCCCCACAGGACGCAGGTCTTATATATATAGTGCTCTCTGGCTTCTGCTCAGTTCTGACTTAAACTGGAACGATCATGTGGACAAAGCTGCAGGGAGGGCGGGGCAGAGACTGTGAAACAGTTGCAAGATGCAGAGTGACAGTTTAAAACCACCCTGAAGTTTGGTTATACGGGGTCTTTAGCATTTAGATTCAAAAACAGTGGTTCGTTCCAACATCTTAGAGAGTCGTGAACATGATTCACTAGTGGCTGTAATCATTAAAAGACATCTCCATAGAATCCAATGTAGGTATGGGGTTGAATGGTGCGGGCTTTCATTTAATAAAATGAATGAAATGAGGTGTGGTGGGTCTCAACTACGTTCCCTTTGACTCAACTTTGAAATATTAAAAGTTTTGTCCGATGTCGTTGTCTAGGAGCTGGGATACGTAGTTGACACATTATACTGCTGAGTCTACAGTATACGATAAGAATACACACATGAATCGAATGGTCGAAGGTTTCTATCACTCGGCAATTGCGAATTATGAATGTAACATATAAATTTATAAGTGAAAGATTGCAATTAAATAAAATCTGCAGGTACTATCTTAACGGCTTTAAATGATGAATACAATAGTAGAAGTACTGGGTGATCAAAAAGTCAGTATAAATTTGAAAACTGAATTAATCACGGAATAATGTAGATACAGAGGTACAAATTGACACACATGCTTGGAATGACATGGGGTTTTATTAGAACCAAAAAAAAAAAAAAAATACAGACGTTGAAAAATGTCCGACAGATGGCGCTTCATCTGATCAGAATAGTAATAATTAGCATAACAAATTAAGACAAAGCAAAGATGATGTTCTTTACAGGAAATGCTCAATATGTCCACAACAATAGCTATAGTCGAGGAATAATGTTGTGTACAGCACTGTAAAGCATGTCCGGAGTTTTGGTGAGGCATTGGCGTCGGATGTTGTCTTTCAGCATCCCTAGACATGTCGGTCGATCACGATACACTTGCGACTTCAGGTAACCCCAAAGCCAATAATCGCACGGACTGAGGTCTGGGGACCTGGGAGGCCAAGCATGACGAAAGTGGCGGCTGAGCACACGATCATCACCAAACGACGCGCGCAAGAGATCTTTGACGCGTCTAATAATATGGGGTGGAGCGCCATCGTACGTTCCAGCAGGTGTTTATCAGCCAGGCTGGGGATGATGCGATTCTGTAACATATCGGCGTACCTCTCATACGTCACGGTAGCAGTTCTGCTGTCCAGCGCCATCTGTCGGACATTTTGTGAACTTCTTTTTTTTGTTCTAATAAAACCCCATGTCATTCCAAGCATATGTGTCAATTTTTACCTCTCTATCTACATTATTCCGTGGTTTATAAAGTTTTCAAATTTATGCTGACTTTTCGATCACCCGGTACTTTTGAGAATGTGGTATACTTCTGCAAAACACTTTTATTGGTGTCAATGGTCCAGCAGTTAAACAAAATATAAGTTGAATAACAGGGAAACAATAGATTCCTACAGCACGTAATTAGTTATGAACAACAACACAGCTCGCGAGATATTCACTTCTAAACGCACACTACGTCTTCACTGTAGAAGCCACGGAAATCTCACAAGTGCACAAGTCGGCACTCCAAAGTATTTCTATCTGCCGCGAGCACGCGCAAACCGCTCCACACTGTCCAAGTCTCTGCCACGACCGAGTGTCCGTTGCCGTCACGTCCAGCACTTCCCGTATCCTGTGCCGTAGCGTCCAGCACTGTCGCACTGCCCAGCACCACCTCGTGTCCTCTCCGGAAACGATGCTCCTCCCCCACCTCCAAACGTCTCTCTTAGTGACGAGTGCTGTGAATGGCTAGAGCATTCCCTCCATGTCTCCAACCCAATGCACACTCACAAACATCAAACACTTTCAAAATACTGGCTTTACATTTAACTAACTTGAAATTAAATAAATATTCCTACGCGTGGACCATAAACACGCTCTAACACACATTATTAGATAAACAAACGAGTTAAATAAACATATATCAAAGGAATAGAACCAAAGGTAGGCCAGTAGCCTAATGTTTCTGTGCTTTCTAAAACATAGTAAATACACTCCTGGAAATTGAAATAAGAACACCGTGAATTCATTGTCCCAGGAAGGGGAAACTTTATTGACACATTCCTGGGGTCAGATACATCACATGATCACGCTGACAGAACCACAGGCACATAGACACAGGCAACAGAGCATGCACAATGTCGGCACTAGTACAGTGTGTATCCACCTTTCGCAGCAATGCAGGCTGCTATTCTCCCATGGAGACGATCGTAGAGATGCTGGATGTAGTCCTGTGGAACGGCTTGCCATGCCATTTCCCCCTGGCGCCTCAGTTGGACCAGCGTTCGTGCTGGACGTGTAGACCGCGTGAGACGACGCTTCATCCAGTCCCAAACATGCTCAATGGGGGACAGATCCGGAGATCTTGCTGGCCAGGGTAGTTGACTTACACCTTCTAGAGCATGTTGGGTGGCACGGGATACATGCGGACGTGCATTGTCCTGTTGGAACAGCAAGTTCCCTTGCCGGTGTAGGAATGGTAGAACGATGGGTTCGATGACGGTTTGGATGTACCGTGCACTATTCAGTGTCCCCTCGACGATCACCAGTGGTGTATGGCCAGTGTAGGAGATCGCTCCCCACACCATGATGCCGGGTGTTGGCCCTGTGTGCCTCGGTCGTATGCAGTCCTGATTGTGGCGCTCACCTGCACGGCGCCAAACACGCATACGACCATCATTGGCACCAAGGCAGAAGCGACTCTCATCGCTGAAGACGACACGTCTCCATTCGTCCCTCCATTCACGCCTGTCGCGACACCACTGGAGGCGGGCTGCACGATGTTGGGGCGTGAGCGGAAGACGGCCTAACGGTGTGCGGGACCGTAGCCCAGCTTCATGGAGACGGTTGCGAATGGTCCTCGCCGATACCCCAGGAGCAACAGTGTCCCTAATTTGCTGGGAAGTGGCGGTGCGGTCCCCTACGGCACTGCGTAGGATCCTACGGTCTTGGCGTGCATCCGTGCGTCGCTGCGGTCCGGTCTCAGGTCGACGGGCACGTGCACCTTCCGCCGACCACTGGCGACAACATCAATGTACTGTGGAGACCTCACGCTCCACGTGTTGAGCAATTCGGCGGTACGTCCACCCGGCTTCCCGCATGCCCACCATACGCCCTCGCTCAAAGTCCGTCAACTGCACATACGGTTCACGTCCACGCTGTCGCGGCATGCTACCAGTGTTAAAGACGGCGATGGAGCTCCGTATGCCACGGCAAACTGGCTGACACTGACGGCGGCGGTGCACAAATGCTGCGCAGCTAGCGCCATTCGACGGCCAACACCGCGGTTCCTGGTGTGTCCGCTGTGCCGTGCGTGTGATCATTGCTTGTACAGCCCTCTCGCAGTGTCCGGAGCAAGTATGGTGGGTCTGACACACCGGTGTCAGTGTGTTCTTTTTTCCATTTCCAGGAGTGTATTTAACCAATTTCTTCATGAATAGTGTATATCGGATATAAACAAAGACATAGACGAATAAATATGTTTATCAGCATGCTGTTACCGTTTTTTCGAGTAACTGTGAAGTACTTATGGCCTGCTGCGATCGATAGTAATCGGCCACTTTGACCTCCAATAACTCATGTACTACTCAAGTTATATGCATGTAATTTAAACCAATTTAGGTTTACACAAATAGCTTTCTAAAGAGACGTAGATCGAAGGAATCGGATGAACTGTTTAGATTTTGGAAATTGGTTGCTGGGTGTTACTTGCGTAATTTATAGTCCGATACTAAACTTTAAACTAATACAGATATTGAAATCTGATTATATCATCAGAATCGTCGTGCAAATAATGGTAATGTACGTGTTTCTTTTTGAGGTATCATGATTCATCTGACTACTGTTAATTTCTATACGGACTGTGAAATGGCTGCCATTAAGGTTTCACAAAGTTCGCCATCTTTGGCACTCCCAGCGTGTCTCCTTCATATACAATGGAATTCCCAGCCACGCGGCTAGAGCATGCACTGGGGCTACCACTCTCGTCTGGCTAACGTTCGGCACCACGTGTTTGCTGCCGGGCCCCGGCTGGCAGAGCAGCCACACCAACTCAAAACTTAGAATACACTACTGGCCATTAAAATTGCAACACCACGAAGATGACGTGCTACAGACGCGAAATTTAACCGACAGGAAGAAGCTGCTGTGATATGCAAATGTTTAGCTTTTCAGAGCATTCACACAAGGTTGGCGCCAGTGGCGACACCTACAACGTGCTGACATGAAGAACGTTTCCAACAGAATTCTCTTACACAAACAGCAGTTGACCGGCGTTACCTAGTGAAACGTTGTTGCGATGCCTCGTGTAAGGAGGAGAAATGCGTAACATCACGTTTCCAACTTTGATAAAGGCCGGATTTCGGATTGTAGCCTATCGCGATTGCGGTTTATCGTATCACAAAATTGCTGCTCGCGTTGGTCGAGATCCAATGACTGTTAGCACAATATGGAATCGATGGGTTCAGGAGGGTAATACCGAACGCCGTGCTGGATCCCAACGGCCTCGTATCACTAGCAGTCGAGATGACAGGCATCTTATCCGCATGCCTGTAACGGATCGTGCAGCCAAGTCTCGATCCCTGAGTCAACAGATGGGGACGTTTGCAAGACAACAACCATCTGCACAAACAGTTCGACTACGTTTGCAGCAGCATGGACTATCAGCTCGGCGACCATGGCTGCGGTTACACTTGACGCTGCATCACAGACAGGAGCGCCTGCGATGGTGTACTCAACGACGAACCTGGGTGCACGAATGGCAAAACGTCATTTTTTCTGATGAATCAAGGTTCTGTTTACAACATCATGATGGTCGCATCCGTGTTTGGCGACATCGCGGTGAACGCACAATGGAAGCGTGTATTCGTCATCGCCATACTGGCGTATCACCCGGCGTGATGGTATGGGGTGCCATTGGTTACACGTCTCGGTCACCTCTTGTTCGCATTGACGGCACTTTGAACAGTGAACGTTAAATTTCAGGTGTGTTACGACCCGTGGCTCTACCCTTCATTCGATCCGCTGCGAAACCCTACATTTCTGCTGTATAATGCACGACCGTATGTTGCAGATCCTGTACAGGCCTTTCTGGCTGCAGAAAATGTTCGATTGCTGCCCTGGCCAGCTCATTCTCCAGATCTCTCACCAATTTAAAACGTCTGGTCAATGGTGGCCGAGCAACTGGCTCGTCACAATACGCCAGTCATCACTCGTGATGAACTGTGGTATTTTGTTGAAGCTGCATGGGCAGCTGTACCTGTACACCCATCCAAGATCTGTTTGACTCAATGCCCAGGCGTATCAAGCCCGTTAATACGGACAGAGGTGGTTGTTCTGGGTACTGATTTCTCAGGATCTATGCACCCAAGTTGCGTTAAAATGTAATCACATGCCAGTTCTAGTATAATGTATTTGTCCAATGAATACCCGTTTATCATCTGCATTTCTTCTTGGTGTAGCAATTTTAATGGCCAGTAGTGTATTTTCAGAGCACCACAACTCGCCCGTTACCTCACAATGGAGAGACCTGATTCCAAATTGTTGACAACACTTCTGTCAGAAAGCGTAGCTCTATAGATCTGAAAAGCCAGTGTATTGGTCATAGAATTTTACCTCTCTTATAACCTCAATGTAGCGTTACATTTTTGAAGTGATTCCTCACATAGCACGCCGTCTACTGTAACTGATCATTCCCAATTAACAATAATCCTCCCTCGCCTACAGCCCTGCCGGTATGTCGGATAACATCCGTTGCACTGTATACGTAGTATCAAGATAGAAAACGTTACAAATAATGTTAGTTAGCGTAGGAAATTAGCAGCGGCAAGAGGGTGTTACAGATATCAAGTTAATGCCACGTTTGTTAGCTGATTCATTTTCTAAATTCAGTGACAAAGGTGATTTTATTACACCAGCGCCGACATGCACGGGCACTTTCCGTCTGTTAATACACACTTCGCGATCACCGTCTGCATTCAGTGTTGGAGTATTTGTGCGGAAAACCACTTCATTCAGAAGCAATATCATACCTCAAATGGTTCAAATGGCTCTGAGCACTATGGGAATTAACATCTGAGGTCATCGGTCCCCTAGAAGTTAGAACTACTTAAACGTAATTAACCTAAGGACATCACACACATCCATGCCCGAGGCAGGATTCGAACCTGCGACTGTAGCGGTCGCGAGGTTCCAGACTGAAGCGCCTAGAACCCCTCGGCCACACAGGCCGGCATCATACCTCGATTTATAAAGCATGTATAATTTTGAACGTGGCTATCATTAGCGATACTTGCATTTTCCTGTTCAAACAAGACAGCTTTTCATACAGGGTGACAGTAACATGGTCGTTGCTATCATGTTTTTAACATATGGTCGCTTATAAGACGATTACGTCTCTCTTCCTAAGACACAATGGTACCACTCGCAAGAAAATCAAATAAGACATGTCCATCTGTCGCGAATTTTCGCTCAATATTGTTTGGTGCCAGCTGGATTCAGTTATTTGCGAGGTCTTATACTTAGTAGAGGATGTGTGATATATTTGCTATGATCGGCAGGCTTATGAAGTTTGTGGTGGGGTGTGAAGCTACTGTGGTCATTGTTCCGACATGTGCTAAGAAATTGACTATGTCCGGTTGTATGGGAGCCATGGCTTGGATGTAGGAGACTGCGATTGCAACACACTGATAGCTGTAATGAGGGTTGAAGGATTTTATGTGGAAAGAGGGATATGGATATTGATATTTCCAGAGCTACAGGCATCAGAACATTTTATTGTATTTACAGTGACAAATATGTGGCTTTTTTCCTATGACGACATCGTTTGGTGAGTGGGGCCCATGGCGGACATTACCTGTGGTTGGAACGAATGGGCAGTTCTGGCTTAAGGTTCTCAGGAGCGGCAGGTATAAAGAATAGTTCTGGCTGGCCGACCAGTCGGTTCTAGGCCGGATTTTCAGAGACAAGTCCCAGGGGCGGCGACCTCTGGCTAGCTGAATAACGAACTAGTATTCAGTATGTACTGTGCTGTATTTGAGATCCTGTATGTTGCTTGTATTCTCCACAGAACATTGACCGATTCAGTGCCGAATACTGCCAAGTGTTGGCACTGGGTGTATTGATTACATCTGAGTTCCTACCGCTCCAATCATCCCCAGATGCCCTCCATGGCGTGGGGTGGCGCACTCTGGCATACACATGTGTTCACGACTGCAGCTGCAGTCACAGCGGCTGTTTCCTCCGACCACTGAGTGAGCATGGGGCGGGGGGTTGTGTATGAGGGGATTGGCAGGCTGCATGTGGACATCGAGATATGATCACGTGGGATGTGCGAGTGTTTCAGGTATCTCCAACGTCTAGTAATGACACTACTGCTAGGGACTGGATCATGGTGTAGGTGTGTTGTGCGTAATACTTCTCAGTACATTGCAGTGGAGCCTGCTCTACAATGGTATTTGCTGTTGTTTATATCCTATTACACAGTAGGCACTTCCTTCTCCTCCTTCTGAATATAGCAGAGAGAACCAATAACGAAATCTATAGTGATTTAAAAATCCAATCACAATGTCGAATTCCCAATTGACCAATTTATTGTTTCCGGTAGTTGAATTGCAAGCACACATCTTTCCAGTCCCTCCCACAAATTGTTTAAGGAAATAGCGTGTAACGGAGCTGAAAACTGAAATTTTCAGCTACCTCCAGCAAAACGGACTTCCTACCAAATAATATAACTGTGCCAGTATCCACCAATAGGAGGCAAGGGAAAAAACAGTACGGTTTGGAAACCAGGCGGTTGCAGGATCGAATTCTATCAATTATACCAGTCATTTTGTCCAACAATACGATGCAAGGAAAACACTGGCTGCAAACAAAGGGTATCAATTTGATAATTTGATTAATTAGCCAATCAATCTGATAGAGTGAGAGAATATTTCCAAGTCACCCACAGCTAGGGGTGGGTTTTGCCAGGTATCCAATACTTTGTTCAGGCCTAGTGGGGTTGGTGTGGGATGCGACAGATGCTACGTACTTCTTCTCAGATGTCTTTGTTCCATGTGCTAGAGGTTTCTATAGCAGTGGAGGTATGAGAATGGATTTACTAACTACCAATGCCAGGTCTGTATGAGAGTCGAGGGTAGCAGGGGAGAGGGATGGATGAGAAGAGGGGTGGGAGGACATTGTGGTCTGTGTGTGTTTGCATCTGATAGTTCAATGGTTCACACAAACAGGAGGCATCCACTTGAGAGAGGGGGAAGAGGGAGAGAGAGACATGGGGGGGGGAGGGGAGGGGGTAGATCATATGTTCTGACAGAAATTTCTCAGGTACCAATATCAAAGTGTTGCTGCCGCCTGACACTTTATTGGTGGATTAGTATGATGTCCGGCCTGTGTGCCACACGAGGCAGCTGGCTATGCAGCACCTGGGCAGTTAACAGCAGTTGCGAGGCCCCGAGCAGGTGTAGCATGGTCTGTTGGACACTGGGACTTGGTTCAGCCCGGCGGACGGCGTGACACGATCGCCAGATATATTTAGCGCAGTCTGTCACAGTGTAATTACGCGTTTCTAAATTAAAAAAGGAGCACTGTGATTCCACACACTGTCTTGTATCCCATAAATTGTTTAATCAATATTCCACACACTGCAGTCGGTTTCCCACCAATCAAACAAAATTTTCAGTATCCACCAAGGAAAATTGATTTAATCAATTAATCAGTCACTTTAACAGAGTGGAAGGTGGGCTTTTCAAACAACCTGAAGTATCCCGTGAATACCTAAAGTGACACAATAGGCTCTTTGCTGGCAGTTTTTCCGAACTATTTCATTAATTAGTCAACTAATTGCATATCAAAAGTGGTCGATATGGAGCAGAACAGTAAATTTGCCCCAAAATTTATGCTTGCCCCTGATGTAGGCAACCCATACTAACTAAATGTGCAGCCGTAGCGCTGTAATCGAAATTCGAACCAATCAGATATCTGTATGAAGTCAGCAGAACTAATAGACAAGTTCCCAAACATAAAGGAGATATTCCTGATTTATTAATAATGCGTTCTACATGTCACGCCTACAATAGCCACCACAAATTTAGCCCAAAACTGAACTAGTATTTGACACAGTCCAAGTCGTACAGATGCTGCTGCGTAAGTAATATGCATAACATGTGAAAATAATGAGGACCGTTACATCAACTGATAACCTCATGCTATTGCAATGAATCCATTCTGAAAACGACTCTACTGCAACGTTCATTCTTAAATGATGGAACACAAACACCATTACCATCATCTACAGATTGTAAGCCATTTACTGCCCCTTTATTAATCGTTCGAAGTCGAACACGAACAATGCATGTGATAATATAGGACGGATAGAACTTAACATCACCCCTTATGGCAGGCCTTGTGTTACTTAATGTGGTCAGAGGACTGTGTGCATGTAAATGTACAGTATATTCTCATCCTGATCAACAGTTTGTACACTCCTGGAAATGGAAAAAAGAACACATTGACAACGGTGTGTCAGACCCACCATACTTGCTCCGGACACTGCGAGAGGGCTCTACAAGCAATGATCACACGCACGGCACAGCGGACACACCAGGAACCGCGGTGTTGGCCGTCGAATGGCGCTAGCTGCGCAGCATTTGTGCACCGCCGCCGTCAGTGTCAGCCAGTTTGCCGTGGCATACGGAGCTCCATCGCAGTCTTTAACACTGGTAGCATGCCGCGACAGCGTGGACGTGAACCGTATGTGCAGTTGACGGACTTTGAGCGAGGGCGTATAGTGGGCATGCGGGAGGCCGGGTGGACGTACCGCCGAATTGCTCAACACGTGGGGCGTGAGGTCTCCACAGTACATCGATGTTGTCGCCAGTGGTCGGCGGAAGGTGCACGTGCCCGTCGACCTGGGACCGGACCGCAGCGACGCACGGATGCACGCCAAGACTGTAGGATCCTACGCAGTGCCTTAGGGGACCGCACCGCCACTTCCCAGCAAATTAGGGACACTGTTGCTCCTGGGGTATCGGCGAGGACCATTCGCAACCGTCTCCATGAAGCTGGCCTACGGCCCGCACACCGTTAGGCCGTATTCCGCTCCGCCCCAACTTCGTGCAGCCCGCCTCCAGTGGTGTCGCGACAGGCGTGAATGGAGGGACGAATGGAGACGTGTCGTCTTCAGCGATGAGAGTCGCTTCTGCCTTGGTGCCAGTGATGGTCGTATGCGTGTTTGGCGCCGTGCAGGACTGCATACGACCGAGGCACACAGGGCCAACACCCGGCATCATGGTGTGGGGAGCGATCTCCTACACTGGCCGTACACCACTGGTGATCGTCGAGGGGACACTGAATAGTGCACGGTACATCCAAACCGTCATCGAACCCATCGTTCTACCATTCCTAGACCGGCAAGGGAACTTGCTGTTCCAACAGGACAATGCACGTCCGCATGTATCCCGTGCCGCCCAACGTGCTCTAGAAGGTGTAAGTCAACTACCCTGGCCAGCAAGATCTCCGGATCTGTCCCCCATTGAGCATGTTTGGGACTGGATGAAGCGTCGTCTCACGCGGTCTGCACGTCCAGCACGAACGCTGGTCCAACTGAGGCGCCAGGTGGAAATGGCATGGCAAGCCGTTCCACAGGACTACATCCAGCATCTCTACGATCGTCTCCATGGGAGAATAGCAGCCTGCATTGCTGCGAAAGGTGGATACACACTGTACTAGTGCCGACATTGTGCATGCTCTGTTGCCTGTGGCTATGTGCCTGTGGTTCTGTCAGTGTGATCATGTGATGTATCTGACCCCAGGAATGTGTCAATAAAGTTTCCCCTTCCTGGGACAATGAATTCACGGTGTTCTTATTTCAATTTCCAGGAGTGTAGATGCCTCGGACCACTGATAAATGTAAATTTTTGTAGCTTCTTTAAAATAAATGCAATATCCATACAAATTTCCACAAAGAAAGCTGGTAGATAGATTATCGCTGCAAAAATCTGCTATTTGTCTATGGTTAGAATCCAAATTTTGTTTTTAGGTGGAAAGCGCTGTGATCTATACACCATTCAACAGGTATTTTGAGAAGCCTTTCAAACGTTTTCGTCACACTAGACGATCAGGTTATCAGCCTGTATGAGTTTCAATTCAAAGTGTCTTTTTCCGGATTCAGTATTGGGACTATGCCACCACTCCACTATTGGACAGGAAAGATTCACAATTGCTATATCCCACTGAATACACAGGGTGAATCACCTAAAACTTGCCGGCCTGAGTGGCCGAGCGGTTCTAGGCGCTACAGTCTGGAACCGCGTGACCGCTAAGGTAGCAGGTTCGGCTGCATCGGGCATGGATGTGTGTGATGTCCTTAGGTTAGTTAGGTTTAAATAGTTCTAAGTTCTAGGGGACTGATGACCTTATAAGTTAAGTCCCATAGTGCTCAGAGCCATTTGAACCATTTTTGAACCTAAAAATTGCACAGGAAATGTTAAGGAGATGTAAACCGCTATTGATGTGCGATTTTCACAGAATGGGTTGACAGTCTGAGGCTCGCATTGTTAACAAACAGAAAGGTTGTAACAACACTTTTGTGTGCTTGCTGTGTAATCATGCACTTTTTTTAAATGGAACAATGCCTACTGACGTTAACATTTTAAAAGTAGAGTAAATCAGGATATCAGTGGTGTTAGTTGAAGAATTCAAGTGCGAGTCGTTTAAGAGTTATCGTATTTTGAAAAGTTCCCACACCGACACTTGTACAATACCTGTGGTAGCACATAGCAAATAACAACACTTGTACACACACTGGGTATGTGAATTCTGACCAGTAACGAGACAACTGACCATCACAGGTTATCTTCAAGATGACCACTAGCAGCGGCGCCACACGCTTCCAGTCTGGTATGGAACGACTGTTGCACACGTGCTAGTATTTCAGCCGAGATGTCCGCAGTAATACGTCGTTGCAAATCATCGGATGTAGTTGGCGTGTCTTTTCAGACAGCGTCTTTCAGCTGTCCCCACAGAAAAAAGTCTACATGCGTCAAATCCAGGGAACGATCCGGCCAAGGTACAAGTCCTCTGCATCCAATCCAGTGATTTGTAAACAACTCGTAAGGATATGCTGTGGTACTTTGTGCACAACGGGCTGGACTGCCATCATATTGGTACCACAACGTTCCTCCTAGTCTGAAGAGGAACGTCTTCTATCGTCTACGGAAGATGGTCTGTTAGGAGATTACGATACTTCAGTGTTCCACCTGGTGAAGCCAGTGGGCATTGTCAACAGACGAACAGTGCACGTTTCGGTGGCTTACCTGGCCATGAGTTGTAAATGTGGCTTTATAACTAAACAAGCTACATGATACCCATTCTTAATGCCTATCTACAGTAGTTGACACGATTCTCATATCTTCTTGGATGTCGATGGAGAATCCGTAGAACAATTGCCTGTCCTCACTTCCTCGTACACCAGCATGGGACTTGGGCCTCCCGGCGGGTAGATCGCGCGTCGGGTGCAAGTCTTTCGATTTGACGCCACTTCGGTGACTTTTGTGTTGATGGGGATGAAATGATGACGATTAGGACAACACAACACCCATTCCCTGAGTGGAGAAAATCTCCGACCCAGACGGGAATCGAACCCGGTTCCTTAGGATTGACATTCCGTCTCGCTGACCAATCAGCTACCGGGGGCCGACAGCGTTGGAGATAACGTGCGAATCAATACCAGTAACAGGAAGAACATTAATTTCTCCCTCTTTTGTCGTCACTTAATTCCTGCCGTTACGTTGTCTAGGTGTTACACTACCACTTTCACGAAACTGGTTGAAGAGGTTGATAAATAATTGCCAAGACGACTGACGTCTGTTGGGATATCTTGCCGCATACACCGTACAAGAATGAACTGCATTCTTCCTACACTCACTGTACACCATGGGCATACCGGGCGTTTTCTGTTTTTATTAATCCCGTGGTTCACTAACTGACTAGCAAATATCATTGCACTCAATGAACACACAAGCACACTGTAAAAAAAACTTAACAACATTATTTGGATTTGCAGCTCCTTGTGTTTACCGTGTTTGCAGTTAAAATTGTTGGATGTAAGGTCCACCAGTTTTCTCCAAGTTCCCAAACATGTTTCAGCACCTCTGTGCCATCACTAGTGGGTTTCTGTTTTATTTAATCTTTAACGTGAACAGTTTTACTAAATGATTACAAAATCATGTGGATATTTAGTTCAAACTAACAATTCGTTACTTTTTGTTAATACCTTTAATTTAGTTCAAACAAACAATTCGTTTCTTTTTGTTAATACCTTTACACTAGGTTTGCATGGTTTTTCAGGACCACTTGTGTATTATTTGTTACAGGTAGCTTGTCATCTGCAACCAAACGATATTGATGAGAAATTTTGTTAGTAGTTAACCTATCACTTTATGCCCTAAAACGTAATTTAGTTTGTCGCGATATTTCGCACCTATATTCGTTTTTACTTACGTTTTTGTGTGGCAAGCCCTTTTGTTCTCAGCATCATGGTGGGGTGCAGTGAAGCACACGTGAATATAACACATATTTTCACGGATAAGGTCGTAAAAGCACTTTGCACTTCACCAAAACGCACTGTAATTGTGGTTGTTATGTGTCCCAGCCCAGTTAGTGTTCATTTGTTCACCAGTGAGTTTGGCGCCAAATTAGAATTTTGTGTACGTTTTATTTGTGTTCTGCCTCTGTGTGTGCAAGTGTTCCGTACGCTTCTTAGCTGTTTGTGTTGTTTTTACATGATATTCCTTATGTGTGTAAGAGTCTTTGCAGAGTGTAGTGTATCCATTTATCATATGTGTCTGGGGGGGGAGGGGGGGTGTTGTCTGTGTGTGTGTGTGTGTGTGTGTGTGTGTGTGTGTGTGTAGACTTTCTAGCTGTTTGTGTTGTCTTTCTAAAGTTCCTTCAATGTGTGAAATAGTGTGTCTTTGCAGAGTGTAGTTTATTCATTTATGACCTGTTTTGCTTCTGCTATTGCCTTCTGTATGTGGAAGTTTTCCTCAATAGTTAGTGTAGGTTGTGGCTGGGGTTTAATATTCTTAAGTCTGTTTCTATTGTGGTTTGGTCGTGATTGTGGACTGTTAGATGGTCACCAAATGTGCTTGGGATCTATTGCTTTTTAAAGCTCTAAGGTGTTCGGAATATCTGGTTTTGAAGTTTTTGTATGATTGTCCTATGTACACTGACTGGCAAGTGTTGCATATGAGTTCATATATTCATGATCTGTTAAATTTATCCGTGGGTGTTTCTTGTGTTCTGATCTTTTTCTGTGTTGTGTTCTCTGTCCTGTATCCTGTTTGGAGTCGCTGTTTATTTAATATGTTGCCTATTGTGTGAACAATCTTCTTATTGTAGGCGAGTATGTGTCATTTCGTTTTGTGTGTGTGTGTTGTTGCTCTGTTGTGTCTTGTGTGTGGTCACTGTTTGTGTTTTGTGTTGTTCTGTGCTGGGTGAGAACTCTCGTGTGTTTGGTATGTTTATTTTTGTATTGTTTACATCTTTTTCTTATTTAATTTGTCTACCATAGGGGTATCATAACCATTTTCAACTGCTATTTGTTTTATTGTGTTTAGTTCTTGTGTGTAGTTCTGTTTGTTCATGGGTGTTCTGATTAACCTATGGAGCATAAATCTGAAGTTTGCTTGCTTATGTGTCGATGGGTGGTTCGATAAGTTGTGAGTGGTGATGCTTGTGGTTGTCAGTTTCCTGAATAGTGTGAAGTTGTGTCTGTTGTTTGTTTTATGTATGGTGAGATCTAGAAAATTTAGTGAGTTGTTAGTTTCTGTTTCTAATGTGAAGTTAATTTTTGGGCATAGTTTATTTCATTGTGTAGCTGTTTTGTGTGTGTATGTGGTTCATCAGTCAGGCATATTATGTCACTGACCAGTATATAACTTTGTAGTTTTTTGGTTTTATTACGTGCCTGAAGACCATATTCTCCAGGTTGTTCATAAATATGTTAGCTAGGAAGCCACTAATTGGTAATCCCATTGGCAGTCTGTGGTGAGAATAAAATACCTTGTTGAACATAAAATAATTTTGTCATCTTATGGTCTTGAGTGTGGGTGTTATTTCATTGATGTGTGTGTCTGGTATGTTTCCTTGTTGCTTTAATCTTTTTGTAATGATATTGATTGTTTCATTTTTGGAATACAAGTGTACATTGATGTGACATAAAATGATATGAGGGTTGCTGTGTCTGGTAAGTGTATGTTCTTCATTCTGTCGATTAATTCCTTTGAGTTTTCCAGGTTCATGCTGTTATCAAAAGTGTGCAGTTTTTTTTAGTAATGTGTGTGTCTTTTGGGCTAGGTGGTAAGAAGGAACATTTCAGAAGTTGATGATAGGCTTTAATAGGATATTATCCTTGTGATACTTTGGTAGGGAATTTAGGGTGGGTGCTTTTGGTTGGTGGGTGCTTTTGAATTTTTCTGTATCATCCTTTTTACCTGGCCTTTTGAGAATGTATTTTTGATGTTTTTCAGTGTTTTTTGAATGTTTTTTCTGGTGCCTTGAAAATGTTGGGTCACTGGTCAGTTTTGTGATGTTGCCTTTGAGAAAATCTAGTGTTTTTTCTATGTATATCTTATCATTCATAATTACAGTAATATTCACTTTGTCTGCTCTTGTTACTATGGCATTGTTCTGTTTTAATTTTTGTTGTAGCTTGTTGGCGGTGATTTCCTCTGATGATCCATTATTAGAAATAATGGTGGATTTGTGTGTTTTGTTAATCTCTGTTATTTCTGCAGCTGCTAATTCTCTTGTCAAGTTTGCATTAAAATTTGGTGTGCTCAGTCTTTCTTGTTCCTTTATAATGTGTTCTGATTCGTTTATGAGTTTTTCTATTTTTTGTGTGATATGTTTGTGATAATGTTGTGTTTTGGTCCTTTTTCTAGTAGGATCTTTCCTTGTTCGGTAAGATTTATGTCAGTTAGGTTAATGATTCTGTAATAGAATTTATATTGTTGGTTATGATTGTTTTCAGTGGGTGTGTTTGTGCTGTTAATTATTCTGTTGAGTTTTCTGTTTTGTTTTTACTGTTTCTTAAGCATTATTTTCTGTATGTATGCTTTGTCTCCCTGTCATTTCCTCAAAGTGAGCTGGTATTGTAAATTTGTTGGCCAATTCTAAAGGTGTTCGCTAAAGTTCAGTGCTGCTTTTTAGCATATAATTCCCTAATTTCTTGGTTTAGCCACATAATCTCTACTTTCTTTTTCACTTTCTTTGGTGCATGTAACATGCTACTCACAGAGTTTTTGATATGGCCTGGAATTACATTATGAGGTAGGAAATTTTTGTTAAACTGGATATTGAGGGTTGTCTTCTGAAGCTGACACACTGATGAACAAATGAACACCGACTGGGATGGGACACACAGCAAGCACAATTATAGTGTGTTTTGGTGAAGTGCAAAGTGCTTTTACGACCTTATCCGTGAAAATACGTTTTATATTTACGTGTGCTTCACAGCCCTTACCATGATGCTGAGAATAAAAGGGCTTGCCACACAAAAACGTAAGTAAAAACGTATATAGGTGCGAAATACCGCAACAAACTAAATTACATTTGGAGCATAAACTGATAGGTTAACTCCTAACAAATTTCTCATCAACATCGTTTGGTTGCAGATGACAAGTCACCTGTAATAAATAATAAAAAAGTGGTCCTGAAAAACCATTCAAAACGAGTGAAAGGTATTAACAAAAAGAAACGAATTGTTAATTTGAACTAAATATCCAGATGATTTTCTAATCATTTAGTAAAAATGCTCACATTACAGATTAAATAAAACAGTGATGATGGCACAGAGGTGCTGAAACATGTTTGGGAACTTGGAAAAAACGGTGTTTTGCATAACTGGCGGACCATACATCCAACAAAGTTAACAACATCGTACCTGCCAACTATGTAGTTTGAATGGCACAAACAAGTGTCAGAGTGGAAACTTTTAAAGTACGATATCTCCTAAACTACTCACACTAGAAGCCTGCAACAAACGCCACTGGCATTCTAATTTACTCCACTTTCAGACTATTAATGTTAGTAGGAATTGTTGGACTTAGAAAGTGTATGATTCCACAAAAATACACTTTCTAAGTATTATTACCGTTGACTGGCTAACAATACGAGTCCTTGGACACCAGCCCATTTTCTGAAAACCGTATATCAGTAGCACTATCTATTTTCGCAGTATTTGCGGTGTAAGTTTTAGATGATTGATCTTGTATTCAGGGTGATATCGTTAAATAGGAACAACCTGCAGGAAACAATAAGTAAGAGGATAAGGAGCAAGAAAACTTCATGTGAACGTGTGACCGGAAATGCGTTCCATGGGAGATACACCCACATTAAGGCTGAGATAAAATATCTTAGTATAGATTTCAATTATAGGAAATACATACGAGAGTGCACTTGGCAAATATGAATTTTCTGTTTGTATTTGTGTTTGGGCTCCTCACTGCTGTTGCCAGTTCACTCTTATTATGGACAACTTGTCTGTCCTCTTCAGTGTGGAGGCAAAACAGTAATATAGACAGAACATTGATTTTGCTTAGTCTGTTCTCGTGTGTGCTTTCAATTAATGAACCTACACCGTCAGAGTTCATATATCTCCGCCTTCAAGTGGACTTACCAGCTTTGGAACACGATTCGGGCCATATATGGATACAAAAATTATTGCTCATTACCCATACAGAGACGTGGTTTGTTCGCATGTCGTACAATCATCCTTTATAACAGGATAAGCCGTCGTTTCTCTGGTAGTTTATAAAGGGTGGTCAGAAAAAGTGTGAAAAGCTAGTGAGTGCTTTAGTGGTGGTTGTGCTTAGAGGTAATTGTTGAGAAAAATATTCGATGGAAGTGATAAATTCAAGCCTTAAGCTAGGTGAGCAAAAGCTACGTTTGTTCGATTTGAGGAAACCAAATGAAGAAAACTGTCTCTGGCAGATTGCTCGAATTTGCGAGCGCGACGACCTGATTGGCTAACTTCAGTGCTAAATAACTCGGAGACGGCGCAACGTATCGAATTTCTTTCTTAACATTTATTTCTCATCATAACCTCCCCTGGAACACCCTCACTAGCTAACCAGACCATTTCTGCCCACCCTCTGTATCACGGCATAGTACCGTGATCAATTCCAGGGGCTGTGCGTTAGGAAACTTTTATAACCGTCTGGAATTTTTAGAAGTGAAAGTTGCGGCGAGATCATGGCTACTTACTTAGTGTGTCGTACCTGCGTCACCGTTAAATTGTTGATGTTTATTTGGTACAGTTAATGGAGCTACCAGTAACGTCCTCAGTCTGGTCTTCAAACGCAGTTGCCGATATTCTTATGTAAATCTTTATGACAGTCCTCTGTATTTTTGACAGCTTCCCATAGAAGTTTTTCCAGCATGATCTTTTCGTCTGTTTCAGGAAGAGTTTTGTTTCTGCATCGATTCTCTTGTAGGTGAGAAAGTTTTCCGACGTGCGTGGATCCTTACATGTTCTGAATGCAAAGTATCTAATTGCTATTTGTCTTGGATTCTACAATTGGACCGAAACATCTTTAAGTTTCAATTTCTTATTTTACGGAATGGTCAATGAAACTCCTTCAGTAATTATCCCTACACTGATATGCGAAACTTAAGTATGAAAGTAACTTTCACATGACACGTCACTGCCAAGTCTATGAAACTTGGACCACTCATAAAAAGAACTGCTACACTGCAGTACAAAAGGGAACTGAAAGAAATACGAAATGGGACTAACAGGACTGACACTTTTATTCCAAGACACTAATTACAGTGAAGTAGCGGCGATTTATGATGGACCCTTCGACGTTGAAAAGTCGTGATGTGGTTCTTAGTAAGATGTGATATAACCTCAGACGGCTCGATGGTCGTTGTTGCATGCTGACGTGCTTCAATGCGTCTCCCTAATGCATCCTGCACGTGTTCGATTGGATTTAAGTTGGGGGAAGTGGCAGGCCAATCCGTTCGTTGAATATTCTCTCGTTCTAAGAGCTCCTCCGCATGCAATGTTAGATGCAGTCGCTCGTTGTCAACCATAAAAATGATGAGAACACGCACATGAGGAAGGTGAATAGTGAAACAATCACGCTGATCGGCAAGTGTTCCCTGTTCGAAGGTCTGAAAGTCAGTACGCCCTTGCAACATCAAGCTTCCACACACGATTACACCTGGACCAACAAAACGATCACATTTGATAATGTTTCTAGTTGTGTGACGTGTTTCCACGTCTGTCATTGTGAGGGTACGTCTAGAATCAGTCCACAGATAGAATCTGTTCTCATCCGAGAAGAGCATGTGATCCCATTCTTCGTTGGTTGGGTCCCTATGCTCTTAGCACGGTGCCGCCGATGTGTGGTTGTCAACGGAACACAATGTACTGCTCGTCGGGCACATAGATCACCCCCATTCAGTTGGCGTGCCATTGTGGAGCGTGAGGTAGGGTGGCCTGTAGTCCAGTGGTTGCACTTACACCCGCTGTATGACGTTGGTCACTTCTTGTCCGTTGCACTGTGGTCATCTGCTGCCGTAGTTGACGGTGGTCGATCGCCCCCTCTTCTCCAGGCTGCAGCACCTGTTGCTCGGAACGCTCCCTATGCTTGTGAAACAATGCTGTGAGCAGTACCAAACCCCTGGCCTACACTCGTCGCTCCTAGCCATTCATCCAGTTTCCCGAAGATTCTTCCCTGTGTGAAGTCCTCTAAAAGCTCCAGACCATCTTATGATGAAGAACTCCACCGCAGTTCACTCTAACTGTTCACTGATATACACTCAGTGGCTTTTTCCAGTCCTTCAACTGCCTCCCGTTGCGGCGCTGTAGCCACGCCTACCTCACACCATGTGATGTCCAGCTTTCTATGCATGGCTAGGAGTTCTATGGCAGCATCCTGCCACAATTCCATTCATAACCACCTCGTTTTACACTACTGGCCATTAAAATTAGTACACCAAGAAGAAATGCAGATGATAAACGGGTATTCATTGGACAAATATATTATACTAGAACTGACATGCGATTACATTTTCACACAATTTGGGTGCATAGATCCTGAGAAATCAGTACCCAGAACAACCACCTCTGGCCCTAATAACGGCCTTGATACGCCTGGGCATTGAGTCAAACAGAGCTTTAATGGCGTGTACAGGTACAGCTGCCCATGCAACTTCAACACGATACCACTGTTCATCAAGAGTAGTGACTGGCGTATTGTGACGAGCCAGTTGCTCGGCCTCCATTGACCAGACGTTTTCAATTGGTGAGAGATCTGGAGAATGATCTGGCCAGGGCAGCAGTCGAACATTTTCTGTATCCAGAAAGGCCCGTACAGGACCTGCAACATGCGGTCGTGCATTATCCTGCTGAAATGTAGGGTTTCGCAGGGATCGAATGAAGGGTAGAGCCACGGGTCGTAACACATCTAAAATGTAACGTCCACTGTTCAAAGTGCTGTCAATGCGAACAAGGGGTGACCGAGACGTGTAACCAATGGGACCCCATTTCACCACGCCGGGTGATACGCAAGTATGGCGATGACGAATACACGCTCCCATTGTGCGTTCACCGCGATGTCGCCATACACGGATGCGACCATCATGATGCTGTAAACAGAACCTGGATTCATCTGAAAAAATGACGTTTTGCCATTCGTGCACCCAGGTTCGTCGTTGAGTACACCATCGCAGGCGCTCCTGTCTGTGATGCTGCGTCAAGGGTAACCGCAGCCATGGTCTCCTAGCTGATAGTCCGTGTTGTTGCAAACGTCGTCGAACTCTTCGTGCTGATGGTTGTTGTCTTGCAAACGTCGTCGAACTCTTCGTACTGATGGTTGTTGTCTTGCAAACGTCTCCATCTGTTGACTCAGGGATCGAGACGTTACAGCTATGCGGATAAGATGCATGTCATCTCGACTGCTAGTGATACGAGGCCGTTAGTATCCAACACGGCGTTCCGTATTACCCTCCTGAACCCACCGATTCCATATTCCGCTAACAGTCATTGGATCTCGACCAATGTCACGTTACGATAAATCGCAGTCGCGATAGGCTACAATCCGACCTTTATCAAAGTCGGAAACGTGATGGTACGCATTTCTCCTCCTTACCCGAGGCATCACATCAACGTTTCACCAGGCAACGCCTGTCAACTGCTGTTTGTGTATGAGAAATCGGTTGGAAACTTTCCTCATGTCCGCACGTTGTATGTGTCGCCACGGGCGCCAACCTTGTGTGAATGCTCTGAAAAGCTAATCATTTGCAAATCACAGCATTTTCTTCCTGTAGGTTAAATTTCGCGTCTGTAGCACGTCATCTTCGCGGTGTAGCAATTTCAATGGCCAGGAGTGTAAGACGAGGGGAGCTCAGTAAGTAACGACTACATTTTGTCTCGGTCACTTTCGGGGAATTTGTTGGGGGGCATTCCCGCTTCAGCCCACATAGTTTCATGAAGATCCAATAGGTGGCGGTGCTATATATAGCCTTCAAAATGGCGTCTGTAATGGAGGTGCGTTCCAAGTAGAGAGCTGTCATTGAGTTTCATTTGGCAGAAAACCAGACCATCGCAGATGGGAGACCTAGAAGTGAACAAGGCACAGTGAGTCGTTGGGCGAGGCGTCGGTCGTCATCGCAACAGGGTCGCTCGGACCTGTCCGATCTCCCGTACACAGCTGTGATTCCTACAATGGTTGAACATGCGGACACTATAATGCGAGGTGATCGACGGATCACAATCAAATACCTCGATGATTAGCTGGGCGTCGCTTTTGGTACCACTGACATACTTGTCCACCCGTTGGGGTACTCAAAGGTGTATGCCTGCTCGGTTCCTCGCTGCCTAACGGAAGACCATAAAGAGGAACGAAGGATCATCTGTGCTGAACTGCTTGCGCGTTAGGAGGCTGGTCATACAATTTTTTGTCGATCATCGTCAGAGGCGATGAAACATGAGTTCATCACTTGTAACTGGAAACAAAACAGCAATCCATGGAGTGGCGCCACACCACCTCTTTTGCGAAGAAAACAAACTGGTAAAATCATGGACGTCTTCTAGAACTCCGAAGCGGTTGCTCTGTTTGGTGTCCTCCTTCTTGACGCAATGATCAATTCTGAAGTGTATTGTGCTACCCTCAGGAAATTGAAGAAACGACTTCAGCATATTCGTTGCCACAAAAATGCAATCGAACTTCTCTTTCACCATGACAACGCAATGTCTCACGTGAGTTTACCCATCCGAGAAGAGCTCACAAAACTTATTTGACTTTTCTGCCACACCCATCCTAACAGCTCGGATCTTGCACATTACGACCTCCATTTGTTTGAGCCAATGAAAGATGCATCGTACATGAAGCAGTACGTAGATGATGGGGATATTATTGATACAGCAAGAGGTTGGCTCCGACGTTGACCAGTAGGGTGGTATCATGCGGGCATACAGGCCCTCACAGTAAGGTAGCGTAATGCCGTCACATCGAACAGAAATTATGTTGCAAAATGGGGTTTTGAAGCCAAAAGAGAGGGGAACAATATGGCATATTGAAACATTGAATAAAACCATCCTGCTTCCAGAAAAAGATGTGTTGCATTACTTATTGAACATACCTCTTAGATAGACTGATTCACAAGGAAGGTTTGTGTACATAACTTTTTACCGATCCAGGCAAATCGCCCATTCGCAGACAGTGCTGCCCGTGTGAGGCCAAGGTGGACCGCTAGATTTGTACAATTTTGTAGTCCAGTTTTCTTTGTGAATTTTCTGTCTATAAGGAACAGAGAAATGTATACCGTACATCTGCCACAACGGAATCATGGAATCGTCCCATTCAAAAGTGATCACCACATGCATTAAGACACTTATCACACTGGGAGACGAGATGATCAGTTCATACTTCGCAGGAAGTGGTCGGCCACTGACCGATGCAGAATTGCACCGACTCTGGCACTTCCTCTTCCGACTGAAACCGACGTCCCCATATGTTCGTCTACAGATAGCCAAGGATGTGAAAATAACATCATGAAAGCTCCACACTGTAATAAGGATGCTGCAGTGTTTCAAAACCAAATCGCTGAAGCGTAGCCTTCGCTTCTGATTGGCAGTGTGGGGTGGGCGTTATCATGCAACGGGTGATTCCGTCTGACAGCGTTCCTGGGTGTCTTTATGGCGCGTTGCAGTTTCTACAAAATGTCTTCATAGCGCTGAACGTTAACCGAGGTTCCACACTTGAGGAACTCTACGAGCACGGGCCCCTAGAGTCATAGAAGAGGGTCATCGTTACTTTACCAGAATTTATGTGAACAGCTTAGAATTTGGCAGATTAAAACTGTGTGCCGGACCGATACTCGAACTCGGGATCTTTGCATTTCGCGGGCAAGTACTCTATCATCTGAGCTACCCAAGCACAACTCACGACCCCCTCCTCACAGCTTTAGGACTGATGACCTCAGATGTTAAGTCCCATAGTGCTCAGAGCCTCACAGCTTTAATTCCGCCAGTGCCTCGTCTTCTGCCTTCCAAACTTCACAGAAGCTCTCCTGCTAAACGTGCAAGAAGAATACTTATTGGAAGAAAGGATATTGCGGAAACATGGCTTAGCAACAGCCTGGGTGATGTTTCCAGAGTGAAATTTTCACTCTGCAGCGGAGTGTGCGCTGATATGAAACTTCCTGGCAGATTAAAACCGTGTGCCGGAATGAGATTTGAACTCGGGACCTTGGCCTTTCACGGGAAAGTGCTCTGCCCGGAGAGACTTAAAGCTGTGAGAAGGGGTTGTGACTTGTGCTAGGGTAGCACAGATAGTAGAGCATTTGACCGCGAAATGCGAAGGTCCCGAGTTCGAATCTCGGTCCGGCACATAGTTTTAATCTGCCAAGAAGTTTCATATCAGGGCACACTCCGCTGCAGAGTGAAAATTTCATTCAGCTTAGAATTTCTTTGGCTGGGGAGATATGGGATGTTTCCAATGTTGACTTTGCCATTTCCGCTCGGGTGGTAGAAATGCTGTCGAGGAATCATCCTGTTGCACAGTGATGCCCGCCCCCACACTGCTAACTGGATGAGGGATACGCTTCAGTGATTTACTTGGTAAACATTACAACATTATCTTTGCAACCTAGATCATTCACCATGTGATCTTCACATCTTTGGCGACATGTAGAAAGACGTGATTAAGCTGTTAGCTTCGTTGTTTGCCCTAGGGCTGTTGGTATATTGTCGGTCGGTATCATTCTGTTACACAGTCATGCTCACCAGCCCATACACTGCCAATCAGGCGAAGGCTACCATTCAGCGATTTGGTTGGGAAACACTACATCATCCCCCATACAGTTTGGCTCTTTCACCATACTATTTCCACATCTCTAAAGACCTGAAGAAATACATGCATGGACGTCAGTTTCACATGAACGAGGAAGTACAAGAGTAGGTACAATTGTGGATCCTTCGCGTTCTGCGAAGTAGCGATTGATCGTCTCGTCTCCCAATGGTCATTACTTGTTAATGGAACTACTCCATGGCCCTATTGTGGCAAATGTTCTGTTTTCATTTGACTGCCCTTTATAGGTACCGGGTGTCGTTATCTCTATCGAGATCCAAGGAGAGGTTATTGACTTTACACAGTGACTAAGAAACCAAAGCAGTAAACAAAGTGTGCGAATCTCGTGTTACTTCCAGGTCGCAGCCATCCTAACTGAGAATATACGTCATCAAACATTCATCAGTCGCACACATAACGTACACAAGCTTTCTTGGCGACCTCTAGTCACCTGAAGTTTTGACTGTTAGTGCCATTTGGATACCATTGCAGTAGTAAGGATTCGGCTGGTGTCAAGACTAGACCAAATACTTTTCTTAATTTTTCTGCTACTTGTAGGAAGAGCCAGATGGTCTTCGTCTTGTGACAGTTGGTTTATTGTCAAGATCTTTCGATGCTTTTTAATAGAGTAATGGGATACAGACAGAAGTATAGGGGGAACTGTTTCACGAAGATGTTTGCTAGGTAACTCTCGGCGTGATGCAATCGTGACTTGTGACTTCTTAAAGTTTATTTTAGGGCCCATGTTTTGTGTCCATCATGATACTGACCAGAGGTAGTTATTCTTACATGATACGTTAGCAACAGTGTTCTTAAAAATGCCACTTACACTGAAACATCCCATTACAAAAATTTTATAAATGACAATGCTGGTAAACCCCTGAACGTACTCATACATTTCTCTCTTTACTTATTCTGATCATCACTAAACTGACACAAAATATTTTTTTAGCGCAACGCAATCTGACTTTCAATAATCCCTACAACAGAATGGCCATGACTAACAATAACCTATACCTTTTATTAATCACTTACCTCACAAAATCTTCGTTACTACTGCAATACAGCGTGCGCCAATACTGCCAGCTGAATAAAAGATTCTTACTACTGAAGGCACTAACTACTGGTAGACATAGTTAGCAAATGAAAGATTTTGATAGAGAACAAACAGTGTATTTACCTTAATAATGTTCAAAAGTCATCATACATGTATATCAGTTCATTATATCCAATATTACAAATTTACTATTTCTGATGGAGACACGTTCAGATCGACCGCTCTCAAAATTCTGCCATCTCTCTCTCCCCACATCCACCACTGCTGGCGGCACACCTCCAACTGCGCAACGCTACGCGCTCTTCACATCCAACTGCCCAACACTACAATAGCAAATATTCCAACAATGCAAACCAGCCACAGACTTCACACAGCACAGTCAGTGATTTTCATATAGAGCGCTACGTGGCGTTACCAACATAAAAACCTAAACAGCCTACTTACAAAACACAATTGGACACCGTTGGAGTCTAGGAGGTCATTACAAGTCTGTAGAAGAGATTAAACACCAATGAAATTCAACGAGAAAAACCAGTGGACCAAGGACGGTACCATTTACAAATTCTCAATGCGCATGTTCCCGGGATGATTTCTCTGATCCATAGATGTCTCACTGATATCTGCTTTGGAGATAGCCGTTTAGAAACAGTACTGCACTGTTTGAGTAATTCAGCTGTTTAATTTCCATAAGGAACATTTCGAACTCAACAGTATTAAAAAAATTAGCTGAAGTTAAATGGTGTTAAAATGATATCTTCACTCCTGCCCGTAACACACTGGAAGCCGTCAGTCACTTTAATCAATGCATTTGTTGTGCTATGGTGATATTGGAAGCCTATCTGATATTTACCGTGTATCTTATACGTTTTAATGTAGTATGTCATCTTTTCCTGAACAAGGCTTTGCACCTGCATCTGCATCATGCTCCACATCTAACGATGGGTGCTTCCACTAACTGATTTCACCTTTCCTGTTCCACTCGTGAATGGCGCATGGGAAGAATGATCGTCGGTAACACTCTGTATTTTCTGTAATTTCTCGAATTTTCTCGTCGTGATCATTTCGCAGGACATATATCGTGTGTAAAATGCTGATCGACCAATGGTCAGCTGGCGATTTTGCGATATTGTTCTTGGGTATTGGTCGAATTAAATTTTGTTTCCACTTAGGAGGGTTTTTATCACTAACAAGAACGAAATTTTAGATATCTATAAAACTGGAATAGCAACACCCGCATTGTTTTTAATCTACCTATACTCACTCCATCATTACCTACTGTCTCAAGAGAAACCCTCACGATTGCTTCCCATACTGTGCTTGAAAAACATTATCAGGTTTTGTTTTTTCTATGCCAAAGCAGCAGAGCATTTTTCGCAGTGCTGTAGGATTCGACTCGCTGCATAAAACTGTACTGGCATGCCTGATTTGAGGATTGTGTGAGCTTCGTCTCACTTTCCTTGTCAATTTCCTGTATACTTCAGGAAGTTCAGGCGTTGGATTTCGCTTGAATCTTTTGCGTGCAGAATCTGGTTTATCCGTGACCTGGTGTAGCTCCGTAGTCAGGCATGGAACAGGAGCTCTCTTTAACTGAAAGATGAGGGGCAGTATTGTCAAAAACTGCAGTAAGACTACAACTGAATTCCCAGTCTTTAACTTCTAATGTCGATTCATATAACTTGTCGTGGGGTATGTAAACTGTCCTTTTGTTGGACAGCGTGATGACCTTATTAGAAGAGACTTTCTTTCTTAGCCGGCCGGAGTGGCCGAGCGGTTCTAGGCGCTACAGTCTGGTACAGCGCGATCGCTACGGTCGCAGGTTCGAATCCTGCCTCGGGCATGGATGTGTGTGAAGTCCTTAGGTTAGTTAGGTTTAAGTAGTTCTAAGTTCTAGGGGACTGGTGACCTCAGCAGTTAAGTCCCACAGTGCTCAGAGCCATTTTCTCTCTTACCTTCCGCGACGAGCAGATTAACTGTATCGCGTCTTAGGCAGGAAGTCCTACAGCACAAGTCTGCCTGGAGAGCATAACTGGATCTTCCCTTTTCATTGCTATTATATCTGTTATAGTATTCCTATGTGATATGTGATGGGTTGCATTCAAAGGTATACTACGTGTATCGTTAGAGTGAAAATCTCGTTCAGTTCTCCGCAGAGCGAGATTTTAGCTGTAGTCCTATGTTTGTGTCACTCATAACGAAATGCGCTTGTATTGACCAAGCTGGTTGGAATGATGATACCACGCTGGTTGGTTTATACCAGGGACAAATAAATAAAGAGACACTTAATGTAGAAAATACTTTGTATTTTTACGTAACGAGACACGTACTATTCCTCAACCTAGTCCTCACCAATATTAATACACTTGTACCAACGATGGACCTGATGCAAAGATGCCTTCCTCTTTTTGTATGAACCACTTTCCCACTAATTCTTTGACCTCCTCGTTATGCTGAAATTTTTTCCACCTAATGCCTCCGTTAGTGGAGCCACGTTGAAATCTTGCTCTGAAAATTATTACCTCCCCTTTCATTTCATAAAGTTCTTTCCAGTGTGTACCGCTTTGAGTCTTGTCTCCTTGAGTTGTTGCGTTAACTCTTTTGAGACGCACATTGCTCTACGTGTGCTTGTTACTGGTTTTGAACTGTCCCAACATTTATTGCAACCATTTTTGCTGTATGCAATTGTAACATGTCAGCTCTCACGAATAATGTCGCTAATGCGAGTTTCAAGCGAAGGAGCTGACATTTAAGCTGGCCGGCTCCGAGGACTTCGCACGACTGTTACTGAGATTCGACCGTGTTTGAACTGTTCTACTTCTTTATCAAAATTTCCGCGGTTCATACAACTTTCATTATATAGTACAATCATTTTAGAAAAGATTTTAGGTGGTTTCTCACCTTCAGAAAGGGAAAACCGGTGTTCAACTAACGTGGAGACTTCAAGCGGACACGCCATCGTTAAATTTAATATTGAGGTTATAAACCAAACAATTTTTCTATCTACCAGCTGTTCTCAGCCCATCCCAGTGATGATAACCTTAATTCATGAAAGTACAAACCTCTGCCTGTGCATTGTAGCTCATAGATTACTCCGATTAAGAATTTATGATCAGACACACTTATTTCGAGAAACAAGGGACTCAGATTAAGACAAAGTAATTTGTTAATGAAGATGAACGTCATTTATTTCAGCTTGTTCACCCTCTTAACAAAAATAGCTTAGATGCAGGAACATCGTCTATTTCTGGCAGCAGTGGGTCATTTTATTGCTTAGTCCGCAGCTCGTGGTCGTGCGGTAGCGTTCTCGCTTCCCGCGCCCGGGTTCCCGGGTTCGATTCCCGGCGGGGTCAGGGATTTTCTCTGCCTCGTGATGACTGGGTGTTGTGTGATGTCCTTAGGTTAGTTAGTAGTTCTAAGTTCTAGGGGACTGATGACCATAGATGTTAAGTCCCATAGTGCTCAGAGCCACCATTTTATTGCTTGGAACTTCCTGTTTCAGGTTTGCTGGCACTGGTACGGAAGGTAATGAAGAGTCACGGGACAGTATTCCGCATGTGGTATGGAAATTTGCCGGAGGTCCACATCATAAACGCAGAGAATATTGAGGTAGGCTTACCTGCTTTCTGACATTGCACAAGGCTCGGTTCCGTCAGCGCCTACGTCATCAGTTTTTTCCTTCGCTCCCGCAGAAAGTTCTCAGCAGCTGCGACCTCATCACAAAATCTGTGCACTACACATTCCTGAGACCGTGGCTGGGAGAAGGTCTCCTAACCAGCGCTGGTAAGCGAAACTCTCTTCAACATGTGAGAGCTCACCTCAGTCATCTGAACCGTTTGTGATCAAATTTTCTTCTCTAGGTAATAAATGGCAGAGGCGGAGGAAAATGTTGACTCCTGCGTTTCACTTCAAAATTCTTGAAAACTTTGTGGGTGTTTTCGCAGAAAAGTCGAAGGTGTTACTAGAAAAACTGAGAAAGAAAGCAGAGGGACCTGAATTTGACATCTACCCGTCCATAGCGCTTTGTTCACTCGATATTATTTGCGGTAAGAATACTCAATTCTTTGTGAAGCTATTAACTTTTATTAATTAATATATCAGTGTTTGCTAATTAGATTCACACAGATCCAACCATAAAATATTTACGTAGCATAAAAGGATTCCTCATGTGAAACACAGACAGTGTTCATCATGGTAATAAACGAGGTAGAGTACTGGTGTCGTCAAGCTCATAAATATGACGGAATGTAGCGCAGGTACATGGAAGAGTTCACGGTGCTGCTCTGGTACTTGTTATCCACTTCATGATGAATTATGCCTGTGTATGAGCGTCTCTTGTGACTCCATCGCATCTCGCATGACTAGCATCGAAGTGTAGCACTTTTTCACAATCGTGAAAGTAACTTTTTTTATTTAATGTGTGAACATAGTATTATGGTTGGAAACGGCGCGAGTTATATTGAAATAATTAGACAAAAGCGTGCTTTGACTGGCGTTTTTTGAGAACTATTAAATTTATGAATGAAGGGTTCGCAGGCCGTGTTTTCGAGGACAATAACCTGTGGACAGTTTTGAGATATAACTCTGCTCTATTTACTGCTGGATTTTCGTTCCTGATTACAACATCTACATGGTTACTCAGCAATTTACACTCAAATGCCTGACAGAGGGTTCATCGAATCATTTTCATATTACTTCTCTACCATTCCACTCACGAACGGCGTGTCGGAAAAAGAAACACCTAAATCTTTCCATTCGATCTCTGATTTATCTTATTTTATTATGATGATCATTTCTTCCTACGTAGGTGGGTGTCAACAAAATATTTTCACATTCGGAAGAGAAAGTTGGTGATTGAAATTTCGTAAATAGATCTCGCCGCAAAGAAAACCGCCTTTGTTTCAGTGACTGCCACCCCAACTCGCGTATCATATCAGTGACACTCACCCCTTTTGCGCAATAATAAGAAACGGTCTGCCCTTCTTTGCACTTTTTCGATGTCCTCCGTCAATCCTACCCGGTAAGGATCCCACACCGCGCAGCAATATTCCAGCAGAGGACGGACAAGTGTAAAGTAGGCTCTCTCTTTAGTGGGTTTGTCGCATCTTTTAAGTGATCTGCCAACAAAACGCAGTCTTTGTTTCGCCTTCCCCACATTATTATCTATGTGGTCTTTCCAATTTAAGTTGTTCGTAATTGTAATTCCTAGGTATTTAGTCGAATTGACAGCCCTTAGATTTGTGCAATTTATCGTATACCCGAAATTTATCGGATTTCTTTACCCATGTGGATGACCTCTCGCTTTTCTTTGTTTAGTGCAAATTGCCACTTTTCGCACCATACAGAAATTCTCTAGATCATTTTGTAATTGGAATTGACCGTCTGATGATTTTACTAGACGGTAAATTACAGCGTCATCTGCAATCAAAGGGGGCTGCTCAGATTATCACCTAGATCATTTATATAAATCAGGAACAGCAGAGGGCCTATGACACTACCTTTCTGACCGCCAGATATCACTTCTGTTCTACTCGATGATTTACCGACTATCACTACGAACTGTGGCCTCTTTGAGGGGAAATCACGAATCCAGTAACACAACTG
The DNA here is from genome assembly GCF_023864275.1 of Schistocerca cancellata. Taxonomy (NCBI): domain Eukaryota; kingdom Metazoa; phylum Arthropoda; class Insecta; order Orthoptera; family Acrididae; genus Schistocerca; species Schistocerca cancellata. The sequence goes on along the minus strand of NC_064633.1, from coordinate 347,692,749 downwards.
AGACGATACTCCATATGCACGCAATTTGATTAACAGTCGCTTGTGAGGAACGGTATCAAAAGCCTTCTGGATATCTAGGAATATTGAATCGATCTGAAATCCCTTGCCGACAGCACTCATTATTTCATGGGAATAAAGAGCTAGCTCTGTTGCACAAGAACGATATTTTCTGAGTCCGTGTTGGTTATGTATCAATAAGTCATTTTCTGCAAGGTGATTTATAATGTTCGAGTACAGTCTATGCTCCAAAATCCTACTGCAAATTGAGGTCAGTGATATGCGTCTGTAATTCAATTGGTTACTCCTATTTCCTTTCTAGAATATTGGTGTGACCTGTGCTACTTTCCAGTCTTTAGGAACAGTCCTTTCGTCAAGTGAGCGGTTGTATATGATTGCCAAGAAAGGTGCTATTGTGTCTGCATACTCTGAAAGGAACCTGAGTGGTATACCATCTGGAATTCTGAAATATTTACTTCGTCTTCTTTCGTGAAGGAATTACGGAAAACTGTATTTAGTAGTACATGGCGGATACAAATTGTTGCAGTTCGCCTTTTGATGTCTAGTGGAAAGTATGAAAAAGACGAAAAGTGGACATGGAATCTCTGCTGTTGCCTTTCACGGCTGTTATGTTTCTATGCAAATAATGCAACATAAGGCACTAGTATCGCGAATTTCATTTATTTGTTTTTGCGTCTCATGCGCCGTGTGCTCGCTGCCATGTTGTCGGACCTCTGGTCTATATTTCACCTGTACAAGGGGTAGTCATCTCAATATACCAAATTCCTACCATCAAACTTGCCGACAATGTTAACCGTTCTCAGAAACATGAACAGACGTAAAGCATTGTAGCACGGGAGAAAGGATGTTTTAGATATTGTTGTTGTTGTTGTTGTTGTGGTCTTCAGTCCTGAGACTGGTTTGATGCAGCTCTCCATGCTACTCTATCCTGTGCAAGCTTCTTCATCTCCCAGTACCTACTGCAACCTACATCCTTCTGAATCTGCTTAGCGTATTCATCTCTTGGTCTCCCCCTACGATTTTTACCCTCCACGCTGCCTTCCAATACTAAACTGGTGATCCCTTGATGCCTCAGAACATGTCCTACCAACCGATCCCTTCTTCCGGTCAAGTTGTGCCACAAACTTCTCTTCTCCCCAATCCTATTCAATACTTCCTCATTAGTTATGTGATCTACCCATCTAATCTTCAGCATTCTTCTGTAGCACCACATTTCAAAAGCTTCTATTCTCTTCTTGTCCAAACTATTTACCGTCCATGTTTCACTTCCATACATGGCTACACTCCATACAAATACTTTCAGAAATGACTTCCTGACACTTAAATCTACACTCGATGTTAACAAATTTCTCTTCTTCAGAAACGCTTTCCTTGCCATTGCCAATCTACATTTTATATCCTCTCTACTTCGACCATCATCAGTTATTTTGCTCCCCAAATAGCAAAACTCCTTTACTACTTTAAGTGTCTCATTTCCTAATCTAATACCCTCAGCATCACCTGACTTAATTCGACTACATTCCATTATCCTCGTTTTGCTTTTGTTGATGTTCATCTTATATCCTCCCTTCAAGACACCATCCATTCCGTTCAACTGCTCTTCCAAGTCCTTTGCTGTCTCTGACAGAATTACAATGTCATCGGCGAACCTCAAAGTTTTTATTTCTTCTCCATGGATTTTAATACCTACTCCAAATTTTTCTTTTGTTTCCTTTACTGCTTGCTCAATATACAGATTGAATAACATTGGGGAGAGGCTACAACCCTGTCTCACTCCCTTCCCAACCGCTGCTTCCCTCTCATGCCCCTCGACTCTTATAACTGCCATCTGGTTTCTGTACAAATTGTAAATAGCCTTTCGCTCCCTGTATTTTACCCCTGCCACCTTTAGAATTTGAAAGAGAGTATTCCAGTCAACATTGTCAAAAGCTTTCTCTAAGTCTACAAATGCTAGAAACGTAGGTTTGCCTTTCCTTAATCTTTCTTCTAAGATAAGTCGTAAGGTCAGTATTGCCTCACGTGTTCCAGTATTTCTACGGAATCTAAACTGATCTTCCCCGAGATCGGCTTCTACTAGTTTTTCCATTCGTCTGTAAAGAATTCGTGTTAGTATTTTGCAGCTGTGGCTTATTAAACTGATAGTTCGGTAATTTTCACATCTGTCAACACCTGCTTTCTTTGGGATTGGAATTATTACATTCTTCTTGAAGTCTGAGGGTATTTCGCCTGTTTCATACATCTTGCTCACCAGATGGTAGAGTTTTGTCAGGACTGGCTCTCCCAAGGCCGTCAGTAGTTCTACTGGAATGTTGTCTACTCCGGGGGCCTTGTTTCGACTCAGGTCTTTCAGTGCTCTGTCAAACTCTTCACGCAGTATCGTATCTCCCATTTCATCTTCATCTACATCCTCTTCCATTTCCATAATATTGTCCTCTAGTGCATCGCCCTTGTATAGACCCTCTATATACTCCTTCCACCTTTCTGCTTTCCCTTCTTTGCTTAGAACTGGGTTTCCATCTGAGCTCTTGATGTTCATACAAGTGGTTCTCTTATCTCCAAAGGTTTCTTTAATTTTCCTGTAGGCAGTATCTATCTTACCCCTAGTGAGATAAGCCTCTACATCCTTACATTTGTCCTCTAGCCATCCCTGCTTAGCCATTCTGCACTTCCTGTCGATCTCATTTTTGAGACGTTTGTATTCCTTTTTGCCTGCTTCATTTACTGCATTTTTATATTTTCTCCTTTCATCAATTAAATTCAATATTTCTTCTGTTACCCAAGGGTTTCTACTAGCCCTCGTCTTTTTACCTACTTGATCCTCTGCTGCCTTCACTACTTCATCCCTCAAAGCTACCCATTCTTCTTCTACTGTATTTCTTTCCCCCATTCCTGTCAATTGTTCCCTTATGCTCTCCTTGAAACTCTGTACAACCTCTGGTTCTTTCAGTTTATCCAGGTCCCATCTCCTTAAATTCCCACCTTTTTGCAGTTTCTTTAGTTTTAATCTACAGGTCATAACCAATAGATTGTGGTCAGAGTCCACATCTGCCCCTGGAAATGTCTTACAATTTAAAACCTGGTTCCTAAATCTCTGTCTTACCATTATATAATCTATCTGATACCTTTTAGTATCTCCAGGGTTCTTCCATGTATACAACCTTCTATCATGATTCTTAAACCAAGTGTTAGCTATGATTAAGTTGTGCTCTGTGCAAAATTCTACCAGGCGGCTTCCTCTTTCATTTCTTAGCCCCAATCCATATTCACCTACTACGTTTCCTTCTCTCCCTTTTCCTACACTCGAATTCCAGTCACCCATGACTATTAAATTTTCGTCTCCCTTCACTATCTGAATAATTTCTTTTATTTCATCATACATTTCTTCAATTTCTTCGTCATCTGCAGAGCTAGTTGGCATATAAACTTGTACTACTGTAGTAGGTGTGGGCTTCGTATCTATCTTGGCCACAATAATGCGTTCACTATGCTGTTTGTAGTAGCTTACCCGCATTCCGATTTTCCTATTCATTATTAAACCTACTCCTGCATTACCCCTATTTGACTTTGTGTTTATAACCCTGTAGTCACCTGACCAGAAGTCTTGTTCCTCCTGCCACCGAACTTCACTAATTCCCACTATATCTAACTTTAACCTATCCATTTCCCTTTTTAAATTTTCTAACCTACCTGCCCGATTAAGGGATCTGACATTCCACGCTCCGATCCGTAGAACGCCAGTTTTCTTTCTCCTGATAACGACATCCTCTTGAGTAGTCCCCGCCCGGAGATCCGAATGGGGGACTATTTTACCTCCGGAATATTTTACCCAAGAAGACGCCATCATCATTTAATCATACAGTAAAGCTGCATGCCCTCGGGAAAAATTACGGCCGCAGTTTCCCCTTGCTTTCAGCCGTTCGCAGTACCAGCACAGCAAGGCCGTTTTGGTTAATGTTACAAGACCAGATCAGTCAATCATCCAGACTGTTGCCCCTGCAACTACTGAAAAGGCTGCTGCCCCTCTTCAGGAACCACACGTTTGTCTGGCCTCTCAACAGATACCCCTCCGTTGTGGTTGTACCTACGGTACGGCTATCTGTATCGCTGAGGCACGCAAGCCTCCCCACCAACGGCAAGGTCCATGGTTCATGGGGGTGGGGGTTATAAGATACATATACTGACGATCAAAGGTCTTTGATTTGAGAGCAATATCGTTCGTTGGCATTGATGTATACGCAGGGATACCTTCATGTGTATACGTAACATGACGTTACAGTCTTCGGTATGAGAATTTCAATGGTCTTTCGTTAGCCTGTGAACATAGTTCTGTGCATGAGATAAGCGCCACATATATACAGGGTGTTACAAAAAGGTACGGCCAAACTTTCAGGAAACATTCCTCACACACAAAGAAAGAAAATATGTTATGTGGACATGTGTCCGGAAACGCTTACTTTCCATGTTAGAGCTCATTTTATTACTTCTCTTCAAATCACATTAATCATGGAATGGAAACACGCAGCAACAGAACGTACCAGCGTGACTTCGAACACTTTGTTTGTTGGTTGTTTGTTGTTTTGGGGAAGGAGACCAGACAGCGAGGTCATCGGTCTCATCGGATTAGGGAAGGACGGGGAAGGAAGTCGGCCGTGCCCTTTGAAAGGAACCATCCCGGCATTTGCCTGGAGCGATTTAGGGAAATCACGGAAAACCTAAATCAGGATGGCCGGACGCGGGATTGAACCGTCGTCCTCCCGAATGCGAGTCCAGTGTCTAACAACACTTTGTTACAGGAAATGTTCAAAATGTCCTCCGTTAGCGAGGATACATCCATCCACCCTCCGTCGCATGGAATCCCTGATGCGCTGATGCAGCCCTGGAGAATGGCGTATTGTATCACAGCCGTCCACAATACGAACACGAAGAGTCTCTACATTTGGTACCGGGGTTGCGTAGACAAGAGCTTTCAAATGCCCCCATAAATGAAAGTCAAGAGGGTTGAGGGCATGAGAGCGTGGAGGCCATGGAATTGGTCCGCCTCTACCAATCCATCGGTCACCGAATCTGTTGTTGAGAAGCGTACGAACACTTCGACTGAAATGTGCAGGAGCTCCATCGTGAAGAACCACATGTTGTGTCGTACTTGTAAAGGCACATGTTCTAGCAGCACAGGTAGAGTATCCCGTATGAAATCATGATAACGTGCTCCATTGAGCGTAGGTGGAAGAACATGAGGCCCAATCAAGACATCACCAACAATGCCTGCCCAAACGTTCACAGAAAATCTGTGTTGATGACGTGATTGCACAATTGCGTGTGGATTCTCGTCAGCCCACACATGTTGATTGTGAAAATTTACAATTTCATCACGTTGGACTGAAGCCGAATCCGTAAAGAGAACATTTGCACTGAAATGAGGATTGACACATTGTTGGATGAACCATTCGCAGAAGTGTACCCGTAGAGGCCACTCAGCTGCTGATAGTGCCTGCACACGCTGTACATGGTACGGAAACAACTGGTTCTCCCGTAGCACTCTCCACACAGTGACGTGGTCAACGTTATCTTGTACAGCAGCAACTTATCTGACGCTGACATTAGGGTCATCGTCAACTGCACGAAGAATTCCCTCGTCCATTGCAGGCGTCCTCGTCGTTCTAGGTCTTCCCCAGTCGCGAGTCATAGGCTGGAATGTTTCGTGCTCCCTAAGACGCCGATCAATTGCTTCGAACGTCTTCCTGTCGGGACACCTTCGTTCTGGAAATTTGTCTCGATACAAACGTACCGCGCCACGGCTATTGCCCCGTGCTAATCCATACATCAAATGGGCATCTGCCAACTCCGCATTTGTAAACATTGCACTGACTGCAAAACCACGTTCGTGATGAACACTAACATGTTGATGTTACGTACTGATGTGCTTGATGCTAGTACTGTAGAGTAATGAGTCGCATGTCAACACAAGCACCGAAGTCAACATTACCTTCCTCCAATTGGGCCAACTGGCGGTGAATCGGGGAAGTGCAGTACATACTGACGAAACTAAAATGAGCTCTAACATGGAAATTAAGCGTTTCCGGACACATGTCCACATAACATCTTTTCTTTATTTATGTGAGAGGAATGTTTCCTGAAAGTTTGCCCGTACCTTTTTGTGACACCCTGTATACGAGCACTATACCATATTAGACTACATGCCAAAGGGAGAGCCTTGTATATGTTCGACAATGCATTTTTGCACCTTACATATTTTTTGAGTATGCGGAATGTCATAATACATTTAAGGCACGTAATACTACATGTATGACGTTAATACTACATGTATGACGTAGTCAGACATCTGTTACGTGTATGTTGATATGTGAAATAATAAGAATAATTATTTACGATTTCCTTGTGTATAGAACTAGATATTGGTATCATGTTTACCGAAACATGTTGCGTTTTTAAGTTGAATAAATCACACATTTGCAACAGTGGTGCGTCATAATCTCTATAGAGTCGTGTCGTGGTGATACAGATCATTACAACAGATTATTACGTGTTTCATTTATGTATCTTACCAGCAATCTAATCTGTAGTCTCGCAACTCAATTCTAGGGGAGGATAAACATCAACACTTGTTTTCTTCTTTCATACCTTTCTACAAACAAGTGACCTTCTTCAACGCGATTTCCTGCACCAGACATATACACTATGTTTCATTGGTTGCAACGTGGTGGTGTATCCCTCGTTTTTCGTGAACCAGTCGCTGAGTCTTTAAATTTCATTGATTGTAACAGTCAGTAGTCTACGCGCAGGATCTCTATGTAAATGTCATTGCTCCGTCACCATTAATACACAATACAGCAATCAACTGAATAGTTCTCTTGGTTATGTATTACGTATCTTGAATATGATCGAATCTCAATAAAAATTGAATCCCCGATTATTGATTTACTACGGGATTTCGCTTTACGTGATATAACAACAACAAAATGGCATGGTCTTCTTTTTTAACTTGTAGTGTCTTCTTTCAAAACTGAGTATTTTGAACATGCAGGAGTTGCTCCATTAAGATGCCAGAAACGAAAATCAACAAAATACACAGGTATGCATTTCTGGCGTGTAGATAACGCAATGAAGGTCCTTGCATAACAACAGAAAGCCCTGGTGATGAACCCTGTGGATTCTTAATGTATAAGGGCATAGCAAAAATGTTATAGGTCTAACGACAATAGACGGAATTCATTATCAAGTTTTCCGTTTATTTTAGTGTCTCGGTTTACCAAGAACACCTCTGCCCTTAGGGCTTGGACCAATCTTTGTATGAATTACTGTTTAATGCAGTCCGACGTAACCGAGATATATCTGTATGATAATTAGATATTACGTTGATTCGATTTAAAAAAATTGTACTCTTCTTTTCGGCAGAGACTGCAATGGGCACATGCGTCAACGCCCAAGAGGATGCTGGGTCCGAGTACGTTTCGGCAACCTGCTCGTGAGTATGTCTCCGTAGCTGTTACTCCTAATGCTGTTACTCTTATACTATATTAACAGAGAAAAAATACTGCTTATCATCTTTAACCACAACACGATCGATATCTACAAAAACACAACAATGGCGTCGTTTTGACAGTAAGAAACCACTTCTACAGCACATTCATAGAGCCGAATGTCTTACGAATTTTCAGTCGTAGGGACAAATAAATAAAAGCAGTGGATATTCTCTGTGTCTTACTGTTTTTAACATGGCTGTTACTCAGCAGCCTTATACGAGTTTGCCGGCCGCGGTGGTCTAGCGGTTCTGGCGCTGCAGTCCGGAACCGCGGGACTGCTACGGTCGCAGGTTCGAATCCTGCCTCGGGCATGGGTGTGTGTGATGTCCTTAGGTTAGTTAGGTTTAAGTAGTTCTAAGTTCTAGGGGACTTATGACCTAAGCTGTTGAGTCCCATAGTGCTCAGAGCCTTATACGAGTTTCAACATAGGATTATACAGCCAACTGGTTGCACATAAATTGTAGGTACATTGAGCTAGGTTTCGACACCTACTGGGGTGTCTTCATCAGAATGAAATGTTGCTAAATCCCATAAAATAATACATTTCTATGTATTACTTTATAGGATTTAGCAACATTTATACGTATTACATTACAGGATTTAGCAACATTTCAGTTTGATGAAGACATCTCTATTAGGTGTCGATACCTAGGTCAATGTAACTACAGTTTATGTGCAACCAGCTGACTACTTAATCCTATGTTGATTCAGTACGTATATTTAATAATACACTGTACTTAGAAAATTGTATTTAGATACAATAGAGAATGTGAACTTCATTCAGCGAAAGTTTGCAGCACAATGCACTGTAAACTGAACAGTTAGTAGTTGAGAAACGAATCAGACAGGATGGTAATCTATGTATTATAGAAACTATTTAATATGTACATTGAGCAAGCAGTAAAGAAAACTAAGTACAAATTTGGAAAGAGAATTAAGGTACTGAGTGAAAAATAGCAACCTTTAAATTTTGTTGTGAACTTGTAGTTCGGTCAGAGACGTCAAAGGACTTCGACGACCAGTTGAACAGAATAAATAGTGTTATGAAATTAATGACAAAATTAGTAAGCAGAGGTTGTATAATGAAGTCGAATTCAATCAGGCACTGCAGAGGGAATCAGAGCAATAAATGCAATAAGAGTACAGTAGAAGGAATCAGTAGAAAGGCAGGGTTCCTATGAAAGTAATAGTACAGTGTTGGAAGCACACATCTATCGACTTTATTATGAAAGTAGGACATATATATAAGACTAAAGCATGATGGCAGAATTACACAGTTTCTTTCTTAACACGAATAACAAAATGTGTCGTTAGCACTTCCTTGATGGGAATTGATATAAAGGTCCTCGCTGTCCTGTTGTGTTATTTCATTGTTAGTCCTTGTCCAATCTCGGTTCTCCCTAATTAATTCAAAAATTCTCTTCAGCATTTACACTGTTACGGTTTCTAGTTCTTGGAGTGACATTGTCGTATCATTTTTTTTCCAGCCCACATACGGCTTCAAATTGCCTTCCACTGCGGTAAACACGCCTTGCAGGTACTCCAGAAAGGTTTTCCAAGGGGTTCAAATCCGGATTACGGGCACACAAGGGTAACACATCAGTATCTTTATCTTCAAACCACTTTTTCGTTGTGACAGAAACGTGTACAGATGAATCATCTTGTTAAAACCTTAGGTTTTCATCTCCCAGTTGCTCTAGGTACTCCAAAAAGATTTTCCAAGGGGTTCAAATCCGTGTTACGGGCACACAAGGGTAATACATCAGTATCTTTATCTTCAAACCACTTTTTCGTTGTGACAGAAACGTGTACAGATGAATCATCTTGTTGAAACCTTAGGTTTTCATCCCCCAGGTCCTCTAGGTACTCCAAAAAGATTTTCCAAGGGGTTCAAATCCGGGTTACGGGCACACAAGGGTAATACATCATTATCTTTATCTTCAAACCACTTTTTCGTTGTAACAGAAACGTGTACAGATGAATTATCTTGAAATCCATCCGGCCCGTCTAAATTAAATTTCTTCCCATTACTGAAGATGCTTTCATTCCACTCTGAAGTCCATGACGTATGTTTTTCAACAAATTCTAATCTATCCAGTTCATGCTTGGGTGTTAAAGCAGGTCGTTTCTTCAATGGTAGATGTTTGTCATTTGACAAAATTTGTGGCACACGTTTGGCCATTACTGGCAACTGTAAATCAGAGACAAGTTGACAAGGATAACGGTTTGTGACCCTTACGTTGCACAAACGTAACCGTCTCGATTCCTCAGGTAATTTTCCACTTTTCCCACATTTTCCTTTCTATCTACATTTTGCACCCTATCTGATGAAATTATCAATCATTTGAACGGTTCCACTTGTTGGAGATATGACGATTAGAATATCTCATTTCCTTGCACAAACCTATTTTTTCTTTTTCATCGCATGAGAACTGTTTTCCGCGTGGCATTGTCACAATCGTGGCTTATGGGTACAACACGCACTGTCGCTAATGGTGTCTGTTTCCTATCTGCAGTAAAGGCACGTACGCATACACTGACACCACACAGAGCCGAGTGCCTTTATACCAAGTTCCATCCTCTACTACCTGAATCGTTGATGTCTTGTTATATACTGTACTAATAACATCAAACGCGATTCCTGGTGACTGAATTTACCGGTATACTGGATCTGATAGTATTGCATGTACACTGAGCACAACTACTCCAGCCGACGATGTTAATTTTCTTACAAATACCAATGCTTTCATACTGACCTCCATTATTGTAGTGTACGAGTTTTATTACTTGGACAGCAAAACAACTGATGATAGTCGAAGTAGACGTAATACAAAATGGATACAGCAAAAAAACTGAAAAACTGAAATTTGTTGATGCCGAATCTAAATTTAAGTTTAGGAAATCGTTTATGGCGAAATAAATTTATGTCACAACTCGACTTAAAGAAGAGACCAGTTGATAGGTAACATCCAGAGGTGTGAAGGAATCGAAACCTTGGTAATTGCGGTAAGCATATTTGGGGGGGGGGGGGGGGTGACGGTGAGGGAGTAAGACTAAAGCTTGACCACAGTAAGCAGTATAAACCAGATTCATTCAATTATCAAAGGGACAAATTGGTCTGGGGAAAAATCTGTTAGCAGGGAAAGTTTTGTACTTTTGTCGCTTTAAGTTGGGGTTACTGGGATGAGCCCTGATGAGCTGGTGTATCATCATTGTTTAGTTTATAACCTCAAAAATATATTTCAAGATGGCGTGTCCGCTTGAAACGTCCACATTAGTTGAACAACGTTCTGCTATTCGTTTTTTATTTGCTGAAGGCGAGAAGCCAGTGAATATATACTGTAGAATGTCTAAACTTTATAGTGACGGTTGTATGAATCGTGAAAACTTTTACAAGTGGGTAGAGTAGTTGAAAAATGGTTGCGACTTAGTGACTGACGAACCAGTTGCAGTTTCAACTCCCTCACTTGAAAGTCGAATCGATGACATTATTCGTTCCTACCGCAGTGTGACTGTGCAAATGATAGTTGATAAGGTTTAAGTTAGTACTGGTACAGTTCATAACATTATCTGTAACAAGTTGAAGAAGCGCAAAAAATGTGCAAGATGGCTGCCAAAGGAGTTGACGCGGCTACACAAGGAAACAAGGTTGAGAGTGTGCACTGAGCTAAAGGAAAGTTATGAAAGAGAAGGTGAGCACTTTCTCAACAAAATTTTAACTTGTGATGAAACTTGGGTTCAGTATTATGAGCCAGAATCAAAAAGACAAAACATGGAGTGGAAGCATACCAACTCACATGTCAAGAAAAAATTCAAAACCCAATCATCAACAGGAAAATTCATGTTGACGGTGTTTTTGGATGCTAAAGGTCCAGTTTTTTGTTATTATCTCGAAGAGCAGCGTACAATGAACAGCCAATACTACTCGGATTTTCTCTTAAAGCCGGCCCGTGTGGCCGAGCGGTTCTAGGCACTCCAGTCTGGAACCGCGCGGCCTCTACGGTCGCAGATTCGAATCCTGCCTCGGGCATGGATGTGTGTGATGTCCTTAGGTTAGTTAGGTTTAAGTAGTTCTAAGTTCTAGGGGACTGATGACCTCAGATGTTAAGTCCCATAGTGCTCAGAGCCATTTGAACCATTTTTTTTTCTTTTAAACAAGGTGAAGCCAGCCACGAGAGAGAGAAGTCGTGGAGCTCAGAGGAGAGGATTGATTCTCCAGTAAGACAACGCACCTAACCCGTGACACCGTTGGCATAATGGTCTGGGAAGTACTGCCACATCAACCTTGCAGTCCTGATTTACTACTGAAGGAGACATTACGTCGGAAGAGGTTCCAGGACCACGAGAACGTGAAAAAATTTGAAGGAAATTGGTTCAAACATCAAGATAAAGAGTTCTTTGCAGCCAGAATAAAAAAGCTTGTAGGCCGTTGGAACAAGTGCATAAAGGCGCAAGGGGATTATGTTGAAAAATAGAAAAAGTATTGTTTTGTAAAAGTAAACACTTTTTTCTCCAGACCAATTTGTCTCTTTAATTATTGAATGACCCTCGTATATAGAACTCAAAAGGTTTCCACTGGATGGGATAGAGTATCTAATCTACATCAAATCAGTCTTCGGATTGAAAATAATAACACGAAAAGAGGCTTCTTCAGCTACATGCACAAGAAAAGATAAGTTTTCTTGCGTATCACATCTGTAACTAAAGTAGTTTCTTCACACAGAGTGACGGAGCTGACGATGAAAAGAGTGTTGAAACCCTGGCTATACCCCGACTTCATATTCCGCATGACGCCATCGGGTAGACAGTACTACAAGTGCCTCGACACGGTGCATCAGTTTTCTAAGCAGGTAGGAGCATGTAAACTTGTATCACGTATCTCAACAGTGCTAAAGAGTGTGTGTGTGTGTGTGTGTGTGTGTATGTGTGAGGGGAGGGGCATGTGCGCGTGTGGATATCACTGTCAACTTTATTGGATTTAACAGTTATTTTGTTAAAAACGCTTAACATCGCACGGTATCATCAACAGCTTGCGACACACAATGGGTAGAATTTTTTCTTTTTTTTCGTAGAAAGTTCAACATGGTTTGATCTGTCTTAGCTTACAGTAGTACAGACATGTCATATAAGACGTGGTACACAGAGAACTATGCATGAGTTCTTAGATTCCCTAAGTGGAATTTCGTTATTACTGTAGTCAAAAAAATTGTAAATGAGGCACCCTAAAAGAGCAGTCACAGTCCTGAACAGTGACTATTTACACGCCGTGCATCTGTGATTTACAACTACATATGAACTATCAAAATTAAAATATTACACGTGAAGTAGCTATTTGCACATACGAAATAGATAAATCAAACTAAAACTTTTGTATCTGCAAATATTATCGAACTTTTTGCACATTGTGGACAAATTTCTCATAAATTCATGTAGAATTAAGCTGAGTGACATCCGTATTGCGTACTGTGTTTTTAATGCAATCAGACTTCTACAGTGATCAGCGGATTTGTCCTTTACTGAAACTCTTCATACATGTCAAAACAATCAAAATATATTCTAATTTTGATCTCATATTAAACATTAGAACTAGTATGTAACGCAGTTGTTCAGCAACCGATAAGTTTCATGCGTTGTATACAAGGTCTGTCAGCCATGTACACAGAAAACGATTTCACAATTTATAAAGAGGGGGAGGGGGGGTGGAGGGATGCACAGTAAGAAGTGTCGCCCTGTACACATGGTAGATAAAAATGATAGTCATTCTGCTTAAAACAAAGAAAATTATAAAGAGTATACAAATTTAAAGCAGCCGTTTCCGTATCTGAGGATAGTAACTACACCAGGACGGTAGCGCTTATCTTGGGGGTAACCAACTTGAGTCCTGGGGGTGGGAGATATTTTTTAGCCGGTAAGGAAGGGAGAGGTGGAGACATAAAGTTTCTGATCACTGAAGATCTGGAGCACATTCCAAACCTTACTGCAGTGTCTCATTGAGAGAGGGCATATGACACTTGGTAGTGAGGAGTCTGTCAGATACGATACTTAAGCTCTGCCACCCCCTCGAGAGCAGTGGGCTACGTGCAACATTTACACACATACTCGGCAAGCAACCGTATGGTGTGTGGTGGAGGGTACCTTGAAGTACTGTTAGTAATTTCCTTTCCTGTTCCACTCGGAAATAGAGCGAAGGAAAAACGACTGTCCATATGCCACCGTATGAGCCCTAATATCTTCTTGGTCCTTACGCGCAATGTCTGTTGCTGCAAGAAAATCATTCTGCAATCAGCTTCAGATGTCGGTTCTCTAAATTTTCTCAGTGGTGTTCCTCGAAAAGAATGTCACCTTTCCTCCAGGGATTCCCATTTGAGTTCCTGAAGCATCTCCGTAACACTTGCGCGTTGTTCTAACCTACCGGTAACAAATCTAGCAGTCCACCTCTCAATTGTTTCTATGTCTTTCTTTAATCCGACCTGATAAGGATTCCAAACACACGAGCAGTACTCAAGAATAGACGCACTAGTATTCTATATGCGGTCTCCTTTACAGATTTAACCACTCTTTCCTAAACTTCTCCCAAAAAACCGAAGTCGATCATTCGCCTTCCGTACCACAATCGCCGCACGCTCATTCCATTTCACATCACTCTGCAGCGTTACACCAAGATATTTAAACGACATGATTGTGTCAAGGAGGATAGTGCTGATGCTGTATCCTAATATTACGGGTTTGGTTTTTCTACTTATTGGCTTTAACTTACATTTTTCTACTTTAAGAGCCCGCTTACATTGATTATACGAACTAGAAGTTTTGTCTAACTCATCTTGTGTCCTCGTGCAGTCATGCAACTTTGACACCTTCCCCTACACCAGAGCATCATCAGCAAACAATCGCAGATTGCTGCCCACCCTCTCCGCCATATCATTTACGTGTATAGAAAATAATAACGGTCTTATCACTTTTCCCTCGCGCACTTCTGACGATACCTTCGGCTCTGAAGAACGGTCGCCGCCGAGGACAATAAATGGGGTCTATTACATAAGCAATCTTCGAACCACTCACATATCTGGCAATCTGTTCCATATGTTCATACCTTCGTTAAGAATCTGCATTGGTCACCGCGTTAAATGCTCTCTGTAAACCTAGAAATATAGTATCTCCCTGTTGCCCTTCATCCGTAGTCCACAGTATGTCATATGAGAAAAGGGCAAGGTGAGTATCGCACTAGCGATGCTTTCTAAAACTGCGCTGATTCGTTGACATAAGCTTCTCGGTATTAATGAAATGTATATCGACCGGTTTGTATCCTCTTCCTTCTCTCATCGTCATACAACACAAAACGACACAGCGTTACACAACTATTACCGTCACTTATGGTCAACACATGAGTTTAAGACAATTCTCAGACACCGCAGTGAAAGGGGCGATTGGGGACGGAGGAGGAAAACCTTTGGGGTGTAGCGAAATGCACAGTCGATTAGGAAGCTGTAGACGGCCGCTGTGGCCGAGCGGTTCTAGGCGCTTCAGTCCAGAACCGCGATGCTGCTACGGTAGTAGGTTCGAATCCTGCCTCAGGCATGGATGTGTGCGATGTAGGAAGCTGTAAGGTTCTTCTCAGAGACCACGTGCCGTACACTTTGGGTTCACGCTCGAGCGTGGCAGGCCAAATCAAGCGCAGTAGTGCTCTGCAGATCACACATCGACCTGTGTATTTATAAAGGCACTTTCCGTATACTGATCGCTATGGAATTTTGTATTGTTTCACGAAATAACAATAGTCATCCTCTGTGCTAGTTTAAGATCTAAATCTTAGACAGTTTCAGAGTTATTCACATTTATCTAGAACTACATTTTGTAACTGCCCATTAAGAGCGACTTCCCGACACCTTAATACGTTTTTGCAAATACATCAAAAGATGCTCTACAATAAACACTTTGTCGATAGATGGATAGTTAACAAACATTTTGCTTATGTGATGTATCAGTTCTAAAATAATAATTGCTCTACATTTTTTCATTTGTTGTACTGTCAGAGTGAGTGAAGCTGTGACGGATCAATCTTGCACTTTGCTAATAATTGAATCGATGCTTTGTAATAAGGGTAATGCACACTTTTTTCATATTACGTTTACAGTAGATAACTGATCTTTATGTCTGTGTGCATCATTTGATACAATATGGAGTCATTGTCCCATCAACAGAAGTATCTGTTAAAAGGATACTGAGTTAGAGGAGGGGCCATGTTCACATAAACAAGTCCATAGTGGATCTTTTACAATAAAAAAGACGACATTAGATAATCTCAAGAATATTCTACAGTACATACCTGACGAGCAGAAACCCTTTTATTACAGTATCTTCCATGGATGAACAAGATAAAGAAGCATACCAACCATTAATTGTTTTGCTGTATTTTGCTTGTGGTCGTACTTTGGGAACATTATGAATAAACCTTTATGCTCATACCACACTCTTTTATTGCTTCAATGAATATGGATAACACAAACTTGCATAACACAATTCTTCGACTGCAAACAGAACGCTAGTTACCTTATCAAAGAAACATGGTTCAAATGGCTCTGAGCACTATGGGACTTAACTTCTAAGGTCATCAGTCCCCTAGAACTTAGAAATAATTAAACCTAACTAACCTAAGGACATCACACATATCCATGCCCGAGGCAGGATTCGAACCTGCGACTGGAGCGGTCGCGCGGTTCCAGACTGTAGCGCCTAGAACCGCTCGGCCACACCAGCCGGCAGTTGCCTTATCAACACTATCAGGTTCGAAAAGGTGTCATCTCCAGCACATTCAGACTAGATTACTGTCAGCGGTCGTTGGCTAAAGTATGTAATAATGGCTTATATTGTCTCACCCTCGAGCAAATTGCTACGTGGCAACTCTAAGATACCATGTTTAAACCGGTTATATAGTAAAACAATTTTATGAATCTCCTGAAAAATTGCCTTGTAGGGACAAAAGTCCTTTTCCGGATCACAGATTCACTTAATGAATGCGCGTCTAAATCCCATTGTGAAATCGTGCATTGAATTACGTACATGTAAGGTATGTGTAATGTAAGGTTTAAGGTTTCCAGGAGCATAATCTTCAATTGTTTCCTTAAGATTTGTAAAGATGAGATTATTTTCAATTTATTTGCTTTTCGGAAAATAATAAGTTTAGAAAATGATTAAAGGAAATTAGGAGTTGGTAACTGGTCACTGAGGGAAATTACACATGCCGTCTGTAAAAAATGTGAAGCTGACTGGCTGCAGTATGTCCAAGCCACTCAGAATATACTACGGTAGCGTGTTCCGGAAGAGCTATACGTATACGTCTCGGAGAGTTGCAATGCATCTTTACTGCCTTGAGGCCCATAGTAATTTTGTAAAAACGTAATTTACTTTCTCTGAGACGTTGAGCGGTACAACCAGAGGAAAACTTCGTTCATGGGTTTTCGGTAAGTTTTAGATCATATAGTGCAGTGATTTATTGCAAATTAATATCTTTCTGGATTTGAGTCTTGACCAACAGAGAATATCTAGCTATGTAGTTCGTTTGTATGACACAGAAGTGTAATAAAACACCTACAGCCGTCCTTATTATGTCATTTCTTACATTGCTACCGGTTTCAGCGCTTCAGTGCATCATGTTAATGCCTTAACTGGCGCTGAGGGGGTTAACTCCAATTGTACACACGACTCATCAGTGGCCAATATCTATGAAATGGCCTTCGCAGACTACCTGTAATAACGAAAACCAGTTCATAGATGTTGGCCAGCAATGTACCATTGTGTATACTATTGGAGTTAAACCCCTTAGTGGCAGTTAAGGCCTGAAGATGGTGCACTGAAGCACTGAAACTGGTATCCATGTAATAAACAACATCATAAGGACGACTGTAGTTGTTCCATTTTGTTACATAACTGAATGGCCGAAGTCCCACAAACCCCCAACCAAAAGGATGGACGTACAAATCTTGAGTATCCAGTCAAAGAGGTTTCTGGAACATTTTCATATCAAATTGACGTGCTAATTAATTAAATTGATGAACTAAACCACCTTCCCCTTTTTTTCACTTAACTTACTCTGCTGCTAAGTAGTTTATGACTACCTGAGGGTTGATTTATAGCCCACTGGAGATAATCTGACCTCCTGAAAAACCCCCAACCTCTCCCCCTCTGCCGGCCAGGGTGGCCGAGTGGTTCTAGGCGCTACATTCTGGAACCGCGTGACCACTACAGTCGCAGGTTCGAATCCTGGCTCGGCCATGAATGTGTGTGACGTCCTTAGGTTAGATGGTTTAAGTAGTTCTAAGTTCTAGGGGACTGATGAGCTCAGAAGCTAAGTCCCATTTGAACCCTCCCCCTTTTCCTCCCACACCCCTCTGGAAAAGGAAAAAGGGACACTTTTTGTCACCCCCCTCCCCAGTTCTGAGCCTCTTTTCCCAGACCTGGGAAACCCCACAGCCTTCCCCTTCCCTCAACCACCTTTTTTTTTGGGGGGGGGGGTCATCAGCCTTCTGATTGGTTTGATGTGGACCACCATGAATTCGTGTCCTGTGCTAACCTTTTCATCTCAGAGTAGCACTTGCAACCTCCACTACAGCTCTCTCTAGTACCATTGAAGTCATTCCCTCATGTCTTAACAGATGTCCTATCATCCTGTCCCTTCTGCTTATCAGTGTTTTCCACATATTCCTTTCCTCTCCGATTCTGCGTAGAACCTCCTCATTCCTTACCTTATCAGTCCACCTAATTTTCAATGGCTCTGGGACTTAACATATGTGGTCATCAGTCCCCTAGAACTACTTAAACCTAACTAACCTAAGGACATCACACACATCCATGCCCGAGGAAGGATTCGAACCTGCGACCGTAGCAGTCACGCGGTTCCGGACTGAGCGCCTAGAACCGCTAGACCACAGCGGCCGGCACCTAATTTTCAACATCCGTCTATAGCACCACATCTCAAATGCTTCGATTCTCTTCTGTTCCGGTTTTCCCACAGTCCATGTTTCACCATCATACAATGCTGTACTCCAGACGTACATCCTCAGAAATTTCTTCCTCAAATTAAGGCCGGTATTTGATATTAGTAGACTTCTCTTGGACAGAAATGCCTTTTTTGCCATAGCGAGTCTGCTTTTGATGTCCTCTTTGCTCCATCCGTCATTGGTTATTTTACTGCCTAGGTAGCAGAATTCCTTAACTTCATTGTCTTCGTGACCATCAATCCTGATGTTAAGTTTCTCGCTGTTCTCATTTCTACTACTTCTCATTACCTTCGTCTTTCTCCGATTTACTCTCAAACCATACTGCGTACTCATTAGACTGTTCATTCCGTTCAGCAGATCATTTAATTCTTTTTCACTTTCACTTAGGATAGCAATGTCGTCAGCGAATCGTATCATTGATATCCTTTCACCTTGTATTTTAATTCCACTCCTGAACCTTTCTTTTATTTCCATCATTTCTTCCTCGATGTACAGATTGAAGAGTAGGGGCGAAAGGCTACAGCCTTGTCTTACACCCTTCTTAACACGAGCACTTCGTTCTTGATCGTCCACTCTTATTATTCCCTCTTGGTTGTTGTACGTATTGTATATGACCCGCCTCTCCCTATAGCTTACCCCTACTTTTTTTCAGAATCTCGAACAGCTTGCACCATTTTATATTGTCGAACGCTTTTTCGAGGTCGACAAATCCTATGAAAGTGTCTTGATTTTTCTTTAGCCTTGCTTCCGTTATTAGCCGTAACGTCTTAATTGCCTCTCTCGTCCCTTTACTTCTCCTAAAGCCAAACTGATCGTCACCTAGCGCATTCTCAATTTTCTTTTGCATTCTTCTGTATATTATTCTTGTTAGCAGCTTCGATGCATGAGCTGTTAAGCTGATTGTGCGATAATTCTCGCACTTGTCAGCTCTTGCCGTCTTCGAAATTGTGTGGATGATGCTTTTCCGAAAGTCAGATGGTATATCGCCAGACTCATATATTCTACACACCAACGTGAATAGTCGTTTTGTTGCCACTTCCCCCAATGATTTTAGAAATTCTGATGGAATGTTATATATCCCTTCTACCTTATTTGACCGTAAGTCCTCCAAAGCTCTTTTAAATTCCGATTCTAATACTGGATCCCCTATCTCTTCTAAATCGACTCCTGTTTCTTCTTCTATCACATCAGACAAATCTTCACCCTCATAGAGGCTTTCAATGTATTCTTTCCACCTATCTGCTCTCTCCTCTGCATTTAACAGTGGAATTCCCGTTGCACTCTTAATGTTACCACCATTGCTTTTAATGTCACCAACGGTTGTTTTGACTTTCCTGCATTCTGAGTCTGTCCTTCCGACAATCATATCTTTTTCGATGTCTTCACATTTTTCCTGCAGCCATTTCGTCTTAGCTTCCCTGCACTTCCTATTTATTTCATTCCTCAGCTACTTGTATTTCTGTATTCCTGATTTTCCCGGAACATGTTTGTACTTCCTCCTTTCATCAATCAACTGCAGTATTTCTTCTGTTACCCATGGTTTCTTCGCAGCTACCTTCTTTGTTCCTATGTTTTCCTTCCCAACTTCTGTGATGGCCCTTTTTAGAGATTTCCATTCCTCTTCAACTGTACTGCCCACTGCGCTATTCCTTATTGCTGTATCTATAGCGTTAGAGAACTTCAAACGTATCTCGTCATTCCTTAGTACTTCCGTATCCCACGTCTTTGCGTATTGATTCTTCCTGACTAATGTCTTGAACTTCTGCCTACTATTCATCACTACTATATTGTGATCCGAGTCTATATCTGCTCCTGGGTACGTCTTACAATCCAGTATCTGATTTCGGAATCTCTGTCTGACCATGATGTAATCTAATTGAAATCTTCCCGTATTTCCCGGCCTTTTCCAAGTATACCTCCTCCTCTTGTAATTCTTGAGCAGAGTACTCGCTATTACAAGCTGAAACTTGTTACAGAACTCAATTAGTCTTTCTCCTTTCTCATTCCTTGTCCCAAGCCCATATTCTCCTGTAACTTTTTCTTCTACTCCTTCCCCTACAACTGCATTCCAGTCGCCCATGACTATTAGATTTTCGTCCCCCTTTACATACTGCATTACCCTTTCAATATCCTCATACACTTTCTCTATCTGGTCATCTTCAGCTTGCGACGTCGGCAGGTATACCTGAACTATCGTTGTCGGTGTTGGTCTGCTGTCGATTCTGATTAGAACAACCCGGTCACTGAACTGTTGACAGTAACACACCCTCTGCCCTACCTTCCTATTCGTAACAAATCCGACACCTGTTATACCATTTTCTGCTGCTGTTGATATTACCCGATACTCATCTGACCATAAATCCTTGTCTTCCTTCCACTTCACCTCACTGACCCCTACTATATCTAGAGTGAGCCTTTGCATTTCCCTTTTCAGATTTTCTAGTTTCCCTACCACGTTCAAGCTTCTGACATTCCACGCCCCGACTCTTAGAACGTTATCCTTTCGTTGATTATTCAATCTTTTTCTCATGGTAACCTCCCCCTTGGCAGTCCCCTCCCGGAGATCCGAATGGGGGACTATTCCGGAATCTTTTGCCAATGGAGAGATCATCATGACATTTCTTCAAATACAGGCCACATGTCCTGTGGATACACGTTACGTGTCTTTCCCTCATATCTTAACAGATGTCCTATCATCCTGTCCCGTCTCCTTATCAGTAATTTCCTCATATTCCTTTCCACTCAGTTTCTGCACAGAACCCACTCATCCCTTACCTTACCAGACCACCTAATTTTCAACATTCGTCTGTAGCACCACATCTCAAATGCTTCGATTCCATTCTGTTTCGATTTTCCCACAGTCCATGTTTCACTACCATACAATGCTGTACTGTAGACGTACGTTCTCAGAAATTTCTTCCGCAATTGCGGATGACTTAGTTGAGGTGGCAGATTCGATTGAAAGTTTGCAAAGTAATACTTCAGAGCTAGATCAGAAATGTAAGGACTATGGTATGAAGATTAGTATCTCCAAAACGAAAGTAATGGCAGTGGGAAAGAGATATAAACGGATTGAGTGCCAAATAGGAGGAACAAAGATAGAACAGGTGGACGGTTTCAAGAATTTAGGATGCATATTCTCACAGGATGGCAACATAATGAAAGAACTGGAAGCGAGTTGTAGCAAAGCTAACGCAGTGAGCGCTCAGCTACGATCTACTCTCTTTTGCAAGAAGGAAGTCAGTACCAAGACTAAGTTATCTGTGCACCGTTCAATCTTTAGACCAACTTTGTTTTATGGGAGCGAAAGCTGAGTGGATTCAGGTTACCTTATCAATAAGGTTGAGGTTACGGATATGAAAGTAGCTAGGATGATTGCAGGTATTAGTAGATGGGAACAATGGCAGGAGGGTATCCACAATGAGGAAATCAAAGAAAAACTGGGAATGAACTCTATAGATGTAGCAGTCAGGGCGAACAGGCTTAGATGGTGGGGTCATGTTACACGCATGGGAGAAGCAAGGTTACCCAAGAGACTCATGGGTTCAGCAGTAGAGGGTAGGAGGAGTCGCGGTACCTGGATTCGGTTAAGAATGATTTTGAAGTAATAGGCTTAACATCAGAAGAGGCACCGATGTTAGCACTGAATAGGGGATCATGGAGGAATTTTATAAGGGGGACTATGCTCCAGACTGAACGCTGGAAAGCATAATCAGTCTTAAATGATGATGATGATGACGATGACTAAGGGCGATATTTGTAGACTTCTCTTGGCCAGGAATGTCCATTTTGCCATTGCTATTCTGCTTTTGGTGTTCTCTTTACTCCGTCCATCACTCGTTATTTTACTGCCTAGGTAGCAGAATTCCTTAACTTCATCTACTTCGTGACCATCGATCCTGATATTAAGTTTTTCGCTGTTCTGATCTCTACAACTTCTCATTACCAACGTCTTTCTTCGATTTACTCTCAAACCATACCCTGTACTCATTAGACTGTTTATTCCATTCAGCAGATCATGTAACTCTTCTTCACATTCACTCACGATAGCAATATCATCAGCGAATCATATCTTTGATATCCTTTCACCTTGAATTTTAATTCCACTTCTGAGCCTTTCTTTTATTTCCATCATTGCTTCCTCGATATACAAATTGAACAGTAGAGGCGAAAGGCTACATCTTTGTCTTACACCCTTTTTAATATGAGCAATTCGTTCTTGGTCGTCCACTCTTATTATTCACTCGTGGCTGTTGTACATATTGTATATGATCTGTCTCTCCCTATAGCTTACCCCTATTTTTCTCAAAATTTCGAACATCTTGCACCATTTTACATTGTCAGACACTTTTTCCAGGTCGACCAATCACGTGAACGTGTCTTGATTTTTCTTTAGTCTTGCTTCCATTATTAACTGCAACGTCAGAATTGCCTCTCTCGTGCCTTTACTTTTCCAAAAGCCAAACTTATCGTTATCTAGCGCATTCTCAATTTTCTTTTTCATTCCACCTGGAAATGGGAAGGAAAAAGACCCAGTGTATGCTGGAGAGAAAGGATCTCATGGCATTAAATTCAAATCAATGTCAATTGACATAATAATCTATTGATCAATTCAGTTTGCATATTGTTTATTTAATCAATTTGCAAGAGACAGGGCTCCCTCACTTGGGGAAAGCTCGCGTCTGCACCCCCCTGCCCCCACTTCCCATGACTGAAGGATGGCATGTTGGCCGCCATTTTATTTCACCTGCGCGTATCTGTCGCCCGGTCGCCACTGGGCAATGGGCAGAGCACAGAGCGCACACATCTGCATGCCGCGAAGGTAGAAAACCGCCCATTGGCCGAATTACAAATCACAATACTAAATACCACTGACTGCGGACCGGAAGCCGGGGTCCTGCGATATTCGATACGCGGGAAACTACCTCCGCTCTCTCTCAAGTGGCTGCTTCCCCTTGTAATAACTGGTTCTGAAACCTGGGTGACGTGCCTGCCCCCATGAGAGACAGCCATTTGTTCTTGCAGCCCACAAACAAAGCATCAGGTGTCAGCATTCCTTTGATCGGGAAAATTCCAGACTCGATTCCTGTCTCTGTCTATCTCAAGTGGTTACTTCCAGTTCGTGCCAACACATGCATGATTCAAGGTGTCCAAACACGCAGCTCGAGGTTTCCATCCATCCTCATAAAACTGTGTTACTGTTGGCTAATGCTGGGAGCAAACGGAGAGCTGTCGCAATAGCTCTATCAAAAATGGAAGGAAGTAGTTCATTTGCACTATCTTATCAAATTAATTTTTTAACAATGTATATGAGTCAAATATATCACACACCACCACCTTACGATGATTATTCTGCACAATAAAACATATTTTCATTGACTGAGTATCACACATAAACACTTTGCAAATCAAGTAATTAAATTTGCGCCACAAATAGATCGTAACATATCCGAGGTCTTGTACGCACCGAATTTGAGAGCGCAATCACCTTCCTCCACCTCAACGTTCCTCCTTACATTAAAGATATCTGCCTAAAAACCTTCTGACTGTACACAATCGCGAGCGCGAAGCACGCGCCGTCTGCCCACTGCCAGGGAGCCGAGTTCGCGCAGGCCTGGAGAGGACTGGCCGACACCTGTGGCGAGCGGTTCTAGGCGCTTCAGTCCGGAACCACGCAGCTGCTACGGTTGTAGGTTCAAATCCTGCCTCGGGCATGGATGTGTGTGTTGTCCTTTGGTTAGTTAGGTTTAAGTAGTTCTAAGTTCTAGGGGACTGACGACCTCAGTGCTTAGAGCCATTTGAACCATTTGAGGATTGCAGATCCGCGCCGGCATCAGCCACGCTGGCAGTCCTTCGCAGATCTCTGGGTACCTACAGTGGATTGTACCGGATGCACAGAGGCAAGAAAGACTGTCACTATGACTTCCATGCTGTGAGCTAATCAATTTTCATCAGGGGAATAATCTTCCATTGCAAACACTCGCGATACTGAACCTCCTCACAAAACGCACACGTCTGCTTCTGTCGCCACTAGACCAGCACATAGGTTCCTTGAGCATTCAGTTATCCGCTGGGACTTATCCCCCCTGGCTACGTGCAAGAGCCGACAGGTCGGAGGATTCTATGTACCCGCTGGTCACACGAGGCTAGACAGCGGCTTCTGGTCGGCTGAAGCGTCATGCCTACTCCTGCCACTGACCGCGGCACATTGTGAGACAAGCAGGTGTGGCCTATATGTATAGGTCTACCTGCAATTCCACCCCTGAAATATATTTCCCAGTTTAAAAAATCCACTATATCCTACCCGATTGTCGATTAACCTCAGATCTCTCATACGAAAGGTAGATTCCTCCATTTTATATGAGTTATTTTCAAAGATAGAAGAAATCGGATCACACACGTGTTTTCATATCAATGAAGTATTTTTACTTGTTTTTAAAATCCAGTACAACAGTATGGCATACCCTGTATTTCCTCTAACAAGGGAACCTCCCCATCGCACCCCCCCCCCCCCCCCCCCCCAGATTTAGTTATAAGTTGGCACAGTGGATAGGCCTTGAAAAACTGAACACACATCAATCGGGAAAACAGGAAGAAGTTGTGTGGAACTATGAAAAAAATTAGTTGGTTGGTTGGTTGTTTGGGGAAGGAGACCAGACAGCGAGGTCATCGGTCTCATCGGATTAGGGAAGGACGGGGAAGGAAGTCGGCCGTGCCCTTTGAAAGGAACCATCCCGGCATTTGCCTGGAGTGATTTAGGGAAATCACGGAAAACCTAAATCAGGATGGCGGGACGCGGGATTGAACCGTCGTCCTCCCGAATACGAGTCCAGTGTCTAACCACTGCGCCACCTCGCTCGAAAAAAATTAGTAAAATATACAAACTGAGTAGTCCATGCGCAAGATAGGCAACATCAAGGAAATTATGAGCTGAGGAGCACCATGGTCCGATGGTTAGCGCAAGCAGCTGCGGAGTGAGAGGTCCTTGGTTCAAGTCTTCCCTCGACTAAAAATTTTATTTTCGCAAAGTTATGATCTGTCCGTTCGTTCATTGACGTCTCTGTTCACTGTAATAAGTTTAGTGTCTGTGTTTTCCGACCGCACCGCAAAACCGTGCGATTAGTAGACGAAAGGACGCGCCTCTCCAATGGGAACCGAAAATATTTGATCGCAAGGTCATAGGTCAACCGATTCCTCCACAGGAAAACACGTCTGATATATTCTACACGACACTGGTGACGGCATGTGCGTCACATGACAGGAAAATGTTGTCGACCCACCTAACTTGTACACTTGGGGAATGGGTAAAAAGATTCTTCTACCTTGCCCGATTTAGGTTTTCTTGTGGATGTGATAATCACTCCCAAAAAAGTGATGAAAACATAAGAGTTTGTCACATATACTGAAAATAAAAAATTAAAGTTTCACTCGAGGGAACACTTGAACTTGGGACCTCTCGTTCAGTAGCTGCTGTCGCTAACCACGGGACCACGGCGCTCCTAGAGTCCCATTTTCCTTGATGTTCCTATCTTCGCTTGGACTACTCAGTTTGTATATTTTACTAATTTTTTTATAGTTCCACACAACTTCTTCCTCTTTTCTCGATTGATCTGTGCTTAGTTTTTCAAGGCCTATCCAATGTACCAACTTATAACTAAATCTGAGGGGGGTGCGATGGGGAGGTTCCCTTGTAAGTATTATCTCATCAGGTTAAAAAAAATCTGTTTTTATCAGCATAATATCTGTTACATCCTGCACCACAGCACTAGAATATTAAACTCATTATTGACCCATAACAGTGTTAAGAGCATCCTATCACAGGATGCTTCCTCATTTTCGAACTCTCTTAAAGTAGCCAAATGCCACATCACCTACGGTCTGTTAAGGCAGCAGCCCAGAGGAGTTGCAAATATCAGTTTAATACTACACATCACTTTATAAGTTTGGTAATATGGATGACCTTATTGCAATGATTCTCTCTCCCTGTGCAGGTAGTAGATCGAAATTTCATTAAAAGATCTTATCTTAATGACTAATTACCACTCCGACGCGCGAACCATATCCATGGTATTCTCGCCCTCGCTTCCACCCACGTGGCGTCACGTCGTTGATGTGAAACAGATGAACTAATTAAATAAACTGATTATGAGAGTCCCTTTTCATGGCGTGTAATTTTCTTCCCACAGTCGGATGTCACTCGCCACAAAAAGCTTACAGACGCTTCTGTGCCGTCTCTGAGGGCTTCCCACAGGCTAGTTGGCCACTTCCTCCGATACAAAAGTTGGTGGTAACCGTCGTCAGGTAGCTTTAGATATCCAACACTAAACTCATTCTGTCTGCCGATTGGCTTGCCGCGCTAGTGGAAGTGAGTCACAATCCCGGTATACTGCTCCCCAACTAATCGTGATGAAACATGGGCGCTGTAGGATGCTTCACTTTCTTCTACACCCCCACGACACCGCCGAACCCTGCCCCCGCCGCCGCCACTGCCCTGCAGGCGAACAACAACCACTGCCGCCACCGGCCAACGTGTAAGAGCCGACAGACCCGGGTTTCCCTCAGAATACAACGCCGTAGAAGCATACATATTGGCTCCCGCCAAATTAGTGGCTGGATGTCTCGAGAACTGAATTGGAATCCCTGGAGGGAAGGTGATGTCCTTCTCGAGGAACACTATTGAGATAATCTAGAGAAACGACACTTGAAGCGGACTGTAGAAGGATTCTACTGACGCCAACATATCTTTCGCGTAAAGACCACGACGATAAGATACGAGAATTTAGTTCTCATACCGAGGCATACAGTCAGGCTGCTGTTTCCTCAATCGATTCGCGAGCGGAATACGAAAGAGAATGACGCAGTGGTACAAGATGCCGCCCGACACACACCACATGATGGCTTGCAAAGTAAGCATACGGATGTAGATGTAAATTTATTCCACCTATTAAGATAACACTCCACTCATTTATAGCTGCACAAATCTCGCGGAAAGCAAACGAGGGAACGTCTGTTGCTAAGCGTCTCTTGGTAAAAATCTTCGTATTAGACCCATTTTCTCATTGTAGTCACTTCGCGGAATGTATGCGAGAGCTTGTAATATGTTTGGCCACAACACTTATAAGGAGGGTTACAGAGCTACCCTCTCAACTCCCCTTTCGTCAGAGTATCGCTTACCTTCCATTTTCTCACGAGTCTTCCAGTCTTCGATACACAGGATTTGACTCCATCTGACTTCGACGAGTAAGAGGTGTCCCCCGTCAAACCACATACCCATGCTAATTCTCTCGAAATCCCATCACGTTCCGACTGCACAGTTTCCTCAGCTACAAGGCTGTCTAGTCCACCAACCGTCACTGAATAGGTAGAGAGCTATCACAACGAGAAAAATAGCACACTAAGCTACAGGAGGAAAGTCATAACCGTGTAAAGTATACCCGGACTGCACAGAGAAATTCAGAATCTCAACACCTGCAATTCATCGATATCGAACCATTGTCTATAGAAATATCCTTGTACGTGTCCTAATCTCCTTTGTGTTATTGCTATGATTACCACGCTAGAAACACGGCAGTGTAATGGTATCAGAGACCTCGTTGACGCCATAGCGTTTCGTGAAGAATACATCACCATTCTTTTCAAATTGAGCAAAATTTCATAATACGAATCTAATAGTATAAAGAAGTTCCAGTATACTACCCCCTTGAATGTTTTACATTGGTGCAGCGGCTTCACACCTCCATGCAGAATTCAGAGCTATTTCAATAGTACGGGGAGATTCGTAATTTAATGAAAGGACTGGTCACTCTTTTACTCCCACGGGCTGCTCGATAGTGCACCGTCCCTAAAACTACTTTCTCTCTGGAGCAGAGCTTATTCACATGAGTAGAACGCATACAAGCCGGACCAAATCAGTGTCAATGTTTCCTCCAGCAACAACAGTCATCTTAGTACCCCTATCTTTTACACCTCGACCCGATATGTAGCGCGACAGTCTCTTGATGACATACTGACGGGATCTGCGGTCGCTTGTCTCGTGCACAGTCAAATCTTAGTGGGTGGATCACACTCCATTAAAAATCCATATAGATTTGAGCTTGACATACTTTTCTGCTTTTGCTCACCGACTTGTCGCTTAATAGTGTTTGAATTGCTTCTCTTAACACTACAGCAAATTATTCCGAAGCAGACATACGCATTCTACTCCAACTCGTTCTAGATGCTTACTACTGGGTACCACACAGCAGTTAACGCTTCCGATGACAGTGTACGGGATTTCTAGTCTCATTATAGTGCAGTATATTTAGTTGCTTTTGTGTCAACTACCACCTCCACCAAAGGTCTCTCGCCTGCTTGCGTACAACTCCACGAATGTCCCATATCTAATACAAATACACTGCAAACGACGTGCAGTGCATTGTGGAGTGTACATCGCACAAATATTATCAATTACACATCCATCCCAATCTCATACGCAGATCACATCAAAATTTTCCTATATGTTTCCATACATATCCCAATCCATCCTATGTTTCCGGGAGAAATACGTTCCCAGAGACTTCTTTTCCGTCACATATTCGAGTGGAGTATGTCAACCTATAAGATCCTAGCAGCATCAAAATGATGCTTTTGCTTCGTAGACCTGTCACGTAACTCGAACGGAGGCGGTCTCACAGGATTGGTAAACGTAGTGTCGAGCTGTCGAACTCATCACACTGTTCACCAGTACGTATTATTTAACGACTAACGGGTCTAGGCATGTTAACGTCGGGAGAGCAGCTGATCATGACCTCAAAGTTATGGTGGAAATTGAGAATGTATAGTGAGGTACGAAGATGGACCTCGGTCGAATAGAGTGGAGGAAACTGTGCAGCAAACAGCTATATATATCGAGCGGCATCCTGATTTCGAAATGTATTCCGCTTACGCTAAAAATACAGCCTATCCAATGAAGCAATGGAATCAGATGTCTGTAACATAACTACCAAATGTTATCAGGGCTATTTAAGTAAAGTGATGCTATGTGTGAGTCCCACCATTAACAAATCTGCTGTAAACTAAAGTCATATAAATCGAAATTAAATTTCCTTGTGAAAAAAATACGCACTAATCCAGCGGTGCAATAGAATGCGGTGCGTATAACTTATCTCCAGACGTCTGTCAGGGCTATTTATCTAGAGTATGCTGTGTAGGGTACTTCCTTCCATAGTTAACAAATGTCCCATTAAAACTACAGTCTTCTGCACTATATACAGCCCATAACGATTTTTAACATGTACTCCTGTATGGCTAGCATTTACACAGCATCAAACTCGAACAGTCCACTTCCATAGTTACAAATCAGAGCTTAAAAACCAGGCTCCCTTTAGCGAAGGGATTTTCTCATCACAATCCTACAAAAATGGAAAGAGTCTGCGACACATTCACAGCCGGGAAGGTAGGTTTCCGATGGAGACTAGACGTTTGAAATTCTAGGAAAATAAGCATATGCTGTATGAAAAAGAACTGTAAGACTTGGCAGCTACTGCGGTATTCCAGACAGTTGCTCCATCAGAATAGCAAATTTTATCTTCAGCCATTTCCATCTGATATGGTTTTATCACGGGTCTTTAGATACTTTCTCGCCGTTTTTACCTAGTACTCCTAGATCCGTCCGCAGCTCGTGGTCTCGCGGTAGCGTTCTCGCTTCCCGAGCACGGGGTCCCGGGTTCCATTCCCGGCGGGTTCAGGGATTTTCACCTTCCCCGAGATGACTGGGTGTTGTGTCGTCTCCATCATCATCATCATCATCATCATTCATCCCCACTACGGTTGGAGGAAAGCAACGGCAAACCACCTCCATTAGGACCTTGCCTGGTACGACGGTGCGGATCTCCCGCATCGTTCCCCAACGCTCCGTCAAGGAGCATGGGACTTCATTTCACCTTCCACTTCTATATCCATCACACTGTCATCACCATGTTGGGGACTTGGTTCCTTATCCCTGACAGAGATGAACGAGAGAAATTTACTACGCAGATAGTTGCCAAATCCACCCACACACATTTGAAAGTGCACGAAATGGTGAGACTCAGTAGGACCAGTGCCTCCGTCTCTCCCTACCTCCCTCCCTCCGTCCCTACTTCCATAGACACCGTGTGTGTGTGTGTGTGTGTGTGTGTGTGTGTGTGTGTGTGGGTGGGTGGTTCAGCTACACCTACATGTCTACATGGATACTCTCCATATCACATTTAAGTGCCTGGCAGAGGGTTCATCGAACCACCTTCACAATTCTCTGTTATTCCAATCTCGCATAGCGCGCGGAAATAACAAACCGCTATATCTTTCCGTACGAGCTCCGATTTCCCGTATTTTATCATAGTGATTGTTTCTCCCTATGTAGGTCGGTGACAACAAAATACTTTTTTCATTCGGAAGAGAAAGTCGGTGACTGAAATTTCGTGAAAAAATTCCGTCGCAACAAAAAACGCCTTTGTTTTAGTGAAGACCAGCCCAAATCATGTATCATTTCAGTAACACTCTCTCCCCTGTTTCGCGATAATACTAAACGTGCTGCCCTTCTTTGAACTTTTTCGATGTACTCCGTCAATCCTATCTGGTAAAGATCTCACACCGAGCAGCAGTATTCTAAAAGAGGACGAACAAGCGTAGTGTAGGCAGTCTCCTTAGTAGATCTGTTATATTTTCTAAGTGTCCTGCCAGTAAAACGCTGTCTTTGGTTAGCCTTCCCCACAACATTTTCTATGGTTTCCTTTAATTTAATTGATTCGTAATTGTAATTCCTAGGTATTTAGTTGAATTTACGGCCTTTAGATTTGACTGATTTATCGTGTAACCGAGGTTTAACGGATTTCTTTTACCACTCATGTGGATGACCTCACACTTTTCGATATTTAGGGTCAACTGCCAATTTTCGCTACATTCAGATACCTTTTCTACGTCGTTTTACAATTTGATTTGATCTTCTGTTCACTTGTTCAGTACATATACATGTCGCTCATTCATCATGTCTAATTATTCTGCTCTCGACTGTCTAGCAGCCTTCAACTTCTTGATAAAAGGAGGATTCCAACTACAGAAAACTTTCAAATGTATTTGGTGTCTTTAGCAGCTATCTACGTAGTAAATCCCTCAAGCTCATCTCTGTCAGGACTGAGAAATTATGTCTCCTACAGGGTGATGACAATGTGATGGATGTAGGAATACTAGGCAAATACAGGAAAAACGTATCTAAATATCCGTGATAAAACTATCCAAATTGGAAATTGATGACGTTAAAAATTGCTGTTATGATGGAACAGAAGGCTGGAATATCGCATTAGCAGCCAGTTCTTACAGTTCTTTTTCCTACAGCTTATGCTTATTTTCTTAGAATTTCAAACGTCTAGTCTCCATCGGAAACCTACCTTCCCGGCAGTGAATGTGTCGCAGTCTCTTCCCATTTCTTTAGGAATGTGATGGGAAGATCCCTTCGCTAAAAGGAACCTGGTTTTTAAGCTCTGATTTATAACTATGAAAATGGACTGTTCGAGTCTGATGCTGTCTAAATGCTGGCAATGCAGGAGTACATTTCCAAAATCGTTATGGGCTGTATACAGTGCAGAAGACTGCAGTTTTAATGGGACATTGGTTAACTATGGGAGGAAGTACCCTACACAGCATACTCTAGATAAATAGCCCTGACAGACGTCTGGAGATAAGTTACACGCATAGCATTCTACTGCATCGCTGGATTAGTGGGTATTTTTTCCCCAAGCAAATTTAATTTTTTTTATCAGAAGGGGATTTATATGCACGTATCTGGCATGGATGACTGTAGTTTTAATAGCATATTTGTTAATGGTGGGGCCCACACACAGCATCACGTTACCTTAACAGACCTGATAACATTTCATAGTTATGTTACAGACATCTGATTCCATTGCTTCACTGGATAGGTTGTATTTTCAACGTAAGCGGTTTACAATTCGAAATCAGGATGCTGCTCGATATACACACATCAAAAAAAGTTTTGCATCACCTCGGTTCCGGGAGTTCCGGTACCTGCACAGAAAATTGGAACAGAAATCAACATAAACATCATTTCCGCCATTTTTACTGCTTATTGCTTATTAAAATCACATACTGTGTTTTGTGCCATCATACAGCGAGACCTTCAGAGGTGATGGTCCAGACTGTTGTACACACAGGTACCTCTAATACCCAGTAGCACGTCCTCTTGCATTGTTGCATATCTCTATTCATCGTGGCATACTATCCACAATTTCATCAAGGCACTGTTGGTCAAGATTGTCCCACTCATCAACGGTGATTCGGTGTAGATCCCTCAGAGATGTTGGCGGGTCACGTCGTCCATAAACAGCCCTTTTCCACCTATCCCAGGCATGTTCGATAGCGTTCATGTCTGGAGAACATGCTGGTCCCCCTAGTCAAGCGATGTCGTTACCCTGAAGGAAAACATTCACTAGATGTGCACGATGAGGGCGAGAATTGTCGTCCATGAAGACGAATGCCTCGCCAATATGCTGCCGATATGGTTGCACTATCGGTCGGAGGAAGGCATTCACGTATCGTGCAGCCGTTACGGCGCCTTCCACGACCACCAGCAGCGTAGCCGGCCCTACATAATGCCACCCCACAACAGCAGGGAACCTCCACCTTGCTGCACTCGCTGGACAGTGTGTCTAGGGCGTTCAGCCTGACCGGGTTGCCTCCAAACATGTCTCCGACGATTGTCTGGGTGAAGGCATATGCGACACTCATCGGTGAAGAGAATGTGATGCCAGTCCTAGCGGTCCATTCGTCATATTGTAGGGACCATCTGTACCGCGCTGCATGGTGTCGTGGTTGCAAGGATGGACCTCGCCATGGACGTCGGGCGTGAATTTGCGCATCATGCAGCCTATTGTACACATTTTGAGTCGTAGCACGACGTCCTGTGGCTGGAAGAAAAGCATTATTCAACATGGTGGCGTTGTTGTCAGGGTTCCACCGAGCCATAACCGATAGTTAGCGATCATCCTCTGCAGAAGTAGCCCTTGGGCTACCTGAGCGAGGCATGTCATCGACAGTTCCTGTCTCTTTGTATCTGCTCCATGTCCGAAGAACATCGCTTTGGTTTACTCCGAGACACCTGGACACTTCCCATGTTGAGAGCCCTTTTTCGCACGAAGTAACAATGCGGAGTGATCGAACCGCGCTATTGACCGTCTAGGCGTGGTTGAACTACAGACAACACGAGCCGTGTACCTTCTTCCTGGTGCAATAACTGGAACAGATCGGCTGTCAGGCCCCCTCCGTCTAATAGAAGCTACACATGCATGGTTGTTTACATCTATGGGCGGGTTTAGTGACATCTCTGAATAGCCAAGAGACTGTGTCTGTGATACAACATCCACAGTCAATGTCTGTCTTCAGGAGTTCTGGGAATCGGGGGGATGCTAAACTTTTTTTGATGTGTGTATATATCTGTTTGCTGCACAGCATCCTCCACTCTAATTAATCGAACCCCACCTTCGTACCTCTTTATACATTCCTCATTTCCACCATCACTTTGGTGTCACTGCTCTCCCGACATAATATGCATAGACCCGTTTCTCGTTAAATGATACGTACTGGAGAACAGAATCATCAGTTCGACAGCTCGACACTACGTTTACCAATCCTTTGAGCCCCCATCTGTTCGTGCTACGTGACAGGTCTGCGAAGCAAAAGTATCATGTCGATGTTGCTAGGATGTTCCATTCCAATATGTCACGCAAAAAAGAAATCTGTGGGAAAGACAATGTATTTCTCTCGGAAACATAGGATGGATTGGGGGGTGTATGGAAGCATCTAGGAAATTTCTGACGCGACCTGCGAGTGAGATTGGAATGTATGTGTAATCGATAATATTGGTGCGATGTACCGACGACAATGCTCTGCAAACCCGCTTGCATTGTATTTGTATTGGATGTGGGATGTTCCTACATGATGGAGTTGTCCGCAAGCAGGCCTGAAACCTGTGGTGGAGGTAGTAGTTGACCCAAACCCAACTAAATCTATTGCACATTGATAGGACTAGAAGTCTCGTACACTGTCACCGGAAGCGTTAACAGCCGTAAAGTTCCCAGCAGTAAGCATCTGGAGCGAGCTGAAATAGAATGCATATATCTTGTTAGGATTAATTTGCTGGAACCTTAAGGGAAGCAATTCAAATACTATGAACTGACAAGTCGTTGACGTAAAGCAGAAGAATATGTCAAGCTCAAATCTGCATGGATTTTCAAGGGAGGTGTGATCCACCCACTAATATTCGACGCTGTAGGAGGCGAGTGACCGCAAATCCCGTCAGTATGTCATCAAGAGACTATCACGCTACAAATCGGGTCGAGATGTAAGAGATAGGGGTACTAACAAGGGAATCTTCCCATCGCACCTCCCTCAGATTTAATGATACGATGGCTCATTGGATCGCCCGTCTAAAACTGAACACAGATCAGGCATGAAAACAGGAAGAAGGTATACTGAACGGTGGAAAAAGAAGCAAAATAGAAGCAGTGAACGGTCTAAGCTCAAGATGTGCAACATCGAGCGAGTATGAACAGGCAAGGCCTCGTTGTTATGCAGTCACGACGTTGGACTGCGAAGGAGAACGTCCATTTTCAAATCTCCCTCGTGCCCCATTTAATTTTTCTCTCTCCACAAATTTATGAACTTTCCGTCCGGTCATTGATGTGTCTGTTAGCTGTATTCAAATTTGTGTCTGTGTCGTGGTATAACGTCCCTTTGCAGCAGCGACGTGTAACGAAGGGACCTCCAGCCGTACGTACCTTCTATTTGATCTACACACGTACCACATGTTATGACTCTTTCGTACCGTTTTGGAAGTTTTCACTCTAATTCATGTATTGTAACATAGCTCACACCCATATGACTACTAGTCATTTCCATTCCTGTTCCACTAGCAAATAGAACGAAGGAGAAAAAGACATCCTCTATTCCTCAGTATGAGTGCTGATTTCTCGTATATTATATTATCTTCGTGATCTTTACGCGAAATGTGTACTGGCGTCAGTAAAGTCCTTCTGCAGTCAGCTTCCAACGTCGGTTCTCTAAATTTTCTCGGTAGTGATTCTCGATATGAAATTCACCTCCCTTTATGGGATTTCCATTTGAGTTTTCGAGACATCCAGCCACTAATTTGACAGGAGTCAATAGGAATGCTTCTACAGGGCTATATTCTGAGGGAAACCCAGGTCTGCAGACTCAAACACGTTTGGCGGTGGCGACGGTGTTTGCTGTTACCCTACAGGTCGGTGGCGGCGGTGGGGGCGGGGGCGGGGCCGGGGGCGTCGCGGGGGTGGAGAAGAAAGTGAAGCAGCCTACAGCTCCCGTAAGCAGACAGGTCTCAGCAGGATTAGTTCCGGAACAGTAAATCGGGATTATAAGTGACTTGCTTCCACCAGCGTGATGAGGCAGCTGACAGACAGAATGAGTTTACTGATGGATATCTTTAGCTATTTGACGACGGTAACCACCCGGTTTAGCATCGGAGGAAGAGACTACCTAGCGTGTGGGGAGCTCCCAAAGAGGTTACTGAAGCGACTGTAAGGTTTACCTGGCGAGTATAATCAGACTGCGGTAAAAACATAACTCACCACGCAAAAGGACTCGCATGTTCAATTTAATTAATTAGTCAATCAATTTGATATCAATGACGTACCGCCAGGCGGGTAAGAGCGAGGGCGAGAGTACCACGGATATGATTCGCGAGTAATCACTCGTTTTTTCGTTGTGGTGAGATCTTTTGAGAGTGCTTGAAAGTTGGGAGGCATCCTGTGGCAGAGGTGTAACATGCTCTTAGCTGTTTGTCACGGGCCAAAAACGAGTGTAATAATTTAGTGCTGTGGTGCAGGATGTAACAGATATGAAGGTGATAATAATATACTTTATTTCACCTCATTAGAGAATACTTAGAGGAAGAATAGCCTATGTCATTCTGTTGTTCTGTGTTTTCACAACCAGCAAAGATACTTTAGTGAAATTAAAATGTGTGTACGCTCCAATCTCTTTTGTCTTCTAAAATAACTCATATAAAAGACAGGAATCTATATTTCCTTTTTGGATTCAGTAAATTAGATTTTTTAAGCTGGGGAATCTATGTCAAATGTGGAATTGCAGTTAGGACTATGTGTTCAACAACACAGGACATCAAACACTCTCCTGCTTCGATGGGGCCGAGCTCCGTTTTGTATAAACCACATCTTTTCGAAGTCAGGGTCACTTTGTATAATGGGGATGAAATCATCTTCCAAAACATTCACATACCTTTCAGCAGTCACCGTGCCATCAAGGGGAATAACGCACCGATTTTTCCGTGACTGGACATTGCACACCACACAGTCACACATTGAGGTTGAAGAGACTTCTCGATCGCAAAATGTAGGTTCTCAGTCCCCCGAATCCGCCAATTTTGCTATTGACCAACCCATCGAAATGATAGTGGGCTTCGTCGCTAACCCAAACTATGCAGCGCATACTAATTCCCATCATGCCCCGCGGCCAACAGTGCAGTTTAAACGTGCTAATACAAACCGTTCAGAAGCTGTTACGAATTTATTTCATATAGGTCAATAATTGACACCCTGTAAAATCACCTGCATTAGTGAATACGGTAAGATGTTGTAAAATGACGGCTCTCTGTGCCACCCAAATCAGTACGCTGCAAGATGCGAAGGTCGGCCGATATGTTTGGTAAAGGCATTACAGTGTTAGATTCATACGGTACAACAACATTATCTCTGTTATAACTAGTTATACAACAATAAACAGGAATCTAGTCTGATAAAGATTCAAATTACACTTCCAATTAAATGCTGCAGGTAATAACTGAGAGGAGGAAAGAGAGACAACGCAGCGCACTCAACGTACGTGCACTAAGCCAAGACAACACAGGTAACTGAATTTTGTAATTACAGAGGGGCCCTCATCCTATAAGAAAAATATGTATTCGTGGTAAAAATTTCGGATTTGTTTGCTGCAGGTGTGAAGCATCGCGTCGCTTTCTTGGATTTATTACTGGATATGTCCATGAATGGGGAAAATCTTGACGACGCTGATATCCAGGAGGAAGTTGACACTTTCATGTTCGAGGTAAGCAGAAAAAAACTGTCGTCTGCAATTTTAATACCACCGTCGTTGACTTCTCACTAATTTCACATTGATTGTTGGTCATATTGTTATACTGCAGTTACGTTCCACTGATCAAATTACCTCGTTTATGATGTTCTTATCAACCTAACTAAACTTCCTGAGGTACTGCAGCCCACATCTTATTCGGTGTATATCCTAAAAAGACTTTAAGTCCTTCACCGCCCATAAATGTTGAGAAAGATGCTAGTTACCTGTCGCTCTCTTGTTAGGGTAACATACCCAGAATTGTCGATTACGAAATAAAAAATAGAGAGTTCACCCGAAAAATGAAATACTTTCGGGAATTTCTTACTATCCTACTTCAATGAGAGATACTTATAATAGTTTCCACAACGAAACTTTGTCCTGAAACCTGAGAGAAAATAGAAAGATATCCGAGAACTCGGATCAGTAACAGACGCCAAAGTAAGTAACTTAGAAGCAGATATCCTCAGAGTAATGAAGCAAATAAAATTACTTTAACAAGCAGGTCTTTTAGTCCATACAGTATACCAGTTAGGTTCCTTTCAGAGTATGCTGATGCAAAAGCTTCATACTTACTTAACAAGCATATACAAAGGCTCGCTCGACGATGTATCCGTGTCCAAAGACTGGAAAGTTGCACAAGTCACACCAATATTCACAAAACGGCGATAGAAGTAATCCACTAAATTAAAGGCCCGTTTCATTAACGTCGATATGCAGCAGGGTCAACATGTATTTAGAAAATATCGTTCTTGTGAAACACAACTAGCATTTTACACACACGAAGTGTTGAGTGCTATTGACAAGGAATTTCAAATTGATTCCGTATTTATAGATTTTTAGTAGGCTTTTGGCACTGTACCTCACAAGCGGATTGTAATCAGTGGAATGGAATATCGTCTTAGTTACGCGACTGCATTTGCGATTTCCTGTCAGAGATCACAGTCCGTAGTAACTGACGGAAAGTCATCGAGTAAAACAGAAATAATTTCTCGCGTTCCCCAAGGTAGTGTTATGGGCCCTCTTCTGTTCCTTATTTACATAAATGATTTGGGAGACAATCTGAGATGCCGTCCTAGGTTGTATACAGATGACACTGTCGTTTAGCGTCAAATAATGTCATCAGAAGATCAAAAAAACCGTAAAATCAATTAGAAAACAGATCTATATTGTGCGAAAATTGGCAACTGACCCTAAATAATGAAAAGTGTGAGATCATCCACATGAGTGCTAAAAGTAATCCGTTAAACGTCGTTTACACAATAAATTAATCAAATCTAAAGGCCGTAAATTCGACTAAATACCTAGGAATTACAATAACGAACAACTTAAATTGGAAAGAACTCACAGAAAATGTCGATGAGGAAGGCGAATCAAAGACTGCGATTTACTGGCAGAACACGCAGAAGATGCAACAGATCTTCTAAAGAGACTACCTATGCTAAGCTTGTCCTTTCTGCTTTGGAGCACTGCTGCGCGATGTGGGAACCTTACCACATAGGATTAACGGAGAACATCGAGAAAATTCAAAGAAGTGCAGCACGTTTTGTGTTATCGAGAAATAGGGAAGAAAGTGTCACGGTCATGATACAGGATTTGCGGTGGACATCATTAAAACAAAGGCGTTTCTCGTTGCTGTGGGATCCTTACA
The DNA here is from genome assembly GCF_023864275.1 of Schistocerca cancellata. NCBI lineage: Eukaryota > Metazoa > Arthropoda > Insecta > Orthoptera > Acrididae > Schistocerca > Schistocerca cancellata. Next base: position 347,653,390 of record NC_064633.1, on the reverse strand, counting down.
TGAAATTTCAATGACCAACTTTCTCCTCCGAATGCGGAAATATTTTGTTGAGGCCGACCTACTAAGGGAGAAACGATTATCTTAATAAAATAAGGGAAATCTGAGCTAGCACAGGAAGATATAAGGGTTCATTTTGTCCGCGCGCTGTTCAGGAGTGGAATAATAGAGAATTATTGTGTAGGTCGTTCGATGAACCGTTTGCCAGGCACTTACATGCCATTTGGAGAGTATCGATGTAGCTGTTGACGTAGATGTAGAACATGAAACGACATTGTGAAAAGGTTTTCAACAAGCGAAATGGTGAAAAAATTGGAGATCTCGCATTGATTTACTAGCCAGATTTCGACAATGAGAATACCTTTTTCAGTTGGGTCATGAGATCATAGTTCTGCATCGATTGCCATGGCGTGATGGCAATTTGTGGACTTCGGCTATAGAGCACCGTATAACTCACGTCTTAAAGATAAAGGCATTATAGTCTACACTCTACCAGCGGGACACGCGTGTCTGACATGAATTTTATGCTGCAAGATAGTTATCTGGTACTGCTTAAATAATTAGGTTGAAAGAACTGTATATGACTTCTGGCTTTGATTATTTAGTGTAGTGCACTATCACCATACTTATCTAAAATTTTCTTTGCAAAAGCTGTGAAGAACTTGAAACCAAAATGTTAACGGAACTCCTATTCACTGTGGATGAAGGTGCCGTAATAGCTGATTATGAAAGAATGTGCAGTACAGATTGTCTAAATTTGCAACTACTTCGAAAAAACTGAAATTAAAAATAGAAGCGAAAAAACTAGTGTAGTAAGTAAATTTAAAATGAGACATTGACATAAAGATTGAAGGAAATACTATAGAAAAAGATTAATATTTTATTTAAGCAACTTTAAAGGTTAAAGGACCGATGATGCAACTCCTTAAGACTGTCCTGTACGCACATCAGACTAAAGATTAGTGTAAAAACGCAACGGCCTGATAATGAACACACAAACACAACTGACTTATAATGAATATGCATTTGACTATAATGAATATCTAAATTAACGGAATTATTTTTTTAAAATGTATACACGGATAACATTTCAGACTACGTTAATGATACCCTACCGTCTGCTCTGTCGTTCTGTATCCAGCCAAGCATTCTTCTATCAGTCCTGACGAGTTAACGGAGAACTCTCATTTACCTGTGACCTTGGTTGTACCTTGCTACATACTGGAACAAACCCCTGAAAGAAAGCAATGTTATGTTATGCTTTGTAGCCGGTAATAGTGCAAAAGAATAACTTGCTCCTGATCACTTATTTACGAATTTTTTTGCATCTTCTAGTGCAAAGTATCTGGTACTAGTTCTTTGGACATGATAGCTTAATATTCCTAGAGAAGGTCTGAATTAATAGAAAATGGGTTCTTAGCTCCGGACATAGGCCGTGGCATGTGTTGAACAGTTACAGCTTAATAAAATACAATACAAGGAACGTGTGAATGCGTAATACGCGCGTTACAAAATTTATACTCGAAATATTTTAAACCAAAGGCACAAGCGTTCAGAACATGTCACATATTGTTCTATCCAGAACAAAGCATTCAGCACCAAGGGAAATCTCTAACCAGAATAGAGGAAGTCAATTTTTCAATTAGGTTGTAGCCTACATAAAAGAAATGCAGCTAACAGCGGGAATTACACAATACATAAAGTACAGAAAATACTATAAGGCGAGTCTTTTAGACTCTGACACATTCTACGTACACTCATCACGTAGATCGCGATTAATAAGAAACATCATAACTGAGTAAAATAATCATAGCTTCTGATACCATATGAGAGCGTTCTCGTAGAAGCCGAACGGGATTTGGACTAATTACTCAGTACCTGACAAGACAAAGAAACTGGGGCTCACTGCCCACCAGTCGGTACTTTACCATGGATATCCTCTCCAGGAAATTAAGAGTGCTCCACAGATTTCTACGTAACAGATTCCGAAGTAGTTACGAAATACGCCACCGAGAAGCGACCTCAATAACAGCATGTACCCTCACACAGAAGGACATAGCAAGAAACATCAACCAACTTCTCAGCTTGGTAATTTACAAACCACTGATACATGGAAACGTGTGGAATACTGCAAGGCAAAGCATTTATGAAATAAATGAGCAAGGTAATATTAATTCTGAGTAAGTGCTGGACACCGGCCACATGGGCTGTGAAGGAAAAACTCCTCCCGAACAGGCCATGAAGGCCCAACGGTACCGACCGGCCGCCGTGTCTTCCTCAGCCCACAGGCGTCACTGGATGCGGATATGGAGGGGCACGTGGTCAACACACCGCTCTCCCGGCCGTATGTCAGTTGCCGAGACCGGAGCCGCTACTTCTCAGTCAAGTAGCTCCTCAGTTTGCCTCACAAGGGCTGAGTTCACCCCCCTTGCCAACAGCGTTCGGCAGACCGTTGTGAAGGAACCTCACTCAAAAACGTGATGAAAAATTATGGAACTGACAGCAGTAATTAATCTGAGAGAAGATATGTAATGGAAAAAGCAAATTTAAAGTTAGTTTTGAACACCAGGCCGGCCGCGGTGGTCTCACGGTTCTAGGCGCGCAGTCCGGAACCGCGCGACTGCTACGGTCGCAGGTTCGAATCCTGCCTCGGACATGGATGTGTGTGACGTCCTTATGTTAGTTAGGTTTAAGTAGTTCTAAGTTCTAGGGGACTGATGACCACAGCTGTTAAGTCCCATAGTGCTCAGAGCCATTTGAACCATTTTTTGAACACCAGAAAATAATTAGTGGCCACATGAACTTCAGCCAGCCTGTAAGACATTTTCTTACGGTGCACTTGGAAGAACTCTTCCTGCGCAGGATAGACACCAGCACCAACCAGGCACTCAATTTTCACTTGTCAGTGAAGATCACACCTTAATGGTCTTACCATTCGACTACCAGGTTGCAAAAGCGTAAGATTGTAATCGCTGGACAACGTGCTAAAGCAATTCATATCTCGATAAAATACATTGTGAGACATTACAAAGCAGAACTCTCATTAATGATGCGATGTGTTAACCATGCTTTCATGTGTTTGACGACAGATTTTGTAGTTTAGGGCTTACATGCTTTCAGACATACGTGATGTCTATTCCCTTCATTTTCATCTGTCCCCTCTTCAAATTTCTCTTGCCGTGTTTGCTTGTCTAGCTTCTGTAACTTCCTATCTGTCAATATGGATTGAGAGATCTAGGCAATACCGACGAGCACCCCTGGGCAGCGGAAGATAACTTACACTTTGTACTAGTCTCGCAAGTTGTTCAACACTCAGTTCATAGCAGAGACTTAATTTAATGGGACGACACCGCTGCTAAGACGCAATTTCAATCAGTCCACTGTTGAATCGGGACACTGACTAAGCTGGACGAACGTGCTTTCTTTGTCTAAAAACCGTTTTCTATTTTTATGTTCCACAAGTACCAGTATTAGGCGCCGCAAAGAGTAGAGGAGACCGAGGCACATTGGCGATGGGGCACGATGGCCAGTTGGTATTACTTCGTTAAACTACCCTTAGAATACGCCACCCTTAGAAGTCGTGGCTGTCTTTCCGCGAACCCAACAATGCAATTAGATTATTGGGTAACGTAGGAAACGCATTTTATGTTTTGTTGTCAGTAACAATAAAGTTTGCTTTCTTGGTTTTTTTGCGTACTCCAAGCAACATTTTTACTAAACAGGTAAGTACAATGACTAACGCCCATACATTAAGTATTATTTTGACACTGTATCAGGCGATTAAGGTGTAATAGACTTTCCTAAACGAAGTAACATAATTCCAATGTGGCAATATGGCACATGACCCACTTAAATGGAGACACGTTGGTCCACGTGGCCAACCTACAAGCTGTTTCTTTGTAACTAAGACTCTTATTACCTTTAATAGGTCCAACGTTGTCGAAGTCAAGATCACATCCACTGCAATTTTTAAGTAGGCAAATGGTGATGCGTGACCTTTCTCATGCAAAACCATAACCTGTGTTCAAGTATTCAACTAATATGAATCAATTATTTGTGAAACATTTCAGGACATATACTTTCAAGGATTGAATCTATGAGTATCTTCGAATGTAGTCAAGTTTTTACTCAACGCTGTCCTGTCGTTTTGTTTTTAGGATGGTTCAAAAGTATAAAAAGAAAACAGACAGAGGCGATGTCCCTGGACCAGATGTGAGACTGACAGTGACAGAAGTAAAATAGCATGGGAGTTATGGAACATAGCTTGCTAAGAATGTTCTCCAAGATGAAGAAGATGAGAATGATTATACTTGTCTTAACTACTTTAAACGGTGATGAATAGATTCAGAGCACAAGTTCGAAGCGGTGGGCGCATCTGTTACGTGATAATGACGAGAAAGGACAATTTTATGAATGTCTGAACTGTGAAGATCCTATAGAACATTCAGATGAAGATCGATTAAAATTTGGGTACTTCATTATTCTCATAGTTATTATATCAATGATAACACAATTTATGAATGTAGCTTTTGTCATAAAGCTGCAGCAATATGTATTAAAATAAACTGTGAGTTTTAAAATCGATTAAATAACCAGTGTGGTAAACGCATGTACGATGGCACAGTTTTAATATTTCTTTTGTAAACAGACAAACAGTGAGAAGCGTTAATTGCATAGCTTAAAGGTCCTGAAGTAACGTATCACGTATCACATAAAAAGATCAGTGTAAACATTTAAAATACAAACTTCCTGGCAGATTAAAACTGTGCGCCGGACGGAGACCCGAACTCGGGACCTTGGTAGAGCACTTGCCCGCGAAAGGCAAAGGTCCCGAGTTCGAGTCTCCGTCTGGCACACAGTTTTAATCTGCCAGGAAGTTTCATATCAGCGCACACTCCGCTGCAGAGTGAAAATCTCATTCTGGAAACATCCCCCAGGGTGTGGCTAAGCCATGTCTCCTCAATATCCTTTCTTTCACGAGTGCTAGTTCTGCAAGTTTCGCAGGAGAGCTTCTGGAAGAAGTAAAGCTGTGAGGACGGGGCGTGAGTCATGCTTGGGTAGCTCAGATGGTTGAGCACTTGCTCGTGAAGGCAAAGGTCCCGAGTTCGAGTCTCGGTCCAGCACACAGTTTTAATCTGCCAGGAAGTTCCATATCAGCGCACACTCCGCAGCAGAGTGAAAAATCTCATTTAAAATACAAGCTGGAATAAAGTAAAGGGAAAAAAGTGGACCAGTCTGCTGATCGCCTCTATCTGCGTAATACCGTGACTGACTCTCCTTGTTCTTGCTTCTTCAACTTCTGTATCTGCTCGGGGGTGCCAACGACGTGAAACGGTACTGTTGGCACACTCAAGTTGGCGGTGGTTCGGCTACGGAAACCGGGGAGCGGGATCCCGGAAGAGCAAAACAAACTCGTAGTGCGGGGCAACCTACAGGCGAGCAGACAACCGCCGGCCGCGTGCCTCGGGCATGGATGTGCGTGATGTCCTTAGGTTCGTTAGGTTTAAGTAGTTCTAAGTTCTAGGGGACTCATGACCTCAGATGTTAGGTCCCATAGTGCACGGAACCATTTGAACCAAGCAGACAACCCCAACAACAAGCGAAGAGCAGTACGGAAAAAGGCACAATACGCGACAAGCTCGAAACACTGCACATCTAGCACGAGAACCACGAGTCCGACGCGACGAAAAGATCAGGTCCGAGTTAGTCGATGCTAGAGCAAGAACTGACTGGCCCGGCCTATCGCCATCGCCCATTAAATACCTGGGCCGGTGTCCTGCCTGTACAATGCTTGGCGCGCGCCGTCGGTGACAGTTTGTCGCGCTGCTCTGCTGTGCCTCGAGGCCCACACCAGCTCATCTATGTCCATGTTGTATGTCTAATGGCGGAGATAGCGAATTAACGAAAACTGCACAAGAACGACCTGTCATACACCATCCTCCAAGTCGTCGTAGTATTTCCTCGCAAGCAAACTGCTAATAGTAGAGACTTCAAACATGTTCAATACGTGGAGCGGGTCTCCTTGGCGAAAGTGTTTAAATCAGTGGTGCAGTATTTCATTGACATTGAGGCTATAGTACTTCCAGTCGATTTGTTAGTCGACTGCTGCTTATTATATGCGACATCCTTTACCGACATCTGTCTCTAAATCTGTTGTTTTTTTTTTATCAGTTGTCATGCTGATTTCATGTAAAACTGTGCATCTCTTTACTGTTGATGCACCCGTTTTATAGTTTTGCTTTATATTTTAGGAAAATCCTCACTCACATGTGCATCGTATTCTTTTGGCCGACCAAACGCAATAACGCCCTGATATTTGAAGACAGAGAGGCGTTGTAGAAGTCGCGACCATGATGAGGCAGTCGTGCAGATTTAGTTACCTGGTTCCATGAAGTTTTATCCAGACAGTTAGTACCGTACATGTGCAGTAACGCCTTTTTATCAGTCACTGACGTCTTTTGTGCAGACAAAATGTTCTTGTTGTTACGGTCTTCAGTCCAAAGACTGGTTTGATGCAGCTCTCCACGCTACTCTATCCTGTGCAAGCATCTTTATCTCCTAGAAACTACTGCAACCCACATCCTTCTGAATCTGCTTACTGTATTCATCTCTTGGTCTCCCTCTACGATGTTAACCATCCTCGCTTCCCTCCGATAATAAACTGCTGATCTCTTGATGTCTCAAAACGTGAACTACCTTCTTCTAATCAAGTTGTGTCACAAATTCCTCTTCTTTCCAGTTCTTCTCAGTAACTCCTCATTAGTTACGAGATCTACCCATCTAATTTCCAGCATTCTGCTGTAGCACCACATTTCGAAAGATTTTATTCTCTTCTTGTCTACACTGTTTATCGTCCATGTTTCGCTTCCATACATGACTACACTCCACACAACTACTTTCAGAAAAGACTTACTGCAACTCAAATCTATACTCGATGCTAACAATTTCTCTTCTTCAGAAAAGCTTTCCTTGTCATCACCAGTCTACATTTTTTATCCTCTCTCCTTCAACATCAGTTATTTTTCTGCCCAAATAGCAAAACTCACCTACTACTTTAAGTGTCTCATTTCTTGATCTGATTCCCTCAGCATCACCTAATTTAATTCGACTACATTCCATTAACCTCGTTTTGCTTCTGTTGATTTTTATCTTACATCCTCCATTCAAGACACCTGCCCATTCCGTTCAGCTGCTCTTCCAGGTCCTTTGCTGTCTCTGACATAATTAGTACGTCATCGGCATACCTCGAAGTTTTTACTTCTTCTCCATGAATTTTAACTCCTTCTCCAAATTTTTCTTTTGTTTCCTATACTGCTTGTTCAGTATATGGACTGAATAACAACGGTGATAAGCTACAACCTTGTCTCACTCCCTTCTCGACTACTGCTTCCCTTTCGTGCCCCTCGACTATTGTAACTGACATCTGGTTTCTGTACAAATTGTAAATAGCCTTTGCCTCCCTGTATTTTATCACTACCACCTTTAAAATTTGAAAGAGAGTATTCCAATCAACCTTGTCAAACGTTTTCTCTATGTCTACAAATGTTATAAACGTAGGTTTGTATTTCCTTAACCTCTCTCCTAAGGTAAGTCGTAGGATCAGTATTGCCTCCCGTGTTCCTACTTTTCTACCGAATCCAAACTGATCTTCCCCGAGGTGAGCTTCTACCAGCTTCCCATTCGTCTGTATAGAATTCGTATCAGTATTTTGCTACCATGACTTATTAAACTAATAGTTCGGTAATCTCACACCTGTCAGCATATGCTTTCTTTGGAATTTGGATTATTATATTCTTCTTGAAGTCTGAGGGTATTTCGCCTGCGTACAGGAAAATCAAAGAGACCTTTGGAGAAAAAAGAACCACCTGTATGAATATCAAGAGCTCAGATGGAAAACCAGTCCTAAGCAAAGAAGGAAATGCAGAAAGGTGGAAGTTGTGTATAGAGGGTCTATACAAGGGCGATGTACACAAGGGCAGTATTATGGAAATGGTCGAGGACGTATATAAAGATGAGATGGGAGAGATATGCTACTGCGTGAAGATTTTGACAGGGCACTCACTGAAAGACTTAAGTCGAAACAAGGCCCCATTAGTAGATAAAATCCCATTAGAACTACTGATAGCCTTGCCAACGGCCTTGCCGCAGTGGTAACGCAGGTTCCCGTCAGATCACTGAAGTTAAGCGTTGTCGGGCTGGGCTAGCACTTGGCTGGGTGACCATCTGCCGAGCGCTGCTGGCAAGCGGCGTGCACTCAGTCCTTGTGAGGCAAAACTGAGGAGCTACTTCATTAAGAAGTAGCGGCTCCTATCTCGGAAACTGACATACAGCCGGGTGAGCGGTGTGCTGACCACATGCCCCTCCCTCTCCGCATCCTGTGACGCCTGTGGAGTGAGGGTAACACGGCGGCCGGTCGGTAACGCTGGGTTCGACAGGGCTTGTGGACGGAGTTTACGTTTTACATTTTACAGATAGCGTTGGGAGAGCCAGCCATGACAAAACTTTTCCATCTGATGAGCATAATGTATCAGGCAGACAAAATACGCTACCTCAATTAACACATATTCAACAAATATCGACATCTTTCGCTATGGAGGGAATCTACTTAAGACCTCGTTGTGAGGCAACCTACGTGAAAACAGAAACGTGTGTATTGTCAGGTTATATGTTAACTTTACATTTGTGTGACTCAACAGTTAATTTTGTATATATGCTGTAACGCTTTTTTTCTGGTCTCTCAAATCTTTTGTGCAGACAAAATACGCTACCTCAGTTAACAAATATTCAACGAAAATTGCCATCTTTCACTATGGAGGGAATTCTACATAAGCTTTCGTTGTCAGGCAATCTACGTGGACACATAAACGTATCCGTTGTCAAATTACATGGTAACTTTTCATTTATAAAATAATTACATCGATAAAACATATTGACAATAGTCACTTTTTTTTTCACTGAACATACGCTTATCTACGAGAAGTTCACAAGGTTCACAATATTTTTAACTGTTTGGATAAAAAAGATAATCGTCATATATTACCTGGAGCGCAGAAATTCGTTTTTAATGCTCTCGTGTGTCATTGCTCAGAGTAGCGTACATTTGCTTTATTGTAACTAGTATGGTAACTCAATCCCCACAAAAATGTTTCAAGGGTCACGACACAACCGCCGCTGCGATGTCTTGGGCCGTCTTCTTGCTCGGACATCATCCAGATGTTCAGGTAAAAAAATTACTTGTTCTAAAGACTTTTTCCATATGTTAGTAGGTCTTAAATTTGGAAAGGTGCATATTCCAACTTACTTTCTCCTTCTTTTTCACCAGCAAAAGGCTTTCGAAGAACTAAACGAAATATTTCAAGGGTCCGATAGGCTTCCCACATTTCAAGACTTACAGAACATGAAGTACCTGGAGATGGTCATCAAGGAGACGCTCCGTCTGTACCCCAGCGTCCCTTTTATCGGTCGTATCAATTCAAAGGAATCAGAAAGTGGTAAGTCTTTCTTCGTAACGACGCAGAATACTTGAATGTAGAAAGAGCACCTCTGTGAGGAATCCTTGTCGTAGACTTCGGCAATAGTCCAAATTTTTAAATGAACTCACCGCCATTTGACGATCTTGTTGTTTATTTAATTACAACCCAAGTTTCGGCTTTTTATGCCATTTTCAAGTGATTGAGTTTATCTCATTAAAATATTTTGCAGAACATCAAGCAATCTATGTCAATGCCACAAACATAGTAACTTGAAAATGGCACGAAAGGCCGAAACCGGGGTCGTAATTAAAGAAACAACAATACATTCAAATGCCGGTGTATTCTTTTAAAAGTTATTGTATGACAGTTGCTCAGCTACATAAAAAACTGATTAGTCCAAATGTTGTCACCCTTTGATATTTTACAAATGTTCTAAAATCTTCTTTTCGTGAAATTGATTCTAGTTCAATATTGTTTAACTGTTAAATGTAAACTCTATGACGAGCTATTTAATAGCGTGTTGGTGCACCACTGGAACGGAATACAGTAGCGGTTATGCGTGTCATGGATTCGACAACTTCGTGACAGGTTTTCAGGGCTGCAAGACACAAGATGTCTATCTTTGGTTTGTGGGAGCAGAGCAGGCACCTGATAACGTCCCTGTTGGTTCCGTAAAGTCCGGAAGACGCGAATTTGGTAGCAGTGACATCGACATGAGCTCACTATCATGCTAGTGAAAACACAGTGGCGCATTTCTGGCCTTGTGACACGAGGAATTACCCTGCTGGAAAAGGAAGGAAGAAACTGTGGAGTTTAACGTCCCGTCGGTAACGAGATGGAGCACAAGCTCAGATCACGAATGATGGGGAAGGAAATCGGCAGTGCTCTTTTCAAAGGAACCATACAGGCATTTAAGGGAGTCACGGAAAACTAAACCTGGGTGTCCGGCGGGCATTTGAACCGTTATCCTTCCGAATGAGAGTCCATTGTGCTAATCTCTGCGCCGCTTCGCTCGGTATATCCTGCTGGAAGATATTACCGCCATCGGCGATGACATCAAGCATGAAGGAATGCAGGTGCCCCACAATAATGTTCACGTAGTCCATGGCATAGCTGTGTTTACGATTACTGCCCCAGGCACCATGGAAGTCCAGGTGAATATCCCCCACAGCACAATACCGGCCCCACCGCCCTGTGTCCGTGGTGCAGTGAATGTTCCGAGCAGCCATTCAACTGGAAGGCAGCATGTCCGGCACAAACAACTACCTGTTGTAGCAAGAAACGTGATTCATCGAATCAAGCGACACATTTCCCTCGATCCACATTTCAATCTCGACGATCTCGTGCACCTGCAGTGGTAACTGACGATGCAATTTGGTCAGCATGCGAATACGTAGACGCCGTCTGCTGCGGAGATCCATGTACGCTGAAATGTACCATTCGGAACACTTATGCTTGCACCAGCCTTGTACTCTACTGTCACACATGCCGCATATCCTGCTTACAGAGCGAGCACGCCTCCGACCTCAACCTTTTTGTGATGAGGCGTGGACGTCCAACACCTTGTCCCCTATTCGTTATTTCACGTCCGTCAACTACTTTCCATACGTGAAACTTCCTGACAGATTAAAACTGAGTACCGGGCCGAGACTCGAACTCGGGACCTCTGCCTTTCGCGGGCAAGTGCTCTACCATACTTGATTACAACAGTAGTGGGTGGAGAGCACACCAGATTAGCTGTTTTGGAGATTCCCAGTCGCCGAGCCATAGCAACCTGCCCTATCTCAAAGTCGCTTATGTCTTTGATCACTACAGTGCCACAGCGAGCACTGATGAAACTTTCTGGCAGATTAAAACAGTGTGCCAGACCGAGACCCGAACTCAAGACGTTTACCTGTCGCTGCCAACTGCTCTACCAACTGAGCTAACCGAGCACAAGTTACGTCCCGTCCTCATCACTTTACTTCCGCGAGTACCTTACCTCATACCTTCCAAACTTCACAGAAGATCTGCTGCGAAAGTTTCTTGACAAGCACGCCTGGAAGAAAGGATACTCCAGAGACATGGCTTAGCCACAACCTGGAGGATTGTCTCCGGAACGAATTTTCAGTCTGCAGCTGAGTGTGCGTTCATATGAAGCTTCCTGATAGAATAAAGCTGTATGCCGGACCGGAACTCGAAGCCAGGACCTCAGATGGTAAAGCACTTGGCCGAGAAAGTCAGTGGTCCCCGATTCGAGTCCCGGTCCGGCACACAGGATTAGTCCACCAGGAAATTTCATATCAGCGCACATTCCACTGCAAAATGAAAATTCATTCATCGTCCTCCTTCCCCTGTGAGCCGAAAATATATCAGGTTATAGACACTTATGGATGATGACGTTCCTAACATTCTGTTTGTTTCTCGCTAACTTCATCGAGACCCCGGCGGAGGTTCGAGTCCCCCCTCGGGCAGGAGTGTGTGTGTTTGTCCTTAGGATAATTTAGGTTAAGTAGTGTGTGCTTAGGGACTGATGACCTTAGCAGTTAAGTCCCATACGATTTCACACACATTTTAACATTTTTTTTCATTGAGACCGCTGAATGAGTGAGGCGGATTGCTCCATAAATGAAGTCCTCTCTCTCTGAAAAACACCGTGGAACGAGAGAAAAATTGCTTTCGATAATATTGTCACACGTAGTCCGTTAGCATAATATCGCGATGTGATTGTCTTTATATCTTATGACAACACGTACTCCGTGTAGAGATAGATCAAAGCGTAGACACAATTCCTGTGCTAGATCTTTACACTCTTTTCGTTTGCACGGGTTACAGTCTAAAAACCGTAATAGTTGTCGCTTGCAATATTTAGCACAACTCTTGTCATTTAGGAAGCTATTTACTTGTTACGTGGTTTTAGCGCGTTAATTTCTGTAGCAGACAATAAGCATACTCTGCATACAGTTTTCACGATAGTCTTGGTTAGGAAAGGCCTTTAGGAGATCTACGTGGTAGCCTACAACGGACAAAATTGCTCTGTAATATTACGTCAGCCAAGTAAATATTATGTTCAGTAGCGGATGAGCTGAACAGTGGCTTCTGAAAGCAGGCGGCGTTATCGCCGCTGAAGGCCACGGACTTACGTAACCCTGTCTTAAATATTGCGACTCATCCACCCATGGTTCGTTGACACGTTATCACGAAAACGGGACCCTTAATGTTAGCGTTCTCTTATTGGTGCAGTGTCACGTTCGGGTCAGAGTTCTTAGGATGATAATACTCCCGACTCTGGCCTGGAAATTATGTGGCCCACTTCTTGCAACTTCGCGTCGCCTGAATCGGGGGTTTCACACACTGAATCCATCGGTAGCGTTATCGAGCGACAATTCCGGATAATTATCGGTGCATTACCAGCTTGGAGAGAGCGTCCTCTCTGGGAAAAGCCATGTGCAATATAAAAAGCACTGGGTTTCCTAACATGGTCTGAAAATCCCGTCCTCAGAGAGTAAGGGTAGAGTTGACAGAACCAACAACACCGTGGCTGGACCACCTCAGAGTTTAACAATAACGAGTACTTTTGTTAGAGGAGCTGGACAAAATTATGGAAGTATTAAAAACGCAACACACTGCCATGCCTAATACTGTGCAGAAAATCTGTTGGCATTCAGAACTGCTTCCAGTCGCCTCGGAATGATAATTACAGGTCCTGTGTGGTTTTCAAGGGAATCTTATGATAATCCTCCTAGCAAACTAGAGTCCAGTCCAAGAAATTATACTGGAGGTGAATTGCGGCTAGGCACCCTCCTCTCCAAAGTATACCACAATTGCTCAATAATATTGAGGTAAGGTGACCCTGGGGACCAAGGGAGATGCAGCAATTCATCCTGTTGTTGTTGTTGTTGTGGTCTTCAGTCTTGAGACTCGTTTGATGCAGATCTCCACGCTACTCTATCCTGTGCAAGCTTCTTCATCTCCCAGTACGTACTGCAGCCTACATCCCTCTGAATCTGCTTAGTGTATTCATCTCTTGGTCTCCCTCTACGATTTTACCCTCCACGCTGCCCTCCAATACTAAACTGGTGATCCCTTGATGCCTCACAACATGTCCTACCAACCGATCCCTTCTTCTAGTCAAGTTGTGCCACAAACTCCTCTTCTCCCCAATCCTATTCAGTACCTCCACATTAATTATGTGATCTACCCACCTAATCTTCAGTATTCTTCTGTAGCACCACATTTAGAAAGCTTCTATTCTCTTCTTGTCCAAACTAGTTATCGTCCATGTTTCACTTCCATACATGGCTACACTCCATACATATACATTCAGAAACGACTTCCAGACACTTAAATCTATTCTTGATGTTAACAAATTTCTCTTCTTCAGAAACACTTTCCTTGCCGTTGCCAGTCTACATTTTACATCCTCTCTACTTCGACCATCATCAGTTATTTTGCTCCCCAAATAGCAAAACTCCTTTACTACTTTAAGTGTCTCATTTTCTAATATAATTCCCTCAGCATCACCCGCGTTAACTCGACTACATTCCATTATCCTCGTTTTGCTTTTGTTGATGTTCATCTTATATCTTCCTTTCAAGACACTGTCCATTCCGTTCAACTGCTCTTCCAAGTCCTTTGCTGTCTCTGACAGAATTACAATGTCATCGGCGAACCTCAAAGTTTTTTTTCTTCTCCATGGATTTTAACACCTACTCCGAATTTTTCTTTTGTTTCCTTTACTGCTTGCTCAATATACAGATTGAACAACATCAGGGAGAGGCTACATCTACATCTACATCTACATCTACATTTATACTCCGCAAGCCACCCAACGGTGTGTGGCGGAGGGCACTTTACGTGCCACTGTCATTATCTCCCTTTCCTGTTCCAGTCGCGTATGGTTCGCGGGAAGAACGACTGCCTGAAAGCCTCTGTGCGCGCTCTAATCTCTCTAATTTTACATTCGTTATCTCCTCGGGAGGTATATGTAGGGGGAAGCAATATATTCGACACCTCATCCAGAAACGCACCCTCTCGAAACCTGGCGAGCAAGCTACACCGCGATGCAGAGCGCCTCTCTTGCAGAGTCTGCCACTTGAGTTTGTTAAACATCTCCGTAACGCTATCACGGTTACCAAATAACCCTGTGACGAAACGCGCCGCTCTTCTTTGGATCTTCTCTATCTCCTCCGTCAACCCGATCTGGTACGGATCCCACACTGATGAGCAATACTCAAGTATAGGTCGAACGAGTGTTTTGTAAGCCACCTCCTTTGTTGATGGACTACATTTTCTAAGGACTCTCCCAATGAATCTCAACCTGGTACCCGCCTTACCAACAATTAATTTTATATGATCATTCCACTTCAAATCGTTCCGCACGCATACTCCCAGATATTTTACAGAAGTAACTGCTACCAGTGTTTGTTCCGCTATCATATATTCATACAATAAAGGATCCTTCTTTCTATGTATTCGCAATACATTACATTTGTCTATATTAAGGGTCAGTTGCCACTCCCTGCACCAAGTGCCTATCCGCTGCAGATCTTCCTGCATTTCGCTACAATTTTCTAATGCTGCAACTTTTCTGTATACTACAGCATCATCCGCGAAAAGCCGCATGGAACTTCCGACACTATCTACTAGGTCATTGATATATATTGTGAAAAGCAATGGTCCCATAACACTCCCCTGTGGCACGCCAGAGGTTACTTTAACGTCTGTAGACGTCTCTCCGTTGATAACAACATGCTGTGTTCTGTTTGCTAAAAACTCTTCAATCCAGCCACACAGCTGGTCTGATATTCCGTAGGCTCTTACTTTGTTTATCAGGCGACAGTGCGGAACTGTATCGAATGCCTTCAGGAAGTCAAGAAAAATAGCATCTACCTGGGAGCCCGTATCTAATATTTTCTGGGTCTCATGAACAAATAAAGCGAGTTGGGTTTCACACGATCGCTGTTTCCGGAATCCATGTTGATTCCTACATAGTAGATTCTGAGTTTCCAAAAACGACATGATACTCGAGCAAAACACATGTTCTAAAATTCTACAACAGATCGACGTCAGAGATATAGGTCTATAGTTTTGCGCATCTGCTCGACGACCCTTCTTGAAGACTGGGACTACCTGTGCTCTTTTCCAATCATTTGGAACCTTCTGTTCCTCTAGAGACTTGCGGTACACGGCTGTTAGAAGGGGGGCAAGTTCTTTCGCGTACTCTGTGTAGAATCGAATTGGTATCCCGTCAGGTCCAGTGGACTTTCCTCTGTTGAGTGATTCCAGTTGCTTTTCTATTCCTTGGACACTTATTTCGATGTCAGCCATTTTTTCGTTGGTGCGAGGATTTAGAGAAGGAACTGCAGTGCGGTCTTCCTCTGTGAGACAGCTTTGGAAAAAGGTGTTTAGTATTTCAGCTTTACGCTTGTCATCCTCTGTTTCAATGCCATCATCATCCCGGAGTGTCTGGACATGATGTTTCGAGCCACTTACTGATTTAACGTAAGACCAGAACTTCCTAGGATTTTCTGTCAAGTCGGTACCTAGTATTTTACTTTCGAATTCACTGAACGCTTCACGCATAGCCCTCCTTACGCTAACTTTGACATCGTTTAGCTTCTGTTTGTCTGAGAGGTTTTGGCTGCGTTTAAACTTGGAGTGAAGCTCTCTTTGCTTTCGCAGTAGTTTCCTAACTTTGTTGTTGTACCACGGTGGGTTTTTCCCGTCCCTCACAGTTTTACTCGGCACGTACCTGTCTAAAACGCATTTTACGATTGCCTTGAACTTTTTCCATAAACACTCAACATTGTCAGTGTCGGAACAGAAATTTTCGTTTTGATCTGTTAGGTAGTCTGAAATCTGCCTTCTATTACTCTTGCTAAACAGATAAACCTTCCTCCCTTTTTTTATATTCCTATTAACTTCCATATTCAGGGATGCTGCAACGGCCTTATGATCACTGATTCCCTGTTCTGCGCTTACAGAGTCGAAAAGTTCGGGTCTATTTGCTATCAGTAGGTCCAAGATGTTATCTCCACGAGTCGGTTCTCTGTTTAATTGCTCGAGGTAATTTTCGGATAGTGCACTCAGTATAATGTCACTCGATGCTCTGTCCCTACCACCCGTCCTAAACATCTGAGTGTCCCAGTCTATATCTGGTAAATTGAAATCTCCACCTAAGACCATAACATGCTGAGAAAATTTATGTGAAATGTATTCCAAATTTTCTCTCAGTTGTTCTGCCACTAATGCTGCTGAGTCGGGGGGTCGGTAAAAGGAGCCAATTATTAACCTAGCTCGGTTGTTGAGTGTAACCTCCACCCATAATAATTCACAGGAACTATCCACTTCTACTTCACTACAGGATAAACTACTACTAACAGCGACGAACACTCCACCACCGGTTTCATGCAATCTATCCTTTCTAAACACCGTCTGTGCCTTTGTAATAATTTCGGCAGAATTTATCTCTGGCTTCAGCCAGCTTTCTGTACCTATAACGATTTCAGCTTCGGTGCTTTCTATCAGCGCTTGAAGTTCCGGTACTTTACCAACGCAGCTTCGACAGTTTACAATTACAATACCGATTGCTGCTTGGTCCCCGCATGTCCTGACTTTGCCCCGCACCCGTTGAGGCTGTTGCCCTTTCTGCACTTTCCCGAGGCCATCTAACCTAAAAAACCGCCCAGCCCACGCCACACAACCCCTGCTACCCGTGTAGCCGCTTGTTGCGTGTAGTGGACTCCTGACCTATCCAGCGGAACCCGAAACCCCACCACCCTATGGCGCAAGTCGAGGAATCTGCAGCCCACATGGTCGCAGAACCGTCTCAGCCTCTGATTCAGGCTACAACCCTGTCTCACTCCCTTCCCAACCACTGCTTCCCTTTCATGTCCCTCGACTCTTATAACAGCCGTCTGGTTCCTGTACAAATTGTAAATAGCCTTTCGCTCCCTGTTTTTTACCCCTGCCACCTTCAGAATTTGAAAGAGAGTATTCCAGTCAACATTGTCAAAAGCTTTCTCTAAGGCTACAAATGCTAGAAACATAGGTTTGCCTTTTCTTAATCTAGCTTCTAAAATAAGTCGTAAGGTCAGTATTGCCTCACGTGTTCCCATATTTCTACGGAATCCAAACTGATCTTCCCCAAGGTCGGCTTCTACCAGTTTTTCCATTCGTCTGTAAAGAATTCGCGTTAGTATTTTGCAGCCGTGACTTATTAAACTGATTGTTCGGTAATTTTCACATCTGTCAAAGCCTGCTTTCTTTGGGATTGGAATTATTATATTCTTCTTGAAGTCTGAGGGTATTTCGCCTGTCTCATACATTTTGCTCACCAGATGGTAGAGTTTTGTCAGGACTGGCTCTAACGAGGCTGTCAGTAGTTCTGATGGAATGTTGTCTACTCCCGGGGCCTTGTTTCGACTTAGGTCTTTCAGTGCTCTATCAAACTCTTCACGCAGTATCATATCTCCCATTTCATCTTCATGTACATCCTCTTCCATTTCTATAGCATTGCCCTCAAGTACATCGCCCTTGTATGGACTCTCTATATACTCCTTCCACCTTTCTGCTTTCCCTTCTTTGCTTAGAACTGGGTTCCCATCTGAGCTCTTGATATTCATACAAGTCGTTATCTTTTCTCCAAAGGTCTCTTTAATTTTGCTGTAGGCAGTATCTATCTTACCCCTAGTGAGATAAGCCTCTACATCCTTACATTTGTCCTCTAGCCATGCCTGCTTAGCCATTTTGCACTTCCAGTCGATCTAATTTTTGAGACGTTTGTATTCCTTTTTGCATTTTTATATTTTCTCCTTTCGTCAATTAAATTCAATATTTCTTCTGTCACCCAAGGATTTCTACTAGCCCTCGTCTTTTTACCTACTTCATCCTCTGCTGCCTTCACTACTTCATCCCTCAAAGCTACCCATTCTTCTCCTACTGTATTTCTTTCCCCCATTCCTGTCAATTGTTCCCTTATGCTCCCCCTGAAACTCTGTACAACCTCTGGTTTAGTCAGTTTATCCAGGTCCCATCTCCTTAAATTCCCACCTTTTCATTCATCCTAGTGTTCACAATGCCAACTCTGGACGATGCAGGCTGTGTCATCAGGGGCCCTATCGTCTTGGCACACAGCATCACCATTGGGGAGCCAACATTGTGCCACGGGATAAACCTGATATGTCAAATGGTCACATAATCCTTGGCATTAATGCGACCTCGCAGGGTTTACATAGGGCCCATAAACTACATTGTATGACTATCCAAATCATGTCAGTGCCCCTCCATGTTTCACTCCTCCGATGTAAACTCGGCGTGAAGTAGGAAAGAGTGTGATACACGACTCATCCGACCAAATTTCACTACTGGCCATTAAAAGTGCTACACCACGAAGATGACGTGCTACAGACGCGAAATTTAGCCGACAGGAAGAAGATGCCGTTATATGCAAATGATTAGCTTTTCAGAGCATTCACACAAGGTTGGCGCCGGTGGCGACACCTACAACGTGCTGACATGAGGATAGTTTCCAACCGATTTCTCATACACAAATGGCAGTTGATCTGCCTTGCCTGGTGAAACATTGTTGTGATACCTCGTGTAAGGAGGAGAAATGCGTACCATCACGTTTCCGACTTTGATAAAGGTCGGATTGTAGCCTATCACGACTTGGGTTTATCGTATCGAGACATTGCTGCTCACGTTGGTCGAGATCCAATGACTGTTAGCAGAATATGGAATCGGTGGGTTCAGGAGGGTAATACAGACGCCTTGCTGGATCCCAACGGCCTCGTATCACACTAGCAGTCGAGATGACAGGCATCTTATCCGCATGTTTGTAACGGATCGTGCAGCCACGTCTCGATCCCTGAGTCAACAGATGGGGACGTTTGCAAGACAACAACCATCTGCACGAACAGTTCGACGACGTTTGCAGCAGTATGGACTATCAGCTCTGAGACCATGGCTGCGGTTACCCTTGACGCTGCATCACAGACAGGAGCGCCTGCGATGTTGTACTCAACGACGAATTTGGATGCACGAATGGCAAAACGTCATTTTTTCGGATGAATCCAGGTTCTGTTTACAGGATCATGATGGTCGCATCCGTGTTTGGCGACATCGCGGTGAACGCACATTGGAAGCGTGTATTCGTCATCGCCATACTGTCGTATCACCCGGCGTGATAGTATTGGGTGCCATTGGTTACACGTCTTGGTCACCTCTTGTTCGCATTGACGGCACTTTGAACAGTGGACATTACATTTCAGATATGTTACGACCCGTGGCTCTACCCTTCATTCGATCCATGCGAAACCCTACATTTCAGCAGGATAATGCACGACCGCATGTTGCAGGGCCTGTACGGGCCTTTCTGGATACAGAAGATGTTCGACTGCTGCCCTGTCCAGCACATTCTCCAGATATCTCACTAATTGAAAACGTCTGGCCAATGGTGGCCGATCAACTGGCTCGTCACAATACACCAGTCATTACTCTTGATGAACTGTGGTATCGTGTTGAGGCTGCACGGACAGCTGTGCCTGTACACGCCACCCAAGATCTGTTGGACTCAATGCCCACGCGTATCAAGGCCGTTATTAAGGCGAGAGGTGGGTACTGATTTCTCAGGATCTATGCACCCAAATTGCGAAAAAATGTAATCACATGTTAGTTCTAGTATAATATATTTGTCCAATGAATACCCGTTTATCATCTGCATTTCTACTTGGTGTAGCAATTTAATGGCCAGTAGTTTACTTTCTTCCATCGCTCCACAATCTAGGTTTTATGGCTTTGGCACCATTCCCCCGTTAAGGGTAATTGCATCATTGATGAATGTTTTCGAAAGTCCAACTCGCCTAGAAATTTTCTGCTTGTGGGGCTTCCTTCGTGTCGTTTTGGTGCTCAGAGGCTTCGCGAGTGGGACACCCAGCTCTGCAGAGAGTTTTATAATTGTCGTTATCTTATTTTTTGTCACCATTAATTTCAGTGACCGTCCGTCTCGATCAATCCTCAAATACTTTCATCTACTTTGCGACTAAAATGGCGACATTTTTCTCATTTCCCTGTATACGGTATAACCAAACATTTCGACTACCCTCGTTATGGAAGCACCCACCATATATGGATCAACAGTTGGCCCATGTTCGACTTCACTAGCTCCGATATAACACACTCGCAACTACACAGAACTCTATTCTGACCACGAGTAACACTTGCAACGTTCTGTATACACTGCACAGGCACTGTTCGTGGTCAAATACAACAGTGTCACAGGCTGGCTTGTCTAGCATCTGCATTTAAAGCCTCCATTTCCCGCGGTTTTTAAATATTTTATTCACCTTCAGTATACAATTTTTTGTACCTTGCCATGTTATGGGGTTTTCATTGCCTCCATGATAAATGCTTTTCCCTTTATTGTGATGTTCTGCTACTTATACGAAATATATATCTACTTGGGTGTAAGGACTCTCGGGTCGTAATCATGCAAAATAAATAAATAAATAAAAAACAAGAGGTTCTTTTTGAATTCATTGATGCTCTTTGTACTCGACGCGTTGTCACCTCTTACACTCTATGAGTCATTAAAATGTAACACGAAATCGGCTCGTAACTTACTTGAATATGCAAGCTTTCCAATAGGTAGGAGTGACGCTGTCTACATTATGTATGCGAGGAATGATTACGTAACATCTTTTTAGATCAGAAATCTAATGTCATTGTTGATTCGGCTTGTCGAGACAGAAGTTTACCGTTCGTTCCACGATAATGTTGCTCGCGTTGGTCGGGACCCAAAAACTATCAAGCAAATATAATATCTATGGGTTCAGCAGGGCGGTACTCAGTGTCATGCAGGATCACAGCGGCCCCACGTGTCTAGCGCCCGAGAGGACAGCTCGGCTGTGCAGCGTGATACTGCCACATAACTTGACTCAGGAAATTATTGGAGCAAGACGAGTATCCACACAAAACGTGCTACAATCGCTGGAGTACCACAGACTGTTAGCCGAGCGACCCTTTGTTGCAGCAGAGAGAGTCTGCAGTTGCGCGCCTAACGACAACACTGAAACCGCGTCGTCTTTTCTGAAAAGATCTGCTGCTACCTACAGTCACACAATGGATGGCCTCAAGAGTGGAGACTCTGAAGATAACGCACGTTGCCAGATTACATTCTTCATCACCATATGGGACATCACATGGCATGATGGTACGGAATACCACTGTATGCCCAACGTGATATGGGACATCACATGGAATGATGATACGGAATACCACTGGATGCACAACGTGATCACATCTAGTCCGCATAGCGAGTAGTTTGGACAAGGAAAATTAACATTTATGATATGTTTGCAGCCAGCATCTGTGCTCTGTCTTAGAAGACAGAGCACTGTCGTCTCTGTAACGTTACCTGTCAACAAGAGAATACAAGGTTTACATAGAGGACACTGGCCTGTTTCCCTGACCATCATGTTCTCCAAGTATCTCACCCACTGGAAACATGTGCTAGGCTGGTGAGAGACTGTCGCGCCACCATCCTCCGGCCACTATGCATGTGCAGCCTTGGCATAGAACTGAAGCAGCATGAAATGACGTAAAAAGCTCATCTCGTCTCGATATCCAGCTGGATTAGAGTGGTTCTTGATGCCACAAGTGCCCTCTCTGAGTAACAAATTTTGCACCTATAAGCGCTACAGATTTAATCAATCATTCTTTGCCGGGTTCGATTCCCGGCGGCGTCAGGGATTTTCTCTGCCTCGTGATGATTGGGTGTTGTGTGATGTCCTTAGGTTAGTTAGGTTTAAGTAGTTTTAAGTTCTAGGGGACTGATGACCATAGATGTTAAGTCCCATAGTGCTCAGAGCCATTTGAACCATTTTTTTTTCATTCTTTGCCTTCGCGCCATAACGACACAGGATCGCCATAGTTTATTAACAGATGATTAAGTTATGGGGTGACCAGATTCCCTTCCTGTGATCACACCACTATCTCTCAGGAAGGAATATATGTATAACAACTGTCTGCGTATAGTGTTATTTTTGTGAAAGAGAGCGAGAGGTTACTAAATGTTTGCGAATTGTGTAACTGATGTGGGACTTGGGTACAAGCCCGGAATTCACGTACTTGGATGTGGGAAACTGCCTAAAACTTCATCCAGGCTGTCTGGCACACCGGCCCTCGTCGTTGATCCCTGGGCACACATCCTCGTCTCAGAAGTGGCGCTTTAACACGCACAGCTATACGGGTGGTTTAATCAAATATTGCCGCCCGCTGTGGGCGAGAGGTTCTAGGCGCTTCAGTATGGAACCACGAGGCTGCTAAGGTCGCAGGTTCGAATCCTGCCTCGGGCATGCATGTGTGTGATGTCCTTAGGTTAGTTAGGTTTAAGTAGTTCTAAGTCTAGAGGACTGATGACCTCAGATGTTAAGTTCAAATGGTTCAAATGGCTCTGAGCCCTATGGGACTCAACATCTGAGGTCATCAGTCCCCTAGAGCTTAGAACTACTTAAACCTAACTAACCTAAGGACATCACACACATCCATGCCCGAGGCAGGATTCGAACCTGCGACCGTAGTGGTCGCGCGGTTCCAGACTGAAGCGCCTTGAACCGCTCGGCCGCACAGGCCGGCAGATGTTAAGTCCCATAGTGCTTAGAGCCATTTAATAAAATATTCTTATTATCATACAATATACGGACTATTAGTAATAGGGCTAAGATGTACCATTTTAACGGCCAGCAGTGGATCTGCTGTCAGAGTTTGGAACTCTTGTTCGCTGTACACTGACAGAGTGGAGGGCTTCAATAAACTTGTATCAAAAAACCATGCTCCAGTAATCTGGTGCCATTTGAATCCACAGGTATGCCATTACGCCTTAACTATAAAGGAAAAATTGAGCCGACAGAATAGGTGTGAATGCGGACTTCCAGATAGGAAGCTTTATGGTTTCCTATTGGTTCGTTGCGGCTGATATTCCGCTGGACTTTAGCAGTGTCAGTCATTGGAAATCTGAAAGTCTTGCATCTTCCATTCTCAGTTCCTAAATGTGCGAAGACATGTCACGCGTAAATCGTTTACACGAACATGGAGGGGCGTAGCAAATTTGATGGACATCTCTAACATGACGGTGCGATTGTGGGGTTTTAATGAGTTCACTGTAGGGAAAGCTTGGTATTGAGGGGTTACCTAAAGAAAATCTATAAAAAATCCTCGTATACTGTAGTAAATATATTATTTTCAGTGTAACTTGAAAATTATCTTCTGTACTTCACTATAGTAGACACAGAAGTCATAAATTTCATTGTTAATGACGTATTTGAAAACCGAAACTTGTATCACCGGCCCAGTCAAGGTGACTGGTTTCTTTCATTGGGCCAGACAGCTTCCGTGAATAGCTCAGAGTGTAATACCTGTTAAACACTATACACTTATAAACAAGTGTCAACATAATTCTTCAGGCTTTCCCGGTGAGGCGTTGTCATGTTGATTAATCGGGTTTCTGCCGCTTATTCGCGTCTTTCGTGCACGATATTTCAACTGCGTGACTCGCAATCTTCTTCAGGTGCTGTCCGATACTGATTCCAGTGAGGAACGAGTCCGGTATTTATACCTACGTTGTGCTAAGTGTTCCCTCTGCGGTCCGCGCCGCGTCTGGCGCTCTGGCTCTGTCCGTGGTGTGCGCCGACCAATAGCAACGGCTGTAGCGTTTTATTCTAGCAGCAGCTGTTCCGAACGCTGTGCGCGCACTTTGTGGTTATTATCCGTTGTCAATATAGCTGAATTAAGTTCTGAATGGCGTTCAAGCTCTGCTAGACGTCTTATCCTCCGATTGTCGTCATTTGAGTCCTGTGAATTAGGATGTTCTGTTACAATGGTGTGCCGTGTTAAGCGTTCCGTCCGAAGTTCTTGCCCCTAGGAGCGGCTGCAGTGTTCTTTTCAGGTCGATTGTATTCAGATTGTCGCTCGAGACTCGGAAGAACGTCCTCAGATATTGTGTCCGTTGTCTAAGCTACGTCCTTTGTTACAAGTACTGGGCTGTTATCTCTAATTCCATCTTTATACTTGTGTGCCTTGGGATCAGGATGTTGCCTACATTGCGTCTTCAGAAGATCGAGAGCTGGGTTGCAATCCGAGCTCAGCTGGAAATCGGCGTCCACGGTTAATGAGATTCTCCGCGACCTTAATCTCAATAAACTCTTTGATGAAGCTGTCTCAGTATCTCGGTGTTTTTCGGCAATCGCTGACTTGGTTGCCTGTCTCAGTCTGGTGTGTCTTTGGTGCTCTTTGCACCTGATGTCAACGGTCCTGGTCGTCTGGCCGATGTATGGCATCCCACATTCACATGGTACGTGGTAAACGTCCTGTTTCTGTAGACGCAGGTCATCCTTCACACTCCCTATCAGAGCCTTAATCTTGGTGGTGGATGGAACACGCTTTTAATCTTATGCTTGAGGTGAATTCTGCTAATTTTGGCAGATATCGGCCCAACATATGGCAAACGTGCAACCTTTTGCGTTCCTTCTTGTATCTCTTCAGGAACCTATGGTGGGGAAACAGGGCGCACTGTCTTTTGAACATCTCGAGAAGAGTCTCCATTTTTGTAGAACATATAGTGTAGATGTTCTGTCTTCGTCGCCAAATTACCCAGATCTGACAGAGTTCGTGCCCGGTGAGCCAGTGTTCTGAGAACACAGTTTTTCTGTTTGGGGTGGTGGCAACTGCTGGTTGCAGGTACAAGTCGGTGTGAGTGGGCTTGTGATACACACCGTGACTGACGGTACCATCTCTCTTCCTCTTAACTAATATATCTAGGAAAGGAAGTAGTCCACCCTTCTCCACTTCCATGGTGAATTTAATGTTAAGGTGGCGTGAGTTTAGATGATCGAGCTTTTCCCTCCCATGCGGCGCCGGCCGGGGTGGCCGAGCGGTTCTAGGGCTACAGTCTGGAAACGCGCGACCGCTACGGTCGCAGGTTCGAATCCTGCCTCGGGCATGGATGTGTGTGATGTCCTTAGGTCAGTTAGGTTAAAGTAGTTCTAAGTTCTATGGGACTGATGACCTCATCAGTTAAGTCTCATGGTGCTCAGAGCTATTTGAGCCAGCCTCCCATGGGGCCATATGACACAGGTGTCATCCACGTATGAATACTTGTTGTCCCCTATTTGTTAGATATTATTTACATTAGAAAATCACAATTATGAAGAAATTTGGCTTCCAGTGGGTTCTTTGCGTGAACGAAGTTCTGACTCCATTCTGACTCCATTGTGAAGCGACTGGAATTTTGAAAGAAGCTGGACTGTGTCCATGTCATACATTTTCATTGCAAGATTTTTCGAAATAAATACCTTCTCTTGACGGCTTAGTGCTTCCTTAATGACAATAAAATCTGCGTAATTTGATAGGATCCGTCGACCTGTACTCGTAAATTGTTGCTCGAAGCTTCTTACATTTTTGCTAAGATAGTAGCATCCCACCTTATCAAATTATGAAATTTCTTTTTTTTCCTTACAACGTCCTTCACCCCATTGTCAAGTTTCTCGCTATAGTATAGGATAATGGATGATTCAATTTGGGAAAATGGAAAGACATTAAAATCTTCATTAAAACAATGTATGTAAGTGCATTCTTTAATGGACTGCAATTCCCTTTGCCAACAAAAATCTTCAATACTGGATATGTAGCGACATGCTGAATTTACTGCCGTATGTTAAATTGCAGTACAAATAAATTTCAAATAAGAACTTGAAACATATAAGAATATATAAATGATTATCGTGTTTTAATTTACTTTTAACATCTTCAAAATCAAACTGAATATAAGACTGCAAATAACAGTCCGACACGTTCAACACTCGATGTATGTGGCCTATTCTACACTGACGAGAAAAAAAGGAGTTGTGCGAGATAAACGAAAGTTGGCAAGCATGTTTCTATATATGAAAGATGAAGTCTTTTCAAATTTCGCGCCAGTCACATAAGAGTGGCGCTATCAGCACCACCACGAGGATGCATATCAAGTTTGCTTCAGATACGCGCTGCAACGGTTGTGAGTGTCACTAGTTACCTTTCAGATTCGACGTAGTGAACTGATGTTAGTTGAGACGACGCCATTATCAACAGCTCACTGAGTTAGAACGAGGTCGTGTAATACGGCTACAAGAAGGCGGTCGTTCCACGATATTGCAGAAGGACTTGACAGGAATATAACCACTATACATGACCGCTGGCAGCGATGGTCACGGGAAGATACGGTCGCAGGAATACCGGGCTACGGACGACCATGTGGCATTGCCGAGAGGGAAGACCATCGTGTTCTGCGTATGGCTGTGGTGCATCGTACTGCGTCTGCAGCAGGAATTCGAGCAGCAGTTGGCACCACAGTGACATAACGAACTGTTACAAATTGGTTACTTCAAGGACAGCTCCGACCCAGACGACACGTAGCGTGCATTCCACTGATCCAAAACCATAGCCATTTGCTACTTAACATGGTATCAAGCGAGAGCTCCTTCGAGGGCGGAGTGGAGGTCGGTTGTGTTTTCTGATGAAAGCTGGTTCTGCTTCGGTGCCAGTGATGGCTGTACGTTGGTTAGGAGGCCAGATCAACGCCTACAACCAATTTTTCTGCGACCTCTCGCGATTATTCCACACAAACTGACTGCAAGTTTGCACTTGAATCTGTGATTCGACTTGTGGTGCAGCCATTCACAAACATTATTCCAGGTGGTGTTTTCCAACAGGATAACGCTCGCCCACGTACTGCAGATCTGTCTTCAATCGAGCACGTATGGGACTTCATCTGGCGGCAACTTCAGCGTCAAGCACAAACAGCATTACCCGTTCCGGTATTGACCGACTAAGTGTAACAGTCATGGAACTCCAGGCCACTAAGTGATATCCGACACCCGTACGACACAATGCATGCACGTTTGCATGCCAGCATTCAAAATTGAGGCGGTTACATGGGTTATTAATGTAACAGTATTTGGCATTTGCAATTGCTTTCCTCACGTTTACGTTAAAATGTGAACATGGACCGTTAATCACTTAACGATTACAGATCTGTGAATAGATGGCGGGAAAATACACATTTCTCGACATGGAGCGTTTTTTTCTTTGTGTCTGTCTGGGCTGCACCATAACAAAAAAAGAAAAGGCAAATCTGCCGATGGTCTGGTGCTTCACTCAACAGCCCATGTATAAATGAGTGATTACAAAGAGGTCCCTTCTTGCATCACAGGTGGCTACAAGCTGCCAGAGGGCGTGATGCTGGTCCTGCATGTCTACGAGAGTCACCGCGACCCCAAACACTGGCCGGATCCGGAGCGCTTCGACCCGGACAACTTCCTGCCGGAGAGGGTGCAGGGCAGGCACCCCTTCGCCTACGTGCCCTTCAGCGGTGGACCCCGCAGCTGCATAGGTGAGGCGTGCTGATATCCTTACAACTGAAAAACCTGTGATCCATAAAATCATTCGTAGGCATAGTTTTTGGAGTCAGCATACAGATTCACGGAACAGGACATCCGTCGTCGACACGTACTAACGAATATGGAGGGTATCACACCATAAACACCGCACCTCTCCCTCAGTGGTAATTTACCCTAGTGATAAGTGGTGTAGCTGCCCTACGTACCTCGCACAGCCATTAAAATAATTTCTTTGTTGGTTCTAGAAAATTCCTGGGAACGAATCAAAATTAAAGATGGCTGGGATTAAATAGAACGTATTACAGAAGAGATTACATTTTATTTTCATATAATCAATAATTATTATTTTCATATAATTAATTCATATAATTAATTTTCAATTAATTTCATATAATTTATTTTCATATAATTTTCGTATAATATAATTTTTCATATAATTATATTTTCATATAATTCATTTTATTTTCATATAATTTTATTTTCATATAATTATATAATAATATAATAATTCATTTTCATTTTCTGTGTGAGGCATATTGAAACACGTTGCTGCACAGAGAGGAACTACACACTCTGCATCCCAGTTAGGTTTAACTTTTCGAAGGTCTCCTCTCGTGCATACTCCACAGCTCTTTCCGGTCTTTAAGTCGTTATGCTTGACAAAATTTCTAGAAAATTCCTGAAAATAAGACGAGTCGCTTTTTAGCGGTCGAAGTGTGCGAGAAACCGATTACCCTTGTTGGCAATTTGTGGTTAGGTCTTATGGCACCAAACTGCTGAGGTCATCGGTCCCTAAGAATACGCATTACTAACTTACACTATGGACAAGACATACACTCATGCCCAAAGGAGGACTCGAACCTGCGACGAGAGAGCCGCAGGGACCGTGACAAGGCGCCTAAGACCACGCGGCTACCCCGCACGGTGGTCCTTGTTGTACAGAGGTTAAGACGAACTGTTCCCCCGAGACTAATCATGAATACGCCGGCATAGTTTCTGTACAGAGCTTGTGTGTTAAAGTACGTAACCTTAATTAAATCTTCTAATTAAACTTTTCGGCCTGCTCCTGGCTATTTGGCAGCTTTACAGTTGGGAATCGAACCTAGCTTTACAGTTGGGAATCGAACCTATCCACCTACCCACGCTTGCATTACTCTTGCTGTAATCCGTGACAACATTTGGCTTTTGCACGATGCCATTCATAAATATAAAAGAAAGAAAAAGGAAGGAAGGAGCGGTTCTAGGCGCTTCAGTCCGGAACCGCGCGACTGCTACGTTCTCAGGTTCGAATCCTGCCTCGGGCATGGATGTGTGTGATGTCCTCAGGTTAGTTAGATTTAAGTAGTTCTACGTTCTAGGGGACTGATGACTTCAGATGTTAATTCACATAGTGCTCAGAGCCATTTGAACCATTTTTTGAACCTCCCGTCGACATGGAGGTCATTAAAGAACGATCTTTGTCTTTTAAGATATTCTCACGCAACATGAAGACCATCAGGAAGTCTCTCTTAGCTTTCTGTTTCATCAACATCTGCCAGTTTCTGTACACCGTTACGCGTTGGGCCTTCTTCAGTTATCCATTTTTCATAACGTCAGGAAACTCTGCGTTTCGCAGCGTTGTTCAGATAACGTCGGTGTTCTTCCTCATTGATTTTTCAACCAGATCTGGACTAGTGGAACAGTTCTCGAGGTAAACACACAGTGTAGGCTCGTAGGTATACACTCCGGATGTTCACAAATTTTTAAATTTAGATAAACGTCTGCTGTAAAACAGTTACGCTAATCAACGTATTAATACAACTTCAACCGGTGTCAGTGATAGTAACTGTAGTAGTAGTATTAGTAGTAGTAGAAGTAACAATAATAAAAACAGTAGTAATAACAATATGCAGAACTTGTCTGAAGAAGGGAACAATAGATTTTAGTGGAATTTTGTAGTTTTGTACATAATTAAGTACAGTTTATGGCAAGATCGAAATTATGGATAAGCTGTCACTATTCTCCCTTCCGCATTTTTGTGTAAGTGGAAGTTTACGTGGTTGTTTATTTTTTCGGAGAAATGTACAAGATTTCTAATTAACTTTCGGTTTGAAAATTAGGCATTCTTATGTTGAACCCACACAACTTACGCTTATTGTACACTTCTTTCTTAAATGTTCGCTTGTAGTCCGGCTTATTTGATTTTGTCACTTCCTCAGACAACGGATCTGGACTGGGAGACCCTACTTACTTTGCGACTATCTTTTTCTGGTAATTTTCTTTTCTTTTAGCGCTTAATGCAGGCTCAACACAGCTCATGTTGACATTGCACAGGAAAGCCGATTCCTGCACAGTAAACAACCAACTCCAAACACAAACTGGCGTTTGCGAAAATTATTACATTAAAGTAGTACTATCTACCGAAAAGGTCACTTGACTAGAAGACAAATGAGGAGCTGAGAGCCATAAAGACCTAAAGCATACCGTCTCCGCGCCCTCCTTCCCCCCCCCCCCCCTTCCCCCACATTTAAGTGAAACCAGTGAGACAGTTTTTCGTCAGTGTTCAGATATACGTACAACGAGGTCCTACAGTATAGGTAAACCTGACACACTATAAGATCAACAGATGTCAGAAGCATGAATAAATAGTACAGTCTCACAATTGACAATAATGTGCTTTAAGGTTCCCAGAGCCTCAAACGGATTACTGTACGATAAAATCCAAAAGTTAATATACTGTATCTCATTCAGAATCCCACAAAACAGGTTTCTCTATGAGTATAGCTATAACATATACTGATGTCTCATCTAATTTTACTATATAGTGAGTGAACTGCCGTATCTGTAGAGTGTGCTTCCGCCTAGCGGGATTTCGGCCGAGCGAACGTGGATAAGTCTGCTGCAGTGTACCGGGTGATCAAAAAGTCAGTATAAATTTGAAAACTGAATAAATCACGGAATAATGTAGATAGAGAGGTACAAATTGACACACATGCTTGGAATGACATGGGGTTTTATTACAATCAAAAAAATACAAAAGTTCAAAAAATGTCCGACAGATGGCGCTTCATCTAATCAGAATAGCAATAATTAGCATAACAAAGTAAGACAAAGCAAAGATGATGTTCTTTACAGGAAATGCTCAATATGTCCACCATCATTCCTCAACAATAGCTGTAGTCGAGGAATAATGTTGTGAACAGCACTGTAAAGCATGTCCGGAGTTGTGGTGAGGCATTGGTGTCGGATGTTGTCTTTCAGCATCCCTAGAAATGTCAGTCGATCACGATACACTTGCGACTTCAGGTAACCCCAAAGCCAATAATCGCAAGGACTGAGGTCTGGGGACCTGGGAGGCCAAGCATGACGAAAGTGGCGGCTGAGCACACGATCATCACCAAACGACGCGCGTAAGAGATCTTTCACGCGTCTAGCAATATAGGGTGGAACGCCATCCTGCATAAATATCGTACGTTCCAGCAGATGTTTATCAGCCAGGCTGGGGATGATGCGATTCTGTAACATATCGGTGTACCTCTCACCCGTCACGGTAGCAGCTACAAAACCAGAATCACGCATTTCCTCGAAGAAAAAAGGCCCGGTAACGGTAGATGTGGTAAATCCAACCCATACTGTGACTTTCTCGTCGTGCAATGGAGTTTTCACGACAGTTCTAGGATTTTCGGTAGCCCAAATTCTGCAGTTGTGTGCGTTGACAGACCCTCAGAGCGTGAAATGAGCTTTGTCGGTCCACAACACGTTACTCAACCAATCGTCATCTTCCACCATCTTTTGAAACGCCCACACCGCAAATGCCCTCCGCTTCACTAAATCGCCTGGTAACAGTTCGTGATGCCGATGGATTTTGTACGGATAGCATCGGACGCTACGCCTAAGTGCCAACCAAACAGTAGGGTATGGAATGCCGGTGCGACGTGCGACTGCTCGAGCGCTGACCTCTCCATGCATAGACGAACCCGCTACAGTCTCCATTTCTTCCTGAACTGTCTCAGCAGCATTACGCCTTGTGCTCGGTCGGCCACTACGGGGTCTATCGTCTAAACAACCCGTGGCTTTGAACTTTGAAATCATTCTCACCACAGCTGCATTTGTCAACGGACCTTCATCCATGCGAATCCCCTTCATATGACGATAGGATTGTAACACTGAACTAGCACATTCCCCATTCTGAAAATACAGCTTCACTAAAAGCGCCTTTTCAGGTAACGTCAACATGCTGCGACAGATGGCGCATCTGATTCTCTCTCTCTCTCTCTTTTTTTTTTTTTTTTTTTTTTTTCTTTATTGTGATTTCATTCCCCTGTCCCATATGGGCAGGGGAGGGCTGTCAGCGGCACAATCCGCCCTCTTCAGCCGGGTTGCAGTTTATTGTTTCGGTCTAAAAAAAAAAAGACAGAGTCGCTTGTGCAATCGATGAATGCTATGACAGTCATACACAACAATGCCAAAGTGGATTAATGTTTCTGCACCTTTTGTATGTCTTCACGAACCTCAAGGCAAATTACGACCAAAAACAAAACAAAAAGATTTTTCAGTTGCAGAAATCGTGAATCAGTCTAGCAGTATCTGAATAAACCGGAGAGAATAATTTTCAATTTTTCAGCCTAAATGTCTTCTTGTCAAGTGTAGAAATTAACCCATTGGTTTGTTGGGCATAACGAAACCTCTCTCTTTAGGAGAATGACGAAAAGACTGTTAATATAATTCAAATTCCACTCGGAACGAATACTATTCGTCGAATAGTGTGATTCACACTCTCGATAAAGAAATGTTTCCACAGCGCATTGTTTAGAAAATTGTCGGACAGTAAAATTTCCAAGTGTATTGTTAAACGTCAGTCATTTGTGCATTGTCAGAATACATCACCACGTTTTACGAATTTGATCAGGTATGGATGCAGAAGAACGACCACGACCATTTCTTACTTCATTCGAGCTCTTTCTAAATAAAACTAATAAATTACTGTGAGGTAATTTTTCTCTTATCAGATGTGCCTGATTTAAAGAAAATGTTTGTTTTCGTCATCCAATACACACTTCGGATTTTTGTGACGACTAACGACAAACAAAGAACTGGAACGTTAGTCCAAAATTATCACACCTTGTCAACATATTGAAGTCCCGACAGATGAACGTCGTCTGTAATGTAGCATCACACACTGCGCTCGTTCTCTTCCTCTGCTAGTCAGTTGTGTAACAATTATATCTGCAACAGCTTAGCTGTCGATATGAACTGCAAGTTTTAATTTATATTTTTGTGTGGTTTAAATGTTTAAAATTCGCGTATGCGAACGTTTGACTTAGCGCTACGCGGTGCTCCTATCACGGCTGTGTCTGTTTAATCGCCGATTCTCGCGCCAGTCAGAAAGTGGTTCTTCGTATGGCAAAAATGAGTAACATCACAATTTTTTGGAAATACCTGCAGTGCACCTTAGCATCTATAATATTGGCAATGCATTTATTTCGGTAGGGCAGCGATTGTTGAATGAATGATGACGAGATGAACTAAAGAAAATAGTGTGACAAGAACAACTGCTGCAGCTCCTTTCGTAAGGACTATGCCACAAGAAGACTGTATGATTGTCAGACTTACTCTGAAGAATAGACACTTAACAACAGCTGAATTCGTAACAGAGGTTCAGATGGAGTTTCTCCTCGAACCGTCGAAAACAGATTACTCGAAGCTGGGTTGGGATATTGAGTTGTCATGCGACTTTTACAACTGACAACGTACAAAAGCCCACAAGGACTCGCATGATGCAAGCCCAGAGTGAATTAGGACATCGTGTGGCATTCCACGCTATTCAGCGATGAGACTCATTCTTTTTTGTGGCGGTCAGACTTATTCCAAAGTGTCCGCAGGAAACCCGGTGACAGATCACAAGAAATAGCGATTTTCGAGACCCATTCCTCTCCAACCCCTTCAGCCATGGTGTGGAGAGCTACTGGATATGAAACCTGGACTGTTGAAAGCAAGCTGAAAGCTCGCCAGTACCTGGGAAGAACAGTAAAACTCGTCGTCGTACATTTCGTCACCAGGGTATTAAATGGCATATTCCATCAGGATAATTCAAGACCTCACACTTCAGTTCATGGCACAAATGCCTTGAGAAATGTACAGATCCCTGGTGGATTTGCCAGTCTTCTGATTTATCAGCTACAGAACATGTCTAGTATGTGATGGGAAGATACAAGACAACAAAGTTAAAGAGTGAGAGCTTTCTGCATATGTGGTCTGTGTGTTAGTCCCAAGTTAAGTTGAAATCAAGGTATATACCACGTAGCTTAACAGCTGATTAATCAGTTTCACTGCTTGATAAACTGAAAACGATGTTCACTGTCTTTTCATAGTTGATGAATAACTCATTGGCGTTGAAGCATGTATTATACAGGTTCACAAACTCTTTGTTTTCCAGTTTCAATTTGTTTATGTCCATTCCAGAACTAATGAATGTCGTGTTGGTAGCATAAAGTACAGATTTACAGGGCATGTTGCACAGAAGATCATTTACAAATATTGTAAACAGGAAAGGGTCAAGCACAGAACCCTGAGGAACACTGTGAGTTAAGTCTAAGAATTGGGTCTTCTGCTTATTGTAAACTACAATTTGTTTCCTGTCATTGAGATAGGAAAGACATCTAATTCTCTGACTCCACAGCACCAAAGTTTCTCCAGTAGTATTGTGTAGTTTACCGAATTAAATGCCTTGCTAGGGACGACTATAATGGCTTTTTCAGATAACTTTGATTCAAATGAGGCTTGTATAAAAGAAATTACGTCTTCAACTGCATTCAACTGTTGATAATTTGGACCTAAACCATATTGAGATTGAGTCAGAATATTGTTTTCAGGTAAATGTCTGCAAATGTCCAATATTCTGTTGTATGCATTATTCTTTTATTTTGAAGAGAATAACTACGAGTGCAACGGGACAATAATTATTCATAATTTGTTACACTTTTTATGAATAGGGACAACAATTGTTCTATTTAGACACTCTGGAAAATAGCCACTAGCATACATCCAGTTTTTAGTGTTCAAGGAGGGTTTGGTATGAGATCCACTATTTTTTAATAACAAAATTTGATAAGCCATAAATGTCCTCCGATTTTGAATTTCCCAAGTTTAGTTATTGATTTAACCACACCACATACTTGTATTCGTGTCCACTTGAAAGTTGGCATAGAGTTTGCACAATTTTGAGGAAACCAGCTGCCAGAAATGGGGTCTAGATCAGGAGTGTTAGTTGAATTAGAAATATGCTCACCAGAGCTTGGAGTGGTAGTGATGTTTGCTGCCTTGGCAAAAAATTGATTAAATTTATCTGCTGTGATACTGACTGCATTTGAGGTTCCCTTACAATTTATGTTGGTATCCAACACTGCTTTTATAATACTCCATGCTGCCTTACATCTATTATTTGAGTTCCAATGTACTGTTCATTTCCCCTACATTTGGTTATTCTGCTTTGTCATCTGTAATATCCTTTGAGGTTGTTCTAAGTGGCTTCATCCACAATATCACTTTTTACTTTTTCATAGCAAAAAATTGCCAAGAGCCTTAGCTTTTGTTAGTCAGGTATAAACCATTTATTTTGTGTCTGTTGCCTGGGTCTTCTGACTTTATTACTATATTGCATCTTGATCTTTTGGCAATTGATATTCAAACTTTTAGAGATAATGTTCATGAACTTGAAGGGTTCCTCAATGTTACTGGAAGAAAGTAATACAGTATTCCCGTATAATACTAGTTTTATTTCCTCCATATATGTGTTTATATTCTTATCAGTTAATAATCTAACACCCCAGTACAGAATTTGTTCTACCTTCAATTAATCAGTAATTAAGTACCTTTATGATCTGATAGCTCATCAACATTAAACATCCTAGTTCAAATACACTTTTATGTACATTTGTTATAAAGTTATACAGGCAGAATTGAGCCCTGTGGGACTTTGATTTGTAAAGAGAAGGTTATGTCATCTCAACACATTTGCTGAATTAATATTTTTAAGCTGTTATTTCTCCATTATCAATGTTTAAATCTCCAAAAATTAGCGTGTTTTATTGTATGCATTTCTGTACATGCAGGATAAGGTTTCTAAGCTTTCAGTAAATTTCTCTGCATCACTTTCAGGGCACTGATATACAGAAACAGTTAAAAGCCTTACTGTTGGCAGAAGTATAAAGCTGCTTCAAAAACACTTTTAATAGATAAGTTGTCGAAGTCCAGAACAGTACATTTCAGGTCAAAATCATTACTTATATATACATGGAGGATCCCCAATAACCTTCATTGGTCATTCTGTGATTTGGAATTATATGAAAACCTGGTGGAACATACAGTCTTATGTCTTCTTCTTTTAGCCAATGTTCATTTAAGCATAATATCATTTTGCTATTGTCTTTCAAAAGAATACCAAGTTCACCAGTCTTATAATTTAGGGACCCAATATTTTAAGTGTAAAGACAAAATAGAAGAGTTATCACAAGGAGGACGAGTTAGTGTGTTATGGGGAAATTTGTAGGAACACAGAATTGTTTGTGTGGCAGTGGATGCTAAGTTAGTTTGCAATTGGGATTTCTTGTAGCATCTCATAAAATATCTTCAATTCTCTGTGGCATTTTTTTGGGGTCTGCTTGAACACGGATATCTGTGTGCTGTACATGACTTTCTACAGGATTTATGTGACAACAGTGCTTTAAAGCACTTGGTACCTCATCAGCAGGAGATGATGTAGATTCTGTACTTGCTGTGGCTGCTTTCTTCTTTTCTGCATGTCGTAGTGGTGCAGCCTGTATTTCCACTTCTGCAGCTTTTTTTGGTTTTGCAACAACTGTTAAGGCTCCCATCTTGTTCAGATTGTGGTTCCACTTATTGCCACATAGAGACAGAATATGTTGATTGACGGGGGTCGGGCATTTGATAGTGGGCCTACTGTTTGTTAGCACTTTCAATAAATTTGCACAGAGATAAGTTTTCCCTAACTTTCCCATGTGAAATCCATGTGTCGAAAATTTTTGTTGAAGAAACATGTTTACATTGATTGCTTTTATGTGGTTTGTCACTGTACCTCTTTTCATTAAATATTTGTTCATCTAATATATATTGTGGGTTTCTCCAGGGTTATCAAATCTATAAGGTATTTTGCTGAATATTAACTGATTCTGCATAGTTTTTGGAATAATTTCATTCAGTGGTCTGCTCAAATTCATCTTTTCTCTCATTTATGTCATTTGCTCCATCTAGGATAATGACAATCATTTTTTCCTAAACAGAGTGATTTATTTTGTGTGTTATGAGTAATGTCTCTGAATAAAGTATTAGGCTTTAAAAATTATGTGAACATGGGTGCTTGGTAATACATGATTAAACACATTCACACAGGT